>NC_054381.1:162300413-162929580 GCF_017654675.1 Xenopus laevis
ATTAACCAGAAGATTCGCAATTGACGGATCTTTTGCTTGTTCTTCTATAAAAGATGGAAAATGTGTGTCTTTTTAACAGGTGACATCACTATTGGCTCTGAAACTATTAATGTGTCTCCAGTCAGTGCTGCTTCTCTGGCTAAATTATCTGCTATGGTGTTTCCCATAGTGATAGGGTCTTCGCCTTTCTTATGTGCAGGTACTTTAACAATAGCATAGAGGCAAGGTACTTTTGAAGCAAATTCATAAATTTCTTCTAATGTATCTTTCTGTATTAGAATTTTGTTTGCTGCATCTACAAAACCCCTTCGTTGCCATACTACTAGATAATCTGTTAATGACCTTACAACATAAGAACTGTCACTGTAAATTACCATATGATGTCTCTCTTTTTCATCATTTAATGTCAATAGAGTTTTTACTGCTTCTAACTCTGCTCTTTGTGCAGAATAGTGACCTGGTAGTTTGTGTTTAACAGAAATATTCCTATTTGGATACCAAATGGAATAACCTGTGTAATATTTTCCTTCAGAAAAAAATCTAGAACCATCCACAAATACAGGTTCATCTGATTCGTTTGCTTCTCTACGGAAAAGAATAGAATAAGCATCTTCCATGTTAGCAAGACATTCATGTGATTGACCTTCATATTGCATCAGTTGAGGTAGTACATACTTTGCTTTATGATCAATTTTTACACGTTTGGTTGACAACGCCACTAACCATTGTGAAAATCTCTGATTTGAGACCCCTGAAATTCCTTTCTCAAGGAGTTTTAAAGGTGTGTGTGGTGTTTGTAAATCAATCTCTTTGAAACCTACTATATGTTCTGAAGCCAGGATTGCAAAGTGTACTCCCACTAAATGTCTTGTGCATGTGTCAAATCCTTTCTCAACTGGTGTAAGGATTTTGGAAAAATAGCCTACTGATCTCCACTCTCCTCCTTGTAATTGCAGAAGTACAGCTGAAACAGCCGTTTCAGAGGTATGTACTTGTAGTGCAAAAGGAGCAGATGGATCAATAGTGGCAAGGGTTGGTGCCATTTGCAACTCTCTTTTGAGTGTCTCAAATGCTTTTTGATGTTCTTTATTCCACGGTCCAAATGCAGAATCATTGCCTTTTAGAAGCTCATATAAAGGCTTTGCTTTTTCTGCAAATGATTCAATGAAATCTCTTGAGAAATTTACAAGTCCTAAAAACTGTCGTAAGCCTGTATACGTAGTAGGAACAGGAAGATTTGCAATGGCCTTGATCCTTTCTTGTAATGGCCTTCGATAACCTGGACCTATTTGAACCCCAAGATATTCTACTTCAGGTTTCAGGAATACTACCTTTTTTGTATTTATTTTCAATCCTGAATTGTATATCAGTTCAAACAATTCGGCCAGTAAAATCAAGTGTTCCTCCTCTGTGACCGTTTGTAACAATATGTCATCAACATATTGTAATAGACATTCTGGTTTTGAAAAAGTTGATAACACCCCAGCCAAAGCTTGATTGAATAAACTTGGGGAACAATGCAGCCCCTGGGGTAATACACAAAATGTATATTGTTGATTTTGAAATGTAAATGCAAATTTATATTGACATGATTCTGCCATCCTGATACTGAAGTATCCATTTGCAATGTCAATCTTGGAATAAAAATTTGCATTTGCCATCAACTTTGACATTATATCTGGAATGTCTGCTACAATTGGAGCTGAGGGAGGTGTATATTTATTTAACATTCTCAGATCAATTGTCAGTCTCCAAGATCCATCTTGTTTTTTAACCGGCCATAGAGGATTGTTACACTTAGAGTTTGCTTTTCGAATCACCCCTACTTCCAACAAATCCGATATCACTTTTCCAATTGATTCCATTGAATCAGGTGGAAGTCTATACTGTCTTTGGGGTGGAGGATCTGGACCTTTGATGTCAATTATAACTCCTTTCAATTTTCCACACTCGTTCTTACCTTGGGCCCATAAACCTGGAAATGTTTCCACCAACTGTTTTAAAGCATGATTTCCCCCAGTATCTGGCCATTGAAACTGTTTTGGACTTGTGTCCAATGAGCAAATGGTTTTTACATGATCATATTCTGTGGGATCAATCACAATTGGTTTCCTTCCTTTTGCATCCTTCCATATTGCCTTATTTCCTAAGTCTACAATCCATCCTCGTTTTTGCATAACATCAGTTCCTATTATGCTGTCTACTCCTTTGCAATACCATATGTCAATTTTTGTTTGTAACCAACCTGGTATCTCCAAAGAAACATCTGCCACCATTGTTGCTGTGGACTTTTCTCCACCATTAAACCCTATAATGGTGCAGAAAGGTGATCATTTTAACACTGGTAATTTTTCACTAGTCACACTCAATTGAGCCCCTGTATCAATTAATATTTCTATATTAAATCCTCCTAACACAGCCTTAACAAAAGGTCTGCCACAATTGTCCAAATGTAAAGGGGCTAGAAATTCTAGAGGACGAATTATGGGATGGCTTAGTCACTGACTATTAGATATTTTTACAGACTCAGTGGATGTGTCTTGCTTAATTGTGGGTAAATCAGTGTGGGCAATCAATTCCCTAATCTGTCTTACTAGTGGTGCATATGGAGACTGTTGCGGTATGCATGCAGACTCTGCAGGTGGTGCTGAAGGTTGCCTTACAAATCCATTTTCATTACCGGATTCTCTTGGTTTTATATCCTGTTCAGGTGTTTTGCAGTTTCTCTTTAGATGCCCCCTTTTTCGGCATCTATGGCAAAATAAATTGTGTAGGCCTGACAATGGTCTCCCATCTCCCACTCTGTTTCTTTGACCTTGTGTTGAGTAATAGGCAATCTTTTTCTCTGTCCTTACTACTTCTGAAATTTTAGCCTTTGAACTGTTAGTTTTAATCTGACGCCTTAATTTATCTATGTAGGCTGCTGCTTCTTCTAATGTCATAAAGTTAGAGGCTGCAACCATTGCTACTGGATCTAAATATTTGAATTTCTTTACAAATGCCTGTATCATTTTCCTAGGTACCTGATCATCCTCTATATCTATGACAAGTCTGTAAGCTTGTTCAAATATGACCATAAATGCAAATGGGTCCTCATTTATAGAGGTTTTAAGAGTATCAAGTACTTCCGTGTTAGGCTCATTTTCTCCAGTAGTAAAATGAATTAATTGTGTCAGCCTATCCTTACTTGTACCATGCACTGCTACATTCTCATGAATATCTGTTTCAGGACTACTGACAGGTGGTGTTAATCTCCTACTCATATAAGTTGGTAACCAAAATTTGAATACCTTGTTTTTTTGTTCCTCACTCAGATTGTATCTATCTGTGTGAGATTCAAAAATATCAGCATTGATAAATGCATCCTTACTACTGTTGTAAGCTGGCATATCCTTCACAACCTTCATTAACTGGTCGTGTATCTTAATTTTTAACCGTGCTGCCTTACTGAGTAACTCCTTTTTCCTTTTCTCCCTAACATCACCTTCGTCTTCCTCTTCTTCTTCTTCTAATTCTGGTTCTGGAATAGCAGAAGCACCCTTAACTTTTTTCCCTGCACAGATTTGTTTCAAATCTTTTTGTGTATTACTACTCTTTGTAAGTTTGCACACCATATCTGTCCTCAACTGTACTTGCTCCTCTAATTCATGTACATGTTGCATCAGAATATCACAGTTGGGGCAATCAATTACATTTTCATCACTACATCCAGTTGGCATTTCTGTTTTTGTGTTCATGCAAACAATATGTGTATGATCTTCCTTAAAGATCATCGAATGAAAAATATTTATCATCTTTAAAATATTCCTCAACTTTTTCTTTTCTCTATTAACACATATCAATTGTTTGTCTAACGTATTATTTGCATGTTCACACTGCTCATATAATTTATACCACAACTCAGCATCTGTTCTAACATTATATGTAAAGTTAAAGATCACATTACTATCTTTTGCAAAACTTGAAATAATATCCATACTCACCTGGTATGTCTTTCGTAGCTCCACAGACTTTCCTCTTTATGTACACTCAAGGAAACCTTGGCAGCTGCGCCTCTTGAATCTCTACCTGGATCCAAGGGAAAATTGTACAGTGGCCACTGATTTTCTTTTCTTTTCCTGAAAACCTCTCCTGGGCCTTCAGTTCAGGCTTTGGAACCTTTCCTGGGCTCTTGTTCTGTAAACCTCTTCCTGGGCTTAACAGCAGAACTAGGAAATCTCTCTGTTGGGCCTTTTCCTTACTCTAGAAAACCTCTTCCTGGGCTTTCAGAATACAGTTCTTTTAAACAAAAAATCCTTTAGTCTTGTATGATTTGGGTTAGTACAGACAGTCTTCTCCCCCCTTTTTAAGACGAAAAAAAAAACACAGGTGTTTGCAGTCTTAAAAACAATTGATATCACCTGATCAGAGGAGTGGATTGGTGTCCCAAAATGAAGGATTTTCTGTAACCTGGCTGGCTTTAGCCAAATATGTAGGAAAAATAACTGCTCGCCAACAAAATTGGATATTGCTCCTATTTTGTACTTCTTTATAAAATTCAGAGGGTTATGCCTTTTGAAAGAAAAGATTATTTATTTGATAAATTCAGTTATTGCAAAACAGGTATACAACCTCAGTTGATCTTCATGTGCTGGTAATGGGAGAGAGAGAGAGCAGTCCTTGATGACAAAATCCTTTAGAAGAGTTGCTCCTTCTTATTGATGGTTTTCTCTCTCTGATCTTCTTAGCTTGAAGGTCAGTTTATATACTTTTTCAGTCCAATACAAATGCATTGAACACCTCTAGATCCTCCCATCACTTGTGGTTAAGTCCATATTAGTACTTTCCTAGAAATAGGTTGTGGTAGGTTTTTTTATTTTCTTCCAAAGTTTCTACCCCTCTTGGGGGCAGTAGAGGATTACTTTTGGCATATGTCCAAATGACCATTCATTAGGATAATGTAAATGGTGTCTGATATATAAAACAATCACTCTTTCTTAAATGAATATACATAAATTATCACAAAACCTTATATGTTCAAAATACATCAAGAGAAAACACCCCTTTCCTTATTTATATGTATAATATATATACTATTATTGTATGAGAAAACCTCAATACATGTTTTTTCTGTACAAACTCTTTTGTGACCAGGCCATGCATCACAGTAAAAACCAAATATAGTTTCTCCTTACTCCTCACCTAAGACAGCTGTCCTGTCATTTAACACACACACACTCTACCATACAGACCATGAATAGATCTACAAGAATGTAAAGGAATGACCCTAATCCTAAAAATAGGGATTCACCAGACTGATGACCAAGGTTTTTCAATGACAGTGTCTCCTCTAAGAGCCAAGGATACTATTGGAATTAGTTCTTGTTAGTAAAATGTATAATTAAAATATAACAGAATCTTACACTGTATATCCCACTTGTCATTTTGTTTGGGACAATTTTCTCAAGTAATTTATTTGCTTTGTTTTTGTGCAGCTGACTTGGGCGGACCCAACAGTGCATATAAAGGCTCTGAATTTATTGACCCATTATGAGACACTAGTGCCATTTTTACTTGCCGCATGTTTAAATCCAGGAGTGGCTTAAGTGATTTTGGGATTCTCTCTTTGCATTAAGTCCTCAGTTCATAGTAAGGTAAAAATGCGATCGGTCCCAATGCTGCTGTGATAGGTTAGATCTCTGACCAAACTTGCCCCACAGTGAACTGAAATAATTAGGAAAATTGAAGTTTTGTTGGGGTTACTGCGATCTTGTTAGCACGTAACTGAGCCTTTTTTTCATAATGCGCAAATGTAATTTTTTTTCCTCTTTGCGTCAGTCTGGATAACTTGATGCCTCCTGTTTGTCCCTGAGGTGTGAGTTAATGTAGGGTATAAACAAGTCACTTGTGCTATTGAATAAAATGCCTGATCTCAAATCTGTGCCAGTCTATAAACCTGCTCTGTCTGACAATTTAAAGCACAAGTGCAACAGAGGTATCACGTGGTTTTTGTTCAACCTCACAGGCAAAACTTGAAAAAACGAATGTCTTGGTGCATATGCTGTTTACTTTAGCAATACCAAAGTAATTTTTGGATAGCCCACTGGATGTGTGTTGGTTTTATTTACAAAGGGGTAAAGGCTAGTGAAATCATAATGAATAACGCCATCTACTTTGCTACAACTTAATGGCGTTTTTGTTCTGCCATAAAGTGCATCGCGCGCAGATCCAGGGGTATTGGAAACCGCATAGAATTGTCGTATCATTTTAAATCTCTCATTGTACCAAACAGGAGACCCGTGATAAAAACAGCCGTGAAATTTAAAGTCTGTGCTGACCAGCAACAAAAACCTAGCCATCCCAAAAGTACTCTCCAACCTTTCTTTTACCACCCCTTAAAGAATGTTGCATGGTAATATTCTCTGTTACATGCAGCAGCCACTGGATTTCTGGTGTAGAAAAATTTGTCTTGTGGTAATTGTCCCCTAGTACAATGGCTATGGTGTCCATTGAAATATGTACATAGCCAAGCAGTCTCTTGTTCTTGCCATGACAGTCTCTATCACACTCCCAGGTCTTAAAACCCTCACAGCGATTTACAACAATATGCTTTTAATTTTTCCTGAAAATTTAAATGCCAACTTTTTGTGTTCTGTGTTCCATGTCATGAATTAATTTCTCACCAGACATTGAGTAGTCTATGCTGTAAAATTCAATGTCTGGCATGTGCTCTATATAGTTTTCATTTTGCTCAGTAGTGGTATATCCCTACATAATCCATCAACTTGACAGGTCCCCACTCCCTGACAGGTGGGGGGTTTAGTTACCAGCCCTAATGGGAGCTAAGTTTGAGCTGGTCTTTCTGACCTGATATAACCACGCCCACTGCGGCAAAGCATTCCCCCGACCACTGCGCAGCTGCCATTTTGTGAAATGAAGCCGCCATTTTGTGTAATACCCATAAACCCTCGCTAGCCTCTACTGTGAGAGCCATCATATGGTTATGTTTGATATTACAAGATCTATATGTGGTCACTGTGTAACTGCGAGGGCCATCATGCGGTTATTGTTATAACTACAGGTTAATACAGAAAAAAAGACGTGTCCAGACATGACTTGGTATTTTATAGTGCCTTGGGGTTTGTCTTTAGAAGTTGGACTACATGCCTGGGCATGTCCAGAGGAGTATATGTATAAATACGACTTATAAATAAATAAAGCATAGCATACATATTGTAAAACAACATATTTTTATTAAAGACAAACAAATAAAAAAATACACAACATACATAATGTGAAATATGCTTTGAAATATATACAAAAAAACTGATTTGGAAATCCAAATATATAATGAGAAACAATTTTTTCAGTTTTTTTTTCAATTCTACACATGATTATACAGCTATAAATATACATAGATATACATTTATTATTTCAACCAGTCAATAGATTGAAGTATTGGTCCAGTGCGTATCTTAGGGTTTGAATGTGATGACGATAATGAGGGTCCAGAATCAATATGTATTTTTATTTTATTGAAATATTCACGATTTGAAGTATTACCAATGACTGATGAAGGTATATTAAGCTCAGCCAACCATGGGGCATTTTATGCTCGGCAACATAATGACTCTGTGTAACACCATGGATCAAGTCCAGTATATTAGAACCTGATACGGTCATTTTTTATAAACCAGTTCCCCCTTGTCATTCCAATCCACAATATGTTTTTATTGTGACATTTTGGCAAGTAATAACTTAGCTTTTTATTTTTTTTAAAGCGAGTATTTACATTGTTTATAACCTCATCAAACATGGTATCAGCTGCGGTAGTGCTGGTATCACCATCTGAATTCGGTTGTGTTACCGTTATATCGGGATCTCCAGGTGGCATTAAAAGTGTTAAGATCACCTTCTCCCCATCATCCTGCTTCGCAAAAACCAAGTACTTTTGCAATACAGTTGTATAACGATATATTTTTTTCACTATCTGATAAATCTCTGTACAATATCAGAAATTTCAGCATCAAGTTGCTGTGAGACAGATTGGTGCTTATGAAAACTCTGGTCGGCAGTCCGCTGTAGCCATCTATATCCTGTTTAGGAACTAAGTATATTTGTTTTGTGTACTCCATTAATGGTTAGTCAGTAGACCAGTTGGCAAAACTCAATAGAGATGGGATGAAACCGCCAGACTGTTTCACTAGACGTCTCTTCTTAACAAATGAAAATGTTTTGTTCAAAGTTTTTACAACTTTTCTCCATTGTTTTAAACACTCTCACTTGGTGATTTGTAAGGGGTATTTTAAAGTGGTATTTTACCTTTGAGTGTTGAGCGCTATTTCACATATGGCTGCGATCAAGTCATCCGACGCTGTACACAGTGACCCTTCTCTGATTCGGCTTAGCGTTAATTAACAATTTTAAAGTGTCAATTACGCCTCAAACGTGTAGACTTGTTAACAGCCTGTGGAAAAAATAGCTAATGACCCAACAGATATGAAATCACCTCTTTTTAGGGATATATACAACGGGCAGTTCTGGATGAAATAAACCTGTTCTTAACCTATAATTATCAGGGGTTGCAGAACGTAAATCTACCAGTAAATAGCCATATGGTCTGCCTGTAGCATCCTCGAAAGCCCCTAAAAAGAAATGTGATTTTCCAGGGTACATCTGTCTAGCCAGAGTCATAATTTGGAGTTTATCACGTGTATTCTTAAAAAGCACCATATACTTGGGGGCCGATTCAATAACTTCGAGTGAAGGATTCGAAGTAAAAACTTCGAATTTCGAAGTGTTTTTTGGGTTACTTCGACCTTCGACCAAGACTTCGAATCGAAGGATTTGAACTAAAAATCGTTCGACTATTCGATAATCGAAGTACTGTCTCTTTAAAAAAAACTTCGACCCCCTAGTTCGCCATCTAAAACCTACCGAACTCAATGTTAGCCTATGGGGAAGGTCCCCATAGGCTTTCCTAAGTTTTTTTTTTTTTGATCGAAGGATATTCCTTTGATCGTTGGATTAAAATCCTTCGAATAATTCTTCGATCGTACTATCTGCGCTAAATCCTTCGACTTCGATATCCGAAGTCGAAGGATTTTAATTCCCAGTCGAATATCGAGGGTTAATTAACCCTCGATATTCGACCCCTAGTGAATCGGCCCCTTGGTGTTAAAATTTATGGTTCGGTTCTTTTTTTCTTTGACAAAATATATTTTGTACAAGATACATGATGCTGAGATTTCGGTGGTGTACATACTTAGTAAATGATTTTTCAAGCTCAGAGTTTTCACTTGCAGACTCCATGAGATCATCAACAATAGTCCGATTAATTTTATCGGGGGAAAAGCTCATCATCGTTAAAGCTATTTGGTAATCCTTCTATAAAACAAACATTTGGTATTTTCTGTAACAGCTCATCATAAAGTGATTGCCAGTATGCATAAAACCAAACAATGTTATCAGGCCTGTGCGATTAACAGTTTAGTTGAACTATACAGTAGTTGTTTCACAAAAAAACTTTTTTCCCGAATTAGAAGGGCCGGCCAGTCTACATGAAAAAGGATGTTGCAGTCTAGTGTCCTTGGTTACTAAAACCAAAAGCGACACTTTGATAACCGTCTGTTAGTCTAGTTTATCACACGTTTTTGTGTTTTCTGTAGTGTCAGTCTCTTATTTGCCAGCACTTTTTTTTGTTGCCAACTATACCGTCCTGACGGACCACAATCTTTTTCTGATGAGGTTTTGAGTTTTCTGGGTAGTCTAATACCAGATCCTTTAGGCTGTCAAAGTTTATCAACTGGATATTATTAGATTTTAGTGTGATGCCTTTAACCTTTAGACAAGTCTTGTTCTCTGTGTTCCCAATAATTGCCCTCTTTGCGGCAATCCCGCTGGTTGGAAATATCGTCTGATATGACACATTCAAGGTGAGCTCTTACACCAATAATTTTTCATTTGTATAAGTCTCTTGTGGTGACGGCCAGGATTACAAAACCCCTGCACATGCGGAGTCCCGTTAGCACCAATCTCCTCACCGACAACAGCATACACCGCCATTTCAACCATTTTTTCCTTAATGGCGGCAAACTCAGTCTCTCTATAGTTATTCAATGTAAAACACCATCTCCCGGCAGGATTCTCCTGCTGCTTGGCGGGCGGTCGTCGACCACGGCTGGATCCCTCTTCAGGATTAGTCTCATCGGTGTCAGAATGGCGCGAGCTGGATGGTGCTGCCTGCGTAGTTTCATAGTTTCGAGATACCCAATGATTTATGTATATCATGGGCCTTTTCCAGCATTACACTGTTGGGTGTGTCTTGCTCTGCTAAAACAGCACAGATACTACCAGCTAGGCATAAATTGTCGTCATTATTTAATTCAAATAACCGACTTTTCTTGGCTATAATATGACTATAGGGTGTAGACTTAATGCGCCGTCTAGATAATACACCCCCTTCTCTGTTTTTCACAACCGTTACAACAAGTCTTAAAGATCCATTCCCAATAAGATCAGCAGTACTCTGCATAGATTTGCTGTATCATTTAAAAAGGACTCTGCATTTAAGCTGGCCTTAGATCTTTTGATTGAATACAGTGGTTTGTTGAGGCCGTCACCATCCAGTTGTAACTGAACCAAATCATTATGACCTATGTCAGGCATCATTTCATTTAATAAACCTTGGATAGCCCCCTGTACAGACTGAACCGCATCCTTAAATGATGATACTTTCTCTATTTACAAATCTAAATAAAGTGGTTATATTCAGTGGAATTAAATTTAGGATGTTGCTTTTGTTTCTAACTATACCAACCTGACGGACCACAATCTTTTTCTGATGTGAAAGGGATTCCAGTCACCATTGTTGCTTACAAAAATAAGTCAGTGTCGTGATATAGACAGTGTTCTTTTAGACTGTCCAAAAGATTGTATAATTCAAGTCTGGCGTATGCTGTGGTAAAACAAGCAATAAATATGTATGTTTGTGTTGCGTGAAAGAGTTTTGACATTCTTTTGCATACTTCCAATTAACCATTTGCAGTGTCATCTAAAAAATCTAACTTCGTACTGAGATAGAAATGCATACTTAAAGAGATCTGGATTAGTGACAATACTAGTTGTAGGTAGATTCGATTTTTGACCATATTTACCCCACAGAGAATTTAGAAACAGTTTAGAGATTTTTTTGCGGGATTAGGGGCTATATCTTTAACACCCCCTCTTTAGCCAAATAATCATGTACATGCACCTATTTTTTTGGCCTTTGTACCCCAACTGTTTTAGCGGCTTCTTGTTTATCACGGAGATGTATTTTAATGTAGTCGGTAAAGAGATTGTTAGTACTTGATTGAAAATGCCAAATTTCAAAGATTTCACCAAGTTTATAACCCATATCTATAAGGGCTTCTGAATTTCAACTGTGCACCACGTCCCCCGTTAGACATTTTGTGCTACTGAAAAATGCATTGTCTTAAATATATTGATAATGGGTTGAGTGCAGAGGACTCTTATATTTGTCTACATGTATTTTGTGGTCACAGCCTCATTGCACCCCCGCCTAATGGTTTCAGAAATTAGTGGTGAGCCCAACTTTCCCTTGTTTGTTATAGTTTATACAGGAGCAGTGACCAGCTCCATGTTGTAGCTCCCACCCCTCCCAGCTATAGTCAGGTGATCCCACTGGTGTCTAATAAAAGGGCAGCCAAGTTTGGGAGTTTTACTTCGAAAGCAGCAAGTAAGTTGCAGGTAAAACTTAGTCCCTGTGTAAAATGTATAATAAAGCAATAGAATTCTTAATGAATCAGATAAAATTGAGCATAGGACTGGCCAGATATGGGATGAGTGTGACGTAGTTGTTCAGCTTAAATATATTGCAATATATGGACAAACAATCCCTGTTTTGTTTAAAGGGTAAGGCATTTTTCAGTAGCAGTAGCACAAAATATCTCTCTTAAATATATTGATAATGGGTTGAGTGTAGTGATGGGCGAATTTCGCAAATTTTTGCGTTGAAAATATTTTATTTGATTTTCACGTTAAACAAGTGATAGTATTGTTATGATATGCAGATGAAGAAAGACCTGTTGTAATCGATACAGTGGCATAGTATTAAAAACTATACCATTTTTAAAGAGACTGACAACAACTAACTGAAATTAACTATAATTAATTAAGCTACTGGATGTAAACATAATGAATGAAAGAGAAAAATGTCAATTTGTCGACTGCAATGTCTAAAATCGCATCTTGCAATTGAAGAAATCGTCCTATTTGTTCACCTGTATTGAGTTACTCAGTCTCTATCTTGATGCGTAGATGCACAAATATGGCACAATGGAAACATTAGTTTTCCGTACGTCTTTACAGGCAGAACAGGAAAAAGTCTATAGGGGGCATATTTTTACTTTAGCGATGCCGAAATAAGAATAAGAATTAAAAGACTTGAAATTTTCAAAGATAATTGTTGGAAGACCAATTGGATATGTTTTTGTTTTATTCACATAAGGATACAGACTGGTGAAATCGTAATAGTGAATGCGTTCACCGGGGGCTACTTTATCGTAGAGTTTTATAGCATTTGTGTGGCCACCATAGAGGGCATCATGGGGTGACAATGGTTGGTTAAACTTTTTTTTTTTTTTTTTTTTTTCTTGAATGCCTGTAGGTCCTTGTCCGATGCCAACATAGCATGTCATTCATGTTCCCAGAGTTCACGGACCCCAAAGCCCCTTGTTTTTAAAATTAGTCTTGATTTGTGTTTTGTGGTTCAGTTGACTAAAATAAGTGCCAGTTACTCTATTAAAGTCATCTTCACAATAACAAACACGGCATCCATGGTAAAAGCAACCTTGAAATTCAAAGGCTATATGTTTGCCAGTAACAAAAGCGTAACTGTCCAGCCAGTATTGACCAACCTTTTTTTCACCAACTTGTAAGGCGTGTTGTATATCCCCTCTTTGTGAGCAATGTACATCCACATTGTATTGCCGGTGTTGAGAAACGTTTGTTTTGTAATTGTCAGGGGGTAAGATTGCAATACAGTTTTCGGGTAAAAACTTTAGTCTGTACATTGCCATACATACAGAGGCTAAGGTGGTGTACTCAAAAGGGTCGGCTGTATAGGTATTTACCTCTGGCTCATCATTCGAATTATATTTAGTGACTGTTTTATTTGTTATGTTTATAATGTTTTCTCTATAGCAGGCACAAGCCTCCTTCAGAATTTTAATATCCTGAATGCAGTATTTTTTAAGTTCCAATTAAAAATCGAATTTACTGTCAATTTTGCTCGTACCTAGTAATGAATTCAGCCTTCTCATCATGCATCATAAAATCACCCCCGTAAAATTTATGGCTGACATGGCACCTATATACCCCTGATTATCAGCCAGGTTAAAGTAGTGGAAAGAAGCCTTTACTTCCACTCTATACACCTAATGCTGCAGGTAATTTACTAAGTCTCATGGGTAGGAAATTTAAAGAATCTAAATCTAATACCCAAGTCAGCCACTGTAACGCACAAGTTACCACCATGAGATAGTAGTTCTATTTGAATACACTCTTTTTTAGCAATTGTTTAACCACAAAGTATGAGACATACTGACCGCCATTGTGGGCTATGAACGTGTAGCCGCTAAATCTTTTTCCATGAACGTAATGACAAAGCCATTTAGACACTTAGTACCCTGAAATTCCCAATGTTCAATGTTAAGGCATATATAATTTTAGTATGTGCACACCTGTCTCTTGAATACACTCAATCATAAAATATATATATTTATCAGAGGGATCATTCTCAGGTTTGATACGTCTCAGACAGCAAGTATGGCCACAAGTTTCAATGTTCTCATTACATACCCAGAAAACAAAGAAGGATCGGCACACAGGCATTCAATTTGCAGTGTTACCTGCTCGTTTATTGTGTGGACTGCAACGTTTCGGGGTCACGCCCCTTTGTCAAGCATGACCCCGGCGTGACCCCGAAACGTTGCAGTCCACACAATAAACGAGCAGGTAACACTGCAAATTGAATGCCTGTGTGCCGATCCTTCTTTGTTTTCTGCATAAGGGAGGCTGCCGGATCCTCTGGGATTGAGCACCAGGCTAATCTACTGAAGGGTGTGCGTCGGTTCTCTCCATTTTGGTGACTCATTACATAACCGACATTTGAGACCCTCACATTTAGCGTGGTTGGCGGCAACAACTTAACGCCCACAGAAATCACAAATTTTAGTTCAACATTGTAATTTGCCCGATTGAGCAAGCATCTTGTGATGTTTTAAACACACATTAGAGCGACAAAAAACACAATAGAAATTTGAGAAGCTGTCTCACAACATTCACGCCTGAGACACGCTGTACAAAAATAACGGCAGGTATGTTCCATGTTTTTGGGTAAACTGAGTGTGACAGTAAACACAGAAGTATGGGTACCCTAGAAAAGAATTAATTTTTTTGATACGATAATAGTGGCCATGATATATAAATACGACCGTTTCTTTACAAGGTTCAGGTGTTTGGAAAACATGCCATGAACCTTGATTGTGGCAATACACCTTAATAGTAATGTTTAGGTGTTTCTCAAAAGCGGGTATATCGCTAAAATGTGATCATCAGGGATACCCAATGATTTATGTATATCACAGGCCTTTTCCAGCATTATACTGTTGGGTGTGTCTTGCTCTGCTAAAACAGCACAGATACTACCAGCTAGGCATAAATTGTTGTCATCAATATTTAAATCAAATAACCAACGACTTTTCTTGGCTATATAATAAGACTATAGGGTGTAGACCTAATGCGCCGTCTAGATAATACACCCCCTTCTCTGTTTTTCACAACCGTTACAAGTCTTAAAGATCCATTCCCAATAAGATCAGCATTACTCTGCAATAAATTTACTATATCATCTAAAAAGGACTCGGCTTTTAAGCTGGCCTTAGATCTTTTGATTGAATACAGTGGTTTTGTTGAGGCCGTCACCGTCCAGTTGTAACTGAACCAAATCATTGACCTATGTCAGGCGTCATTTTGTTTAATAAACCTTGTATAGCCCCCTGTACAGACTAAACAGCATCTTTAAATGATGATACTTTCTCTATTTACAAATCTAAAGTGGTTTTATTCAGTGGAATCAAATTTAGGATGTTGCTTACGATATTGATTTATGCATTCCAAAAATACGGGTTCTGTACCGTCATTATGGTTGTTCAGCGTTTCAGCCTGTACAGGTCTTACATTGTTTGGGTGCACAAATGTTGTATTTCGCCGACAACAATGTTCGATGTCTCAATAGGGATTGGCATGTCCGTATCAATACAGGGTGTAGCTGAGGTTATTGTAGGCCCTGTAACACTCTGATGAGCTACACAACGCTGTTTTTTAGCCCGCGTTGTGTGCCTTTTCGATAACATCTTTATAGCTTTTTTTTTTACAACTTTAGTCCGCTGATTTACATTGGGTCTAAGATGCAATCTACTGACTCGTTTATTTTTTAGACCCTGACCAGTCATAAGTCTCAGACCTCTACGGGAAAACCTTGCTTGATGCTGTATACATGTTTTTAAGGCCTAAAGCTGCAGCACCTTCGTTTTTTCATCCGTCCGTGTCACTAAACGTTGAAATTCATCCAACACAGTATCAGTAACAGATCTTAAATCATACCAGAATCTGCTAGGTTTTAAAAGCCACAGTAGTAAATCTCGAGCATGATCAGTGGGCACAGGGTTACATGCACTGGTACTAAGCTCGAAATTTGAAACCGTATCGTGAGGAAGAAGTTGCAGCCCGCGACCAAATATTTTGTTTGTAATATAAAGTTTATTACTCAGTGGGATGCCTTTTGTTAATTCATCTTTACATGATGATCCCAATAAAATAGAAATTTCTGTTATAGCAGTCTGAACTTCTCTTAGTTGTGTACCAGTTATCCGATCTGTTATTGTACTTATGACTGTTAGATGATTTGGTCGTTATTGAGTCCCTAGAGTCTATAGTATGTTTTACAACACTAGCCGGTCTGTGTTTTTTTTTTTTTTTTTAGACCAGACATTCAATGTTTTTCACACTAAAGGCAGTTTTACTCTAGAAAAACGTATTACTTTTTTGCACAGGACACTGATTTGTTTTATGTTTGCTGACCCGATACAGAATCGTTGATATCCAGCGTAGTTTGTCTGTTGCACTGATTCGTAGGATCTACATTTAATGGAGACAGTATCTCTCTATTTCATCAATATGATCAGATGGCTGCCGAGCTGGAGACTGAATTGACGCTGTAACAAAAATAAATTTAATTAAATGAATAAAAATAAATAAAAGCATGAAGCATTAAACATACATCTTACATCTATATATGCATACAATCTAAATATTATTTCTACGTACCAGTGTCTTGAGGATCTAGGAGTTGTGTTGTGGATACCTTAGTTCTTTCAACATAGACTCGTTCAGCCGATGTTAGCACCTATCTCACCAAATACTGGCTTGGTACAGTTACTAGTTTCTAAAGTCGTGTTATTGATAAATGAATCAAGAGTTATGCACGTCAGTCGTAACATGAAACACATTTTTACATCTGTTTTCTGGTGTATTGTTAGAAATTTGATCCGTCTAACAACAATCCAGTCCAATTTAGGCTTAGCAATGAAAGGATCTATTCAAGCAATGCAAGACAGAGAGTATGACTTGTATATAACAGTTCTTAAAAACTACAAACAAAATTGCTTTAAAAGACAATCCTATTTCTTTCCCCAGTAGTGGTAATTTAATACCTTTCCTTTTCCTCTGGTGGATAGTTGTTTTCCCGGCGTTTATGTGAGCTCTGGATGTTCAGGTTCTTGATGGTATCAGAAGTCAAGATGAGCTGAACTGCTGTTTGAGAGCAGTCCATTTATACAAATTTTCCTGAAGAATTCCTTTGATGAACTTTGAACCAATGAGAAAAGAGTTCTTTGTCTTTAAGGCAAAAGTCCTTTTGTGTAACCACCAGAAGATGGCACGGTCGTATCACTTATGTTAGAGTCCACATTTCCCTATCTTGCAAGTCCTTTCAAAAATCCCGAAATCTTACAATTATAACAGAAAACCATTTAAAAAAACATATACACATAAAACTAACTAGTATTAATATTAAAAACCTAAAATACATACAAAATACAAAGCATACAATGAATATGTAATAAAAAACCCAGAGATAGATGTATGTATAAATATACTTCCTTAAAAAGGATTGGGATCTTTACTAATTGTCTTTGTTTTCACAGTTGTTTGACCCCTTTGACCCCTATCTTTAGTATAGGTTCTCATGCCATTAAATGTCAATTATCCTCTTAACAAGTAAATATTCCTTGTTTTTACATCTGTTTCTCCAAGATACAATTTCCGACATTCTCAGACACCCAGTCTACGTCGGATCCTTAATCTATCCCTTGACACCATTCATTATACTTGTGAGAATTAAACTCAGGCCTGTTCCCAGGTTATAACTAATATACCCAATTTTCTTCAAGCCCCCCTTTTTATGGTCTGATGTAGTAATTTTTTTATAACCACTTTCACACTTCATTCGTATCACAGTCAT
This sequence comes from Xenopus laevis, assembly GCF_017654675.1. Taxonomy (NCBI): domain Eukaryota; kingdom Metazoa; phylum Chordata; class Amphibia; order Anura; family Pipidae; genus Xenopus; species Xenopus laevis. The sequence continues at coordinate 162,317,980 of NC_054381.1, forward strand.
TCTTGACAGACTATTGTATCCCGGAGAACATAATATAATCAACATTTTCGATTTACCATTTCTCTGAGGATAACTTCCCCTTGATTAATAATTTCTTCATACGTTTATACATACATCTTACTGTACAAACTAAAAATAATTGTATAACAATACATCCTATGGCTAATATACGTAAATACAATAATTAAAGGATGAGAGAGAATATTACTAACAACAGTGCCTGTAGAGGTTTTAGCCCACACGTTAACAGATTTCACCATTTTCCTCCACCATGTAGATCCTGACATTTCTGAATATTCGTGCTCTATAGCTTTTAACTTTCCTTCATGTTGGAAAATAATTTCCGCCTCTTGTAACTGTTTTTGTAAATTATATAATAGGCCTTTATCTTCTTGAATTTGTTTGGCCCATTCAAACCAAGGGAATTCATTTACTACAGTAAGATTAAACTGAATCGGTACCACATTTATATCTTTACCATGGAACTGTGGAATATTTATATAAATTCCTTGTAAAGTCAATGCCATTGGATTATTATTGATGCAATATAATCCTCTATCCAAATTGGGCTTTGCCATACAAGTAGGATATAAAACCTTTACAGATTCAATTTTTTTCATTATTTGAAAACACTTTTCCTTTGTCAAGAGGGGTCATTAATTCCATTGTAGATTTAACATTTTCAACTCTTACAGCATACATTGAATGGTTATGGAAACAAGAATGATAAATTGGTCTTATCTGGTGTGGTAAACATAAAATCTTAGAATTAAAATGTAAACATGTGGATAAATCCACCTGTTCAGGCTTCGTTGTTGTTGGACTCAAAATAAAATCTTTATACGTTAAACTATAAAATAATAATTGAGATTCACTAACTGGAATTCCTAAAACAGTCATTGAGTATATTGACATACAGGTATAAGAGAAGTCGCAATACATTCAAGGTTCTTACATCCAACCCATTTATTCACCCACAAATTCGAATGGTTAAGGGCTTTTTCATATTCTTGAGGTAAACTATTTTGTAGTGATAAAGGAGTTATCCCACCCTGTAGAGCTTGCGCTGTTATTTTAAAATTTGTGGAGTATTCAGTCTGAATCTCCATACAAGCTCTTGATACCTGTGCAGCATTCTCACTGTCCAATAATCCTAATTTAATACTGTATGTTGGAGGTGTAGCAAGGAAGGTCCAAATACTGAATCAGACTTAACCATCTGATTCAGAATTTGATTTAAGCCTCTTTGAACATGCAATGACTTGCTGTTCAATAATCCTGCACCTTCTAAATCTTTCTGTAGAGAAATAATCTTGATACAATTGGCAACTGTGCCTATAGTACCAATACCTCCAAGAATTTTATCTATTACATCTCTTTTTGATCTCTAATTGTCTAATTTACCAAACCAATGTTCCATTCCTTGTTCCATATTTAAAAGATATTTCTTACATTGTGGGAATCTAGTAGAGATTTTCCACTGAGAAATATTAAAATGCCAAATTATAGTAATATATTGGCCATCTTTTAAAAGTGGTTTAGAATGAAAATGATTAATTTGGAATGGACTTGATGAAACAATAGGATTATTTTCACAGGTTACATTTACAGGATGTGGATATACTACAACACTAATCTTTTCACATGTTATATTATTAGATAAAGATAGGCAACATTGATAATCTCCCTGGTCTTCTATTCTTAGATTTTCCATCTTATAGGTAAGGGTTTGGTTATACCATTGTATTTTCCCAATGGGACTTTTATGTAAAATTATCTCAGAACCATAAATCATACTTCCTCGAAAATCATCTTCCTTGAACCATGATATGATCGAACCCAGAGGTAACCTTATTTCCGTACCACAAGTCAATTGTAAATCTTGGCCGCCTTGTACTTTTACATTTTTAGGCCATACCTTGACCTTAGGAATTACAACATCTGTATCAATCAATATCACTTCAATATTTACTGGCATAGATCTTTCCCTACTTATTTTAATTTGCCACTCCTTTTTACGGTTTTCCTCAGTCATGTTTGGATGAATTCTCTGGTAAGATATATTGGTACCATACCCTGGCAAAATATATATCCAATGGTATAACTGTACCCATTCTGGTTTCACCTGGTTCACCTATTTCAGGATTGCTGATTACTTGTAAGGAGCTTTCCCCTTTAACCATTAAAATCCAATAGATGGGATCACCAAGGTTACATTCCCAAGACTCTGTATGATTATTTTGTGTATATAAACTGTATATAAACCCTTTAACCACTTGTATTTTTTTTTTTGGGTCCTATAGATGCATTAATATACACAGTCACCTTCTTTGAAATTAATTTTGATGCAACATGTTAATATTACCCCAGTTTGACTTCCCATACATATTTGGCCCTTTATGTAATTTGTTAGATTAAAGTTTGATAACTGATCCTGTGTTAAGTACAGAGATTCCTTTTGTTGTTGAATAATGGCTTGACCGTAAGGCAATAGGTATCCCATCGTCAGAAAAGTCATCATTATGGATTTGATGCAAGATCTTTCATGGTTGTCCCATCTTTGGTGTTCTTTCATTTTCCTGTTTCCTTGGAATTCCATTTAATGAATTCTTTATCCTGTAAAAATATGCAGTATCACTGAGTTGGCATATAAAGTTTGCATTGATCTGCATGGACGTCTGTTTTGCTTTGAATCAGGTGGTCTTTGTACCTGAATCATAGCTTGACCTTTTGTGTTCAATACATTATATGGGCCTTCCCATTTGGCTTCCCATGGTCCTGTTTTCCTAAAGGACTTTATCATAACCATACCTCCTTTTTTAAATTTTGAAAATTCAGGAGGAGTTTTTTTGCATTTTAGATGCAGCATATGATAATACAGAATCAAGATTATTTTGCAATAATTGTAACCAATGGGATTTTGCAATTGCATCCTTCTGTGGGGTGGTTAATTTTGGTTCACCTGGGAATGTTAAAGACATTTTCCTACCCGTCATTAACTCAAAAGGTGTATATTGGGTAGCTGAGGAGTTTGTGCCTCGAATACTCCATTAACACTGCTGGGAGTGCTTCCACCCAAGTATTCCCCATGTCGAGCAACATTTTTGTAATCCTGGATTTTATGGTCCTGTTCATTCTCTCCACAATTTCAGCTGATTGTGGATGATAAGGGACATGAAACCTTTGTTGAATTCCCAGGATTGCACATGTTGCTCGCATCACTTGTCCTGTAAAATGTGTGCCTCTATCAGATTCTAAAATCTGAGGAAACCCCCATCTGGAAAAAATGTTCCCACAGAACTTTTGCAGTTGACAATGCATCATCTTTTTACAGGGATAACCTCCACCCATTTAGAAAATATGTCCACCACCACAATGCATATTTTAACCCATACCTTCCAGATTGCAGTGGTCCAATGTAATCTATTTGGAGAGTAGCCCATGGACCATCCGCAGGTGCAATATGTTGTATAGGTATTTTCTGGCCTTTGGGGCGTGGATTTACCTGGGCACATATTAGACAAGTATTCACTACCTGCTCTATTGTGTCTTTCATTTTGTCCCAGTAAAATTTGTCTTGTAGAACCTCAGTCGTTGTTGCCCTATGTGTCCAAAACTCTCATGATTGTATTTTGTGAATGGGATTTGTAAGTGTTGTGGAAACTACAGGACGCAACTTCCCATCTTGGTCATAACATAACATTCCGTTCTCCTGAACAAAGGGAAATGTTAAATTAACCCGAAGATCAACCAAATTTTGATCTTTGGCTTGCTCCTCAGAAAATGACGGAAGCTGTGTGTCTGTCTTCCTGACCGGTAATACTAATTTGGATTCCAAAGGGATTACAGTATCTCCAGTTAAGGCTGCTTCCTTAGCTAATGTATCAGCCATGATATTTCCTGCACTGAGTGAGTCCTCACCTTTCCTGTGTGCAGGCACCTTGACTATAGCATATAAACCTGGATTTTGTGCTGCCAAATCAAATATTCCCTCTGTTTCTTTCTGTATGAGGGTTTTATTAGAGGCATCTACAAATCCTCTACGCTGCCACACCACTAAATATTCAATTAAAGATCTTACTACATAAGAACTGTCACTATATATTACTAGTGGATGTTTTCCCTTATCCTTGTCAAAGCATGAGAACAGTTTTAACAGCTTCTACTTCTGCCCTCTGAGCTGAATAATGCCCTGGAAGTTTATGCTTAACTGAAACATTCCTGTTTAGATACCAAATGGAGGTATTTTCCTTCTGAGAAAAATCTGGATCCATCTACAAATACATCTATTTCACCTGCATCTCTGTGAAACAGAATAGAATAAGTATCTTCCACATTTGCTTCACATGCATGACATTGGCCTTCATATTGCATTAATTGTGGAAGCACATATTTTGCTTTCTGACCCACTTTAATAGGCTTGGTTGACAAAGTCACTAACCAATGTGAAAACCTTTATGGTGAGACTCCAGAAATTCCTTTTTCTAGCAATAACTTGAGAGGTGTATGTGGTGTTTGTAAGCATATATCTTTAAAACCCACTATATGCTCTGAAGCAATCACAGCAAACTGGACCCCCAACAAATGTTTTGTACAGATATCAAAACCTTTTTCAACAGGTGACAGCACCTTTGAAAAATATCCTACTGGTCTCCATACACTACCTTGCAATTGCAGGAGCACTGCTGAAACAGCCGTTTCAGAAGTGTGCACCTGTAATGCAAAAGGAGCAGAGGAATCTACTGTAGCTAATGTTGGAGCCATTTGCAGTTCCCTCTCAAGTGTCTCAAAAGCAATCTGTTGTTCTTGAGTCCAAGGACCAAATGCAGAATCATTACCCTTGAGAATATCGTATAAAGGTTTTGCTTTTTCTGCAAATGATTCAATGAAGTCTCTGGATAAATTGACTAATCCTAGGAATTGTCTTAAGGCTTTTACGGTGGTTGGAACTGGAAGTTTGGAAATAGCCTTATTTCTTTCTTGTAGTGGCTTTTTGTAACCAGGACCAATTTAAATACCAAGGTATTCAATCTCTGGTTGCAAAAACACTACCTTTTTTTGTGTTCATTTTGAGTCCTGAGTTACATATCAGCTGAAATAGTTCCTCTAACAATTCTAAGTGTTCCTCCTCTGAGACTGTTTGGAGCAATATGTCATCCACATATTGTAACAAACATTCTGGTTTTGAAAATATGGATAAAACATTTGCCAAACCTTGATGAAAACAACTCCCAGATGAACTCGTACCCTGTGGTAATTTTTCAAATATGAATTGCTGATTTTGAAATCTTCAAGATTATCAAGGGCACATGCGAATACTATGGCACCTGTATCTAGATATTTAAACTTTTTAACAAAGGCATGTACCATCTGTTGAGGAACTTGATCTTCTTCAGTTCCCATAACCAGTCTATAAGCTGGTTCAAACATTACTAAAAATGCAAAGGGGTCTTCATTTATAGAAGTTTTCAAATTATCAAGGACCTCATTAGTTGGTACACTCTCCCCTGTGGTGATTTGTATTAACTGTTTAAGTCTGTCCCTACTTGTGCCATGTACTTCCTGGCCATTTTGATCAATTTCTGGGGCATTAATAGGAATTACAAGTCTTTCAGCCATATGAGAGGGAATCCAAAATTTAAAAATGTTATTGATTTGTTCATCAGACAAATCATATCTGGATACATGTGCTTGAAACACATCATGGTTAAAAAATGCATCCTTAGCAACATTATATGAAGGTAAATCCTTAACTATCTTCATCAACTGTTCATGTATTTTAATTTTAATTTTGGCTGCTCTTGTTAACAATTCTTTCTTCCTTTTCTGTTTACCTCTTTCTTCCTCAGCCCCCCCTACTGCTTCATCCTCCTCCTCCTCCTCCTCTTCTATTTATGGGATATCTAAGGGTCATTTGACTTTTTTCCCTGCACATATCTCCCTTGTGTTTTTTCTGAGCTGGCATACCATCTCAGTCCTTACTTGTATCTGATCTTCTAACTCTTGTACGTGTTGCATTAATATGTCACAGTTAGGGCAATCAGATACATTATCCTGAACTCCAGGACTTCCTCCCATATGTGTTGGCAACATCTGATTCATTATTTGACTTCTGTTTTTGTGGCCATGCAAACAACTTGTGTGGATTCTTTTTTACGAATCATGGTATTAAAAATGTGTATCATTTTAAGAATATTTGTTAACTTTTTCTTATCTCGGTTTATGCATAATAATTTCTTATCCAGTAGTTGGTTTGCATGATCACATTTTTCATATAAACTATGCCATAAATCAGCATCTGCTCTAGTACAACCATTAAATTCAAACATTACATCACTGTTTTTTGCATGCTTAGTAATTAACTCCATACTCACCTGATATGAAGTTTCGTAGTCCCTCTGCCTTTAAAATGTGCACTCTTTTAAGGAAGGATACTACGCCTCTTGAATCTCTCCGTGGATCCAAGAAAAAATATGAAGATACAACGCGTCTTCCCGCTTTACACAGTGGCCACTGTTTTTTCTTCTCCCCTTCCTTTCTTTGCCCAATGGACTGCTGACTCTAGGTTCTTTTACTTTGCAAAAAATCCTCTTCTCTTGAATAACTCTCTGTGGTTATTTAGATAACTGTGGTTATCGAGCTCCCCCCTTTTTTAAGATTTAAACCTGAAAGTTTTAATCTTAAACCTCCTGCCGAACAGGAAAAAATAAGGCGGTTTGCTCCCAAGATTGGGAAATTAGCAAAAACTGGCTGGGTTGCCAAATCTGTTAGAAATTTGATCCGTCTAACAACAATTCAGTCCAATTTAGGCTTAGAAATGGAAGGATTTATTCAAGCAATGCAAGACAGAGTATGACTTGTATATAACAGTTCTTAAAAACTACAAACAAAAATGCTTTAAAAGACAATCTATTTCTTTCCCCAGTAGTGGTAATTGAATACCTTTCCTTTTCCTCTGGTGGATAGTTGTTTTCCCGGCGTTTATATATGAGCTCTGGATGTTCAGGTTCTTGATGGTATCAGAAGTCAAGATGAGCTGAACTGCTGTTTTGAGAGCAGTCCATTTATACAAATTTTCCTGAAGAATTCCTTTGATGAACTTTGAACCAATGAGAAGAGTTCTTTGTCTTTAAGGCAAAAGTCCTTTTATGTAACCACCAGAAGATGGCACTGTCGTATCACTTATGTTAGAGTCCACATTTCCCTATCTTGCAAGTCCTTTCAAAAATCCCGAAATCTTAAAATTATAACAGAAAACCATTTAAAAAAAACATATACACATAAAACTAACTAGTATTCATATTAAAAACCTAAAATACATAGAAAATACAAAGCATACAATGAATATATAATAAAAAACCCAGAGATAGATGTATAAATATACTTCCTTCTTAAAAAGGATTGGCATCTTTACCAATTGTCTTTGATTTCACAGTTCTTTGACCCCTTTGACCCCAGGCATCTGGGATATCTTTAGTATAGGTTCTCATGCCATTAAATGTCAATTATCCTCTTAACAAGTAAATATTCCTTGTTTTTACATCTGTTTCTCCAAGATACAATTTCCGACATTCTCAGACACCCAGTCTACATCAGATCCTTAATCTATCCCTTGACACCATTCATTATACTTGTGAGAATTAAACTCAGGCTTGTTCCCAGGTTATAACTAATATACCCAATTTTCTTGTATCTATAACAATAATGATACAATTTACACACAAAGTAAGAACTAAGTAAACAGCATCCAAGATTTTACAAATATACAAAGTAATCTTAGCATTATAACTTAAACAATCAAATACAGTAAACACAACATTTATCTATTTAAGTTAAAATTAAACTCTACATATAATGAAATATACACTTATATAATGATTAAACCATTACCATGATTTTGCAAATGTACAAAGTAAGCTTAGTATTATAACTTAAACAATCAACCAAATGAATAATTACAATAAACATTTATATCACGTTAAAAATAAATTAAAATTAATAGTTCTGTAAAATCTATATATAATGAACTATACACTTACATAGCTGTACATCACCAACTAGCTTATCGCCTCGATTATGATCCACCGTATGAACTGTGAGTCTGTTGCGACGCAGTAATTTAAATTATTTATGATGTAAAATAAAACTTAATTTCCAGTTCCAATAAGATTACTATTGGTCTTAACATTTATACTAAACAGATCTTCATGACAAACATAATAAAAAACAAAGCCAAATAATATTTAAAAACCATACTTTACCTTTGACATGTCAGATAACTTCTTTTCTAGTCTCCATCATAAGTGTAACGTCTTCTGAAACTGTTGCTGTAGATGTAATGAATCCATTCCACAACTGCCATTTTTATGTATATACTATCTCAAACAACCTTAGCTATAACTACAGATGGTGATCCATTCCCAGCATTGAAAAAGCTGTACTTGTGGCCTGTAAAGTCTATTTTAAAAATGTGACCTTTATATATCTATATATCCACCCGCAGTATACATAGTTCAAAGTTTTTTTTTTTTTATTTTAAATTTTTTTAAATTGTAAAATACATAATATTAAAATACACAACAAACCAATTTATATAAATGCGTATTAGTGAAAAGAGTATTTGGTACATTTCTGTATATTTTTACAATGTATATTTCTAATTCTTAAGCTACGCACGTGTTTCCATACAAATCTGGAAACCAAATGGTCATTTAGTCACACAGATGATAGAGTACTTTGTAACTGATCATTATGATAAATAATTAGATCAGCATTCTTATTAATGAACTGTAAAATTTCAACAGGGTAAAACCCACTCAGAGGCGATATTCCATATGAATCAAAAAATAGGACACGTCTTTTACTATCGATGAAAACGGCTAACCAATGTTCACCAGGTAGTCTAGAATTGAGTATTTATAATATACGCATGCGGTAAGTGTTCCAGTTTACTAACCGGTAAGAGATCACACGGGAAAACTCCAACAAATACATGGCGTGTGCAGGGGTCAGATCTTAGAATGCGTGTGTAATCTCCAGTGTATTCATTTTGTTTTTACTTATAGAAAATCATACAGTACTTCATGTCTCTGATTTATCTCAATAATGTTGTCAAACACCCCATATACAATCATATTTACAGTTCTGTCCAGCGCTCTTGAAAATCTTATTTGAGCTCATAGATTACCACTACTTAGCAATGAAAAATGACAACCACGTTCTTGATCCGGAGTTAAATCAAAGCCGAATAATGTATATCCTCCAAGAAACGATTCACGGTCTATTACAAAACCAGAATCAATGTTCTTTTCCCCCCCCCCCCAATTTGTACAAAAGCCATGTACTTCTGATGGCGTTACCATTTTCAAAAAAGGCTGAAAAGCTTTGCTGGGAATTTGGGGTCCGTCGCTGTATTGCATTGATCTGCATGAACCTATCTCTCCATCCCCCCTCTTTTTCATGCATTTGCTGTTTTTAAGGTTTATGTGTTTCACTTTGACTACCTGGTCACTTAAGGTCATTGTAACTACAAAGGGACCTTCCTAATATGCATCCCATGAAGATTTTGGAACAAAGTTCTTAACCATAACCTTATCACCGACTTTTAGAGATATTGGTGGTTTACTTTAGACTTTGTATAGGTGGTTGTATAGGTGGTTTACCCCTTCTCTTTTGGTGCCATATTACAGGCTGCAAAATGCAATTGTTGTACTTGCTCTAGAAGCTGTTTGATGAAATTATCCATTTCTGCAGCTTCTCTAACAGGGGTGCTAATTTTGGGATCAGCTGGATGACTTAATATTCATTACTCTGCCAGTCATCAGCTGATAGGGAGTGAGTAAAGTCCCCTTTGCCGGTGATCCCCTTATGGCCATTAGTATTGCAGGTAGATGCGTTAGCCAATTCTGTCCTGATTGTACCACCATCCTTTTAAGCCTTTCTTTTATGGTCCTATTCATCCTCTCAACGATACCCGAGGATTGAGGGTGGTAGGGAACATGGAACCTTTGTTGCACACCAAGCATATCACAGATAGTATTTATGATTTTCCCTGTGAAGTGTGTACCCCTGTCAGACTCTAATTTTGGGGAACCCCCATCTTGAGAAGTCATCTTTCCAAAATGCTTTGGCTGTTGCAGATGCAGAGTCTGTTCTCCGAGGTAGAGCTTCTAGCCATTTTGAAAATATATCTACAATGACTAGGAGATATCTATAACCCCCTGGGGTACTAGGTAGAGGTCCTACAAAGTCAATTTGCAGATTTTCCCATGGTCCATCAGCCACTGACACTCTGGACAAGACTGGCTTTTGGCCTAGGGTTCATCTGAGCACAAATAAGGCACTCCTGTACTGTCTGTGTAACTGTGCCTTTCATCCTCTCCCACCAGTATTTGGATTGAATATATTTGAGTACCATCTATGCCCATGTGCCCTGTCAGTTTGTGGTTCTCTTGCTATGTCCTTTTGATGTTGACTGGGTACCACAAACCTAAGAACTTCTGATTTTCTTTAATAGGATGTTATCCTGTAATGTATAGTTATTCACTTTCTCTGTATTTCCTTTTGTGATGTCCTCTTTAATTTCAAAGTTCCTATCCTTATCCTGCTCATCAGCTAAACAAGGTTCTGTTGCTCTAATGATTGGAAGGCATTTGACCTGTGTAGTATTTCTGTCTTCATGGTCTTGTTCGTCATCATAACTGTTCTTCCCAGGCTTGCATGCGTTCAACATCATAAGGCATCCACTTGACACCTATGACAGCTGCCTCTTTAGCTAAAGAGTCCACTTTGTTTCCAATCGTGGCCTCGGTGAGCTTTTACCTTTAATATTGCAATTCTGTGGGGTTCTGTGCCTGCTCTGTCCCATATGTCCTTTAGTACTGAACTATGCACAAGGTTTTTCCCTAATGCGCCCGTAAAACCCCTTGTGTGCCACAGCGGCATATATTCTGTCAAGGGCCTGGTCACATAGGCACTATCAGAGAATATTGCAATGGGGCCAGAACTAAAGTGTATGACAGCTTCTCTTACTGCTTCTAGTTCTGCCCTTTGTGCAGAGAAACTTGGACAATTTATTCATTTTTTCATTTGTCTGCGGGCACCACAGGGCATAACCTGTCTGAAAATGACCATTTTCTCAACATCTTGACCCATCCACCCAGATTTTTAAATCATCATGCTTTACATTAGGTCTAAAAATCTCCTGGGATTTGACTCTATGGGTCTCTCCACAGTCATGTTGTTCACCCTCGTAACAACTGGGGTAGTAAGTACTTAACGCTATGCAAGACAGTAATGTTTCTGGGTGTTAGATCAACTAAGCCACCTAGCGACATTTTGTGAGGAGACTCCACTTGGGGTGCATTCAAGAAGCATTTTTATGGGCGTGTGAGGTGTCTGCAAGACAATTTTTGAAAACCCTTCATGTTCTGTTGCTAGGATTGGCCAGTGAACTGCTAGCAAGTTCCTAACAGTCATCAAAACCCATTTCCACAGGAGTAAGTACGCCTGAGAAATATCCCACTGGTACCCATTTCCCTTGTCTTTCTTGTAACAACACAGCTGTAATTGCTATCATAGAAACATGTACTTGGAGGCCAAAAGGTAGACTGGAGTCTGGGTTGCTCAAGGCAGGTGCTTGGGTGAGACTAATTTTTAATTTCCTAAAAGCACCTTCATGGGATTCATCCCAGTCAAGAGCGTCTGCTTCATTTTTGTCACCTTTAAGTAGGTCATATAGTGGGCGGGCTTTTTCTAAAAATCCCTCAATGAATTTCCTGCAAAATCCTTTTATGTCCCAGAAATTGCCTTAGTGCTGTTTTTGTATTTGGCTTAGGCAGTTTTCTGATAGTTTCACATTTGTTTGGATCGGGTGTTCGACCCCCTTGTGAAACTCACACCTAGAAATGATACTGATTCTTTCATGAGCTGGGCTTTGGCAGGATTTAGTTTAAGGCCTGATTGTTGGATGAGTGTGAGCAATTCTATTAGCAAGGAGTAGTACTGATCTTGCGTGTCAGTTTGTAGGAGGACATCATCCACATACTGAATGATGCAGTCTGGTTCAGAAAATGATTTTAATATTTCTGACATGCACTTGTGAAAATATGTTGGACTTGAATGGAATCCCTGTGCTAAAGTGCAGAATGTGTATTGCTTTCCTTGGAAAGTAAAAGCAAACTTATATTGGGTGTCAGCATGTAAGGGGATTGAAAAGAAGCCATTTGAAACATCAATTGAACTATAGACAGTTGAAGTGGGTTTAAGAGCTGTCATCATATCGGGCATTTTGGCCACTACATTTGTGACAGGTGGGGTGTATTTGTTAAGTGCCTGATAATCAACTGTGGGACGCCAGGTACCAGTAGGCTTCTTTACAGGCCACAATGGGGAGTTATTGGTAGACTGGCACTCCCTAATAACTCCCTGGGTCAGCAAATTTCCAACTGTTTTCTGTATGTATGGTAAGGATTCTGATGGTATCTTATATTGCTTTTGGGTTGGTGGATCTGGTCCCTCCACCTTGACAACCATGTTTGACACTCTTGACACATTGATTCTTTGATGTTGCCCACACTTCCCTAGGCTGCCACAAAATGTCAGCCAACACTTTGTCCTCTGTCTGTAAGCATGAGGGAGGGTCTAAGCTATCCTCTTTTTTTTAATGGATGATAGTCCATAATTGTCTGCAATCATGTGTACTGTACCCTTATAGCGAGATCCTTTCCACAGTACCCAGTTACACAGCAATTATTAAACCATGTGCCTTCATTAAATCTGAGCCTACAATTGTTCCTTCATGTGTAGGGGACAGCCATAGACTATGCTCTCTCTAAACAAGTAGACAAAGTCTTAATCAGACCCAATACCTTCAAACTCCCAAGTGAGTGACCTTATAATGTTGTCATAGATGTATTGTAATGTCTCCTATATATTTTCAAAGTCATAAAAAATTGTATTTTGTGGTTTGTACTCCTGCAGGTAACTTGTGTCAAAAATTTGCTAACACGCACACCACATTAATTACAGTTCAGGCCATTACATTTGTTCCCCTCCATTTAAATGAAGTCTACAAAGGGTCACGTCAACAGCCTTCTAAGCACTGATTTGAAAGGCAAAACACACAATAGTTGGACACCTAACCTTATCCCTACAATCCATTCTCTGACATCCTTCTTGTGCTGGTACAGAGTGGCATCCCTCACCAAACTAGGCCTCTCCTATAAAGCTATTTAATATTTTTAATACAATAATAATGGGTTTCATAGTGTAAAACTAATAGTCTCTTCCCTGGATGTTGGACCTGTATGATAATACTGCCATTTTCAAATGCCACTATCATTAAAACACACTAAGGTTATATGTAATTTGGCACAATCTCATAAAACTGCACCAACATCATCATTATCCAGCAAGGTGTATAGACTGGCAGTCAGGCACGGGTTTGAAGAGTAATTGTTAAAATCATTTACAATTGTTGGTGGAAAATAGCCTGTAAATATACAGAACCATCATGGTCAGACTCTGAACAAAATCTTTAGCGGAGTGTACAATACTACCAGTATCTCTGTTGTGGGTCATGTTTTCTGAGGTCAGTTGTAACAAACAGATTTGCCTTGTTACAACAATGAAGTCTTATCTTCCCATGAATTTAAAGTAGGCCTAGTTCTTTTTAGCATTTTAATAGCCTAATTTTATAGTTTTTAATCAGTTTATTTTCTAACCTTCCACCAACCACCCCACCCATATCTAGTCATGCTGTTTCTTTTTCTCTTTCAAAAGCCATGAGAATCTTATTAATTAAGCTTTGTGTACTTTTCAGAGACCACTATTATCTCTGCACCCTTAGATTTTTCATGTTCAGCTCTCCTTAATGCCATGGCCTGTTTAGTAAGTTGTCCTAAATAATGAACCATGCTAAGCCATCTGGGGTTTAGGCTTCCCATGTGACTAGGCACGCTGGACTTTTTTACTCCATGTTCTAAGACCTGTAAACTCTTAAGATATGTGTATACATGCCCCCTGATGGCAACACCACATCTAGTGTTTTCTGTTTGTGTTTCTGCAATATGTCTTTGTTTAGCAGGCAGAAGCATTGTTTGTATGCGAGTCACTGTTGGGTATCTGATAACATTAGTTGCTATTAAACATGTTGACTTCCAACCCTTGTCAGATTGTGATGCAGATTCATTCAAAAAAAACAGTAGGTTTCTGGTTACTTTATTGTAAATTTCTGCAAAACTTCTACTAATCCTGCCCACTTCATGTCTGTGGAATTATTTGGCTGTGCAGGGGAGCCAGCGGCACTCACTGCACTGTAGGACAGGAACCAATCAGCAGCTAGACTGACCTGATAGGGAACTGAAGCCTGTCTTTGCTTATGTGACTGCAGGGCTGTGAAAGGGCCTTTTTTTAAAGAGAATTTTTGTCCAAAATTAAAACACCACCATATTGTATACTATTGCCTACAAAATTAGGGTGGTTTCATTTATGCTACGTCTCCTCCTTTTAAAACCATTTTTTTTCCAATTTTTTTTTACCTAGAACTTGGATTTACAGCCTGTTTAGGGGGATACAAATTTTGGGACATGGGTCACTCACCATATTTAGTTGTGCTGCTTTCCCCATTTTTTCATAAGCTTTGAAAACTGCCCAGTCTAGTGCATCAGTCAACCACTTTATCAGCCTTCGTTGTATCAGGTTCTGTATATCCTAAAGCTACAGTGTGCCTTGCAAGCTCCACTTTACTTGTCATTTGTTTGTGACCGTGTCTCATCTGATTATTTGATTTACAGATATTCTGCAGCTGACTGCCCACACCCATCAGTTGGTTCAGATAAAGGCACTGAATTTATTCCGCATTATGAGACAGTAGTGCCATTTTTACTAATTTGAACAGTTCATCAGGGTCTGTGCCAATGCTGGTGTGTGGTAGGTTAGATCTCTGACCACAGTGAACTGAGAAATAACTGCATGTTCTTTCTTTTCTTTGCGTTATCTGTACACCAGTCTGGATTACCCAATGCCTCCATTTTGTCCCTAAGGTGTGAGCTAATATATGATGCAAACAAGTCATTTGTGCTATTTGGAAAATACCAAATCTGTACCAGTCTTTCTATAGCCAACTCGAGCTCCATAGTTGTCAATGTCGGTGATCAGTGTGTGTGTGCAAGGCTCTGTCTGACCATTTTAAAACACGTGTAACCGAGGGAACAAGTGTTTTTTTGTTTTTTCCCCCAACTTCATAAGCAAAACTGGAAAAAAAAATCCCGTGGTGCAAATACTTTTTACTTAAGCGATACCAAAGTAACTGTGTTGTAGCCAAAATTTAAAAAAATTGATTTTTGGATGGCCCACTGGATGTTTTATTTACAAAGGGGTGACGTGTAGTGAAATCCTAATTACTTCTACTTTGCTACAACTTCCTAGTGTTTGTTCTGCCATAAAGTATATCATGGGGATACAGGGGTATTGGAAACCATTTTACATATAAATTCTTTGAGCTGCGCATCCCTTTCATGTATTTCATACCAATCCTACTCCCACATCACACTAAATGTAAAGCCACATTGTTGTAAGTAACTTTTTTTTAGCCAATAATGTGTAGTACAATTTTAACATTTTGAATCATTCTCATTGTAGCAAACGGGACACCCATGATAAAAACCGCTTTGAAATCCTTGGTCTGTGTGCTGACCAGCAACAAAAACCTAGACATCCAATAGGTACTTTCCAACCTTCCTTTTATGAGCGTATAATAAAGTGATATATTGTGAAATAAATCAATTGATTGTTATACATTAATGATTACACTTAGACTTAACAATAATTGCAATATTTACAGTTACACATTACACAAGTCTACATTGTTAGTTACCAAAAAGGTAGGGGAATAGAGTTCAGCTTCATCTGTCTTCCCCTCTGGTCTTCATTCCTCACATCTTGTCTTGTCCCAGGCTCCTATGGCTTCTCCAGCTCTCTAGCTGCCTCCTCTCAGCTGCCCGGCCCTTTTGTCCTCTGTCCAGAGTTCTTTTATTCCTCTCACCTGCCCCCACAGAAACCCTCCCAACTGCCAAGATGCCAGTTTCTTACAAATTGACCCTGTTGTCTCCAACACTCACAGGTCTTTAAGTAAGCATCACACCTCCCTGCATTGTGTGTAATGAATGTGTAATGTTCAAATTTACCACCGGTAAACAAGTTGTCTTATACTCGCCCAATTCCTTGAAATACCTTCAAACTCCCAAGTGAGTGACCCCGTATAATGTTGTGGCATAAATGTAATTTGCAATGTGTGCCCGTCTCCTGTATATATTCAAAGTCATAGAAAATGTATTTTGTGGTTTGTACTCCTGCAGGTAAAACAAATGTTCCTCTCCTTCTAAATGAATATCGGTAACAAGTGTCACAATGTTTTTTTAAGTCTACAAAGGGTCTCGTTGGCAGCCTTTTTGTTTTTGCACTTCTAAGCACTGATTTGAATGGCAAAAAACAATAGTTGACACCTGGGCTGAATCCCTATTAGATCCCTACAATCCATCCATCCTACATGCTTTACAGAGCTGATGAATGGCATGATTATTCTTCTGGTGGTACAGAGGGGCATCACTTACCAAAGTAGGCCTCTACAATAAAGTTATTGATATTTTTAATACCATAATAATGGGTTTCATGGTGTAAAAAAAATACAATTTTTTCCCCTGGATGTGCTCTATTTTTCACACACCTCACCTATTTCTAATCATAACCACCATGTTTTATTAGAGAACTGCCAGCAATATATTGTGTTAATCTGCAAAGCATTCCCAATGCAGTTCAAAAAATGTGGCAAACTTGACTATTTTGTTGAATATACAGGTTCAAATGAGTCTCCACCCTGTAGCCACAGCTCTACAAAATCTCCTGGTGCAATGTCTGGTTATGTTCTATTCAGTAATGTTTGAATAGTAGTATACACAACATTAACAGCATCCACCAATGAATGTATCCTGTCAAGTTTACAAACCTGAAATAATCAGTAGACATAACACCATTAACATTGACTAGTGCTCTCTTTCTTTCTCTCTCTCTCTCTCTCTCTCTCTCTCTCTCTCTCTCTCTCTCGTCAGATTCTAAACACAATCTTTAGTTAGCCGAGTGTACTACCAGTACTACTCTGTTGTGGGTCATGTTTTCTGAGGTCAGTTGTAGTAAACAGATTTGCATTGTAACAACAATGAAGTCTATGTTCCTAGTACTAGTTCTTTTTAGCATTTTAATACCTGATATTTTTTAATAGTTTTAGATCGGTTTACAGATTGTTGTTTTTTTGTCCAAGCCTTTTCCCATTGTGTCCAGAAGCCACACTTGTAGGGTTTTAGCCTGAGTGGAGGGACACACTCAGTCTTCTGGGCTTTAGCTCTCCTGGCAGCTAACTTGAATCACTTGTACACAGTCTGCTGATCCCGGTGTACAGTTCCTACGGCGTTGACTTTGTCCGTTACCTGCTCCATATTTGTTGTCACCTGGCAGCATTGATGCTATGCGACTGACTCCCAAACAGCACATCCCATTGCGCTAAGACTTCATCCACCAGTGCTCCATTCTCGTCACTGGAAAATCGCCCCCGACCTACTCTGGGACCCTCTACCTAATATTCCTCTCCCAACCCCTCTTCCTCCCCCCAGGAACCCCTCCCAGTGACTCCCCAGCCTGTGTCCCCCTCCTGTGGCAACTAAGATCCCACATAGTGTGGAATCCAGCCACCTTTGGCACCTCCTCAGGGCTGGAGAGACACCCCCCCTCCTCCTCATTCTTTCGGTGCAGCCATTACAGCTCAAACTCTCCTGCTTTTTGAAATCCCCCTCCACCTCGCTTGTCCAAGTAGCAAGTGAGGAATCGGTGTGAAAATGCACCTAAAATGGCCACTGGAGGAATTCCTGTGGGAAAACAATTACAAAGCAATTGGGGTTTAAAAAAAAAAACAAAAAAAAAAACAAACCTCAAATTGATTCAAGTCTACGTGAGGCAACAACAAACATATTCATATTTGACTATTTGGGTCACACTTATCTTGTAAATATCAAATAATACTGACATAGAACCAGTATGCTCAATCAGTCCTATTACACAATAGATTTGATTGAATTAAGTTAATTTTGTTGAAAAGTCCATGTAACTACATAATTCATGTTTTAAATCCAGATTTCATTTCTGTTAAAAACATCTCATGGAGGTATTTTATAAGCGTTTAAGCACTTAGAAGTTCCAATATGACAGTCAGTGAATGCCTCTGGCATCAGTATTTAACATACGAAAGGAGGTGTAATTTTTTCTTTGACCGTTACTGTTGGCGCTATGGTCAAGAGTAAAAAGAATAGTGCTCAGGTTTTTCTCCAAACAGTGGTTACTGCATACTGTACCAGTTCATAAGTCTCTTTGGTAGCCTTGTGATTAGATGCTCCTACTTGCCATGCCTCCGCATGTTTCACCAAATACGGCTTCATCGGGGAGTGATCTAGTGGGCATGACTGACCCCCATAGAAGTACACTCTCTAATTCATAACCACACAGTACAGTCCATCCATATTGTTGGCCACTTTGACCATAGGTGATCTCCTGCACCATTTCACTCCTGCTGACGAGGTTACTTGCCGGATGACTCCATTCAGGATCTTCATCCTCACTGAGGCCACATATTTGTTTGCTCATTTCAAACACATCACAGTGACAGAAGTATCTGTTCTCTTTGTCAGCGCAGCAGGCGGTTTGTGGCGTTTTCCAATTTCCTTTTAACTTGTACAAGGAGCTCTGGAAGGCTCAACTGTTTATATATTACCCTTTAGATGTCCAAAAGAGTCCATGGAAGCCAACTTTTCAAAAGTCCTCAATTGGGTTGAAGGCGAGTAGTGACATCTCTGAAAAACACACAAAGCAGGTCATGATAGGAGCAGGGGACTGTTTTCCTTTGCAATAGAAAGGACCTCTATTTGGGTGTGGTGTCACTACACCCAAGTTCCTAATAGAGACATGTAATGTTTTACAACTGTCCCTTGTATTAATATTTACTCCGCCACTATGATTAGTGTCACTGCAATACCATTGGGTCAAGTTTGCAGCCCTTTAAATATCTGGTATAAGCTTTATTGAATATGCCTATATCATTTTTGCTAACACAAAATCCGCATATGCAGTACACACTATTTCCCTTCCTGTGGAATTCTCATTAAGCTTCCTATTTTTATTTATCAATTTATCTTCTCCTGAGTCCTAAAAAATATTTTAGCAATATCATGCATATTCTAAATGGTGAATTCGCCACATTGGCCAGACTCAATTTCAAAGCTATTTAGCTTTCTGGATCTGAAACTGCATTTTTGGTAGGATACATCCTGCTCTGCAAATGGATCTTGAGTTCTGCTTGCATGTGAGGCAATGAGATCTACTAATAAGGAAGTATAAAACAGTTATACTTTAGATTTCATACATGATCCAAATTCAGCCTATTCCACTTTGACAGGTTCAACACAACAGGTACATGAATCATTGTTAAATAGGGTGCCTGGGACTGATGTTGACGTAAGGCCACTTGGTGTGATATTTCATTCATGCAACAAGAGGGACCGTGTGGGTGTGCCAGTCTGGCATTGGATACATTGCTATATTTTAACCCTGTCAAAGAGAAATCTGGTTGGTGCCGGATGACAGGACTAATTCCTATTATGTGAATAAAGTTTCACTGCCCAAAAAGTAGAAAGCAGGTGTCTTTCACATGTAGAGTATTTCATCTCCACCGGAGACAGCAACTTTGATGCATATGATATGGGCCTTTGTTGGCCATGAATCTCTTGTGACAAGACCGCTGACATGGCTGTTTCTGATGCAGCGGTTTCTATGTGGAAGGGCATTTGATAGTCTGGATTAGCTAATGCAGGTGCCTGAGATAGTGCTTCTTTTAGTGCCTGTACTGCCCTTGTATGTTTCTCATTTCCACAGAACATCCTTTTTTTAAAAGGTAGTCATACAAGGGTGCTGATTTTAATGCAAAATCGGGAATAAAACTCCTTGAGTTACATAGTTAGTTACATAGTTAAATTGGGTTGAAAAAAGACTCCATCAAGTTCAACCCCTCCAAATGAAAACCCAGCATCCATACACCCCTCCCTACTTTTAATTAAATTCTATATACCCATATTGTTGTTATATTTGTACCTCTATGACCTCGTACGTAAAGCAAAACCACGAAATAGTGCAAGTTCAAATACAATGAGGTAGTTTATTGTGTCCAAAATATAAGACCATAGGTTTTGCCTGGGGAAGCAGTCGTGTGTCAGCTGGGTGGTACATGAATGCTTACCAAGGATACTCCCATATAACATAAGTTTATATACCCATTTTGATGTCATAGATGGGGGTGATAACAAATGGGAGTATGCCAATACCATACATAGTCTGACTCCTCCTTGTACAATTAATGTCTAAATGATTTACTTAGTCTCACATGTTATCAAAAGAATGTTGTAACATACTGTGCCTAGCTCCAACGGTCCACAACCTCGCAATCAGCTATTGGCTAACCAAGGCCATTGTGGTATTTCCAGTAATTTGAGCAGCACTTCTGCAAAAAGGGGCACCACCAGACAGGCTGGCGTTATGCTGACTCTGGAATTTAAGTAACAGAGTGATGATCTTTTGTTTGTATGGCCTAGTATAAGCTATATGAGTGACCATTGTCCACAGTAGACCATTAGCCCTTATAGTCCATCCTGCCTTGGGCCCTATATGATCTTTTGTTTGTATGGCCTAGTATAAGCTATATGAGTGACCATTGTCCACAGTAGACCATTAGCCCTTATAGTCCATCCTGCCTTGGGCCCTATAGCGTTATGGCGTCATAGAGGGCGGGGGTGACAAATATCAACCCTCTGACACTAGCCATTCGTCCGTCTTAGGAATTGGACCGTTCCAGATATATTTTTTAATTACATTACCTCTCTTGAAACGTTGAAAGACGTTTCATATTAGTAATTGCAGGCACAGGGTGAGTGCTGAGAGGACCCCCAGGAACAAGGGAGGTCTATTATAAATGGGACAGTGGTGTATGCTGTTGTGAGTTACAGTTCAACTGTTGTGGCAGCACCAATACAGAAGTGCAGCTGAAAAGCTGAAATGAATGAAAACAAAGAAAACAGGAAGCTAGAGGTATTTCCTGTTTTTGAGGAACTAACTTGACTAGGAACCGCTGGAACCGCACAATGAAGCAAGAGCTGTCTGAATATAACATGTAGCCTAAGATTTAAGCAAATATATGATTATAGTGAACTTAGGTTTCAAAATAAAGCAAAATAAAGCATTACAGAGAGATAATAAAAGGAAATCATTGCATAGAGATAATGAGACATAGTAATAATCATCCTGAGTAAGATAATACTGATATTGTAAAATAATACTGATTACATTAAGGTAAAAATTCAAGTTAGATTAAAAAATACCCTGAAATTAAGATAAAAATGGAAATAAAAGTTTTTAAGATAAAAGTTAAAAAATGTAAAAAATTTAAATGTAAAAAATTTGAGAATGAGAAAATGAGAAACTAAAATGAAGCTAAAAATGCTAAGATCCCACTTTTTTTTTTTGGTCAAACCTCCCCTATAAGGCTGAGAAAAGTTATATCTTATAAATGTAAATCAAAGTAGAGCAGAAGCTGGGGAGGAGGTACAGCGGCTTATGGCACATATCATTACTTTAACAACAAGATACAGGCCAAGGGCCAAAGCTAAAATAACTAGGATGGGTTTAAAGAAACTTCCAAGGAAATCATTTAACCATCCACCAATATTACCTAACTATGTAAAGGGATTAAAACCATTTTTAGAAATATCCCTGGCTTGTTTTTGTAATTCGAAAACCTTGGCCATATGAGATTCAACCAGCGCTTCAGAGTCATTAATGTAGGTGCAACATTCTTCTCCTACTAAAACACAGACTCCACCTTGTTCTGCTAACAAGTAATCTAGGGCCATTCTATTCTGAAGGGCTACTTTACGAATCTGAGCTAGTTCTACATTAATTGCAAGGACCGATATTACAGTGTTGTTAATCATGCGGTCAAGAAGGGAAGCATATTCATTAAGGCAGGGAAGAAAGCCCAAGCCTTATCTTTATCATTAAAGAGTTCCCTTTTCTGTATCTTAAGGTTTAAAACTGCGGATGAGTGTGTATCAATAAGTGAGGTAGCAGATAATTCTGTTCTAGTTCTAACAGCTGGGACTACATTTCCTATAGTACATCTACCTTCAGCTCCCATGGGCAACCATGCATAGGCTTTCTTACCACAGATGTAATAAGTCCCTGAAGGAAGCACCATGGGGCGGTGAAAACCCTGATTTCTAATCTGAAGTGTTAAAAATTTTATGTTATAGTGAGCACGACCGTACATATAATCTAAATCCCATTCTAAACTCTTATTGGCCCAAGAAAGGCAGGGCTCAATAGTAGAAGATACTTTTGTTTCATCAACACAATGTGCATATGTGGTGGCTGCTTCATAATGTGTGGGGACCTGAGTAATATTTAAATCGGTTGAGTTACATGTAGTTTCTCCTATAAGGATTTTAGGAATCCTTATTTGTTTACCATTAATGGTCACCCGTGTTTTCCTACTAAAAACAGTGAAACCTACTGAAGGATGTCGTACTATTCCTGCCAAAATAAGAGCTGGGGGTGCTTTCATTATTTCATCACCTTTACCAGAAATTTCCCTATATTTAGACAATTCTGGATCAAGAGTTGAAAAGTCCATCACATATCTGTCTTCAAAATCAGTCCATGTAAAGGGGACCCCCAAGGATAGGGGTACCGAGGCTGTGAGTAGGAATATGTGAGCAAACCCAACAGTCAGTCTTATTTTCAATCATGGCAGCAGTACTGTGCAGTTTTAAAAGTTCATTGTCTTTTAAATCTGAGCACCAGTACATTTCCCTTATAGTATTGATCAAGTCATTTGTTGGCATATGTGACCCGTAGTGTAACTGGTGGGCCAATAGGTGGCACTCACCTATGGGTAATGCTGGTACACCTGAAGGGTGCATCCAAATATATGGAGGCTCGTTATTGTGATAGTAATGAGAACACTCATTAGCCACCCATTTGTCTGTTTCTGCACTAGTGGCACTTTCTTGCATTACTCTGATGGGTGCAAAAGGGTTAGAAGTGGAAAGCTATTTCTTAGCTCGTGTTTGTACAAAAATGGTTAGTGGGTTTGTGGTTTGTTTTGCTAGTTCGTCAACTATCTGATTGCCGTATGCGACAATATCTGTGACATTATGTTGGTGTGCTTTTACCCATTCACAGGATGTTTTTAAACCTTTGTTGTGTCTTTCCTGTAGTACTTCCATTATAGCAAGAATCGTGTCATGATGTTGTAGTGGAGTTCCTTTTCCTGTAACAAAACCTCTCTTGTGCCATTTAGATGCATTTGTGTGTATGGTGGTAGTGACGTAAGCTGAGTCTGTATACAGAACTCCGTTTTTGTCATTCATGAGCCGGAAACCACCTAAGGCGGCGGCTATCTCTGCTAATTGGGCTGATGTATCTGGTGGTTATGCATATTGTTTTTTCTGTATAATTTCTTTGTTGTCAGGATCTATCTGACACACGGCAAAGCCCGTATGTGTTTCTGTCTGTGAACCGTCAGAGAAAATTACAACATGTGACGGTGGTAAATCTGTTACTGGGACAATACCCATAAAGGGACGTTCCTCTGGAATTTCCTCAGGTACAATCATGGTTCTCAGCCGAGAACAACAATAAGGGGCTGATTCATCAAGGGTCGAATATCTAATTGTAAAAACTTCGATATTCGACCATCGAATTAGCATGCTACGATAATCGAAGGCTGTCTTCGATCGAAGGAAACCATCGTTCGATCGATCGATTCCATGCTACGATGTGAAGGTTTGTGCGTATCGAATAGTCGAAGCTGATCGAAGGTAACCTTTGCCCCACTTCTATTCGAATCGATCGATTCGAATTTTTTATGCCCCACTTCCTTTCTGCCATTTTTTTTCAAACAGGAAGTCCTCTGGAGGCCATTTTAGGTGCATTGGTGCCCTTAATGCGCACTTGCTATTTGGATGAGCTAGGTGGAGGAGGTTGCCAAACAGCTGCTTGAAAAATGAGAAGGAGTGAGGAGGAGGAAGGCGAATGTGGTTCCAGCCCTGAAGAGGTGCCCAGGGTGGCTGCATCCCACACTACGTGGGATGTAAGTCACCAGAGGAGGGGGAGAGAGGGGGACAGGGGCTGGAGTGTTAGAGGGAGGGGTTCCTGGGCTGAGGTGGAGGAGGAGAGCCTGTCAGGGTCCCATAGAGGGGGGGGGGAGAGGTCTGGGAGTGCCAGGACAATGAGCTCCCCCAGCTCACGCCATGTGTCCCCCCCAACGTCGGGGACACGTGGTCGGTCCCGCACCCCAGCCAGGGGAAGTAGGGCTTCCCCCAGGGCACGCCACGTGTCTCCCCCAACATCGGGGACACGTGGCAGTTCCTACACCCCAGGCAGGGGAAGTAGGGCTTCCCCCCAGGGCACGCTACGTGTCCCCCCCAACATCGGGGACACGTGGTCGGTCCCGCACCCCAGCCAGGGGAAGTAGGGCTTCCCCCAGGGCACGCCACGTGTCCCCCCCAACATCGGGGACACGTGGTCGGTCCCGCACCCCAGCCAGGGGAAGTAGGGCCTCCCCCAGGGCACGCCACGTGTCTCCCCCAACATCGGGGACACGTGGCAGTTCCTACACCCCAGGCAGGGGAAGTAGGGCTTCCCCCAGGGCACGCTACGTGTCTCCCCCAACATCGGAGACACGTGGCAGGTCCGGCACCTCAGCCAGGGCTGGAACTACAGAGATGACCGCCAGGAGGAGGCAAGAGGAGGAGGAAGAGACACCGGCCTCACAGAGGAGGCCAGAGGAGGAGGAGGAGGACGATGGCGATGAGGGCCCCAGTGGGCGAATGGGGCGAAGATTTACCAGTGAAGAAAATGCAGCGCTGGTTGATGAAGTGATCGTGCAATGGGATGTGTTATTTGGATGTCGATCCCATTGCATCAATGCTGCCAGACGCAAAAAAATCTGGCAGCTAGTAACAGACAAAGTTAACGCTGTACACAGAGATCACAACACTGTGTACAAGCGCTTCAGTGACCTGAAGCGTTGGATGCGGGCGAAGTTTGCTGCCAGGAGAGCAAAGGCCCAGAAGACCGGCGGTGGCCCTTTACCATCTTTGAGGCTCCAGCCTTATGAACGCCGGCTTCTGGCCATTATGGGCAGAGAGGTGTGTGAAGGTTTAGAAGGCTCACATGACACAGACTGGAGAAGTAAGTACATTTTAATACACAACATTCTTACTGCTTTTATCCACATTCTTATCATTTGCCTAAATAACTCATTTCCCCTTTGTCATTTAGCTTCTTTCCTTAAATATTGCTCCTGTTTGCCATTAGAGGATTTTATGTTTCCAGGATTCTTGTTTGTTTTTATAGTAGTTAATTACGTGCAGCTGTAACATTGCCAAAAAGGCAAACGTTTATTAACCATTTCCCTACTAGAACAGAAATGTTTATAAAGTGGATTAAAAGGGTTGTTGAGCTTGAAGTTAACTTTTGAACCATGTTATGTTATCATTTTAGACAGTCATATCATTCTATTCCAGTCTGTGATTTCTAGGAATATATGGTTGCTATGGTAATTTACATCCTAGCAACCACTTTTTCAAAATTGTCTACTGTAGAGCTTATATAAAAAAAAAAACAGAATATTGGGTACCAGAGGAAAACATTACTTTAAGGTTAACAAACCCTTTAACTTCAGTGTGTAAAAGTGTGAAGCAACATATGTAGAGCCTACAGCAGCTGTATTGTCACTTATTACATTCTGTGCTTCTCACATCATTGCAAACAGGGCCTTTGTGTCATGTATTTAACTTTTCAACCTTAGCATCTCCCTTGCAGTGCCCTGATAGACTCCACTTGGACTTTAAACATATCATTTCCTCCCCCATTACATTTGAGTTATTATTTTAAAGGCTAACTTAAATATTTTAGAAACATGTTGTAGGTTTGTCCATCAGCCTAATAAACAAGTACAATTGTAGTAGCTTATGACTGACAAATTTTTTTGGCACTTTTCTTAATTGCAGCACCACCGCGGACAGTGCCACAACCCACGGACAGTGACCAGGACCAGGACCTTGATCCTCAGCAGCCCCAGGAGGAGGGTGAGGCTGCAGAGAGCCCTAGAGCCCCACAAGCTCAAGGTACAGACATGTTTGTGTTTGTGGCCAATGTAGTTGCTTCCTCAAATTGTTTGCAACATTACTAATGTCCAATTTCACATTACAGAACATCGAGCTCCCCGGCGTGCCCAGTCGCCAGCCGTGCTACCTGTGGTGCCCCCCAGACGTAAGAACCCTTCCTTTATTTGTCTGTGTCCCAAAGATGCAAAGAACATTTACTGAGTCCCTTATGCAGCCTACTTATGTGCCTCTTCAGTGTTAATGAAAAGCAGTAGGTTGTTAAAGACAGATTTTGGATAGAATATACATTTTGCCCATTTCCTTATGCGACCAAAGTGTCAATTATATCAGATTGTTCTGCTGCTCTGGCTCTGCATCTCTCCCTTCCTCTTCCTGTGCCCCCCCATTCTGACTGTCAGCCTGAAATCACCATACAGTGCTACTACTATTTCACTCTCTCTCAGCCCCACTTTAAAATCCTACTGATGTCTTTGTGACTGCCCTTGACTATTGGCTCTGCTCAGCGTACATTCTCACCTGTTGACTCGACACTTTTCTTTTTCCTTCTACATGGTCCATCTTGCTCCCCCTCACTCCAAGCCATCCACCGTCTCAAGATTTACTCTGGCTCCTCATGCCTCATAGTAGTTTTCTCACTCCATGCTGTCTCTCGGGTCTCCCTTTCCACTTGCAGGTTCCCTCTCTGTTCTTGCTCCCACCTCCTATACCACCCCTCTGTCAAGTTTCACTCCCCTCTCCCAGGTTCAATCACCACTCTCATTGTGTGTCTCATACTATCTCCTTAACTTGCAGCTGATGACAAACAAGGCAAACAAAAAACACATATATTTTGACTAGATTACACATTAATGTTCCATTTCAAATCCAGTATTGGAATGATTTAGCCCCCCCCACACCCAAACATGGAAACACCCAACACCAATTTATCTTCTAAGATTATCTTTGTGAGCTTCCTTTCCCACCTTTGTTTTTTTGTTATGGGTTATGCACATGTCCAATAAATTTAGCGATGTTTATATTTGTTTTTTGTTGTAGGTGATGCTGCTGAAGCAGGTGCTGCAGCTCCTGCTGCTGCTGCACCAATTGGGGGACCACCACAGGAGCAACCACAGCGACTGGCTGAGAGACGTGGGCAGTATGTGGGGCTTATGCAACTTCTCATCCAACAGCAACGCCGCAACAGTCTCTGGATGCGAAGATGGTTTGCTCACATCCATGCCGGCTTCCGTGATGGGATGCAGAGCATGGAGCAAACCTTCCAGAGCATGGAGCAAACCCTCCAAAGAAGCATCCAGGACCTGGTGGCGGCTATTCGGGAAGTGGCTCAACAACCACGGGGTTCTGCTGAGGGTCCAGTCCCTGGTCCTGCTGCTGCTCCCCCTCCACCCCCTGCATCTCCTCAGCAGCGCAGAGGAAGGGGGCGTGGAAGGGGACAAGGTCCTGTCCGAGGGGATAAGCGCAAACGTCCCTAACTCCAGTCTGTGTCACTTCTCAAACTGACACTGGCCTCTTTGCCCATTTTATCCTGGCAAAGAACTTCGCCCAATTCACGCTTCAGGTGTGACTTTGTCCGTTACCCAGCAATGGGACTGACATCCAAACAACACATCCCATTGTTTTAGACCATGCTGCATTCTCTTCACTGAGGGGTGCCATTTTAAGATCTATTGGCACCCTTTCCAATAACATCTGGAAAAGCACTTACAAACATCAAAGTGCATTTGCTCTAACATATTTCTATAGTAATGCTGCAGTGTTTCCCAAAACATTCACTTGGGCCAAAAATGTTACATGTAAGGCTCAAAGAATTGAAATACTACTCTTTTGCTTGTGTATTTTTCACTAATTACTTCAAACATAACATATGTTAACATATGCTACCTCTGGCCTACTTTGGCTACCCAGCACTCCTAATAGGTGCCAACGCCTACTACCTCCTCCTCCTCCTCCACCTGTGCTCATTCAATAGCAAGTCCTAGGTGTATGATATGCCTTATAGGCACAAATGGTTGTTACTTTGCACAAGAAGTTATGTGGCCTACCTCTGGCCTACTTTGGCTACCCAGCACTCCTAATAGGTGCCAACGCCTACTACCTCCTCCTCCTCCTCCTCCTCCTCCTCCACCTCCTCCTCCACCTCCTCCTCCACCTGTGCTCATCCAATAGCAAGTCCTAGGTGTATGATATGCCTTATAGGCACAAATGGTTGTTACTTTGCACTATCAAGCATTGTTGGGTGTCCAACACTCTACCTGGCCAGCACTAATCTCATATTGTTGATTTTCAACTGGCCAAATTGTCATATTGACAAGTGTTAGTTGTACATCATATTGATTGTTATATTATTGTTTTTGATACAAGCTTATCAGGGCCACATTTTTGGATACTGTTTAATGTAAAGTTGGCCATGATGAATCCTGGGGTGCATTAGCAATGTTATGCAACAAATGCTTTGTAAAACCTTTGTAAAGCTTTTGCCCTTTAGTGGTCTATAGGGGCTGCTATATTTTGAAATATATGTTGAGAACAAATTCCTTCCAGCTAAGGTACATATTTTAAGGTTTTCAAATAACTATTGTATGTTCCAAAAACAAAGAAACAAACTTTCTACTGATATATATTGTCTTTTTATTGTTGTTCAACTGTTTTGGATTTTGACCAAGATTGTGTCAGTAAAGCCACTAAAACATTACTGGGTGTGTTTGTTTTTTATTTTTTGACAAGGTGCTAGTCCAAAATAGTAACATGGGTAATGTCATTTCAAGCAAGAAAACAGAAGAAGCCATACCTGTGGATCAAACAAGAAACATGCATTAACACAAATCCAAACAAATTTAAGTAGCCACACAAAAGCCTGTCATTGCTAAACAAACACTGCCACTTACTGATATTTTATTGAAAGGTCACTCCACCCAGGTTCAAATGAGCCAAACAGCTTTCAGTTCATCACATCTGTCGGTTGTGTTGAGTCCAATTTAGTGGGTCAGGAAAAGTTTGCACATGGAGAGGCTGCAAAGTCACGTCAATAATATGGTAAGTTGTTAGCAATATATTTTTAAATTCCCTGAGTAATTCCTAAATACCTGAATAACGGAGTTTGAGGCGTGGCCAGTCAGTCAGTGTCCATGTCTGTATCCTCTGTGGGCAAGTACCAAGATAATAAAGTAGAGTACGACACACATGAACCACAACCATAACACAGTAGGAGGCCAGAAAGCTGAAATGACAAGTACAGATAATGCTTTCTCTTGAATATGTGTATACACATGGAAATTTGTTTATCATCTCATCATTTTTCTGCTTACAGCATAAGATGTTACAGGAAAGCATTCACTGCTAGGGGCACGCCAGCACATCACCATCAGCAGGCTGTTCATTTGGAAGAAAAGTATAAAAAATTGTTTACTTTCCAGATATCCATTCCAAACAATTTCATTTCCCAACAATCATATAAGGCCTAATAATTGAGATTGGTTATAAAGACCTGACATATAACACTCATGACAAGGCAAACATATTAAGGCCAAACAACTGACCTAGGAATTAATGGGTTTCAGACATTATTGAGTTGATCTAGATCATGACATTACTAAACCTCATTACAGGGGAGCGCAGGAGTAGACGCATGCAGTTGTTTTCAATGGGGCTGTACAGATTGAGACGCAACATGCCAAATTTCTCTTGTGTTTGTGGAGTACAGTCCCATTTCAAACAACTGAATGCGTCTACTCCTGTGCTCCGCTGGGGCTAAACACAAAAACAGAACGCAGGGGAGCGCAGCTTCAAATGCTCGTGTGAAAGAGGGCTAAAGGTTAAGCAAATGACCAGATTTACATTGTAAAAACATGGTTTGAAAGGTAACTCACAAGATTGCAAACAATCACAAAAAAAGCACTTAGGAATAGGGCCCAAAAAATATGTACCACTATTTGGCCCTTGAGAAGTCTTAAGTAGTACAAATTAACTATTTTTGTGTGGTTTGTTCAACTTACAACTAAAAGTGGGCACGGATGAGCCTTTCACGCACTCTTCTTCCCTCTGGTTGGTTGTCCCTCTGTCTGGCAACATACCCCTCAATCTCAGGTTCCAGGTCATCATCAATGTCTGCAGGTAATCCATGCTGCCTTGCCACATTATGCAGCATGGCACAGACAGTGATGATTTGTGAAACCTTCTGGGGGGAATAAAGCAGAGCTCCCCCAGTGACTGAGAGGCATCGGAAGCGAGATTTGAGCACCCCAAAGAGGCGCTCAATGATATTACGTGTCTTCCGATGGGCACGATTGTACCTACGTTGGGCAGGTGTTTGGGCAAACCTCACAGGGGTCATCAACCAAGGCAGAAGTCCATATCCTGCGTCTCCTAAAAATGTAAACCAAAATATATTATAGTAATTGATTCCAGTTGTCTGTTGTGTTGACTATTCCAATGGTGTAGTTATGTCCATTGTGTAGTAGTACAATCTTTACAAACAGATCTACACACATTCTTTGCTGTTGGGGTACTTACTTTACCCCTTTTGTTAGCCAAACAACATTGCTGGCACAATAAAAGAGGGAATTCCCCTCCCCCCAAATTTCAAAAATTGTGTGTGTGCAGATCCATTAAGAAATCATCCACTTAACACATCTCACCTGTAAACTGAATCAGGTGGCAAGAATTAAAAGCCCTAACAAAGTTAGCTGATTGAACTAAACTACAGGTCCCAAGATGCATAGTGCATCTATTGTAGCCAGACTGAAAATAGGGCAACATTTCTGGAAAATACATACATATCACCTTTAAAATAATATTTGAAGTGTCTTTGTATGAAATTGCAAATATAACTTACCCACAAGCCAGCCGTCCGGCATTTCTCCTCGGGTAAAGAGGCCATGGAGAGCTGACTGACGCAGGATAGTGGCATCATGGACACTTCCAGGAAAGTCACATCTCACACTCATGATGCGCATGTTGGAATCACACACCACCTGCACATTGATGGAATGGGAGCGCTTACGATTTCGGTAGCGCTCCTGCTGATGGCGAGGTGGTGTGAGCGCAACATGAGTGCAATCAATGGCTCCTAGGCAATTTGGAAATTGGCCAATTAGGAAAAAATCCTGTTTTAATCTTATCCACTCTGCCTGAGTTGAGGGGAAGGAAATGAGCCTTCGCGAGTGCTGCAGTAGTGCCGTGAGCACTTGTGTTAGTATCCTGCTAAAGGTGGGCTGGCTCATGCCAATGAGGCATGAAGAAACCTGCTGGAAACTGCCAGTGCCCAGGAAATGCAAAACTGCAAGCAGCTTGCACATCCCAGGCACTGCCTGAGACCGTGCCGTCACAGGTTCAATGGCCTCACTGATGAGACCATAAACCTGCACTATGGCGGCACGACTCAGGCGGAACATCCTCACAACCTCATCATCAGACAACTCGTCCATAGAAAGTACAGGTCTCCTGAAGTGACGAGGCTGCCTGATCCTAATAGGGACAAGGTGTTCCTGCTCCTCATCCTGCTCTTCTGCCTCCAAAATGGCGGCTACCAAAAATTCCATTTTTTAAACTTTCTTACTCAAATGGCATCTGGTGGGGGGGTTTTTATAAGTAAGCCAGTGTTTCCCAGCATTCCATGCAACTTGGAAACATTTAACCATTTAGTGAAGCGTAAGGATAGATAGGGCCAATTAATATTTGAATTGATGTTGTAAAAAAATATAAATCAAAAATTATGTTTTAAGCCATTGATACTTGAAAATCTTAGCTTAGATTCTGATAGATGCCAAAACAAACATGTTTCTGGTGTCAGTATTTATTTTAATGTAATTCCCCAAACCTCTAGTGCAGCCACAACTAAAAAACAGTTTCTAACAGTTTATAAAGTGATCCCTAGGTGTCACTATACACCCACAACAGTGGAGAGCACCAGCAAAAAAAATCGAAGGAAATCGAATAGGCGAAGATGGGTTACTTCGATCGTTCGATTCGAACCATATCATATTCGAATGTCGAAGTCCAAAATCAACTTCGGTAGGTCAAAGATGGGGTACAAATAAAACTTCGGGTGAAGATTTCATAAATAAGGTATCCTTCGAGTCGAATAGGCGAACTAATACATCCTTCGATAATCGTACTTGTCCACTTCGATTATCGAATTTGACTATTTACCTGATCGGAGGATTGCTTCGACCGTTCGAATCGAAGGTCGAATTCGAAGTAAAAAAACAGTCGAGGCTTAGTGAATTTGCCCCTAAATCTTTAAGATTATTGAAAGGATTAGTTGGAGGCATTCCTTTGAAAGAAATGTGACTTCGTAGGAGCACAGCCGAGCATTGTCCTACGCGTGGGCACAAAGTGTAATGTATTACTTTTGAGTAGTGCTGGCACGTCATGTGAGGTGTATATGATAACACTGGGAACAATCACATGTGAATAGAGTTTTTCTACAGATGCTGCACAAGCGCATATGTTACGTTCACAAGAAGTGAAAGCTTGTTCTATGGGTGTAAAAATTCCTGAAAAGTGTCATAATACATCCCTCTTGTTGGGTGGCCACTGCCGCCCAACAGATTGCGTTTGCAAAAACGTACATGTAGATAGGCTCACAGCGGTTCGGCAAATGGAGTTGTGGGGCCTGCAAAATATCAGACATTAGACATTCAAGAGCTGTAGAGTCAGATTGAGACAGAGAGACAGAAGCATAGCCAGGAGGATTGCCTTTGAGGTATTTTCTGAAAGGAAGTATGCGAGAACTGTAAGCAGGAATCCATAAGCGACAGAAGTTAAACAGACCCAAAACACTGCGTAATTCTTTGACTGAGGTAGGTAGATGCATACGTTGGACATCAGTGAGCACCTGGGGGCCCATGAGTTTGGCTCCCTTGCTGAGTGTCATGCCTAGAAAAGTAACTGAGGTTTGACAAAATTGCAGCTTTGAACGATTGACCTTGTAACCACATGTATGCAAATGCAAAAGTAAGGCACGAGTGTAGTGTTGGCACAGTTCAGCAGTGTCTGCAGAAAGCAGAAGGTCGTCAACATACTGGATTAGAAAAACAGAAGTAGGTAAAAGGTCAGTGAAAGTTTGCAGATCAGTCGCGAGTACACGGCTGAAGATCGAGGGACTGTCAGCTCCGCCCATTACGAGGCTGGTCCACTGGTAACGGTTATTGTTGTAGGTGAATGCAAAAAGTGGTCTGGATTGTTGAGATAAAGGAATGCAATAAAATGCTTGGGATAAATCCAAAACTGAATTATATTCCTTTAAGGGGTTGTCTTGTAAGAGAGTGGCAGGGTTGGCAACAACGGGGAACTCTGCTGCGACTACTTCATTTAACTTCCGTAAGTCATGGACTATACGGTAGGAGCCATTTGGCTTCTGTACTGGGTACAAAGGAGTGTTATAAGGAGAGTCACTTGGTTCAATTATGCCGTGATGCAAAAGTAGGTTAATTTCATCTGCCACACCCTGAATGGACTGGGCTTTAAGTGGGTACTGTGGTACCTTGGGGCCATCACACCCTGGACGTAAATTAATTTGCACCTCTTCAACTGAAACGGCCTTACCAAAAGGTGACTCGGGTGTGGCCCAGACTGCTTTAGGTATATCTTCAAATGAATCAACTGAATCTGCAGGAGAAGGGACAGTAGTTGCAAACAATACAGTTGGATGTGAGACAGCAAAATCAAGAATGATGTAAGCTTTGGTTAACAGGTCTCTGCCTAGCAAATTGACAGGACATGCAGGTGCATAGACAAAAGCATGTAGACAGGTGATATTCCCAATTGTCACTGGAACTTCAGAGGTGAATTGGTTTAGCTGAGGCTTACCATCAAATCCTGTAGTGGAGACTGTTTGGGAAGAAAGGGTTAAACCAGCAGGAAGTACAGAGAGAACAGATACTGTAGCGCCTGAGTCAAGCAAAAAACATGTAGGCATTTCTGCTATAGAAACAGTGAGAAAAGGTTCTTCCGTGGACATGGGAACCCGTAAAAGCATAGACAGTCATTGAGATTGGTTCCTGGGTGGAGACCAATTAGGAAAAGATTGAACATTGGAATTGTTGCGAGATTGAAAGTTAGATTGAAAGTTAGGAGAGTTATACTGATTGCCAAATCGTTTTGGACTACGGCATACATGGGCATAATGTCCTGGCTTGTGACAGTTGAAACAGACACCCTTGGGTGTGTTATTGGCTTTAAAAGCACCAGATGTCCCTCTATTAGGGTTGTTAAATTGACCACCGGACTGAACATTTGCAAAAAAGGTAGGAAAATCTTTTAAAAATTCCCTAAAAGAATAGGACTCAGTGGTGGGTGTTGGTTCTGGTGTTTGTTCTGCGGGCTTACTTTCAGGCTTGATTTCTCCCTCTTGGAGTTCCTTAATTTGCAAGGACATGAGTTTATGCTGGGTGTTTTTGAAATCCTTCTCTGCCTTTTTACTGTCTTCCTCATAGATTTTATGGTAGTGAAGGATATGAGTATAAATCTCCTTCCATGATTTGGCATCTAAGCCGACTATAGCATCTAGTTTTTTCTGTAAGGCGGCTGGGAAACCTTTACGGAGGGCCTGATAAACAAGTGGCACTACATTTGGTTCGTAAGGATCCATTCCTGTTTCTTGTGCCCATTGATCTAAGAATTCTGAAATGTGTTTAGTTATGTCTGCACTTTCAGGGAGAGAAGTATTCATTAGTTTCCCGAAATCCTTGTGAGTGGGATAACAAACTCTGAGAGCTGCAAAAAGGTCTGTAAGGGTTAAATTCAGCTCCGTCGTGAGAATCTGAGGACAGAACAATATGAGGAAGTCCTGCCTCGTTCCATATGGACTGCGCTGAGCGTCCAAGAATTTGAGCTAGTAATGCTTTTAGATCGCCTAAGCATAGAGACATGCCGGCAGTTAGTCTTTCAAATTTAGATATCCAGGGGTCTGCCCCCCTTAACAGAGGCGGCAGAGCCCTGATTATCCCTTCCACATCGGCAAAGTTCCAAGGGACATATTTAAGTCCTTTGGTAGTATGCATAAGAGGATACATCTGTTTGGGTGAGAGTGAGACAATGTTAGCAAGTGCTCTCAGATTTTCATATTTCTCCCAAATGCTAAGACCATTAATCATGTATTGTCTATCCCAATTTGGATCTCCCATGCCTCCTCGGATACAGAGGCGTGCTGTATTCAAGTTACGGGTGTCCAGAGCTCCCTCTCTAGGAAATGGGGTAACATTAGGTTTTAAAGATTCTGACCAGCCGGCCAGATTGTCAACCCATGGATCTACAAAAGTGCTATCCCCCCCTTCTCCTCGGATTACTACATCCTTTGGGGAGAATGAATTTTGTTTTGGAGTGGTGTTTTTTGGTCTTGTAACAATAGTTGCCAAGACTAGTTGTCGGGGCTTCCGCATCTTCTAATATGGGCATTTCATCCTCTTCCTCGTCAAAAGACATGCTAGCGAGAGGTGTATGTGCCCTGACTTCAGGGCGATTTCCCGTAGGAGTCTGAAAACCCTGACGAGGAGGTGCTGTGTTAACGGGGGTTTGGTGTGCAGCATCCTCAATAGGACAAAAGGGGTTGGTTTTGCTAAGCTTAAGACGCCCTGAGACGTCTGCCCAGTATGAGTCCTCGTTACTGGCATGTGGCACTGTCTGCAAGTTTGTTAGTGGGGGAAGTGCCGGGGCAGTATAGCCCTGTGCTACCCTAGGATTGCCAATAGGCGTGTTTAGGGCAGTCTGTAATTGCTCCTGTGCGTCCATGTTAAGGACGGGATATAATTTGGCTGAACTCGGAGCAGTGTCTATGTTGGCTTGTTCAGCTGGGGCATATGCAGGTGGTTTTTCTGGGTATTGCTGAGCATATGCTTGCCAGACATCATGGCATGCGGTATGTGCTATTAATTCTTTGCCCTTACATTTAACATTGGATCTGTTTTAACAGGCTAGCTAGATCTGTAGGGAGAATGCTGCAGTTTTCTGGCCAGGAAAACGTGGCATCCTTACTTGTACCCCACTTAACCCATGCTTTGTGACATGTTACAAGAGCCTTACGACATAAGGGGTTTTGGGCACACACCTTAGCCAGAAGTTCTGGGGGAGGTTTAGGTTTAAGCATATTAAACATATCGCCTCCAATAGTAAATAAGAAGAACCAAATTTAACAAGGCGAAAAAAATAAGATTGCTTCAAACGCTAGGTTGTATTTGGAAGAATTACTATCTTCTTCTGTTGAAAGCATAAGAAATCTCCCTAACAAAGAAAGTGGGAGTGTGTCTGTAGTGTTTTTACAGTGTGGGACTTACAAACTGAGTGTAAGGGGAGAAAATAGATTTGAAGCTGCAGATGTTTGACACCTAGATGCTTCTAGGGCTCTCTTTTGACATATGCAGATTCAAACAGACAGGAAAGTGATTCACACACCACACGCTAAAGAATTTCCTTCAGAAAACCTAGTTTTCCGTTTTCTGGCCTGTTAGGTCGCCCTATAAACAGGAACCGCAGAAAAACTCCTAAACAGCAAGCAGACTCTGAGATAGAGTCACGGATTCCCTTATGGACACTATCACACAGTTTACAATTAAACTAAAGTTATTCACGCACTCGGTTGATTCCGGAGGGTGTGGGTTCCAGTTTCAACCACAATCATTCAATCACAACAGTCAGGGATCCTTTGTCATTCATACATCAACATGCATGTGTAATTTCTATGACAGAATTTTTTCTTCTTAATCTAACTGCTCATGATAAGGAACTAGGTACATACAAATTACAAAAACAGTAAGGAAAAAAGCGTATTCCTATCATGAACGGCAGAATATCAGAACTGGTTAGTACAACACTTAACACAATAATAAGCAGTAAAAATAGACTAGAAAATTACATTGATGCTCACCTTATATCAGAGCCTTCCGCGCGAGTATCATTCATCCATGAGTAAAGCTTCACGGGTAGTCTCCTGTCACCTGTAGAAGCAGGAGCTCTCTTCTTGCCTGAAGATCCGACTGAAAAACTTGGGCGTCCAGGAATATCACGTCGGGGTCACCAAATGTTGTTATATTTGTACCTCTATGACCTCGTACGTAAAGCAAAACCACGAAATAGTGCAAGTTCAAATACAATGAGGTAGTTTATTGTGTCCAAAATACAAGACAATAGGTTTTGCCTGGGGAAGCAGTCGTGTGTCACCTGGGTGGTACCTGAATGCTTTCCAAGGATACTCCCATATAACATAAGTTTATATACCCATTTTGTCATAGATGGGGGGTGATAAAAAATGTGAGTATGCCAATACCATACATAGTCTGACTCCTCCTTGTACAATTAATGTCTAAATGATTTACTTAGTCTTACATGTTATCAAAGGAATGTGGTAACATACTGTGCCTAGCTCCAACGGTCCACAGCCTCGCAATCAGCTATTGGCTAACCAAGGCCATTGTGGTATTTCAAGTAATTTGAGCAGCAGTTCAGCAAGAAGGGGCCCCAACAGACAGACTGGCGTTATGCTGACACTCTGGAATTTAAGAAACAGAGTGATGATCTTTTGTTTGTATGGCCTAGTATAAGCTATATGATTGACCATTGTCCACAGTAGACCATTAGTCCATCCTGCCCTTGGGCCTTATAGCGTTATGGCGTCGTAGAGGGCGGGGGTGACAAATATCAACCCTCTGACACTAGCCATTCGTCCGTCATAGGAATTGGACCGTTCCCGATATATTTTTTAATTACAGCATTTTAACCAGTGCTTGGGAACAGGTCGATCTGCTTTCCCCCAATGACAGTGCCAATGTGATCGCACTCCTGTGGTTATTCATCCTCTCACGGTAAGTAGTAGTGGTGTTCCCCACATAGTGTAAACCGCAGGGACACCATGCCATATCAACAACATGGTCTGTGGTACATGTTAGTCTGTAATTAATCAAGAATTTTTTGCCAGTCCGGAGGTGTGTGAATTGAGAACCCTGTAACATCCCATTGCATGTCAGGCAGTTTGAACACTTAAAACAGCCATTTTTAAGTGGTTTGTTTAGCCATGTAAGACCACTTTTGGGTTCTGCTAGTACATCTTTTACAACCAGGAGATCACTTAAATTACGTCCTCTTTTATACGCTAGAAGGGGTCGTTTTTTGTCAAAAAAGGGAAGATTTTTTTATCTGTTAACTATCTCCCACCTGGCAGATATGGCATCCTTGAACTGTGTGCTCACCGTAGTCCATTCTGATGTAAAAATCAGGTCAGGTTGGGGTCTCTTGGCCACTTTCGTTTCCAACAGGCTATTTTGGGTCCATTGTTTTGCTCGCTGCAATTGTTCATCAATCAGCTTAGCGGGATATCCCTGCAACGAAACTGGTCAGCTAGGATAGAGAGTTGACTTGTAGCATTATCCAGATCAGTGTTATTCCTTATGACTCTAAGGAACTGCGAATAGAGGACCCCTCGGGACATATGCG
Source organism: Xenopus laevis (assembly GCF_017654675.1). Classification (NCBI taxonomy): domain Eukaryota; kingdom Metazoa; phylum Chordata; class Amphibia; order Anura; family Pipidae; genus Xenopus; species Xenopus laevis. The sequence goes on from NC_054381.1 coordinate 162,356,685, forward strand.
GGGGGTGGTGTGAACTGGCAAACATCAGACTATTTCTGTCTGTAGGTTTTTTGTAAAGTGTGGTGCCTAGATTTTCCCTATCTTTATATATTGTCAAGATCATGGATTTTCAAGGCCTCCGTAAAGGTTAGGAGTTGTTCCGTCGTGCCTGACCACAGTAACAAGAGATCGTCAATGTAGCGCTTGTAAAACACCAAGTTATTCCCACCCATTGGTAACAAATATTCTGTCTCATAATACTCCATATATAAGTTGGCAAAAGAGGGCGGGCGCAACATTCGAACCCATTGCCGTACCAGACACTTGAAGGAAAAAACAATCTTGGAACATGAAGTAATTGTGACAATGTAGAAATTGTGTCAGCTTAAATGCCCCAATTTCACAGATAAAGAGGTGCACGTACCATCAGTGGTCCATCCTCCACTCCAATGTAGTAAAAACGTTTCAGCACAGCACCTTGAGGTTAAAAATGCCTTTATTCAAATTCACATGGCAGACCCGTTCAGCAACGTTTCAGGCCTATATGCGGCCTTTTATCAAGCTCACGTAACACTGGCCAGCTGGCCCTTTTATAGACAATATTTCGCCACCTACTGGTTACAAACTAACATGACCATATATGTCGTTTATACAGTGGTTACAAATCCTTAGTAACTAAATGGATACAATGTCACAGTAATAGTAGAAACTTTTTTAAATTCTGTATGGAAAACAGGCCTGATCACTTGTTCAGAAAAAATCTGAAAGATAAATGTTAAAAACAAAATTTAGCGAAAAATAGCTTGGAGATCATACTCCCTATTTAACCCTTGCGGGGTAAGTGTCTCTAATTTTCTAATCCATATTGCTTCTTTCCTGAGTAATGCTCCCCCCCACGTCTCAGACTAGGGACATGGTCGACCACTTGACATTTAAGCTGGTGTATGCCGTGACCAGCTTCCAAATAATGAGATGCAACTGCTTGTTCCCTTTTGCCGGTTCTGATTGCGGATTTGTGCTCCCTCATCCGTTCTCGGACGGGACGTGATGTTTGCCCCACATATAATAAGCCACAAGGGCATTTTATAATGTAGACAACGAAACTCGACGCACATGTATAGTACCCCCGAATCTTAATGGGGGTTCCTTTTGGTGGATGGTTTACCACGTCGCCTTTTTGGCAGTTGGCACAGCAGCTGCATCCCAAGCATGGAAATGTCCCATTCCTAGCTGGTCGCAACATACTTTGTGATTCTTTCCGACCACCTATGTCAGATGTTACCAGCCTGGAAGCCACCGTTTTGCAGGACATAAGGGGTGGTTTCCCAAAACTAGGCACTTGGGGGAGACCCTCCTTAAGAATTTTCCAATGTTTTCTCACAATATGTGCCACCTGGTGGCTTAAAGTGTGATATTTAGAGACAAAAGGGATACGATCCTCCCGTTGTCTATTGCAGCCCCGGAGCATACTGCTCTTCTCTAGTTTCTCTATCTCTTTACGTTCAAATTGAAGCAGATCATTAGGATATCCACGTTCTCTAAATTTCACATGCATTTCGTCAAGTCTTTTTGGTAACAGTCATCCGATACGATGCGTTTTACCCTGCTAAATTGGGACTTGGGCAGGGATTTCTTCACCTGTATCGGGTGAAAGGAGTCGAAGTGCAGCAGAGTATTTCTGTCAGTGGGTTTGGTATACAAATCCGACAGAGCTGTGCCGCACCTCGACACCTTGGTGTCCAAAAAAAGAGACACAGTCCTTACTGCTATCAGCTGTAAACCTGATGTAAGGTAATGATTTATTTATCTCGCTTACAAATTTTTCCAGAGTCCAGTGTGGCCCCGTCCATATAACGAACACGTCATCGATGTAGCGAGGCCATGTATGGCAATGTTTAATGAACCACTCATTATCATAGACAAATTGTGTTTCGAATCGGTTCATATAAATATTCGCATAGGACAGGGCCACAGAGCCCATAGCGGTTCAACGAATCTGCATATAAACAGGAAAAAGTTATTATATAGAACAATCTCCAAACACTGTAGTGCAAATTTCTTTTGTGCATTATCCATTGCTGGGTCATTATCCAGCTCGAGGCGGACAGCCTCCACACCCCCATCGTGAGGGATGGAGGTGTAGAGGCTCTCCACATCGAGCGTGACCAATATCATTTCACCCTGTATATCAGTAAATGAGGCAATTTTTCATAAAAAAAATCCCCAGTATCTTTTAAATAAGATTTGTGTAATTGTACATATGGGTTAATAACCCGATCAACAAAGATCGATAAAGGGGAAAGGGGTTAGGGAGGAGCCTATACAGGAAACGATAGGACGTCCTGGTGGGTTATCCAATCTCTTATGGATCTTCGGGAGGATATAAAAAACAGGTGTTATTGGATGTTACCTGTAAAAATGAGGCCAAAGACGCATCTATAACCTTTAGTTCAAGGGCAGATTCAATCAACAATGATATTCTCTTGGGATTTGGGGGAAAGGACTGTGATCAATGGACTTATAGGTTGTCAAATCAGACAACTGTCTCTTGATTTCATCCACATAGGATTTCTTGTCCATGATGACTAGCGCTCCCCCCTTATCCGCAGGTTTTATGATAATGTCCTCATTTTTGGATAATTCCTGTAACGCTTCATACTGCGTTTTAGATAAATTATGGCTCATATGTTTACACTCCCCCTTTCTATACTTTTTCTCCAATTCAGCAACATCTCGGTTAACATTGTTAACAAAAGCCTCAATAAATACATTATCACACTCAGGGATATACTTACTCTGCGGTTTTAAACCCAATATGTTCCCCATATATGTGCCAATGGAGTCCGTCACTGGACTTGCAACACTATCATTAAATAGCACCTTTAATTTAATTGTTCGAAACAAACGGTATAGCTCTAAATCTAGTTCAAAAAAGTCAGGTTTAGCAGTAAGTCCATAAGATAATCCCCTCTCAAATACCTGTATGTGTGTATCAGTCAAAGATAATGAAGAGATGTTTACCACCGTTTGGATCTTTTGTACGGGCCCTTGTTTCTCGGTTTTCTTGTGTTTCCGTCGTCCTCGTTTTCTCTTTCTGACTGCCCCGATGCCTGCGATGCTTTTAAAAAAGAAGAGGAAGCAGTAGAAGCCGACGTGGATGGAACGCGTGGTAGCGCCTTCCTGGGGGAGCCGCTGTATAGGGTGATTGCTGGCAGTTTGACCCCGGTATCTCTTACGTCCCCTGTTATATGGCAAATCCGGCCTGCCGTTCGGTAGCGACCATTTGTAGACGCTCCCTGCAGCATAGTCAGCAGCGTCTCGTTGGAACTTTTGCCTTTTGCGGGATTCCACCTCCTTCCGGTAGTTCTCCAGGTGTGCAGTCAGTTTTTCCATTCCTCCGGTGACCGTCTCTCCTGCAAAGCCGTTCCGGATGGCAAGTTCCTTCGCCTCTATTTCGCCTTTGATCTCCGACATGGCTCTCTGTAATTGCTCCATTGTAGCGAGCATTAAATCAAAGGAACATTTGTTCACGATCGCCTCCCAACGCTGACAAAAGGCAGTATTACTTGAAAATAAAGTAGGACACAGATTAACCCTTAATCCACGTGGAATACGCTCAGTCCTCGCATATTCTGCCAAAGTACGTAAATGTAAATCATAGGCGATATATTTACGTTTCAATCCTTCCAAAGATCTGAATTTGTGTAAGCGGTCTTTAGAAGTTAAGATGGAGACAAAAAGGAACACCAAGAGCCCCAATAGTGTAATATGTTTTTACAGGGAGTAATGGTAGAGTAAACAAGTTAATACTCTCAAACCAGGGTTACCGATAGGCAACCACTGTATAGGCAGGTGGGGAGATTATCCTGACCCCACTCAGGAATAAAACGTCGCTCTCTGTAGAAGAAAAAAAGGGGATGATACCCCTCCACTCGGGGTGGACTCGATATAGGAGTAAGACAAAACAGAGGCGCCAAAAGGATAAAAATAGCTAAAAGCACTTAAATTTCGAGTCAGCTCAAATGCCCCCTAATTGTGTGACAATACCATGTCCAATAGAGAGATAAGGAATTCAACCGGGGGTAAACCTGAATGGTATTTTAACAATGTACATATCACAAGGCCTTCCGCATGGGGAATCACTGTGTAAAGGCTCGAAACGTCCATGGTAACAAGAATGGAATTCAAGGGTAGCCTAACTTCAGTAAATGCTTAGTGTCCTTAATGTAAGACTCCATGTGCTGTACCAACGGTTGCAAATAAAAATCAAGGAATTTAGTTACTGGTTGAAAAAGAGACCCTGTTGCTGAAATGATGGGACGCCCAGGAGGGGCAGTATTTTAGGTATAGTGTAAATGAAAGGAATCCTCGGAAAGTCAGTTATAAGGTATTGTCCAGTACTATTTGTTATCCACCCTGCGGTCAAACCCATGTCAACCAAACTGTCTGGTGGTAGGATCATGGGTTGTTAATTTGGTATAAGTACTAATGTCAGACAATTGTTTAACAGACAATTGTTTAAGGATCTCATTTACAGAATACTCTTTGTCGAGTAACACTATAGCTCCCCCCCCCCTTGTCTGATCACCATGTCTTGATTGTCCCTTAGTGAGTGTATGGCCTCATTTTCTAATCTGGTTAGATTAGGGTGACCTCTCTGCACCGTTTGATCTATTTTGTCGGAGTCTTTAGATAAAAGTTGTGTGAATGTCGAAATAAACTTTTTTTTACAAAGCGAGGTTTATCAATCTGTGTGTTCCCTTTAAAGTGGTCCTTTCATTTCAACTGCCTTTTGAATATATGAATGTCCTTGTACATATTAAAGGATACTGAAAAGTTGGTAGGTACAAATTTTAAACCATGGTTTAAAAGTCTAGATTCTCCCATTGTTAGTGTGTGTTTAGATAGATTTAACTATTATGTTTTCCTCATGCCTCTCCTGGGAGGTTTGTCGCTTTTTGCCCCCCCCCTCCTCGTTCTCCCTCCCCTTCTGGATCTGTATGTTGTTGTGTCCTGGGGGTGTTGCCTAAAAAAAGACTGTCGAAGTTGCTGGTAAAGCAGGGGTCTGAGTCAGTAGAGTCCCCAGAGCTGTCAACAGTTAATAGGGATGTGGGTTTATTTCTAGGAATGACAAGCAACCACCTGTAGACTTTCTTTTGTCTGTAATCCTTCTTTTCTTTAAAGGAAATCAGATCTTGTTTATATTTATTAAAATTAGATTCTATATTCTTAAGCCAATCTACTGTTTTGTCTTGTGTAAGTTGTGTCAAATGGTCAGTCTCAAACGCTGAAATATCCGATTTGGTAGCTTGCAAATCCTTACCTACAAATTCAATAACTAACAGTATTAAATCCGAGGAATTCAAAATCCTGCACCACTTGCTACAAAAATCAGCATTAGATCTACCCAAGGTAGGCACATTTCTAAACCGCTAGGAATAAGTTTCTGCCTATGATAACTAGATAGATAAGTCCCATGTAGTAATAAGACTACTTCCCTTTTTTTTTTTTTAAATGCAAAAGCTGGTGATAAGAGTCCCGAGAGGTCCTACCTGGTATGGATTTTGTAGGAAGGTCAGCAAACAGGATCCATTCCGCATCTTCAGCAGTGAAGTGTGTTCACCAATAGTATCAACTTTGGTATGTAGTGACAGATCTTCCATAATATAAAAAGCCAATCAAGACAGCCAAAAAATAGGATATGGTGTACGTATGTTCAGTTATGGCCTTTCCTCATAACATAGTTCAAAAGCGTAACAAAAAAATAAAACAAGGGTCTGGTGCCACCAGAGAAAAGACTTACCAACCCTCTGAACAAAATCAGAGAGTGGAAGCCATTTTTAAATGCAAAGAAAAATGGGCCTGGTGCACCCAGAACACTGGTCACTATATAGATAGATATAGATACATATAGATAGATATATCTCTATCTATATATCTATATAATATATATTACTATATCCAAATATAGATTCCCACTATGACACCTGTCCGTCTGTAAAAACCTTTTTAAGAATACCTTGTTCATGTTTTACATTTTTATCTGAGCTATACGCGACTCTTTCTTTAGATCATTAAGAAGAGAAATAATAGATGTTGACTCACTTCACCACTTGTTCATTTGCATTCCCATACGTAAAGGTAAATCAGATGTACTAAAATCTATAATATGTTCCCATCCAAGATCTAGAGACAATAGATGAAGATATAAATTCTAAAGGGATATTATTACACCATGTGCCCGGAAACATTTCAATTGATTTATATTGTTTCCCTTTTGGTTTAAATATTATTGTATCACGATTAAATAGATGAAAACAAATTCTTTCTAATCCTAAATAATATATAGGGCTGGATACACGAACTGAACATTTAAAGTACATGTTTTTTGGTGTAACCAACAAGTCTCTGTTTTAAATTGTGAAGGGGAGCACATATATGAATTACTATGAGAGAGAATGACCTCCCACCACATCAAATGATTTATGGCATTTTATGGACTCGGAGAAGCTGGCAATCTGTCGGACCATAAACTTTGTAGTTGAATTTTAAGGTCAGTTGACAGGTCAATCATTGCATGAGTCTGATGTTGTTGGAGACGTGCTATATTGTTACTAATTCCATATTGTGTATCAAAGCCATTAGAGGTATGTGATGCTAAAGAAGCTAATTTATACCGTAAAATTTCAGAATTCACTTGTGCAGTGGATAGTAAATTCCTAAACCAGTTGAAATAACATCTCTCTTAGGTCTGTGATTAGAGTGAAGAGTAACATTATTTAGCATGCTTTCATGGAACCACCATTCAAATGATTTTTCTTGAACAGAAACAAAACCAGGACAGTTATGAAAGTGTTCAGACAGTCTATTTTGATTATTGCAAATGGCATGTAACCATGCGATATTCCACATCATAAGTAACGAATCCAAACGAACTTGAATCGTATCTCCCTCTTCAAATGGTGAAACTGTAGAGACTGGTATCTCAGTAGTAGATAATATTGGAGATATCGTAGAAATCTGTTTTGGAGAGAAAGTGATATTAAGAGAAAAAATTTAATAATTATCTCTGCATTGCCATAATCCTATGGATGCTAAAGGATTTGTTTTGTCTATAAAAAGAGTTGTTGGAAATTTTGAAATATTGGATTCTGAATTATCATTTCGTGTATCACATGTTATCAAATTTACATCATGAAATATGCCTACCAGGGATGATTGTAGATTCAAACTACATAAAAGACAAACATCTCTTACACATAGTAACTTAGTAAGTAAGGTTGAAAAAAGACATGTCCATCGAGTTCAACCTTTTTTTCTTTTTTTTTTTTCTTTTTATTAACTACCTATCTGCCATTTGATCCAGAGGAAGGCAAAAAACCCATCTGAAGCCTCTCCAATTTGCCTTAGAGGGGGAAAAATTCCTTCCTGACTCCAAAATGGCAATAGGACCAGTCCCTGGATCAACTTGTACTATGAGCTATTTCCCATAACCCTGTATTCCCTCACTTGCTAAACACCATCCAACCCCTTCTTATACCTATCTAATGTATCAGCCTGTACCCCTGATTCACTTCCCAGCTCTCCCTGTAACACCCCTTTCCCTCCTCTAATCTCATTGGCTCTCTCCTGTCTGCTGGGAGGTGCTACTGGTGAATAAAGCATCCGACCCTTCCTTGTACCTATCTAATGTATCAGCCTGTACCCCTGATTCACTTCCCAGCTCTCCCTGTAACACCCCTTTCCCTCCTCTAATCTCATTGGCTCCCTCCTGTCTGCTGGGAGGAGCTACTGGTGAATAAAGCATCCGACCCTTCCTTGTACCTATCTAATGTATCAGCCTGTACAACTGATTCAGGGAGAGAATTCCACATCTTCACAGCTCTCACTGTAACAAACCCCTTCCCAATATTTAGCTGGAACCTCTTTTCTTTTAATCGGAATGGGTGACCTTGTGTCAGCTGGAAAGACCTACTGGTAAATAAATCATTAGAGAGATTATTATATGATCCCCTTATATATTTATACATAGTAATCATATCTCCCCTTAAGCGCCTCTTCTCCAGCGTGAACATCCCCAATTTGGCCAGTCTTTCCTCATAGCTAAGATTTTCCCTTTACCAGCTTAGTTGCCCTTCTCTGTCCCCTCTCTAATACAATAATGTCCTGTTTGAGTGATGGAGACCAAAACTGTAGGGCATATTCTAGATGGGGCCTTACCAGTGCTCTATACAGTGGGACCCCCTCCTCCCGTGACTCTCTGCCCCATTTAATACAACTCAAGACCTTATTTGCCCTTGATGCTGCTGACTGGCATTACTTGCTACAGACAAGTTTATTATCTACAAGGACTCCAAGCTCCGTCTCCATTATGGATTTGCCTAGTGCAGTCCCATTAAGGATATAAGTGGATATTTTTACATCCCAGGTGCAGGACTTTACATTTATCAACATTGATGCTGCTGACTGGCATTACTTGCTACAGACAAGTTTATTATCTACAAGGACTCCAAGCTCCGTCTCCATTATGGATTTGCCTAGTGCAGTCCCATTAAGGATATAAGTGGATATTTTTACATCCCAGGTGCAGGACTTTACATTTATCAACATTGAATCTCATTTGCCACTTAGCTGCCCAGATTGCCAGTTAGTCAAGATCCTGTTGCAAGTGCCACATCCTGGATGGAATTAATTGGGCTGATAATTTTGTCTCATCTGCAAACACTGATACATTACTTACAACACCCTCCCCTAAGTCATTAATGAACAAGTTAAATAAAAGTGGCCCCAATACCGAGCCCTGAGGGACCCCACTAAGAACCTTACTCCAAGTAGAGAATGTCCCATTAACAACCACCCTCTGTACCCGATCCTGTAGCCAGTTTCCTATCCATGTGCAAACGACTTCATTAAGTCCAACAGACCTTAGTTTAGAAGCAGTCGTTTGTGGGGCACAGTATCAAACGCTTTGGCAAAATCCAAATAGATCACATCTACTGCCCCCCCCACTGTCCAGAATCTTACTTACCTCATCATAAAAAGCAATCAAATTAGTCTGACATGACCTATCCTTCATAAAGCCATGCTGATTGCTGCTCATAATGACATTCATTAGGACAAAATTTTGAATGTGATCCTTTAACAAGCCTTCAAATAATTTGCCCACCACAGATGTCAGACTTACTGGCCTACAATTGCCAGGCTGAGATCGTAATCCCTTTTTAAATATTGGAATAACATCAGCTTTTCTCCAATCCATAGGCACCATACCAGATGACAGTGAATCGGAGAAAATCAGAAATAAGGGCTGGTCTAAAACTGAACTAAGCTCTCTTAGAACCCGGGGGTGTATGCCATCAGGCCCTGGAGCCTTGTTTACATTAATTTGTATTAAAGCTTTATGAATCATATCCTGAGTCAGCCACTGACTTGATTGACCTGAAGCAATCGTGCAGTTATAAAATGAGCCTGGGAACTCACACTCCTCTATTGTATACACTGAAGAAAAGAACTGATTTAACACATTTACCTTTTCTGTATCTGTTACAACCAGACTGGTACCATTATTTAATGGAGCAACACTCTCAACCTGCATCTTTTTACTATTAATATATTTAAAAAACTTTTTAGGGTTAGTTTTCACCTCCACCGCAATTAACTCTTCATTTCTTTTCTTAGCCTTCCGGATTGCTGATTTACAACATTTATTACAGTGTTTATATTCATTAAATGCAGCTTCTGTCCCTACAGATTTGTAGTTATTAAATGCCTTTCTCTTCTTTCCCATTAACTTCTTTACTTCTGTATTAAGCCACACAGGATGATTCTTAGAGCTTCTACGTTTAGTCCTTAAGGGAATAAATTGAGAACAGTAATGATTTAATATCATTTTAAAGGACAACCATTTCTGTTCTGTGTTTTTAGCTGAAAACTTAATGCCCCAATCAATACTCTGTAGGTCAGCCCTCAAGGCACTAAAATTAGCTTTTCCAAAATTCATGGTTTTTGTTGCCCCAGTATATATTTGTTTTTTGCACCAGACATTAAATGATATAACATTATGGTCACTATTACCCAGGGGTTCAATGACTTGCACATTTGCTATAAGTTCTGGCTCATTAGAGATCACTAAATCAAGAAAAGCATTTTTTCTGGTTGGCTCCTCAACAACCTGTGCAAAAAAATTGTGCAATATCTTTATAAACTTGTTCCCATTAACTGATCTGTCAGTACTGTTGCTCCAGTCAATATCTGGGTAATTAAAATCCCCCATTATCATTACTTTACCCAAACTAGCAGCCTTTTCTATTTGCATCAGGAGCTTTGTCTCTTCCTCCTCACTTACATTAGGGGGTCTATAGCGACTCCTACAATTACTTTGCTGGACTCTTTACAATTGGTGAAGAACTCCACCCATAAGACTTCTGCCCCCTCATTTTCTAACATAACCTCCTCCTTTATATGAGCTTTTAAATCCTGCCTAACAAACAGACATACCCCTCCTCCTTTTCTATTGCCTCTGTCCCTCCGAAACAAAGTATAGCCGCTGATATTAACTGCCCAGTCGTGTGCCTCATTCAGCCATGTTTCAGCCAATCACATCATATTTTCCCTCCAGCACCTCCAGTTCTCCCATTTTACCAGTCAGACTCGTTGCATTTGCAAACATACATTTAATACTGGTACCATATTGAACATATGACACGTGCTCCTCCCTATCCTTTTTAGTTTAAAATCTCCAACCGTCTAGCCATCTACTCTCCCAAAACAGCTGCCCCATCATCATTGAGGTGCCCCCATCCCTAGCAAAGAGCCTGTAGCCGACTGAGAAATCAGCCCAGTTCTCCAAAAACCCTCCTCCCTACACCAATCTCTCAGCCACTCATTAATCTCCCTACGCTCCCGCTGTATGCGTGGCAGTTGGTTGGAATGTTTATGGATAAACACTGGGAGCCGGTCCCACACTAGATTGCATGGTCCCTATGTTTATCAGGAGACAACTGGTGGAGTTTGATCCTGTCTTTACAACAAAAGGTTGACTATGTGGTTAGAGACAAATCTTGTTTGGAAATCTTTTCTTAGAAAACCACTTTTTGTACTTTATTTTGCCTCCTGGCTAATCTAAACTAGACTTGTCTCCAGCTGTTGTAAACAGTTACTTCCCTCCAGCAACCTCTATCTGATTATTCCCACAGATGGTCATCCCCATACCTAATATAATAGCTATACATTATACATACATATATTCACCTCTATCTATTACATTAATATCTATATATACAGATATTAATGGAGGTTTTACATAAGCAGTCTTGTTGGTTAACAGTCCTCCCCTTGTGGCCAGTGAGGCTAGGCCACACCTATGACAATAACTGCTTATGTCTCATCTCCATTAATACTTTAAGTTTTTCCCTTTGCCATTTGAATAGTTGATTCAGGCAAATTGTCATTCCCATCATTATTATTAATAACATTGCTTGTGCACACAGCAGCCCCTTCATACCCATCTCTATCCATGTATTTGTCATAACCAGATTTACATCCCCATCATGCAGCATCTCATTCAATTCATTCTCTTTTCACCATGCTATTGCTAATTTGTATTACATGTATATCCTTCCTGTCTAATAGATTATGTAACTTAAGGGACAGGGGATCTATGTTCACATCAAACACAGGGATGTATTCCTCAGGATTTGGACCGTCTGGTTCACTATAAACTAGATAGTCATCCTGAAAGACTGGAATGGGCATTATTACCGTATCCCCAATGGTAGTGCTTTCATGTGAAGCAAAAATTTGGATAGGGTAGTGGGCACGACTGACCCCCATAGAGGTACTCTTTATAATTCATAACCACACAGTACAGTCCATCCATATTGTAGGCCACTTTGACCGTAGGTGATCTCCACTTCGTCAACTGCACTGGACATTTCACTCCTGCTGATAGGGTTCCTTGCTGGGTTGCTTTCTCTTCAGGATCTTCACCCTCACTGAGGCCACAAATGTGTGTGCTCATTTCAAACACATCGCATCGACATAAGTATCTGTTCTCTTTGACAGTGCAGCAGGCAGTTTGTGGACTTTTCCAACTTCCTTTCACTTGTACTAGGAGTTCTGGAAGGTTCAACCGTTCTTTATATATATCACCGTCCAGGTGTCCAACAGAGTGCACAGAAGCCAACTTGTCGAAGTCCTCTCTTGGGTTGAAGACAGTGAAAGACACAAAGCAGGTCATGGTAGGAGCAGGGGGGCAGTTTCCCTTTGCAGTAAAAAGGACCTCTATTTGGGCGTGGTGTCACTACACCTAAGTTCCTAATGGTAGAGACATGTAATGGTTTACAACTGTCCCTTGTGTGGACATCCACTCCACCACTATGACTAGTGTGATTGCAATACCATTGGGTCAGGTCTGCATCCCTTAAAATATCTGGTGTACTTCCTGATTGAATATCCCTGATGATGTTAGTAATTTTTAATACAAAATCCCCATATGCAGTACACATGATCTCCCTTCCTATTAAGTTCTCATTAAGCTTCCTATTATTCTCATTTATCAACTCATTTATCTTTTCCTAAGTCTTAGCAAATAATTTTGCGATATCGTGCATATTGTAAATTGTGAATTTTTCTTCATTGGCCAGACTCTCAATACCCTGCAGAGCGGGCTTTAAAATATGGTGTCCTTCTCTTTGCTGAAAATTTGCAATATGTCTGTGGATCACAGTTAAATCAGCCCTATTCCATATTGACATTCCAGATCCAAAAAGTCCAGGGATAGTCCTGATGATACAATCAAGGCTATTGAACTTCCTGGATCTGAAAATACCTTTTTGGTGGGACACATCCTGCTCTGCAAATGGATCTTGAGTTCTGCTTGCATGTGAGGCAATGAGATCTACTAATAAGGAAGTATAAAACAGTGATACATTAGATTTCACACATGAACCAAATTCAGCCATATTCCATTTTGATAGGTTCAGTACTACAGGTACATGAATAAATTTTACATTGTTAAACAGGGTGCCCGGGACTGATTTTGACGTGAACCCACTTTCGGGTCCTTCCTGTATTAATGGGCATGTAATGTGTTTTAAATCATCTTTGTTTCCATAATGTGAGCCGAGGCTGTTGGGATTACTGGTTTGGGGCGCACTTGCAGTGATATTGTATCCGGGACATACTGGAAAGTGAAGTCTTTTGGATTGTTCCGCATCGGGACTGGTATTATAAATCCATATTTCCATTCCCCTGCATCTGCTAGGCCTGCTTGATGAATCAAAAGAGAACCATTTAAAAAGACTTTAACTCTGTTCCTGTAGTTGATGTTGTCCCCTACTGTACCATCATTCCAAACGGCTTCCTTGTCAGTAGGACCCCACCAAGACACTCTGTCTCCATCCGTCCCATTTACTGCAACAGGCAACAGGACTGATTCACCCTCAAAGCAGTTGACTGGATTTTCCTCTACGTTGATGCTTATGAGTGGCCCCATCGTTTCTCCAAACGTGTGCCACAATACATGGGAAATCATTAAACCTATGATCATTCTCATCCTGCAAATTGAAAAGAATTGAGAGGCTTAGTTGACATCATTCCTCCCCTTGAAAAGTTTGTTGATTCGCATGAAGCCATTTATCTTGTGAAGTTCTACCATTTTCTATTCTTACTTTGTAAACTGACGGGCTCAATTTATCTATTATTAAAAATGGACCTCTCCACTTCTGACTTAGGCTGTTATCAAGGGGTCGGAATTCTAATACCATCACCCTGTCTCCTACCTCCCAACAGCATTCTCTCAGACCTTTATCAAAATATGTTTTGGCCTCCTTCTGGCTTTTCCCAATAGTCATTGCTGCAAATAAATGAATTTATTTTAAAGCCTTTTCCAGCTTCAGGAGATATTGGTCCATTGATAACCTATCAATGGTAGGAGTATGCATTTCCTCCCACAGGTGTTCTGGGAGTCTCATCTGGCCTACCTGTCATAACTTCAAATGGTGTTAGTTTTGTTGCAGATGAGGTTGTGGCTCTTATGGCCATGGCCAACAGGGGGAAGAGATTATCCCAGTTTTTCCCATTGATGTTAACATTTTTTTAGCATGGTTTTAATTTGGTGATTAGCCCTCTCAACTTGTCCAGATGACTCTGGGTGATATGGAATATGGAATTTTTGTTCCACTCCTAGCATTTGAAGACAATTTTGCATAATCGTTCCAGTAAAATGAGGACCTTGATCTGATTCAACAGAAGATGGGAGCCCCCATCTGCTAAAAACCTGATCTACCAGAATTTTGGCTGTGTTTTGAGCAGTGTTACATTTTGCTGGAAAGATTTCCACCCATTTAGAAAATAAATCTGTGACCAAAAGTATGTATTTGTTATTTTTGGCAGTCACTGGTAGTGGACCCATGTAGTCTATTTGCAACGCCTTCCAAGGACCTTCCTTTTAACCTTATCCTGAGTGGTGCATTTATTTTCCTGGGTGATGGGTTAAACTGAGCGCAAATCACGCAATTGTCACAATATTGCTGTACATCAGCTATCATGTTAGGCCACCACCCTATAATTTTAAGTCTTTCATTGGTCTTTTCTGCTCCTTGATGACCACCAGTAGGTAAGTCATGCACCAAATATATCATGTCATCCCTGTACTTTTCTGGGACTACCCATGTTACTTCCCCATTATAGAGGAGGATTTTCTGATCCTCAGATAACATTAATCTTTTAATGTGTTTGATTAGTGTGTTTCCTTCTGATAACTGTAATAGCTCATAAGTTTAACTATTTCATTGATGTTGCTATCTTCCATTTGAGTTTCGGCAATATCGGGTACCTGAATAAAAGATTTTGTAATGGCACATACATTGGGGCACAACTCTGATTCTTGCTTTTCATTCAATTCCGGGATTACCCAGATCTCGCCCCCCTTGTGCACCTTGTTTTGCCAAGTTGTCAGCCATTTCATTTTGGTCATAATGGGGTGATGTTGGCGAATGCCCTTTTACCTTGCATACCCAAGGTGTGACTGACATCTTGCCTACCAGCATGACTATATATTTCAAGAGTGTTGCGTGTTTGAGGGGTGTTCCATCAGATGATATATATTTATGGGTGTGCCAGAAGGGCAGGAATTCTGTAAGTGAATTACACACCCAGGCTGAATCTGTATAAAGGACAAGGTCACGCTTTTCCTGTATCAATTCAAGGGCATACATTGTGCTGATTTGACCGTGCTACAGATAAAGGGTTTGTAGTCTTTGGATCAATTATGTATATGCCAAATCCAGCCTGAGGAGAGCCGTCCGCATAAAAACAAGATCAGTCTGTATATATACTAATAGTATGTTCAGGGGCAGTAGCCTCCTTTTGCAAAAGTCTGAAAAATTGATTTCCTTGTGTGGATGGTGTGATATTGCATTCATGTGGTGCTCCATTGTAAATGAGGCCATGAGCTACTGTTGACGGGCTAGTGGTGTTTTTTACTGTTATATCCCTATCCTGCAACAAGAGGGCCCAGTGCAAGTCTGGCATTGGATACATTGCCATCTTTTACTCTGTCTGTCAAGAGAAATCTAGTGGGTGTATGTGTAGTGTGCAGGATGACAGGACTAAGTCCTATTATGTAAGTAAAATGTTTCACTGCCCAAAAAGTCGAAAGTAGGTGTCTTTCACATGCAGCGTATTTCATCTTCACTGGAGATAGCAACTTTGATGCATATGATATGGGCCTTTGTTGCCCATGGATTTCTTGTGACAAAACAGCTGACATGGCTGTTTCTGATGCCGCGGTTTCTATGTGAAAAGGCATTTGATAGTCTGGATTAGCTAATGCAGGTGCCTGAGATAGTGCTTCCTTTAGTGCTTGTACTGCCCTGGTATGCTCCTCAGTCCATTTCCATGGAACATCCTTTTTCAAAAGGTCATACAAGGGTGCTGATATTAATGCACAATCAGGAATAAAACTTCTCGAGTAGTTTACTAACCCTAGAAAAGACCTTAAGGTGGGAATGCTTACCGGTAAGGGTAAATTAAGGATCGTTTTTACCTTCTCCGTAGATACTGTCCGCCCATTTGGTGTGACTGTTATGCCAAGGAATGACACTGATTCACTTAACAACTGTGCCTTGGTGGGATTGCACTTTATTCCTGCCTTTTTGAGGACAGACAATAGTTCGTCCAAGAGTTGGAGATGTTCTTCTTTCCCACTTGTTGCTAAGAGTAAATCGTCAACGTACTGAAATAAATTCTTAGGAGATGAAAAATTAATTAAGATATCCCTCATCGCTGAATGAAACATAGAGGGGGGAGTTATGGAAACCCTGTGGAAGACAAGTGAATGTGTATTGCTGTCCTAAAAATGTAAAGGCAAATTTGTATTGACATTCTTTTGACAAGGGAAGTGACCAGAAGCCATTTGAAATGTCAAGTACAGTGAAGTATTTGTGTTCTGGGTTGAGCATACTCAAAATATCTGCAACAGAAGCAACAGTTGGTGCACAGCTATTTGTAATGCTGTTAAGTTTCCTGTAGTCAATGCTTTGTCTCCAAGATTTGCCTGCATCTTTCCTTACTGGCCATACTGGGGCATTATTGGTTGATACGCAATGTCTAATAACCCCTTGGTCAAGCAGTGATTCAATTGTCAATTTTATAAAACTAACTGCTTCTTTTGGAAAGTTGTATTGTCTCTGTGCAGGGGGGTCTATGCCAGTGATGTGAATCATGGAATCGACCTTGCCACAATCATGTTTATGGGTTGCAAATGCATCCGCATGCTTCTCTAGTATAGGCTGCAGAAGAGATTTGTCCGGGTGATCCACTATAACTTTAAACAAATCATACTTAATGTCGTTTAATTTTATAGCATAGATGGAATGAGAATCAGGAATGATTATTGTATCAGCAACTTCACTGAGAACCCCTTGCAAAAGTAGCAAATTTGTCAAGTCCAGTATACATCTGTTAGGAATCAGAAAGTCTGATCCCAGTAAACTTGTTTCATTGGGCAATGACATTAATGCTATTGACTGTGTGACAGATAGTTCCCCAATCTGAATAGTCAGTGGTTTTGAAGCGCAGATTCGACATTGTGTCCAGCAAAGCTTTGTAGTTGCAACGGCTTTCCTGAAGACAAAGGTGAGATCTGTGGATGATCAGTATGTAAAATTGATATGGCTGCCCCTGTATCTAAAATCATATTATATTGGTGGCCCCTAACCAAAGCTGACACTTCGGGGCGCCCACACCTATCTAAGGAAATAGGTGCTATTATCTTGGGGCCCTGTGATTGTCAATGTTGGATCTGTTTTGAACCTTGTGGTTGTGTTATCTGTCCTCCTCCATTTCCTTCTGTCTTTAGTTGTAAGGCTTGCAACTGCTGTCTCAGCTTCCTTGTGTTCCTTCCTATCAGTGTAACTATGATTAAAATATCCCCTCCCTCTACTTCTAAGTCAAGACCTTCCCCTGAATCCTCTACCCCTGGACTGTAGTCCTTTGTTCCATCTGGGGTTGTAGGGGCATTACTTTCTGTCACAAACCTTCCTCCCTCATTAGCCTCCACTGCCCCTTCTCCTCCCCCCACTCCACTAGCCCCTGCCAGTGGTTGCTCTGTGAGCCTCCTTTCCTCCCCCTCGTTTGCCGCTGCTCTCAGTGCTGCAAGTTCCCCCCTTAGAGTCTGCAGCTCAAATTCCAAGATGAAAACCCACTGACATCTCTCACATGTAAATACTGCCTGGAACTGCTGCTCCAACACCACATACATGTGACAAGACACACACTGAGTAATACCAGCAAACCCACTCATATTTACACTGGGTACTTAGTCTCCCAAATGTAATTCCTCACAAACGCCTTTTTGGTTTTAAACGCCTTAAGGTTTTTAACGCTGCTTAACACTTAGAACACTCGCTAAGCAGCTCCCACACTCGCTTTGCCTTCACAAGTTTAAGGTTTCAACCAGAGCACACAAAGCCTGATCAGAATTTACCTGATTAACCCCTCCCCCTTAATTAGAAGAAAGCGGGAAAGGAGAAAAAAAAATGCTAACCAGCAGTAAAACAACCCCTTAACTTTTTTTTTAAAAAAAGTTCCCCTTAGACCTCTAAAGCTAAAACACAAAAAGAAAATAAAAGCACTTAATGTATCAACTAGTTTACCCCAAAGAGAGAAAAGAAAAAGCTGTTTGTCTCAGTCAGATAACTCTCAGAACACACAGCAGTCAGTTATTTGCACTTACTCCCTTCTTGCACCCAGCACTCCCAGCATGCACAGCAATGCCTATAAATTGTGGTATTATAGATGAAAGAGAAAAATACAGTATTGGGTGTGATGATAAAAGACTAGACCGTTGTGCATTGTTTATTATTTCAGTCATGAGATCTATAGTGGCAGTTTCATGAGATGTAACATCGGTTTATATCTTGAATGATTAGGAGTGAAATTCGTAACAGAAGCACTCACTTCAAACAAATTAGTATTAGTAAATGTTAAAGAGTAAAATAGAAAATTTAAAGAGTCCAAAGATTATAATGAAACATGTTAGTTTATATAGATACGGTAAAGGTAATTTAAGAGTGTTAATAGTTGGAAAACAATAACTATATATAAGTTAATAATAATAAAATTATGATTTTATCGTAGTCATGAAGGGGTGAATTTTTTCTCTATTCACGGTGATGTCAAACAAGTCATAAGATTCAAAATCTGAAATACAAAACAAATGTGAGAAAACTGCACAGCATTAAGAACTTTTATATAATTTTAATTGCATTGCGTGTTTATAAACATTTAATCCATTTGACTTTTGAATCAAATAAATTGATGGTCCAATTTTATCAAAGATCTAAAATGGGCTTTCCCAGCAATCTGCCCCACCTGGTATTCTCTAAGATCAGATTTCTTGTCAGTCCATTTTGCTTTTTAAAGCCGACAAAGCATCAGTTTGAAAAGCTTGTCCTTGAACATTAGTTAACCATAAAGAGTAAGCCTTAACCCTTCCTCACTTGGAAGATTAAAATGAGTGGCAGTTTCGACTGGAAGCAAAAGTCTCCCAAGAGGGCGTATTCCTTCCAAAAAGAATTTCATATGGTGTAAATTGAACATTTCTATTTACTCTAGATCTTAATCTGGCCAGAACAAAAGGTAATGTCCCAATTTTTTCCACTTGCATTGCATATTTTACTTAATTCCTTTTTGATTTGACCATTCATTCTTTCAACCAAACCTCCACTCTGTGGATGATATACAATATGAATATTCCAAGGAAGATCAAGCCATTATGTTGTATCTCTTGCAATTTCATTGACAAACTCTCCACCATTATCAGAATCTATTGAAAAGGGTACACCCCAACGACAAAAAACTTCCTTAACTAAAATGTTAGCAGTGATACTTGCTGATTTATTGGAAGTGGGGAATGCCTCAACCCATCTGCTAAAAGCATCAATTACTACTAACATGAAACAATTTTTCCTAGCAGTAACCGGTAACTTTCCAATATAATCAATTTGTAATCTGTCCCATGGGCCAGTTGGTGCATTACGCATCAAAGCACCAAGTGTAATTTGCTTTGCAGGGTCTTGTTGCATGCATGTAATACAGCTGTCAATATGATCTTGAATATCTTTTCTCATGGTAGGCCACCAACCCAATTTAGAAAGTCTATCCATACATGAGGTGACAGAACCATAAATCCATGCTAGCAGGCTTTTTGTGAGATGTGATGGTATAACCCACACAGGGCCATACATTCCATCCCTAACAAGAATGTCATGTTCTATTCTTAACTTCTCATGTCCTAATTTAGGTTCTGGTTCATCAAAAAGAGGGGCAAGTGAAAGATCATATTCTTGATGTTCACATAAAACAGACCATTGAGTATTTGCATCATCTTGATCATACAATTGAATAGGTGAAACAGGAATATTGAGCAAAGAATCTTCCTCTTCCCAGTAGGGAATATCTGGAAGAAATGCAGCCTTATGGGGTTTACCTTGACGTGGTATGGCGGCTTACCAATTTTATGATCATAACTTTGTAACAAAAAAACCCTGTTTCTTTTTTTAGATTATTGTATTTAAATATTTTTTTTTTTATATGGCCTTAGGAGTGCACCCACAACCCCCCTCTTGTATAAGAAATGCAGCCTCCTTTGCCATTTGATCTGCTGGGGTGTTTCCATATGATAAAGGACCTTTTTTCCTGTGTGCTTTTACTTTGATCAACTTTATCAATCCCAAATGATCCTTTGTCAACTCATGAATATGTTCCCACAAATTTTGGTTGAATTATACTACCATCAGTTGATTGCCATTTGTTATTTATCCAGAATGTTAGTAAAATCAAAGCACCTCTGAAAACATACATAGAATCAGTCACAATTAGATGAGTTCCTCCTTTACCAATCTTATCACGTAGTAAAGTTAACAAAGCAGCTAACTCAGCAAACTGAGCTCCAGCATTTTTGCATGTGTATAGAAACTGATCACATATTGATATTGATTTCCCTTCTAGCAGAACACCTTCAAATCCTGTCAATTCTGTTTCCACCAACTACAGAAGAACTAGCATCAATATACCAAGCAGGTTTATCACCTACATCTGCAGTATTGCCTTCCTTTAATACAGGGTGGGCTTTGGGAGCAATCATTGGTTTACAAGTATGTTCCTCTCCCTGAATGAGAACACTCAGCACATGTACAGATGGTTCCTTTAAAGGTTCAACCATAATTTGTTCAGTGAGCAAAGTTGTCATCCATCTTACAACTCTCTCCTTTTGAATGGCACACAGCTAGGTAATGGTTTTGAAGAAAAAGAGGATTGTGAATGAATTAATATTTTTTGCCCACTGAGAAGATATTTTAGCCTCTGAATAGTCCAGTAAGTAGCTAATGCTATTTTCTCACATGGACCAAATTTTAACTCAGGTGGTGTAATTTTCCTACTTAGATATGCAATAGGAATCAAAGTATTACTCTGGTATTGAGCAACAATAGAATCAAGTGTAGTGTCAGAAATACTTGAATATACAACCAATGGTTTGTCAGGGGCAGGAGTACCCAAAACAGGTGCACTAGCCAGTGCAGACTTTAAAGAAGTAAAAGTCTCTGTGTGGGAATCATTCCATTCAAATTTGTTCTGTTTCAGTAAATCATAGAGGTTCAGCGAGAAGTGCATAATTAGCAACAAATTCTCTGCAGAAACCTAAGCTAAGAAATTGTTGTAAAGATTTTACATCTATGAGACGTGGCAGAGAAAGTATCTGTTTAACTCTGTCTTCTAAGATACTTCTACCATCTGGCCCAAGTTCAAGTCCCAGGTATTTAAAGGGATGCTGTCATGGGGAAAAAATTTTTTTTTCAAAATGAATCAGTTAATGGTGCTGCTCCAGCAGAATTCTGCACTGAAATCCATTTCTCAAAAGAGCAAACTGATTTTTTTATATTCAATTTTGAAATCTGACATGGGGCTAGACATAATGTCAATTTCCCAGCTGCCCCAAGTCATGTGACTTGTGCTCTGATAAACTTCAATCACTCTTTACTGCTGTACTGCAAGTTGGAGTGATATCACCCCCCTCCCTTTCCCCCCAGCAGCCTAACAGAACAAAGGTAACCAGATAACTGCTCCCTAACACAAGATAATAGCTGCCTGGTAGATCTAATACTCAATAGTAAAAACCCATGTCCCACTGAGACACATTCAGTTACATTGAGAAGGAAAACCAGCAGCCTGCCAGAAAGCATTTCTCTCCTAAAGTGCAGGCACAAGTCACATGACCAGGGGCAGCTGGGAAATTGACAAAATGTCTAACCCCATGTCAGATTTCAAAATTGAATATAAAAAAAATCTGTGCTCTTTTGAGAAATGGATTTCAGTGCAGAATTCTGCTGGAGCAGCACTATTAACTGATACATTTTGGGGGAAATTTATCACCTTATGTAATCACATGAGATTTTAATGCATCCGCTAGCATGTTATGAAAGAAAACACCTGAGTCGCAATAACCTTGTGGTAAGAAATTCCAGCAATATTGTTTAGGTTGAAATGAAAAAGCAGTACGATACTGAGTTTCAGGTGATATCCTTACACTCCAATACCCATTTGCTAAATCAATTGCAGAATACGATTACATGTCAGGAGTTAACTTTGCAATGAGTTCAGGGTAGGATGCAACAACAGGTGCTGTTCTGTAAGCAGTCTCATTTAAACGTCTGTAGTCTATAGTTAGACTCCATGTGTTGTTATTTGCTGACAGGCCAAATAGGAGAGGAGCCAGCTGTTTGACAAGGGCGTAATTTTATTTTGATAAGTTTGTATTTCCTGCAGCCTTTCTGCAGATACGAGTTCATCTTCTTGTAACTGGGGAGCACGAGTAAGTGGGTTACAGGGATAATATTTTTTATCAGAATTATTAGAAAATAAATCTGGATACAGATGAGTATATGTGGGAGGTGCTGATGGACTGGTTGGAACTTTGGGAGTAATACCAGTTACATTTTTATCATCCAACCATAAATCTTCCTCACTGTCTATAAGAGCTGGAGGAATATCAACATTTAAAGTGGCAATTTGAACCCATCTGTCACTATCATCAGTGGAAGCTTTAAAAATACCACTGCCTTGTCGGTAGCCTCCTAATTTTAATTTAGGTATTTTCCTTCTAGCATTTTGTAAGGAATCTACTGCCTCATCTAGAGTTTTTTTTCAGCTGTTAATTTTTCTAATTTTTCCTGTAGGAGGCCAACTGAATGGGCAGTAGTTTGAGTTTGACATCTATAGTCTTCGAACTGAACCTGCAGTGTTTCTAGATAAGAACATTGTAAATTGTAACTGACCTGCAGTTTTTCAATTAACGAAGGGAAGTCAAGACTAAATCCAGCAGTGCTTGTTAAGTTCTTCCCTCTTTTTTTTTTCCATCTTTTAAATCCATTAAAGAGGTCAAAGTATCCAGACTTTCCTCTCTCATTTTCCATTATTTCCTTATTTAGTTTAAATGGCCCGCCATATTTACTGATCCGACATTGAACATATTCAAGGAAAACATTAGGAAGACGTAACAAAACAGGAGTAAAAGCTTCTGTGCTGCCTGACGAAACAGTACTATTATACATCATTCGTTGGATTAATATCTGCACTTGGTTGCGAACCTTGTGGCACCATTCTTTCCCAAGATTTAAAAAGAAACATACATACCACGAGCAGAGTCTCGACAATCTGTCCTTGTGTCATGACCAGAACCACAGGAACGGAATGAAGCCCCCAGAAATGTCGGATTTATCCTCCTATAGTCCTCCAGGGATATAAGATTCCCGCCCACGATGACTAAGTCCCTCTTGGATTTGAATAAATACTTACTCAAATCAAGCCTGGCCCCGAAGTTCCCCCTGGGCCTGACTTGAACCAAACAGATTCTCTCAGGAAATTAACCAGACAGCTTTATTTGAGGTATACATTAATACAGAGTATTACAATACAGAGTACTAAATAGCTCATACGTCCTGAAAGCTCGTGAGGACATTGGGGGACATTTCAGTAATATTACATGCAACCATTTAACCCTTTCTTCCCTCATGGGGCTGATCCCTTGACATCCAATCATCGTCCTTTATTTAACATAACTATGTCTCTCTGTCCATTTTAGTATAATCCTTCCTGACCCAAGTATAGTCCAAATAAGTACATTTGCTGTGCTAACAGTGTCCAGAATGGTATCTGTGCAGTGGGGGTGTTTTTGAGGCTATACGTCTTTCTCAACCTTGCACTAGGAATACTTGTGACATGAGACAACAGATGTATTCCTAGTCCTAGAGATTTTGATAGATGAGGCGTGGGATCTCTCGAGGCAGCTTTGCGATTCACAAAAACTCTACCGCATAACCGCAAATTCAGTACTCATGACGGATGCCACAAAGCCATGGTGCGTCCAGCCGATTCCTCCTGTAAACTATCAAAGAAGCAGACAGAATGCTTGAGAGCAAAGGTCTGACATAGGGTAAAGTTACTGTTACCGTTAATGCATATATTTATGTTTTCAAGTGGAATGACACTCCATATAACAATCCCACCAGGGCGGATACCCGAGGGGAGACGCATCCAATATCGCTAAAATGTCTGGATAAATGGTAGTAAATGGGAGATACAGGAAACAGATGTACATATAAAGATGATAAAGTGATATGAATCCTTAACTTGCCATTCTATAATACCACTGTAATATATGCATACTGACTGGATATATGGAGATGCCAAAAAGAATATTCTTTGTATGACCAAATTGTTTTTAATTCTTATGAACAGAAAACCAAATAAACATTGGATTTAAAAAAAAAAGCAGTATCAATCTCTTGGTGCATACAGTTTTCAGAACTGTGTGGACCCAAAAATGTTGTCTACACCTGTATTGTTTCAAATCAGAGGGTCTTTGTACTTGTAACATTACTTGACCCATTGTATCCACTATATTGTATGGACCTTCCCAGTATGCCTCCCAAGGTCCTGTTTACTGAAACTTTTACTTATGACCATGTCTGTTTTGAAACTTTGAGACGGTAAGTGGTCATCTTTTGCATATTAGAGGTGGTATGCGAGTATAGGTTTTTGTAAAAATTGGAAGCATTCTGATTTTACAATAGCATCTTTCTGCAGTTCTGAATGAAAAAATCTGCGGTATTTGTCTCCATGGCATTAGCTAAATAGGTGTGTATTTTATAGAGGAAGAAATTGTTCCTCTAATAATCTTCCTAGGAGAATTGCAGGTAATGCATCCACCCATGTGTTTCCTTTAGCAAGTAGCAGCATTTTGTGAGCCTTGATTTTAATATGCTATTCATTCCAATGACCAATGTGACCTAAGCCTTTGCGATTGTGTTTTGTGGTGATTGTAAGTGTTTGGGGACCATGGGATGTAATTACCCATTAAAGTCATGAAATAACATTCCATTCTCATGAAGAAAGGGAAATGCTAGCTCTAAGGAATAGCAAAAGGGGATCAGAGTGTCTTCTTGGGACTGCCACAAAGTTATTTACTTGCATTACTACTTCTTCATCTAAGGGTAGGACTAAACGAACATTTTCTGCACACGCTATGACAAAACGCCTGTGACAAATCGCTTGCGACGGAAATAAGGTTATAGAAATGTCTGAAGTCGAATCATTGATCCAACGCGACAAGCACAACACGAGCGTGCAGCGTCTGCATCCGACAGTCATGTTGCGTCAGATCAACAATGACTTCATCCGACATTTCTATCTTTTACGTTACTTCCGTCGCATTCGATTTGTCGCTGGCGTTTTCTCATAGCGCGTTGGATCACACCAAAAACGTCCGTGTAGTCCTACCCTTGTGCAGCAGCTTTTGCATCGGCGACAGTGTTTTCTAGTGTTAAAGGACCATCACGATTCTTGTGCGCAGGCACTTTGACAATAGCGTACATTCATGAAACTTCAGAAACAAGATAAAATATGATTTCTAATGTGTGTTTTTGTGTGGGAGTTTAGTTTGTGGCCTCTACAAAACCTCATTTGCCATATTGGTAGATGTTCTGTTAGGTGCTATTTCTTTTTTAAGGTCTTTCTCTAAAACTGTTTTTACAGCTTCCATTTTGAGCGGGGCAATGTCCGGACAATTTGTGTTTGATAGCAATTTTTCCATCAGGGTACCAAATGGAATACCCTGTATAGTATTTTCCATCTGTGTCAAACCTGATGGAAACTGAGAAAAACATTTCTAGTTCTGTTTTTGGAATCAATTGACAGTTTAATAAAATACCTACTGATAAAACAGACTGTTCCTTTTTGTTGCAAGTTTGTATTTTTCGAACTGTCCAATATTCACCTTAGAGGCTCCATGTTGAGTTTTTATAGTGTCTATTGTGTTTGATGCCAGAGGCAATTCTTAAAGAAAGTTGTATAGAAAGTAAATATACCAGCACAAATTTTCTTTCAGCTTTGTCTAGTGCCCAGCGTCATGTTATAGATTGTTTACTATACACAAGCATTAAAGGAGAAGTCAACCCTCTTTTTACCTTACTAGTTTTGTCCTCTAAAGCCAGCTCCGTGGGATGGCAAATGACCCTGTCTGACCTCAAAATACCTCTGCATTTGCATTGTATCTGATTTTCTTTGATATGCGCTGCTGCAGAACCGTTTTCCCCTTCTCTGTTCTCCTTATCCCGCCGATCGTGACATGCGCAATAGAGGCTGTTTTGAAATATGCGCATTTTATCTTCACCGTGTGTCTGCTTCCTGTTAGCTTTTATGCAAATTACTCTGGTGGTTTGCGTCCGCAAGTCTCACGATAGTTTAACTGGCCAATCAGAGTAATACAGACGTCTTCCTGATTGCACAGGCTCGTGCTCAGTCCATTAACATTGAAAGCTTTATGCCTGCACTGTCATAGGTCTGTACACAGGAATTTGCTTTCATAATACTTTCCTGGTCTTTTACTTGAATTTGTTTTATTTTAACAGATTGATTCTGCAAATGTATATTTTTTTTTAGATTACTGTGTTTTTTTACATAAACTTGTCTCTGTCTGCGTTTTTTATGGCAGACATTAAACACATGGCTGTTTGTTTCAAAAAGTTGGTAGGCTCGCTGTTACAATATGGATCGTTTTGGAGCCAGTGTCTTAAATATATTTTTTTAATTCTGTGTGATGTGTTCTGCAAGCTTTATATCTAAAATGTTGTCAGACTTTGGAGGGGCGCACTGAAAAGGCAGAGCTGGCTTTCTGATCACGCTGCACAACCAGTGTGATCTTGTTTTGAGGATAGCATGTTTGTAAGGTGTGTGCTGCATATTCCCCCTCCTTCCCTTTGTCTAACTGTGTAGAGTGATTGCTGGTCAGCTAGAAAGGATAGGAATCTTCTTTCTGATCTTTCCTGCCTTGGCGCTTGTGTAAACAGTCACTGCCAGTCACTGTGAGGAGACAGGAGTCTCCGTCTCCACTCTCCCCAACGGAAGTACACAAAAGAAAATGGCGCCCCTGAAGGAGCACAACAGAAGGGAGAAAAAATATGCTGTAACATAGACTCGGTAAATGTAAGTGCCAGCCTGAGTAAGCATTTCAGCTGGGGCCCTCAATCCCCACTTGGGTATTACTTCAAAAATGTAAGAAGGGTTTTCTTCTCCTTTAACTGACCTTTAGACCCCCCCAGGCCTTGTAAATTTTAGGTTTCCTCTCCAGCGACTCTGGTCCAATTTGTAAAGGTGGGAGCCAGTTTTTCCAGAACATTCTACTATCAAACTATGTAGGCAAGGAAGGTAAATAGGAAGTGAGATGGAAAAATGGTTAAATGCTTGATTATTTAGTGCAAACCTCCCCCTCCCCCCCCAAAAAAAATCTCTGCATTGTAGTGTTCTTTCTTCATTTGCACTTGTGAGGGGTTAAACCCGGATTACCTGAGCATGTAAGGGTTAAATCCAGGCTACGTGAGCAGAATTCCCAACTCCTTCCAGGAAAATAATCCAGGTCCAGGATTCACACAAAATAAATATTTATTTGTAATTCTTGCTACATCCATTCAGACTTTCATACATCTCAGGGCATTTTCACACCATATCATCGTTCAATATCAGTCACTCCATTCCTTGCTGAACATACATTCTCCAATATGGTAACCCCGCTTACAGTGTCACAGGATCATCCCTTTCCAGGGTCGCTCACCTCCCGGTCCTGGCAGCCTGGTGTATGCACTATGCCCCCCTGCCCTACTCCGGGAAGGCATATCCTTTTTCCTTCTTCAGGATATCCATACCTCACTGTCACTGCTGCCCTCCCTGGCAAAGCCTTGGCTCCTAAGCCTCTTAACTCCTTGTCGGGGTCTTGGCTACTCATTCTAGCTAACACAAGTACCTAGTAACAGGGATGGGCGAATTTGACCCGTTTCGCTTCGCCAAAAATTCGCCGCCGGCGAAATGTCGCAGACACCCATTAAAGTCTATGGGCGTCAAAAAAATTTTGTCGCGCGGCGAAACTGTTTTGACGCGCGTCTTTTTTTTTTGACGCACACTGCCATACGAGTCTATGGGCGTCATTTTTTCGGCGAAACTAGGCGAAAAAATTCGCCCATCCCTACTTGTAGCCCTATCGCTATCTACTTCCAGACTGTGTTAACCAACCAACTCTTGGGTGTGTTTTCCCTTTAAATACCCATTCTAGCTTCCCCATTCTAGCTTCAGACACTACCATAGCCTTTCCTCTGCATGTGCTGTTCCTAAGCCTAGTAGCAAGTAGTCAGCACAATGATTATCAAACTCTCTAAAGGCAGTGCATGTAACTTCAATGGCCACTTTCCATTGGAATCATCATAGGTAGAAGATTTTGAAACTGCACCACCATAGTTTTCTTGTTTCCTAAAAGCCTTTAATTGTGCATAAGGGGCATCACAGCAACATTTCAGGCCTTGCAGCCTTTTATCAAGCTTGTAAGAAAGTGTAAGAAAACAGAGAAAGCAAATACGCCTAATGTATCATGGCTACTTGTCTCCCAGTGGGCATGTTGCTTTGTGGATCTCAATGGCAATGTATCTAGGTGATATCACTCAAAAATGGGTCTCTCGGCGATTCTCGGCAACATGCGATTTGAAATAGTACCGTTGGTTCCTCCTGGTGATTCACGTTATTTTCAGTCAGGAGACAAAATGATCGACTTGTCTCTGAAAGTCACTTTTAAAAAATAATGGTGACTAATCTCCTTATTGGCCACTGCCCTAAAGTAAAACCCCTTTATGTCCTGAAGAGAAGGAGACAAGGAGAAAATTGGGAGGGTAACCGTAAATCCAAGCTTAGTTGTTGCCAAGGAAGACAATGTAAATGCTTTCTGTAGATATGATAAATATATGGAATGCTTCACGAATTTGCATGTCATCCTTGCGCAGGGATCACTCATCTCTGTATTCATAACAAATAAAAACACACAAATGAAAGCTTGACAGGCACAGCAAATATACGGTTAGATCATTGAAAGGTATTCATGGGCAATAAATTAGGAAGTCATAGATGCAAAGATAATAAAATGAATTTGACTGTGGTGTAAATAGTCAAGGTGTCTGGATTCAGTCAGGTCACATAGGGGCACTATTCACTAAAGGGTGAAGTGGCTAATGACTTTTCACAAGCGTTGCCACCAGCAGGGACATCGCCAGTTCACTAACAGGCGCCAATTCGCTAGTGAACCGGACCATCGCTAGCGATCATTCTCACTCTTTGGACAGGCGACAATTCACTATGGCATATGGACGTTACTCCGCAAATTCACTAAAATGTGGATTCTACTGAACGTTACTTCTTTTGCCAGACTTGCCTTCACCAGCTCAGACCAGGCGAATGCAATGGAGTAGATAGATATTCCTCAATCTTCTGTTACTTCATCATATTCTGAGTGGAAAATGCATCAAAGTTCAAAACGCTGGCGACTTTTCCTTTTTTCAGAGTGATAGGCTGCAAAAGTACTTACATTTTTTAGTAACCAGTTTTCTACATATATTTTCTAACATATGGAACATTAACTTTACAGTGGGCTCATGTGTAGGGCATTATAACAACTGTAGATATTAGATGGTTATAGAAAGGGAGTTGATATGTGAATAAGAATGATTAAAGGTACGGTTGATAGTGGGCTGAAATTGGTTCAATCTTTGGTGGAATGCCAAAAGCTTTTTTTCTGATGCTGTCCATATAAGTATGTCCTCTATATGCCATAAATAGGTCCAAGGCCTGGTGTTGCAGGAAGTCAGGACATTTTTTCTCTTAACTGTGCCATAAACAGATTGTATACTTCTTATTCTTATGGACAATATTAATATGAAATATTAATATTAGTCCATAATAATACAATAACTGTAGGTTCTAACGGGGAGGTTTGGCAAAGAAATTAAATTCAACCAACTGTATTACTGATAAGATTTTTTTGCAACGCCCAAAATGTGGCCAGCAAATGTCTCTCACAAGCTGTATATCTGGATTCCACATGGGTGAGTACACGAGATCCGTATGCAATGGGATGCAGTTTCCCGTGTCTCTCCTGGCATAATACAGCTGCTAACGCTTGATCCGTTGCTGCAACCTCTAAGTGAAATGCCTTTGATGGGTCTGGTGGGATCATGGCGGTTGCTTCCATTACAGCCTTTTTTAAGGTATTCACTGCAGCTGTATGGGTTTCAGTCCATTGTGCCCTAATATAATCATCTGCCACTTCCCTCTTTAGAAGATCCATAAAGGGGTCTTGCGTTATCAGTGAAATAAGGAACAAAGTCTCTTTGATACTGTACTAATTCCAAAAAGGACCGTAGAGCAGTCTTGGACACTGGCAAGTCCAGTCTCTGTATTATGTCCACTTTATGTTTATCAGGAAGCTTGCCCTCTGGCGTAATATTTACCCCAAGAAAAGTCAGTGATGTTTGCATTATTTGGCATTTCTTTGGGTTTACCTTTAGCCCAGCTTCCCCCAGTACACTCAGCAGTTCTCTAAGCAATGTCAAATGTTCTTCTTCGGTCTCAGTGGCAAGAAGCATGTCATCCACATATTGCAATATGGCAGCCATACGCTTATTAAAAATCGTTGGACAATTGTGTAGGCCTTGTGCTAATCAATTCCACGTGTACTGGCGATCTTTCCAAGTGAAGGTGAATTTACTGAGATTCTGCCGCTACAGGAATTGACCAGAATCCATTGCAGATATCCAGAGAACTAAAAACCTTGGCCTCAGAACGAATCTGGGAAAGAAGGGTAGGGGTTTCTCTGACAACTGGTGCACAAGCGGAGTGACAGAATTCAACTTACGGTAATCAAGGCAAAGTCTCCATGAGCCATTTGGTTTCTGAACGGGATATATAGGAGTTAGTCACTGATTCACATTCCCTCAATACCCCCTGTTCTAATAATGCCTCAATAGTTTGCTGAATATACGGTTCACTGTCTTTTGGGAGAGGATACTGCTTTTGTGGTACATGGGCCCTACCAGGAACCACTTCCTCCCCCTGCATCTTACCACAGTCGTGCTTATGTTTAGCAAATACAGATTCAAACTCTTGTATTATCTGTGACACCCTGGGATTACAATGTACTGGAAGTGAGAAGCTTTCAGGCTTCTTTATAGCAAATACAGCAGGAAAGTCTGAGATAATACAATGTTTTCCTTTACCATGGAACCAGACCTTTTCTTTTACATAGTCAATTACCACTCCATGCTGCTCCAGGAAATCAGATCCTAAAATGGAGACACAGAATCAGGCAAGGTCATTAAGTAAGCATTCAAGTCAAAACACTAATTTGCAATACGCATCCTAGTTTTCTGAGCTTCTATGGCATTAGACCCCTGAAATGCTTTTAAACTGAGTGTTTTGCCTGTAGACAAAGGGTGAGAGTTTGGTATGTAAAATAGATATGGAGGCTCCAGAATCAATCAACATTTTCTTCTGTGGGCCTCCTTCCACAGCAGCAATGATAATTGGGTGGTTGCATCCATCTCTACTGAACTCCACTACAGTTGAGATGGAAGCAACGCTTTCCTATGCAGAGACATTCGAAGGATGATTGGGGACTGAGGAGCAATTCAAACTTTGAGAGGAACTGGGACCAACAATATAACTTGCAGTTTGTATTGCCCTCATTTTCTCCATTTCCCTCTTCATCTCTGCCACTTCTTGTCTTAACTCCCTTGTCTTAACTCTCTGTATAAAGGGGCAGTTGACTGTGTGGGAGCTTTTGCTTTAGCATAAGTGCAGTATTTTTGAGTGTGACCCAACTGCCCACATGAAAAGCATTTAAAGGCTTCTCCCTTTATGAAGGGTCCTTTTTGAGATATTAGGGGGCTTACAACTAGGACTCCTTAGTACTGTAACTGGACCTTCTACAACTGCAACGCAGTTTATGTTGTTCTTTAATTATTGCTTCTGCCCTCTTGAAGCAATTAATAATCTTGGTAAAGGAGTTTTGGGTCAATACTGCTAATCCCACCAATCTCCGTATATCAAGCCCTGTTTATCAATGCACGTTTGTAAATTTCATCACTTTGACTACCTTGGGCTCCATTTGGCAGTGTTAATTTGTATAATTGAAACAACCTGTCGGCAAACCCTTGTACAGACTCCCCTTTCTTCTGTGTACAGTTACCAAAGGCAGCATGGTGGTCATATTCTTCAATCCCCAATGCCTTTAACAACTCATCCACTAGGTTTTGTTTAGTTCTAGGTTCTGTAAACACAGATGGAGGGTAAACTAAGTCTAAGAGCATTGTTCATGCTTGCCACAATGATATAAAAAACATCAGTATTCACATTTAAATTTTTATGAACCTTCTCAAACTGTTCAACTCTCATCATTACTTCCACTGGATCATCCCCAAGCTCTATGGTCTCTAATTCCCTGCTAAAGGCTTGTACCTCAGTATTAGATAGGGATTTAGATACAGTGGTCTCAGATAGGGATTTAGATACAGTGGTCTCAGATAGGGATTTAGATACAGTGGTCTCAGATAGGGATTTAGATACAGTGGTCTCAGACACAGTAAATCCCATAGCATCTAACGGCCTCTCTGTAGAGATTGGAGCCATTTTAACCTCGCCCACACAATAATAATTTTCATCCTCGATATCTAATTCATTATCATATGACAGATCACAATCCAATTCAGGCACAACACACCCAGGTACATTAAATGCCGCAACAACTGCACTTTGCTTTCCTAACTGTTGTTTTAATTGATTAATTTGAGCTGCACATTGAGAATGATCAGCCTTTGCCCTGCTGGAGGATATAGCAAGAGATCTAATTTCCCCTTCTGCATCCTTCAGCCTTTCAATAAGCCTCTCATTCTCCATATGCAGTTCTCTGTTTTGCTGATTACGAATGCCTACAGCAGCAGCATTTTGAGCTGGAATTCTTAAAGAATCTATAAAAAGGTTTAAATTATTTACTTTTTTTCTTCCAATACTTCTTTCTGGCCACTTTGTGCTGTTCTGCTAACCACCGGGCAGCAAAAATAAGGACATTTTTACCTTTTGTTTATTTAATTTCTTATCTGCTATAGCTTGATTCACATAGTCTTGAACCTGCACCCATGGATCTGTAGATCCCTGCATTATTTTAACAACAACATCAGTGTTTTTTACTTCAGCAATCTTTTTCAACAAAGCTTCCATAATAGCTATACTAATAACACTACAACAGCTAGTAACAACAAAATTTTCAGTAAATGGAAAGTATGTGATTTGATGCACAGTTATACAGTTAGTTGAAATATCCTTTCCACCGACGCCTTGCCCCTCCTGCCTGGCTCGACAAATATGTAAGATATTCTTATGGACAATATCAATAATATTTCATATTAATATTAGTCCAAAATACAATAACTGTAGGTTCTAACGGGGAGGTTTGGCAAAGAAATGACATTTAACCAACGGTATTACTGATAAGATTTATGTATAAAATCAAAACACACTAACACAATTACAGAAAATAATAAGCCATAATATACACATAAGGAAAGGTACAATGAATAACCAACAATCTATAATTCAGAATATTTGCAATGCATATAAAAACAACCAGTGAGAGAAATCAACAACCAACTTAAACAATAATCAATATCTACAGTATGTAAACAAGGAGAAATAGGTTACAACATCTATTTCAAACAATATGCTCTAAAACCTCTTACACTTATAATCACACACATAAGTAATAACTGTCAATGATAAAGAGATACGGAGATAGTTACCAGTCCTTGGACAGCACGTCAGTCTTTGGGCCTGCAGAGTTCCAGTTCAGAGGTGGACCCCTATACACAGAGGTCTGTTCCCCAAAACAGAACTCCAGACTGTACTTTGGACACATCTTTTATACTGGTTTTAGAGTCTCACCCCATAAGACAACTGGCTAAACAGAAGCTCAGATGGACTCTTGTTTCTTGTTAGATGACAAAACTTTCCCGCACCATATGTAAAGGAAGGCTTTTGAGATCCTGTAATCGCTTGATCTCACAACATGTTTTTACGTCAGGCTCTTTGCATACTATTACGAGAACTTGTAGGTAGCCTTCATTTACACATTATGATGAAACTGTTAAGTCACATATCACCACCTCAGGGCCAACTGTTTATCCTGAATACCCTGACGCCTCTGGCTCTTTCCTGCGTTTGTCTATGACTATTCTTTTGATCCCAGAGACTGAAGTGTTATCAGATAACTGTTTTGGCAACTCCCTGTCCCAGCATGTGTCCTTTTACCTGTCTTTGTCATTAACATTTGACACTGATATTCACACATAAAACATTATATACATATAAAATCTTCCTTGTGAGGCTTATTTCTTACATACTGAGGTGCCATTTTGCTTCCCATCGCATTTCCCATCAGTTGGAGTTATATGGCAGTTGTGTGTCGGTATAAACCAGTTGTAGGGTTGGCACTGTGGGAATATGCCATTTTTCAAGGAAGTTTTGGCAGGCTGCAATAACATCTTCATGTAGAATGTTGGTATACAGAGTCCACACCCATGCTAGATAAGATAGTACCCCTCTGGTACCTATACTGAACAGTTAGTTGGTTTAGAAGATCAGTGATGCAATGCATGAAGTTGTGTGTTGTTCTGACAGTTAGCTTTAGGATATTTTATGCCCATAGTCAATATTCTAATACCAGAGATAATGGGTTCTCTTCCTTATGTATTTTGTAAAAGGTACTATTTCATGGAGTGAAAGCCTCAAAGCATATAAACGGCATAGTGAATTACACTTATGAAATTAGTGCAAAGTAGTGAAGAATAAGAAATGCATGGCACATAGAATGGGAAATAATCATTGGTGCCTTTGTGGCAATTGTTCTGCTATGCCCACAACATGGGGCATGTATTGCTGGCTGCTCATGACCGCAAACAGATTCCCGATATAGGAACATGGATAATGCATTGTTCAATGGAATTGATTCCAAAATTATATCATTAACCCAGAATGAACATTAGCCTGTGGACAATTAACAAGTATATAAATGGCTTTCTTTTTGGTCTCTACTTCAACACTTTACTGTGACAAACAAAAGGAACACCAAGAGCCCCATTTGTGTAATATGTATTGGTAAGGGATAATGAAATAAGAGTAGATAACATATACTCACAAACCAAGGTTACCAATAGGCAACCAATGTAAAGGCAGGTGGGGAGATTGTCCTGACCCCACTCAGGATTAAGAAGTCGCTCTCTGTAGATAGAAAAGGGTATCAACCCTCCACCCAGGGTGGACTTAGTATTGTATAAAAAGAATAAAAGGATATAAACGAGTTTAAAAACCAAAACTTGGTAATCAGAGGAAGCAGTAGTGGACTTACCTCCTCCAAGCAGACACAAAACGACTGTAATTAAGCAGTCAAAATTTATTAACGAACTCCAATCAGTACAACGCTTTTCACGGGCTCAGACCTGCTTCTTCAGGCAATAAACATAGGAGTTACAGCATCTGGCAGTAGTATACACACTTAGCAAGCCTCTAAAGCTAAAACTAGTAAACCATCCACTACCGCCTCTCCAAAAACCCTTAATATTGGGGTACATATTTGGCAAGTTCCTGTGCTACAGGTATCCAAGGGCTTTCCTGAACCCAAGCAGAGAAGGTGTATGATTTCCATCTCTCTTTCTCTGCACCACATTGGAACATTTTTAATTTAGCAAGTGATACTATGTTACAACAAACGGATTTTTCAATTGACAATCTGTTAATATATATTAACCCAAAATAAGTGTAAAGACTGAGTTCATACTGCTTGCTTTCTACAACGACTACTTTATTCAATAACGCATAATACACAAAATCAATAAATACATTACTGGATAATGCATCTAAAACAACTTATTAAGATAGTCTTAAGGCATTCTAACTTTACCTGCATGGTTACCAAATACTAGCATTGTTGCAGTGTCCTGTGTTATGGGAGGTCATGATCCAAAGAGAAAGATGTTCCCAATTCCCTTGCGCTATTTCGTTCTTTCCTCCTCCCCATTCACTTTGTCATATCAATTTTCTTGTCCAGTGATGGAAGAAAATTGGTCTCATACTGCAGCTTGTAAGAGGGTTTATGCATTCATTGGAAAGTGTCAAATTTTCTTTGTCTCACTTTCTAGACCATCCCCCTGCTGACCAGACCTTATTAACTATTTCTATACCAATGAGAATCCATTCCATCAACTTCTGTGGTACTACAATTAGACATTTTCCGGAGTCGGTGGTTTTGCCGGCAAGTTGTATTCTGCTCTGTTCTCCTCATGGCCCTCCACTCTGCTTGTGATGACATCACTTCCACCTACATCATCACGAGCAATGGGAAGGGCCACAAGGAGAATTCAACTTGCCGGCAAAACCACCATTCTCCCGACTCTGGACACCATACCTGCATAAGAATTTATTATATGCGATCAAAACTTCATTGTAAATGTGAGCGCAAAGCTTTTTTAAAGAAATTTTTTTAATAAATACAATTATGCTATGGAATTTTTATGTTACCTTCTTGGAGCCAAAGGTAGATTGTGAGGAGGATCCACACCGGGGAATAATATGTGCTACACCCAGGTTGGGTCTTGTAAGTAGGCATTTCTGCTAAATTGGTGAAGGCTGCTGCAGTAAAGCGGTGCTGTTAGATTTTAAGGGAACATAACTGTTCACCATAATAACTGCACAAATAGGAGCTATATCCACACACTGTTATATAACCCAACTGGAACATACTACACCATATTGTATTTCTGATCTCTCTGTTGCCCCAGGCGCTTGTCAATGGGGATTTTGAAGTCCCCTAAAATGAGAGCAGGTGTCTTACTGGAGAGAAAGTATGGAAGCCAAGCAGCAAAGTGATCCAAGAAAGTAGAGTAGGGACCAGTGATCCAAGAAATTAGAGTAGGGACCAGGGGACAATATATGAAGCCTCCATAGCAGAGGCAGCGGGTGAAGCAGTGTCTGTGGGAGAGAGCCATGTTTCAGTGATAGTCAGAAGGTAAAGGGATTTGAATATAAAGAGATCATTGACTGCTGTGAGTTTATTGCAGATTGTGCATTTCAGAGGCACATGAGAAAGGCAGAGAGGATGATGGCTTTATGTGAATAAGGTTTGTAGGATTAGAAGTGCGTAAAGTTTTAGAGACTGGAAACATTGTCAAACACCTGAGAGTGGGAATAGGTGAGGGGAGGAATGAGTGAGTGGGACCAGGGTTTGGGGAGATGTCCCCAGCTAAGAGTGAGACAATGTGTGACCTAGATTTGACATTATGAGCAGTATATTGTTTAATGGGTTGAGAAGGGATAAGAGATGTAACAATACAAGACAGTGTGCTTAGATTGAGAGAGGGTGATGGGAGCAGTGAAGAGGAGATTACAATTTCAGGATAGTTTGATGGATGTTGAAGTGCAGAGGATATATGCAGAAGTATAGAGGAGAGAGAGAGAAAATAAAAAATCTAAACAAACTGTATAATCTGTTTTATCTTGTTTATAGAAGTATTGATGAGCAACTGCTGTCTAACTCTATACGTTGTACTTAAACTTTCTGAACTTTAACTTGCTGGACTTTAAATTGTTAAATCTGCCATAGCTCTCCTGCCATGCTTCCCCTAAAGTGAATGTCCTGATATACAGCAGGGGGTCACATGAGAAAGGACCAGCAGTTGATTAATTAAGACAAGTTAAAGACACAAGAATCTCCTAGTCTGGTTATCGAACAGAACATCAGTAATTAAACAATTAATAGGACTGAGCCAGATGTGGCAATAAAATAAACATACCAACCCTTCACTCAAGCAGGAGGTTGCTAGATAAACTTAAATCAATATAACATTTAAGATATACCCCAGAATTGAATAATTGGCAATGGTAATACAAAGTTTTGCAGCTGATATGAATGGTGAGTTGCAGAAAGCAAAGAGCAGTAAAGTTGAATTAGCAGTAATTAGACACCCCACAATTGAATAATTGGCAATGATAATACAGAGTAACTGAATCTCTAACATGGCTGAGGCTATACAAATCTCTTGGGCAAATCTGTCCTGCAGTTGAACAATACTTAATAGTAACGTAGTAAGTAAGGTTGAAAAAAGACACACGTTCATCAAGTTCAACCTTTTTATTTATTTTTTTTATCTGCCTATCTGCCAGTTGATCCAGAGGAAGGCAAAAAACCCATCTGAAGTCTCTCCAATTTGCCTCAGAGGGGGAAAAATTCCTTCCTGACTCCAAAATGGCAATGGGACCAGTCCCTGGATCAACTTGTACTATGAGCTATCTCCCATATCCCTGTATTCCCTCACTTGCTAAAAAACAATCCAACCCCTTCTTATACCTATCTAATGTATCAGCCTGTACCCCTGATTCACTTCCCAGCTCTCCCTGTAACACCCCTAGTTATCATTTCACCACTTAAGCGCCTCTTCTCCAGCATGAACATCCCCAATTTGGCCAGTCTTTCCTCATAGCTAAGATTTTCCCTTTACCAGCTTAGTTGCCCTTCTCTGTCCCCTCTCTAATACAATAATGTCCTGTTTGAGTGATGGAGACCAAAACTGTACGGCATATTCTAGATGGGGCCAGTGCTCTATACAGTGGGACCCCCTCCTCCCGTGACTCTCTGCCCCATTTAATACAACTCAAGACCTTATTTGCCCTTGATGCTGCTGACTGGCATTACTTGCTACAGACAAGTTTATTATCTACAAGGACTCCAAGCTCCGTCTCCATTATGGATTTGCCTAGTGCAGTCCCATTAAGGGTATAAGTGGATATTGTTACATCCCAGGTGCAGGACTTTACATTTATCAACATTGAATCTCATTTGCCACTTAGCTGCCCAGATTGCCAGTTAGTCAAGATCATGTTGCAAGTGCCACATCCTGGATGAAATTAATTGGGCTGATAGTTTTGTGTCATCTGCAAAAACTGATAGATTACTTACAACACTCTCCCCTAAGTCATTAATGAACAAGTTAAATAAAAGTGGCCCCAATACAGAGCCCTGAGGGACCCCACTAAGAACCTTACTCCAAGTAGAGAATGTCCCATTAACAACCACCCTCTGTACCCGATCCTGTAGCCAGTTTCCTATCCACGTGCAAACGACTTCATTAAGTCCAACAGACATTAGTTTAGAAAGCAGTCGTTTGTGGGGCACAGTATCAAACGCTTTGGCAAAATCCAAAATCCAAATCACTAGGACAAAATTCTGAATGTGATCCCTTAACAATCCTTCAAATAATTTGCCCACCACAATGTCAAGTTTACTGGCCTATAATTGCCAGGCTGAGATCGTAATCCCTTTTTAAATATTGGAATAACATCAGCTTTGCTCCAATCCATAGGCACCATACCAGATGTAAGTGAGAAGAACCCGGGGGTGTATGCCATCAGGCCCTGGAGCCTTGTTTACATTAATTTTTATTAAAGCTTTATGAATAATATCCTGAGTCAGCCACTGACCAGATTAAAAAAAGCTTCTGTATTGTAGGGTCTCTTGATAGTACAATGGTCACTCACCACATCAACGAAGTGGCCCAGGTGCACCGCCCTGAGCCCTCAGCACAAGGGGCGGACAAACCGAAAAATCAACATGGGGGAGGCACTCAAAAGGCAAAACTTCCACCAGGCAAATGTTCAAATGTGGAGAAGTTTATTGTTAAGTTAATCATAAACTGACTAGATTGAGCTGAGCCATTAGTGCAGTTGTAACGTGAGCCTGGGAACTCAGACTCCTCTATTGTATACACTGAAGAAAAGAACTGATTTAACACATTTGCCTTTTCTGTATCTGTTACAACCATACTGGTACCATTATTTAATGGAGCAACACTCTCAACCTGCATCTTTTTACTATTAATAGATTTAAAAAACTTTTTAGGGTTAGTTTTCACCTCCGCCGCAATTAACTCTTCATTTCCTTTCTTTGCCTTCCGGATTGCTGATTTACAACATTTATTACAGTGTTTATATTCATTAAATGCAGCTTCTGTCCCTACAGATTTGTACTTATTAAATGCCTTTCTCTTCTTTCCCATTAACTTCTTTACCTCTGTATTAAGCTACACAGGATGATTCTTAGAGCTTCTACGTTTAGTCCTTAAGGGAATAAATTGAGAACAGTAATGATTTAATATCAGTTTAAAGGACAACCATTTCTGTTCTGTGTTTTTAGCAGAAAACCTAATGCCCCAATCAATACTCTGTAGGGCAGCCCTCAAGGCACTAAAATTAGCTTTTCCAAAATTCATGGTTGTTGTTGCCCCAGTGTATATTTGTTATTTGCACCAGACATTAAATGATATAACATTATGGTCACTATTACCCAGGGGTTCAATGACTTGCACATTTGCTATAAGTTCTGGCTCATTAGAGATCACTAGATCCAGAATAGCATTTTTTCTGGTTGGCTCCTCAACAACCTGTGCCATAAAATTGTCATGTAACAGTTTATAAATGTATTGAGATGAAACCCGCTATCCGGCGCTGATCCAAGTATCATGCAGTGGATATGTGCAGAAACTAACGCATTTCGTGCCCGTGTGGCGCTTCCTCAGAGTTCAATGTTACACACGTGACTTAGTTTAAATAGATTAGGTGATACGTGTCAATTAAAACATTTACATATCAATTAAAAAATATATGTATATGTACATTCATTCAGTTCATCAATCCCTTGTGATAAATAAATGAATAAATAGTTAATACCAAGTGTCTCAAAAAATATCATGTTACTTATTAGTGTTAAATCAGAAATTCATGTGACATATATATGTGCATATGCATAAATACTTAAAAAAATTTCGCCAATATGTTAAACCAATTGATTTTTGTATATTCATGCTTATCTAATAAAACTCAAAAAAACACAATATCAATTAATATATATTCTTTGTTTCCAATATATACTGTTTTTATTATTATTTTCTCATTATTTGTTATTTCTATTTTCGTTTTAAAAAAAAAAAAAAAAATTTAATATTTGCACTCGTACTATTGCTCATATATTTACTTATTGTTATAAATTTCTAAAAAAATTTCTTTTAACACTTTTTAATTTTGATTCAGTCTATAACAGATTTGATGTCACATTCCTTATTTAGCCCTTTTGGTGTTACTGTTTCCAGCAAAAGAATCCATTTAATCTCTTTCTTGGACAACAGTCTAATGTCTCCTTTCCTTTTCCCCAATTTTACATTCTCAATTGCCTGAAAAGAAACAAAGTTTTCATTAGCAATGTGTTTGTCAATTATGTGTGCTGATATGGCTGAGGATATATCTTTTCTATTTATGCAGGCTAAGTGCTCAAGGACTCTATCTTTTAACCTTCTAGTGGTTTTACCCACAT
The DNA here is from genome assembly GCF_017654675.1 of Xenopus laevis. Lineage (NCBI taxonomy): Eukaryota > Metazoa > Chordata > Amphibia > Anura > Pipidae > Xenopus > Xenopus laevis. The sequence goes on from NC_054381.1 coordinate 162,398,002, forward strand.
ATTGCATATTGCATCTGCATGTGGCTAAATATATCACTTTAGTGGTACCGCAGTTGGTATATGTGTTGCATTTATATGTTTTTCTTGTGTTGGTACTTTGTATATCCTTAAATGCTTTAATAAATTCACAACATTTGCACCACATTTATATGTCCCAACAAAACGTAACCAATTTCTATTCTCTTTTTTCTGAGGCAACATACTGGGTGACATTCTATCCCTCAGATTGAAACCTCTTCTATAAACAAACTGTGGTCTCCCCAAGTTCAGACTGGACAATATTGGATCCGATCCTAATATTTTCCAATGTTTTTTAATTATATATTCTACTTCTTTTGCCTCCGAGCTGAATCCAGTAATAAATCTTATTTTTTTTGTTGTCTCTATTATTGTATTTTCTTTTTATTTCTATTTTTAGTCCAGATTGGATTAGCAATTCACTTCTATTGCTTAAGACAGCTTTATCATATGCTTTTTTAATATTGCTGGTTTCATAACCCCTCTCTATCAATCTGTCCCATAAATCCATTGCTCTGTGATTGAATGCCGTCCATGTGGAACAGATGTGTCGTAGACAGTTTATAAACTTGTTCCCATAAACTGATCTGGCAGTACTGTTGCTCCAGTCAATATCTGGCTAATTAAAATCCCCCATTATCATTACTTTACCAAAACTAGCAGCCTTTTCTATTTGCATCGGGAGCTTTGCCTCCTCCTCATCACTTACTTTAGGGGGTCTATAGAGATGCCTAGAATTCATTTGCTGGATTCTTTACAATTGGTGAAGAACTCCACCCATAAGACTTCTGCCCCCTCATTTTCTAACATAACCTCCTCCTTTATATTAGATTTAAATCCTGCCTAACAAACAGACATACCCCTCCTCCTTTTCTATTGCCTCTGTCCCTCCGAAACAAAGTATAGCCACTGATATTTACTGCCCAGTCATGTGACTCATTCAACCATGTTTCAGCCAATCACATCTTATTTTCCCTCCAGCACCTCCAGCTCTCCCATTTTACCAGTCAGACTCGTTGCATTTGTAAACATACATTTAATACTGGCACCATATTGAACATATGACATTTGCTCCTCCCTATCCTTAACAGTATCCCCAGCCAAACCTCCTCCCCAATTTTCCCTTTCTTTGCCCACTATCTCATCTAACCTGTCTTCCACTGAATCTTTTACTGAACCCTCCCCCCCACACCTAGTTTAAAATCTCCTCCAACCCTCTAGCCATCTTCTCTCCCAAAACAGCTGCCCCATCATAATTGAGGTGCCCCCATCCCTAGCAAAGAGCCTGTAGCCGACTGAAAAATCAACCCAGTTCTCCAAAAACCCAAAACCCTCCTCCCTACACCAATCTCTCAGCCACACATTAATCTCCCTACACTCCCGCTGTCTCCTTAGTGTTGCTCGTGGCTCGGGTAATATATCTGAGAAAATTACCTTAGAAGTCCTCGCCCTACACCTAGTTTTTTTTAAAATCAAAGGACTTCACCACCTCCTCTAACTGTGTCATTGGTACCTATGTGTACCAAGACCGTTGGGTCTTCCCCAGCCCCTCCCAATAATCTGTCCACTCGTTCCACCACATGCAGAACCCTAGCACCAGGCAAGCAGCAGACTGTTTGGCACGTAGGGGCCTTGCGACAGATTACCCTATCCACCTTTCTAATAATTGAATCCCCTATAACTAGAACCTGCCTTTCCTTCCTTGCACTCCCCCCACCACCCGTATTAGAGCCACTGCCTCCCAGGGTGAAAAGCAATAACTCCAGCAGCACTCCGATATGTGAATCAAAGGTTATTTATTCATGCCATTAGCAGAGCGACGTTTCGGGCTATTCCAGCCCTTTATCAAGCTAAATGCACTGTGTAACAATGTACTTAAATAGGTGATTAAGAGGGAGGGGTTACAGCATAGTTCCCACCTCCCAGTGAGACACAATTCCCAGCATTCCCAGTGAGAATATCAAAACTTCAGTGAAACAAATACAATCATAATAGATTATTTAAAAGTAGTTAAAACATTTATAGTACAACAAATGTTAAAACATATATATCATAGTACGTATTAAAGTGCTTAGTGTCCTTAAAAAATTCCAAAAAACTTTGAGGGTCAAAGGGGAGGTCAAAGGAGATCATCTGATTCCAATAGCCCCCCACTTTTCCATATATTGTGCAATTGTGTCACTTGTTGATTTAAAAGAGAATTAGTGAATAAAACATTAAAAATTAAAAACATTTTGATTCTGTAGCCATTTCGACATTTGGACACTTACATATTTATGCTCAACATCTGGAATGCTGGATACCTACAGTTGTCAATGCACCAGCACATCCCAGGATTGGAGCAATGAAATTCTATAAAGCAAAAATATGACATATTTTATATTACTTCAATATCACTGGGTATATTGCATTGTATTACATTGAAAAAACATTTTGTTACACTTCAAGCATGGTTTCTTCGGAATTACCATACTATATAAATAATTCAGGGGTATATTCTCGGTTTAGTCCCCCAGGGCACAACGTACCTAATCTCGATATCCATTGCATTTCCAATTTCTTTAATAAATAAATTCTATCCCCTCCGCGTCTAAGAGGGCCTACATCATCTATCACTTGGTACCTCAATTGGCTCACTGTATGTCTCGCTTCACTAAAATGTGACGGAATGGGTAAATGATTGTAGTTACACCTTATGTTGGATTTATGTTGTTTGATCCGGTCTTTTATCTTCTGAGTTGTCTCCCCAACATATGCCAGTCCACATGGACATTTAATTAAATAGATGACAAATGTTGAATTGCAAGTATAGTAATTTGCAATATTAAACTTCCGTCCAGTATGCGGATGTGTAAAAAATTGCCCTTTTGTGATGTTGTTACAATTCGCACAACTTAGACAAGGAAAAGTCCCCATTTTGGGGGTTCCCAAAAATCTTTGTGTACCTTTATTTGTCGGACCAAAATCCGCTTTTATAAGTATATCTCTAAAATTCTTGCCTCGCTGATAGGCCATCATTGGGGCTTTTACAAAAGCTGGTATATGTGGGGCACATGTTTGTAAGATGTGCCAATGTTTTTGGATGATCTTACGTAATCCATTACTGGCTACAGAGAATTTACTGCAAGTAAATTTACTGCAAGTCTATCAGTATCTTTTTGTTTCCTTTGTTCATTCTGTGAAATCTCCCTGATATCCTGTATACAGGAGTTCAGGAGCATTTTAGGGTAACCCCTCTGTGAAAACCTTTCCCTCATCTCCTCTGTTCTCTTATGTTCGTTTTCCTGCTCTGAGACTACGCGTTTAACTCTCATGAACTGTGCCTCCCAGGGTGCTCTGAGAGTCAGCCTGCTCCATACACGCCAGTTCAGAGTTTTCCTCCCCAGCATCTTCAACCAAAACGGCAAATTTGCTGTTTTGGACAAGCTGTGGACCAGCCCCCCTACCTTCTGTCCCCTACTTCCCCTCTTGACTGTCACAAACCTTCCTCTGCCATTAGCCTCCACTGCCCCTTCTCCTCCCCCCACTCCACTAGCCCCTGCCACTTTGCCTCCTTTCCTCCCCCTCGTTTGCCGCTGCTCTCAGTGCTGCAAGTTCACCCCTTAGAGTCTGCAGTTCAGATTCCAAGATGAAAACCCACGACATCTCACATGTAAATACTGCCTGGAACTGCTGCTCCAACACCACATACATGTTAGTGATACCAGCAAACCCACTTGCACTCATATTTACACTGGTACTTAGTCTCCCAAATGCAATTCCTCACAAACGCCTTTTTGGTTTTAAACGCCTTAAAGGGATACTGTCATGAGGAAAAAACAGCTGGGAAATTGACAATATGTCTAGCCCCATGTCAGATTTCAAAATTGAATATAAAAAAATCTGTTTGCTCTTTTGAGAAACGGATTTCAGTGCAGAATTCTGCTGGAGCAGCACTATTAACTGATTCATTTTGGAAAAAAAATTTTTTTCCCATGACAGTATCCCTTTAAGGTTTTTAATGCTGCTTAACACTTAATTCACATGAAACACTCGCTTAGCAGCTCCCACACTCGCTTTGAATTCACAAAGTTAAGGTTTCAACCTTAACTTTTACATTTCTTTCTTTTCTAAACAGGCCCGAAGGTCCCCCTGGGCCTGACTTTAACCAATCGAATTCACTCAGGATATTAACCAGACCGCTTTATTTGAGGCATACTTGTGACTTTGAGGAAATGCGTGGTGTATTCCATGTTCTGTGTAAATATTCAACTACCCAAATTAGTAGAAGGGCCTCGAACCTTGAAGTATAGAGTCTAACACAGCTTTCCTGTGGCAGTATCCTGTTCTATAATTATTGTAGTTTATACATATAACCCTTGTATATAATTTTAATTTAAAACCCTGATATCTACAAAGACCATGTGGTTTCACTATAACAAAGGTACCTGATTTCTCTAATGCATGTTGTTACAAAAAAAAATGCATATTTTCCCTGTAGGAAAAGTCTTACATATAAACAAAATGTCAATAATTTTGCATTTACATTATCAGGATGCACAATATTTAAACATTAATTATTCATATATAATTTTAATCTAAACCCTTGATATGTATGTATATTTTTATTTGGATTGAATATTCTCTCCACAGAGGTTCAGGAATGACATTCCAAATATAAGGAGTCGCAAGAGAAATGGGTTTGATTCGTGAAACAGCAGTAATAGTCGGGGGTACAACCAAGTGGTTGCTCTGAGAGGAGCGGAGGTCTTGGCCAGGAATATATTGAGAAATGAGCTGTATTTAGGTGCAGGGATATAAGGACCATTAAGGTTATGAGGAGGAGTTTATAAACTATTCTTTGTTTTATAGGAAGCCATGATAAGAACTTTTAGCAGCGGAGGGGCCTGTACCTTTTGGATGAGAGGAGGAGAATTCTGGCAGCAGTGTTTAATACAGACTGTAGAGGGGAGAGATGGCAGTTAGGGAGGCCAGTTAGTAGAAGGTTACAGTAATCTAGTCGGGATAGGATGAGAGCATGCATGAGCATCTTAGCTATAGCAGGTGAAAGGAAGGGACGGATTTTGTTATTTTGTAAGAAAAAGTGACCGGTTTTGACAGTGGTGTTAATGTGATCAGAGAAGGAGAGAGGAGGTAAAGATTACCCCAGACAGCGTAAATAGGTGATAGGGTTAATGAGCACACCATCAATGGAGATAGTAAAAAGGGGAGTAGGACCAGGCTTAGGTGGAAAGATTAGTTCAGTTTTTGTTAGGTTGAGTTTGAAGTGGCGCTGGTTCATCCAATTTGAGATAGCTAGGAGACAAGAGATTTGAGCGTCTTTGGGTATCATCAGCATACAGATGATAATTAAAGCCAAATGATCGGATTAGATCTCCCAAACAGAGAAAACAGGGGGAACAACAGCAGACCAAGTACAGAGCCTTGTGGCCACCCCCACATTAAGGGGAACTGGAGATGTTGGCATAGGAGACAGTGAATGATCATGGGTGTGTAGAAAGTAAGTAATACGGGAGAACACAATACGTTCTAGGAGTTTAGAGGCAAGTGGTAGAAGGGAGACAGGACGGTAATTTGACAGACAGGCTGGGTCAAGCGTGGCCTTCTTAAGAATAGGCTTTACACAGGCCTGTTTGAAAGGAGAAGGGAAGGTTCCAGAAACTAGAGAAGAATTGAAGATGTGAGTGGCATAAGCTTTGCAACACGGTGTTTGAGCAGAGAAGAAGGCATAGGGTCAACGGGGCAAGTTGGGAGTGGGGAGGACAAGAGAAGCTTGGAGACTTCAGACATTGTTACCAGAGGGAAGGAATTAAGACATGCAGAAGGGACTTAGGAAGGAGGAGCTGGCTTACATTAGGAGAGGTAGGGATCTGATTGCGGATGGTCTACTTTGTCTTTAAAGAAATCCTTAGGAGAGTGTGTCGGGTTGACCGATACTGTTGATGAGGGATGGAGAAGAGTATTGAATAGAGAAAACAGGCGTCGTGGGTTGGATTTGTGATTTGTTTATAAGTACTGTAGTGGTAATCCGTATTGAAATCTGTATTGAAATCAGTACATTTTAAACTCTTCCAGATCACTTATAAATGAATCACCCCAGCAAATGTTCTCCCCTAAAGAGATCTTAATAAATAGGGAGAGTAAAAGCTGGGAGCTGCTGCACACAGGTCTGGGGAATTACAACTGATTCTAATTGATCAAACACCAAACTAATCACCAAGCTGTGGCAGAGAGTGAGAGCAGAGCAAAATTGAACTGAAAGAATGTGGAGACCCTGACTAACCTGATATCTACATTCCCCCACACATTTTCTTCTAATATAAGCAAAATCCATAAATTAGCACAGTTGGCTGAAAACACAAAATACATATCTTAAAAAAAAAAAATTGCTCTACCAGACAAAGGCAAAATGCTACAATCACAGTGGACTCATTACACAGTAATATTGACATATGCCATGTGCCAGTTAAAAGGATTCAGCCGGGAATAGAGAAACAGTAGAGTATCTATGAAAAAACAATGACAGAGAATACAAGCACATAAATAGAGAGATAATCTAAATTAAAACAGGACAGTGATTGGGATCTATAGCAACTGTATGACCGTCCATTGTATGAAATGGAATAAATGTTTTTTGTTGCGTTTGGAGAAATCTGATTTCTTAATTTCTGGTTACGACTTTTTTTGATAGTCTTTTTAAATAATTTGTATAAGTTCTATGGTCAACAAACACCACTCACCAAGGTGATATTTAAGTATATTTAATGTGTAAAAATGTGATACAGAAGATACATACAAATTATCAGATATTTAGCCAGTCAAATACTCTATTGACAGCCTACCAAAATAATACAAAATTAGTCATGGGCGAATTTGCGATGTTTCGCCGAACAATTTGCAAAACGGAGCCAGCGTCTCGTTTTTGACGCGGGCGCCCGGTTTTTGACGCGGGCGCCCGGTTTTTGACGCGGGCGCCCGGTTTTTGACGCGGGCGCCCGTTTTTGACGGCGGCGAATTTTTGCCGCGAATTTATTCGCTGGCGGCGAATCGCGCAAATTCACCACGAATTCGCGCCTGGCGAATAAATTCGCCCATCACTATACAAAATTATATGTATGTATCAATATGTTATATACAAGTTTTGTGTATGTCTGTATTGTGTGAGTCAGTGTGTGTGTGTGTGTGTGTCCAGTGTGAGAGAGACCAAACTGCTCTTTGTCCAGTGATATATTCGAAACCTGTGGGATACACCTCCCCCAGCCTACCCATAAAACATTCCATATGTTTCCTGTAAACTAATCCCACTCTAGACTTAAGGATAGTGATGGGCGAATTTGCGCCGTTTCGATTCGCCGAAAAATTTGCGAAATTCGCAAAACGTTTTTGACGCCGGCGCCCGTTTTTGGCGCCGGCGCCCGTTTTTCTGGGAAATTTTTTTTTGACGCCGCCGAATTTTTTTTTTGACGCGAATTTTCGCGGGCGTTTCGCGAATTTATTCGCTGGCGGCGAAACGCGCAAATTCGCTGCGAATTCGCGCCTGACGAATAAATTCGCCCATCACTATTAAGGAACAAATGGAATATGGGAACGGATATGTGAAGTATGTGGGAATGGCAAGTCATGAGTGTACAAATGAAATATATCTTAAGTTAATCAATACTGGAGTATAACATATTTTCCAATACCCAATATTTTACAATATTCCCCCTTTGCACATTTGACTTGCCAAGAACATATTATCCCATAGTCCTTGAAACTACATCCCAAAAGACATCCAGAAATTGTTCAATGTTTCAAATGTCTGATGCAAATTGCATCATTGGTTTAATATCATGTAATGAGATGGTAAGTAGTGATAGTTCTCAATAACTAAAAATATCCTATCTATATTCTAAAGTTGGTTCCATCCTCTAGTTATTCAGTCATGTCCTCCTGGTGTGGATTTAAATATCTTTCATTACAGCCTTTACTCATAGAACTGTGTTTAGTTGTAGTTGGCATTGAATTTTCACGATCTTGGCATTGAATTTTCACGATCTTGCAATAAAATGTGTCCACAAACATCAAAAATGGAAAATTAAGAGATAAGTACTCTGTTCTGGGAGTCACTTTCACGAAGTTAGTCATTTCTTTTGTAACACAATATATGGCAAACATTCCTCCTGTGATTGATGACAGATGTGTCTATGCAGTGGCTTCCTACGACCCTTTGGTCCAGTTGGGTCTGGCAGATGTAAGTCTTGACTTCCATAGTTGATCAATCATGAATCATCTGTATAGAATCAGGGAATTGCACCAGTACATGTATTATCAATGCCATTTTTTAAGGCCCCTGGTCACTTTGCAGTTACCCTGATACAGAACAATCATATGTTAGTCCATACCGTGTGAAACGAAGGTGTGACTTGAATAAGCAATAAACACCACAGTCTTTGGCAGGCTCTTGGAAAACTGCAGACTTTCAGTAATGGAACCAGACAAAGGCAAATTTAAAAAGATTGAGACACTTTGTAAAAAGTTCTTATAGTTCAGAATGAAAATAATTTTTCATGAAATTATTGATATCCTTCAGTTAAGTCTGTATTACAAACCACTTTACTTCTGGAACCTGCATTTCTCCTTGAACGATGGTGCTCCTCTTCCATTGTCGATTGTCTCTTCCATAGTCTCACAGAATTTCATCCATTTAGATCTATAGCTAATGCAAAAGCTGCACTTTTTTGTTTAATCTAAACTATCACTGTCTTACCATGCCATTCTGATGAATATGATATTATTCTGTATATTAAATACATCTCACATTCAAATAATGTCCTCCACAGTGAAATCACTTAAATCTTTTGTGAATGCATAAAAACAAAATATTAACAAACATAAACTATGTATTCACATTCCCAATGGATAAAAAAAACAAAAACATTCATATGAGTCCATATAAAAACTAGTTGTCCATTTTAACCTTTCCTTAAAAATGTTGTAAACAATATCTATTTCCTGGTTTCAGCATAATTACATGTAAAGGGAAACTTTATTGATGTGTATTTAATTAATTCCTAACTTTAATTTTACTTTGCACAGCAGATATATTAGACATGGCATTAAATATTCTCCTATTTTTTCAAACGGTTGTGTTAGAATATACATTGTCCTTAAATATCATGTTTGTAAGAGGCAAACAAAGTTAATTGTTTTCTCTGATGAAAGCACTTTACTGTTATCTTGAGGTCTTCTTGTTTTCCTTAATGATTATAAGAATGATGTCAAAATTGACTCAGAACACGTATATATTATACCTTATAATTATCACATCTCATAAAAAAAAAAACGTGTCCCACCATTCTCATGAGCTTTAATTACCAAAGGTCAACTATGTGACCTCATGTCATATGATACCAAAACCCATCTGTTCAAGACATTCTTAAAACCAAAGGTATCCAACTAATAAATCAGATATCGGTTATTAAAGCAAATAACTGTACAAAGTCAAAATAAGTGTGTTCCATTTTGTAGACCACCTTAAACATGTCACAGTTAAATGTACCCTCAAGAACACTTGAATGATATCCATGTATGATATAAGAGTTGTATGTTCAAATAAAATGCTATTCCCAGCATTTGCCCCATGCTTTAATTAATCCTGTCTGCATAAAAGTTGACCGTTGTTCAAATAACACATCTTAGAAATATATCTCAAGGATGACATTTCTATAAAACTATCTTTCTAGATCCATTTCGTACTTAAATTATCTAATCCCTTGCTGAACTACACATCTCTGCAGGAAACCAGTTCAAGGTTTTGACTACTATGATATTAATACTACAGTAGTATGGTACTATAGGTTAGATTTCTGACAATTTCAGAACACAGGTTCATGGACATTACTTTTTCCCTGATATGAATAAAAAACAATTCTGAGCTTGAATTCATATATCACAACAATAGGATTAACCAAACCTAAACTTATATATTTACAGTTGATAATCTTTCAAAGAAAGTTATTAATAATAATAATAATGGTGGATCCATATTCATAACTTTCATTGTTATTAAACATATACATCTTATAATATACCTTTAGCAGTTTTAAACATTTTATCACATGACTGGCCAGGTCATATAATAATCCAAACTATCAAAGGTTTATAAGATGTATATAGAGTACTCTTTAAATTTTTTCCCTTATCCTAATCATATCAATACGTACGTTATCATGTATGTTTATAAAAAAAATTGCCAATTCATTGACCATTCCATATGTGCACCTAAAAATATAAAAGTTATGCATAGTGTAGTCAACTAAGATCAAATTAGTTGATGTTAGAGTTTATTAAATTATTACCATGCAAACATGCTCATGTTAGTCTTTACATTTTCCAGTGTAAAAAATAATTTTCACACAAATCTACGTATCATGCATGCTTTCCCCCTTTATGTACTACAAGAAAGCTTCTCCTTTATATCCTCTTTATCCATGATGCTTTTAATGTGGAAAAGGAATCCATATCCTACAATAATCATAACAAGTTAGAGCACATTTCATTTAACAAACAAAAAGTTACTGGTCTCAGAATTCTTTAGTCCTTCATGAAATGTATCTTTTTAGCATGTATATGTCCTGTTACACATCACTCCGGGTCTAAGCTTTAGCCTTTACTTTCTTGTGAATCCCACTAGCAAATGCTTTTGTTCCCATGCTTCCTGTCTCACACTTAAATTTGCTATCTTTTTATGTTAAAACATTTGAAAACATATGAAACATACTAATCCCATTATATACTAGAATATCTTTAATCTTTTAGCTCTCTACTTATTCAGCAAAGGTAAGTGAAATAATTGCATCATTGGCAAATATACAAAAAAATCACTGTAATTAGTGTCCCTAAATTTATTAGCAATTTATAAGGAAATATGCAGTATTTAGGAAATAAGGTTTGTCTATCTGCCCCACTTTTATACTGTAGACATATATTCATTATATAAACACCATGTTCTGGTTGAACAGTAAATCACTCAGTGGTGTAACCTGAGTATTACCAGTGTGCTCTTTAGAGCCAAATCTTACAAGTTAAAAAAATCTATACATTGAATATTCTATTTGGGAGAAACCAAATCAACATGTAAACATTTGTGAACCTGATTTGATTATGAAACATCGACATCAGTCCCACTTGAAGTTCTATGGATATTACTATTTAAGATATTTAGATAAGTGGAAGCAAAATATCCTCTTTTGTTCTGGTGAAAAAAAAAAAAAAACATAACATGAGACCCAAGGATGGGGGTGGGTAGATTGGAATCTAGACAGGAAAACAGTGCTGGTTCCCACAATGCACTGAATTGATTTGAAATTTACAAAAAATTATTCTCAACTTGCTCACTGGATTTCCTTTAAATCTTCCCAGTCTTTCTTATAACCAATACAACATTTGGTTATAAATTATAAAAATTTACCTTCTAATGTTTAGGCTTTCTATAAAATATAGCTCTACAGAACCCATACTGCATATAGATACAGTTTATGCTAGACAATAAATCATGATACAATATTGATATTTATAATTTCACTGACAAAATCGCTATTTAATAATCTTAACCTGGCATTTGTCTAACAAGGGAGTTGGGAGTTGAAGATATTCTACAGTATAAAACAGTTAATACATATTATCATTTTGTGCTATACAGTAAAACACATTACGATCATGACAGTTTAAAATTACTGCATATTTCCATGTAAATATTACTTTCTTAAAAATTATGCCCAATCATATTCACTTACAAAAACTTTCAAAAGCCTTTAAAAAATAAGTATGAACATTCCTTTAGCTCTATTCAGTAATTATTCCTTGTTTTCATTAACAAGGAGTAACTCCTTGGTCTTTTGTAAGGACAGACTGGTCTGTCTATGGGACATTGGGAGTGGCCATTCTGTGCATCTAGTTGCTTTGCCTGAACTTTCTCATTTATCAGCCCGGAATTTTTATCAGTATGATATATTTTCCGTTTTAAACGTTTCATACGATAACATCAATTTTCATAATGCCCAAAACGAAGACAGAAATTACAAGTAGAATATTTATAATTCTGTGTTTTGGCTTTACGTAACTGCCATATTTCTCTGATCACATGTTTGTTTGTGGGGTCTGAGCTCTGCAGTACAAGATGTCTCCTATACTTATCAATGTAAGTGGCTGCTTCTGTAAGAGTGTTAAACATTGAAGCACGGACAACAGCTCCTGTATCTAAGTAGTAAAACTTCTTTACAAAAGCTCACATCATTTCTTCTGGAACTTGATTTTCACCAATACCCATAACTAGCCTATAAGCTTGCTCAAATATACCCATAAACACAAAGGGGTCATCATCTATGGAGGTCTTCAGATCATTAAGCAGTGCAGTATTAAAAAACTCTTCTCCATTAATTATATAATTAAGCTGCAAAAGCCTCTCACTTTTTGTGCCGTATAATAGATTCCCATCTATACCAATCTCTGGCTCAGTCACTGGTATTGATAACCTATTGGAAATCTGTATTGCACCCAAAGTTTAAAAACGTTGTCCTTTAGTTCCTCACTTAAATCATAGTTCTCAGTTTTGCCCTGTCAAAGTCTAATTCTGGATTATTGAGATCCGGAACCAACATGGATCTCTGTTCCTTTGTAATAACCAAAACTTGGTTATTCCTTTGCAAAACTGACTCTATTTCTGACAGTCTAAGTTCATGCTTAGAAATTTCCTCAGCCAGACAGTCGGTTCTAACTGTCACATTCTACTTCTCTCTTATCTGGAGTAGTAATCTTTCCTACATCATTTTCCTTCCTCTCTGAGCAGATTAACGTATTAAACGTTTTCACTAATAGCATTACATTCTGAATTTTATGTTTCAATCTGGAAAATGAAATATCTTTTTTCTCTACCAACACATTAGCATTCATACATTGAGTATACAGATCTGACCATATCTCTGCATCAGACATAATACTATGAGGGATATCAAACTTGAATTTGCTCTTATTAGCCAAATTATCAAGAAAATCCATACTCACCGGAAAGCAGAATCTTTCTCACTGCGTCCGCAATTATGTCAATGCCTGTAATACTTACACAAAATACTTCTAGGTTCTTTTACTCATATAGACATCTGGAAGCTTTAGTTCAGCTACACCCTCCTGTCCCACTTTGAAGCTGACAGAATGTGTAGAGGTCTAGTGTCCAGGTCTATAATCTGACTAGGCTCGCCATTGTGAAACCTATTGTTTTTTTTAAATAATTTGTATAAATTCTATGGTCGACAAACACCACTCACCAAGGTGATATTTAATTATATTTAATGTGTAAAAATGTGTTAAAGAAAAAACATACAAATTAACAGATACCTAGCCAGTCAAATACTCTATTGACAGCCTACCAAAATAATATGTATGTATCAATATGTTGTATAAAAGTTTTGTGTATGTCTGTATTATGTGAGAGTCAGTGTGTGTCCAGTGTGAGAGAGAGTAAACTTCTCTTAGTCCAGGGATATTTTCAAAACTTGTGGGATACACCTCCCCCAGCCTACCCATAAATTCCATATGTTAATTGTAACCTAATCCCTCCAGACTTGAGGAACAAATGGAGTATGGGAACCAGTGTGTGAAAGATGTGTGAATGACAAGTCATGAGTGCACAAATGAAACATATTCAAACTTAATCAATACTGGAATATAACCATTTTTCCAATACCCGATATTTAACACTAGTAAATATTTGTGGTTTAAAAAAGAAAGTCCCACTGGAATATCCGCTCTTCCAGAATCTATAGCAGTTTGGATTAAAGATCTAGGATTCATCATGTGTAGTGATGGGCGAATTTGCGCGTTTCACCGCCAGCGAATAAATTCGCGAAACGCCTGTGAAAATTCGCCAAAAACAGGCGCCGGCGTCAAAAACGGGCGCCAAAAACGAGACGCCGGCATCAAAAACGAGACGCCGGCATCAAACGAGACGCCGGCGCCGTTTCGCGAATTTTTCTCCGTTTCGCGAATTTAGCGAATTTATCACTAATCATGTGCTCACGGAAGGCTTTTTTTTTAAAGATACACTAAGGGTGGTGGCAGATGGGGACATTAATCACCATCGTCAAAATTGAAAGAAATCAGCAGGCACTCCGTGAATCCACTCGTATGTAAAATCTAAAGGTTTTATTTCAGCAAGTTCAAAACGTACAGAAATCCTGACATGTTTCATATTGAAACGTAACAAACAGCTATATGCTTTCATTACAGCTGAAATCCTTTAGGCAAACCTCCAATGGACTAACCAAGTTCATTCATTTACTTCATTGAGCAAAATCATCCTAGATGTCCTTAGTCCATTCTTTTCAATATAAAATAAGGCTTCCATTTTTCTGTATGCAGGCAACTTTATAAAAATGTTTTATTCAACAAACTCATCTGGAATGCCATAAATCGTCTTCATTACAATATAAAAAAAATAGGACTTGTTTCTATACCCATAGTGCAGTGTTGTATAATTATATTTCATTAGACAGAGGTGCCCGGAATGCCTTAAACCCATTTATATTATAATACAGTAGGACTTCCCTCTCTTTACGCATAATGCAGCATTATGTAATTAGATTTCATTTCATTAGGCAAAAAGACCCGGAATGCCTTCAATTCATTCATTTCAAAATCAGATATATTTTCACTCTTTAACTTTCCATATAATGCGACACTATGTTGTCACTTATCCTATATTTTGGAAAATAGGAAGAAAAATGGCGACATGTAGAACATAGTAACTTATTATAAAGTTACCCATGTAGCCCATTTTTTCAATCTTCATCTGAAGCTATTCAACTCTACCAAACATTTTATGTTTGTGTTATTGTCTCCTATTTCAACATTCATTTATTTGAATATTTAGTTATATTCCATTCAATATCCACTTATTAATAACCATTAACAATTCAATTTATGTGTAAGAATGTATATAGTATATAAATATATGAACTTCTTAGATTATTTTGACAAATCATTCATAAAAATAAATAGATATACTTAGGGGCAGATTCACTAAGCGCCAAATTTCGCTCACATTGCAAGACTTCGCTAGGAGTAGATTCACCAGGACAATGCTAATTAACTAAAATGCAAAGTAGCACTAGTGTTAGTGTGGCAAGCGAAGCAAAGTTGCGCTAGTGTTGGCTAATTTACATACGGTGGGAAGTTAAAGTTGAATGGACGTATATGTAGCAGCAAATACATTACATTACACAAGTCCAGGGAACCTTAATAAAGACAATAGAGTTGTTATATTGCCCTACACATGAGCCCACTGTATAGTTTATGTTCCATATGTTAGGAAATGTATGAGGGAAAGCCGGGTACCCCAGAAAAAATTTACAATCTTTTGCAGCCTATCACCCTGAAAAATGTCTCCATCAGTTTTTGGGACTTAGAAAGGTTTCTCAACTATTTTTTGAGGAAGTCCTATCTACTCTGTTGCACTTCGACTGGTCTGAGGTGGCGAAGGCAAGTCTGGCGCAAGAGGTAATGTTCAGTAAAAGGCGAATCTTAGTGAATTTGCGTAAAGTCCCTTCGCCAGAGCGCAACTTCTCCAGGCGTAAGGGAGCGAATTACCGCTAGAGTCTATCTTCTTCGCTAGCGAAGTTATGCCTGTGCCCGTTAATAAATCGGCGAAGTAACTGAATGAAATCACGATGGTGAATTTTAACTAACGCTGGTCGCTTCGCCCTTTAGTAAATCTGCCCCTTAGACAGATATACTTTGTGTATTTCATCCCAATCTGTTGGTCATATCACTAATTGTTTGAACATATTCATATATAGAAACTTTAGACACAATATGCTAAATCAAATCTCAAATTTAGTCCCGCTGGCTGATGCATTTTCAAAGTAAAGTTCCAAAAGCCTCTATGTAAAGAAGTTTAACTGTTAAATCACCACCCCTATTTGAGGGTTCAATTCTTTCAATTCCCTGAATTCTTAAATATAAAATATTACCCCCATTAAGTTCCGTAAAATGTCTGGAGACCACAGAGGATTTGCTACATGTTGTGATTTGATTAGTATGTTCCCTCATTCTACATTTTAAACTCCTTATGGTGCATCCCACATATTGTATATTACACTTTACACAGTTAAATATACGACAAACTCACCCAGTGACAAAACTCCTCTTCTGCGGGCGACTAATCTGCCTTCCCACTGGCTATAATACAAATCGCCGGCCGGATTGTTTCGGATTTCCAAAGTTGCCTCATGAGGCGACTTCGGAAATGCAAAGCGATCCTGACGGTGATTTGTATTCCAGTCGGCAGTACAGCCACCACCGTGAATTGAAACAAGTGGAATATTATCTATGAAAAGATTTGAAAGATAATCAAATCACAGCCAATATTGTGGAATTATTGTGTAAAATTAGACATGTTGCTTTTTTTTTTTTTTAAGAATTGTTACTTTTTAGATGGTCTTGGAATTGGAGCAATGCTTCGATGAAGTTTGGTATTTTTATTATTATATTTATCAATGAGTGAAAGTTAGAACTTTATGGGGATCTGCTACTTCCAAAGGAATTAATAGAATGTGGCCGAGGTTTTATTTTTTAAGCTCTAAGGGGATATATATATATATATATATATATATATATATATATATATATATATATATATATATATATATATATATATATATATACATACACACACTACAGGCACATATGTACAAGCAGCTGCTGAAGAGCAGTCTGAAGAAGAGGAACAGCAGCTGCATGAGGAGGAGGAGAGGCTGCAGGGGTTAGAGGAGGAACATGAGCCAGAGGAAGTGGAATCTGGAAGTAACTGCAAATCCAAGTGCAAGAATTCATAGATAACTTTTTCAATGAAACTTAATAGTAACAATGCAATTTATTACATAAAGGATGGCAAGAAGCTGGTCATGGAAGTCAAGGCACTAAAAGAAAGGGTTCGGGCCCTTGAGAAAAAGAAATAATTTGTATATAGTTAATTGTATATAGCTAATTTTCTGCAGATGTAGATATTTTTTTTTGTTTATTAAACAGTTTCATATTTTGTCAGTATCTGTCATCTCTATTTACAATAGTAGATAATGAAGGAAGAATACCTTTTAAGTATAGAATAAGTTTTTATTATAATTATGTAAAAAACATAGTGCCACCACCCCCTCTAACCGCAGTGCAAACATAAGCCCCCCCCAAAGTGCATATTTGCCAACCCCCCAACAACCGTATACAACAAGTGCAAAGTATCAAAATTAAACATTATACAGCAAGAACAAAAATCAAATAAAACCTTGTAAAATATATAAGTGAAAGGTCTGTGGGGGAATTTTGGAAAGGGTACTGATATGGGTTCCAAGAGTTTCCTGGTGCTTGTGGCATTGGGTAATGGTGAGGTGCAGGTGCTACAGGAATGTTGGGTGGTTGAGCACCACTTGGGTTTGTTTGTGGCACAAATCTGTGTACAAGTTTCATGATCTCTACTTGTACTATTTGTCTTTGTGGCTGTGGAATCAACATAAATGTGGGCAGTAACCCAGAGAAAAAGGAAGATTCCGGAGTCTTGTCGTATAGGCCAGTGTGTTTAGGAGCCTCTCTGGCAGATAGTGACTTGCACAGCATTGAGATCATGTCTCTGACATCACTTGATGCAGTTTCAAAGCTGTTCCTTTTTCTTTTGGTTGGCTGCTCGGTGTGAGCCTGAGAGGGTTGATGGGGAGGTTCAGTGCTGCTGGTACTGGTACTAGGGCTGTCAGATGATTGCATTCTACAACATAGCTGTAAATTATAATATACCATAAAAATAATCCAAATTATGGAACTGGATTATTAACATTTAGGGGCAGATTCATCAAGGGTTGAATTTTGAGGGTTAAAAAACCCTCGAAGTAAAATCCTTTGAATATCGAATTCGAAGGATTTACTGCAAATACTTAGATTGAATAAAAATCTTTCGAATCGAACGATTCGAATGATTTTAAGCGATCGATCAAAGGATTTTTATTCGATCACAAAAAACTTAGAAAAGAGCTGGGGAAGGTCCCCATAGGCTAAGATTGAACCTCGGTAGGTTTAAAATGGCAAAGTATGAAGCCAAAGTATTTTTTCGAATAGTCCAACGATTTTTACTTTGAATCGTTCGACTCAATCTAATTCGACCAATGCGATGGTCGAAGTACCCAAAAAAATAACTTCGAAATTACAGTTTTTTTCAATTCGAATTTAGTGAATCTGCCCCTTTATGTCTTTTAGTAAAAGTGGGGACTAGAAAATGTCTGCATAAATATATTTTTTTCTCTTTGTGGTTGATGCACCTGTCTTATGTAAAGAAATTTCCCTACGGAAGAAATCTCTGATGTGCTTCCACCTTAGTTGAATTTCTTTGGCTGTAAAAAAAAAAATTTAAATATTGTTATAACATGTACTCACAGACTAAACATGCGTCACATAGCACAGGAGAAAACATGACTGTTCTAAGCCAGGCCTGGGAATCAACATAGGCCCTGGCATTTCAGGTACATAGAGGCCCCAAAAGCCTCCCGACCAGCCAACTACATGATGACTCTCTATTGCACCAAACATAGTGTAAGTAAACTGTCACGGACACGGTACTTCCAGCCGCACGTGACTTTAGGTGGGACTATCAGGGTCACTCAGTCTCTCACCCACCTTGCACACAGGTTAGACTAACACAAAAGCCCCCCAAACACCAACCAACACCCACAAAACTCATTCGCTGCCACCATCTATCATTCACAGGCGATAGAAACCTAATGGGACTATTCCCCTGTTCTCTCTAACAGGTAATAACTCACAATACACCAATTCATTAACACTCTCACTATAGTCAGTTAGTTCCTACTGATTCAACCAGTACTTCAGCATGCAGAGGGTTAAGGCTCACAGTTAACTCTTTCAGTCTCGGTTCGTTTAGAGACAATCTTATTAAATTCTATTTAATATTATAAAAGGTATAACAGTGCAATATACAAAAAGATGTTACAAAAAGAGACAGACATTCAATAATACAAGTACAAACAGTTGTAAAATAAAAGGGAAAACATGGAAAACCTAAACTTAACTGCAAAGATATAGAATTCCTGGTCCTGGAGGCAAGGGGAAACAAACGGGATAACTTCCAATCGCAATTGGTCCTCCAAAGTAAATCCAAAGTTTAGTCAGAAGAGCTGACTATTTATTAGTGATTTTAGGGCATCAGGTAACTGCACACTCCCCCTCCCTCAGGAATGTAAGGGGCGTGGCCTAGCAGGACACAGATTGAGTGAGTATGAGCTCCTGTGAGTAGGAACTGGACCAATAAACACAACATACAAGTAATTAGGATGGAGACAGGCCACAGCTTTATTAAATTAAATAACTGAATTAACACATAACCATGTAATAATATCATATGTTTTAACCCCTTAGCCAACCCCTGCTCTTAACCCAGCAGGCTGCCTATATAGTTGAATAAGTATCCCAGCCTTTAATTCCCTAGCCATGGGATAACTGACTAAATGTTCTCTTCACTTTCCTCCACAACCAAGATCACCTCTTAAAGGTTGATATTGGCCATCTTCCACCTATCAATTGCTCTTTCCAATCTTGCAGCCCCATATTAAAGATATCCAGAGCAATATCAGATAAAAGTATCCGATCTGGTCTGTAAAGGGCTGTCTCCCCTGATTCGGAGAGCTCAAAATGCCTCTGAACTATGAAGTTGATCACACTGGCAAACCTAGAAACTTTGTAATTAAATTTCTTCCTACATTTCTCCAGCTCTCTTAAATTCCTATCCTGAAGCCAACATAAACGTGGAATAATCTCTGACCAAACAAATTACAAAAACACTATTGCCTCACCAATCTCACTACTGGAGGTGACTTAGCTGATAAATGATTCACAACCCAAACCACCCCAGAATTATCACAGTTTAGCATTATTATTATTATTATTATTATTATGTATTTATATAGCGCCAACATATTGCGTAGCACTGTATCCTTTTGTTAACTAGCTATGGGCCCGAAATTTCCAAAACTGCTAGAACGGGAAACAATTCCAGAAGAACTAAATTCTTCGTCAATCCCTCTTGAGCCCATGGGGCAAATTCACTATGCGCCGAAGCGCCTAACGCTAGCGTCAATTCACTAGCATGGGCAATTTCGTTACTTCACAAATTCAATAACGAACGCTGTCGTAAATTCGCTAGTGTTACTTCACACCCTTACGCCTGGCGAATTTGCACAACGGACGTAACTATGCAAATTCACTGACGCGCGCATTTGTCTGAACGTTACCTTTTACGCCAGACTTCCTTCGCCACATCAGACCAGGCGAATCGCAATAGAGTAGATAGGGATTGCTTCAAAAAAAGTTAAATTTTTTTCTATATTATGGGTGATAGGCTGAAAAACAAAGAAAAATTTTTTGGGGCTCCCCTCCTTCCCCCCTACATTTCCTAACTCATGGCACCTTAACTATACAGTGGGCACATGTGTAGGGCAAAATAAACATTTTATTTGATGTTTTGAAGGTTTCCCAGGCTTGTGTAGTGATGCTACATATTCCTCCAATGAAATTTCAATGGGGCGCCGTATGCAAATTAACCATCGCTAGCGTAATTTCGCTTCGTTTAGCGAATCAACGCTAGCGCAACTTCGCAGCCTTACGCTACCCCTGAGCACAACTTCGGATTTTAGTGAATTTGCGAAGCGCTGGTGAAACTACGCCTGGCGAAGTTACGCCTGGCGCAACTACGAATCTTAGTGAATGTCCCACCATATGTCCGGCCATGCTTGCACACACCAATGACCTTCCCAATATATTCCAAAGCCCGTCGAACCTGCTGCATCTGTAAATAACTGCAATGCTTCACTATCCCTAAAAGTTTCTTGCAGACATGTGTGCCCATTAAAATGTTCCAAAAACTGTTGCAATACCAATAAATCATCTATAACCTCACTTGTAATGCGGAAATGTCAATTTGGATTAGAAACCCCTTCAGTCAAAGATGTTGTTCGTCTGCCCATTGGTAGGACTCGTGTCGCAACATTTAAATGTCCCATTAAAGATTGTAAATGCTTCAATTTCACTTTCTGAGCCATCAAAGTTGATGCTATTAAACTTCTCAACTTACACAATTTATCATCAGGAAATCTGAATTCCATAGTTTCTGAATTAATCTCTATGCCCAAAAATCGTATTATTGTAGAAGGCTGAATTGTTTTTTCGGCTGACGGAAATCCAAATAATTTAGAACATGTTTGTGTACCTTTAGGTCCCACAAACAAAAAATCATCTAAATAATGGACAATAAAATTACTTCCCTACCCGCTCCAGAAAACTAGAAAACAATTAAAAATATTTGCATGACAATGAACAACCCATTGGCAAACAAGTATCATAAAAGAATTGTCCCTCAAAATGAAACCCCAATAATTCATAGCACTGTGGATAAATAGGCAGAAGCCGAAACGCAGATTCAATGTCACTTTTCGCTAAACGTGCACCATTGCCTCACTGTTTACTCTACTGCCTCATCAAATGATGTGTAAGAAACTGATGACAATTCAGGTGCTACAGCATCATTGACTGAAAGGCCTTTTGGATAAGAAAGATGATGTATTAATCTAAAAGAACCTTTTTCTTTCTTAGGCACTAAGCCTAAAGGCGAAATTCTCATATTATGAAATGGGATTTCTGAAAATGGGCCTCAAATACTATTTAATAAAAGTTGCTTCTGAATTTTCTTTCTAGCTTCCAGTGGATATTGATAAATGGATTTCAAATTATCAGGATATGGATAACAGAGCAGAACTACCATCTGATGGTATTATAAAACCTTGATCAAAACCCTCACAAATTTGTTGAGCTTTCGGGTGTTTGGGATAAAGCCTTAGATAAGGAAGCATTTTGTGCAACTTCACCGGGGTACGTGATCTTACCTTCCTGGTCCCTTGCTCCTCCCCTTCCAAGACCTTGAAATTTTTAAACACAATTGAAGGCCGGATGAGCCCCCCCACATTGTGCACAATCATGCTTGAACCCGCACAATGCTTGCCACTTACAATGGGACTCATCATATGCCCAGCAAGTATTATACTTGACCTGAGCATTGGCCTGACCTGGAGTAGTGGCGTGACCTTTTTGGTTTTGAAAATTAAATGATGGCCTAGGCATCAACATGCCCATCCATAAATCAACATCTTTCTGGCCCCATGTCAATGTTTTCTTCTAAATCGGTTGTCGTAAATGTACCAAGCAACCCCCCCCATAACTCTATAAGCTTCCAGTACTATATATAGATGTTTAAGCAATTTAGGGGCCAACCCAGGATATTTTTCCATTAAGATATTGCATTAAATACAGAAGGCTTGAAGCCAGTTAGTAAATGTCCTCGCAACCGGCCTTCTTCTATCCTCTTCAGTGTCTCCTTTCTTATCCTTTTTCAAAAATTCCTTAGAACTTGGTAATAAAGACAATAAATCAATATACTCACCCCTGAGAATTTTGTCTTTAACTGAACTACTTAAATGTAACCCTAATGGGGTAGTTTGACATGTTATAGCCTGATGAAAAGCTATTTCAGGAACCCCTGTGTTTGTCTGTAATATAACAGGGTTTATTACTCAATAAAGCATTCAGAGAAGAAACATTAATGTTACCTAATAACTGTAGTAAATTTGTATCCTTATTGACCTCTGTAGGTAGGCTGCAAGCAGCTTGTGACTGATCTACTGGCACAGCTGAAAGAGAAGGAGCCACAGCCTCCGCTGTCTGAGAAGCCCCAAGCTGCGTGTGTCAAAAGAAGTAGAAGGCAAAATAGATTAATTTGTAGCAGTGGGAAAAACGGAGGGCAAAACAGGACAGGGAAAAGTAGAAGGAGCATTTCAGCCACTTGCAGGAGTGCCCAATTGTGGAGAAAGCTCCCCCAATATGTCAACTGCACTGTTCTGGCTAGTGCTGCGCAACACGGGCAGAGACATTGAGGGCCAGCCGCCTCTAGACGGCGCTTCCACCGCACTCTTCTTCGCTGGCCTTCTCTTAGCCGCACTGTTAACTAACGCTGGCCTCTTGCGCACTGCCTTCTTCTTCAGCGCTGACGCCGTCCGTATAGCCGTGTTACTTCCTGAAGGGGATGCGGCTTGCTCAGATCCTCCCTCCTCCTCTGCAACGTCCACTCCAAGCCAGCAACACCTTTAAAATATCGTCACGACCAGCCTCCTTCTCCAGCCAACCATAGACACTCAACGACTCACCAACTTGTTGTTTTGACATCGCCATGACGGCAGGGAACCTCTCTCCAGACAGCGCTGAGGTAACAACAGGTTATAACCCCCTCATGCACCTCTATTTATAACTTATTTTCCCGCCACTCTCTCCACACTCCCGGACCAATCAAAGCCCTTCGGATCATACCACTTTGTTTAAACCCATAAAAACTAAAATACCCCAATAACAACCCCCTTCCCATGTGGTTAAAGGGCCTAATCGTCCTTTCACCCTTCAGAAAAGGGCATTACAGCTCTGACCCCTCTGACCATAGTGAAAAGAGGCCTGTTATGTGTCTGATTTAGATGTTGTCAGAAATATTTCTCATGATACCTTGGCCTGTTTTATTAACAGACCTGTATCCTGACAGTGTTAGGTAGACTAAAAAAGCACTCCCTCTCAAATCTGCCATTGACTTCATGTCAAAGTCCCCTTTACATTTGGAAGATATCCTAATCTGCACTGGGTTTTGTTCAATAATCTGAAAAAATTGCGGTTTTCTGGCAATAATCTAAAAAAGTTATGGTCAAATCCAAAAAAAAATTAACGATTTCATAGAGTATTTTCCCACACCAGATTTTTTTTAAAAAATGGAATCATAAATATGGGGGGGGAAATTTTTTGTATTTTGATAAATAACCCCTTTAAAGAGCACCTGTTGGGTAAAAATGTTATCCCCAACCAAAGTTGCAGGCTAAGCCCACATTCTGGTTGGGGATAACAGTATTTAAAAAAAAAAAAAAAAGCAGCTCCCCTGCCAAAGCTAGGCTACTCACACCAGGAGGAGCTCCCGGTGCGAGCAGCCGTGTCTGGTCACTCACATAATCAAAATGATGCCCCAAATGTCTCATTATGCGCATACGCGTGACATCACGATGTGGGTAGCAAAATTAATTTTATAGTATTGATTGTGATGAATGGTTTGAAAACAATTACTTATCCATATCAACCAGTGAGATTTTTCTTTCCAAGAGTGGAACAGTAAACACAAACTGCTTATTGGTTGCTATGTGTTAATAGATAAGAATGAAATTCAAGACTGTTTATTATAAAACTCTGAATGTATTCTTACAACAGCAATCTTCCTGACCTAGAATAGTATCTGTGTTTATTCTGTGCTATAAAATAAGGTACAGTAATTTAATATAATATATTAAACTATATGGGGAAGATTTATCAACATCCAAACTAAGAAGGTTCAAAATGTGAGTTTAGAGTTTAATATTTAAAATCTCACCCACATTCTATTCATTCTTATGGGATTTTTAGAATTATTTTATTTATGGGTGAAAGTTAGAACTAACCATTTGATACATATGGTTCTAAATAGTGACAACTACCGGGGGAGCAGGGGGTGCAATCGCACCAGGGCTCGCACCCTTCAGGGCCCTCCGGAAGCTCACGCACTGCTGATTCCAGCCAGAAAATCACATTCGGCGGGGGTGAGCCAGGCTGCATGTCCCACACCTGGGCCCGCCCCCTGCTACTTACGTTACTGGTTCTAAAAACCCTGTAGGAATTAATAAAATGAGGTGAGATTTTATTTATTAAACTCACATTTTGAGAAATCTGCTCCTAAATGTTTACTGAAAATGTAAAAACTTTAGATATTGAATATTTGCTTGAATAATTGCATTTAGCATCTTAAAGCTGGTGAGTTTCTATACCAAGTCAATGGGAGGAATATTAAGAAAAATCAAGCAATTTTAAAATTCCTATTTCTAGCCTATTCCTGTAAAAAGTAAAATGTGACTGTGTTGTTTTTCATGATTTTTAAGTGATCATGTTTTTACTAGTCAAGTGTTCTCAATTTTTTTAAAGTAAGGTGATCTAAATGTATTATTAAAAAAAATGTATCTGTAAAACACCCCTGCTCTAACGTGTAGCCTGCTAAACATGTATGTTTAAACTCAGTGGTGTAACTAAAGTGCCCCAGGCCCCCCTGCAAAAAAAATCTTTGTAGGGGCCAACAAACTGCAAGCCTCATAAACCCACCCCATCCCTGTCCCACCCAGTCTCCCGTCCACCTGCATCCACCTTCCCCGGCCGAAGGTAAAAGAGTGGCTGGGGAGAGCGGTCCACGTAACTTTAAAGGAAGCAGACCCTGTGGTTCTGGCCCCTCTTTCCCAGGCCCCCACACAACCACAGGGTCTGCTTCCTCTATATTTACAACATTCTTTAAACTGCAAATTAAAAAAAAGTCCAAATATTTTATCACTATTATTTCAAAGAAAATATCTATATTGCTTTTGAATAAGTTCAAATAATTCCTCACAGTTGGGATAAAATGAAGAGAATGCTATCTCGTATTCGGGATACATTGAGGCAGTGCATCCCCTTTTTCTTGGTATCCTGAATAATTCTTCTCCTTTTAATTATGCTGTGCTCATCACCCTTTAGGGCATTAATTGTGCTCATCACCATTTAGAGCATTTAAAGGAATTAAAAATATATATTTATTATATGATACAATCTCAAATGAACTATTTTTAAAATATACTGAGTATATTGGTATAATTACTGGGATCTCAAATCATTAGGGACTCACCCTCCAGTGATGAGAATTGCTTACCTGAGACCCTGGGTTGGTTCCCCTATTCGCTGAAAACTGCACTGTCCTAGCTCTCTAGTACAGGAGTGACATCTTCTTGCTACATCTTCTGTCCAATCCAGTCCAGGTGCACATTTGCATATTTGAGTGAAACGTATAAGAATATACTTATATAGAAGTCAAACATATAAGCAAATAGCTGTCTTATCACTATCCCACTCAGATATGCAGAGAAGAAAGAAGAAGCAGAAAATGATTATGCAGGACGGGTAAAGTTTTCTTCTAAAATGACAACCAACCTGGGGGTAATAAATAGGCAAATATAATCACTGGAGGGGCCTAACATTAATCACCCAATTGAATATAACTTTCTGTTAAAATACAATATATAAGGCTTACTAGCAATGTTTTTTTTATAATATAAAACATTTTGGAAAATAACCAAAAAACACTGTTTTATGTCTCGTTGTTCTGAATATTTCTGCTTCTTGGCCTGTGTTTTCCCTGCTATTACATAGGGATTAAACACATCACACTGAACAGAATGGCATTCCCAGTGAACTCTTGCATTTGATGGACCTTGAAAACCTTTAAATACATAAATGTATTCAATAGATGCATTCAAAAGGTGGGAGGTAAATTAAATATATCATTTGAAAATACATTGTTTTACTAAAAACTCACACAAGCTGTTGTACAGTTCTGCATTATATAATCAGGCATCCAAAATGTACATTAAATGTGTACCGTTTTTATAAGAAACCTGACTGTATGCAGTGAAATTCTCCCTTCATTTACTGCTGTGGATAGGAATTGTCAGACGGTCCCTAACTGCTCTGCAGGGAAACAATCATACTTATGTACAGCAGGGGGAGCCCCCGCCTTACTTCCCAGCCATGCAGAACTCAAGCAGCTTTGTTTGTTTCCCTGTAGAGCAGTCGGCGACTGTGTAGAGATTTGTATTGGATTTTATTTTTGCCTTTACATCCCCTTTACTGTTTCCAACTCCAGCTGCAGGGACAAAGATCATGGAGCCAGATTTAAACAGATAAACTGGGATTCTATTTGGAGGATTATTTTGCTGCAGCCACTGGTTCTGCAAAGTTTGTATTAAACAATACAAAAACTATAAAATCCACATTAGATTTCAACACAGGACCCAGTGCAGTCTGTATATTCTGATTATTAACCAGTCTTGTGTATCGGCTTCTGGCAGATATTATTTGACTTGTGCTGTTTTGATAAAACTCTGAATATGAAATCTATTTCTGTTTTCTTTAAACATCTTGACGTAAATTCTCTATTTTGAGTAACACATTGTCCTCCTTCTGGAATGAGACTTAATGTATTACGTATCTCACGGTAGCAAATTGATTCCATTTTTGTTGGCATAACAATGCAGTTCTTGCATGTGCACCCGTTTATGTGTCCGACTCTTGTTAATGGATCATTTTCTTCAATTGGATTTTGAGTTGCTGTAGTTCTTGGTGCTCTTCTTGGATTAAAAGGGAAGGAAGGCCCATGATTCTGCGAACAAGCTCTTGCCTGCATTTCTAGGAATAGTTGTTTGCGCTAAAAAACACATAGTATATTACTATACACAGAGAAAGCAACAGGGCTATTTGAAATCATAAACAGGATTAATGAAAAAAATGGTGCTTTTATGCCACTATGTTAGCCAATATTATAATAAATTTGCTGTTCAACTTTATTAATATTGAAAAACAAAGATTGTCCAGTATCATGGTTTAGTGGAAGGCTACAAAAAGCATCTCAGAGGTTTAAACTGTCAGTTACAACTGTAAGGAATGGAATGAGGAAATGGAAGGCCACAGGCACAGTTGCTGTAAAACCCAGGTCTGACAGGCCAAGAAAAATACAGGAGCGACATATGCGGAGGATTGTGAGAATGTTACAGACAACCCAAAGATCATCTCCAAAGACCTGCAAGAAGATCTTGCTGCAGATGCAGGTGTATCTGTACATCGTTCTACAATTCAGCACAATTTGCACAAGGAACATGTGATAAAAAAGAAGCCCTTTCTGCACTCACGCCACAAACATGGTCACTAGTTGTATGAAAAAGCTCATTTAGACAAGCCACAGTCATTTTGGAAAAAAAGTGTTCCAACAAGACAATGACCCTAAACACACTTGGAAATCTAGAAAGGAATTTATGCAGAGTGACAAGTACAATATTCTGGAGTCCCCCGACTTGAATATCATGGAAAATCTATGGGATGATTTGAAGCAGACTGTCCATGCTCGGCAGCCATCACATTTAACTGAACTGGAGAGATTTTGTATGGACCAATGGTCAAAAATACAACCATCCAGAATCCATGTATCAAATATCAAATAACTTTGCAAGGAGCCTAATCCGCTTTTGAAGCTCACTTTAAGTACATTTACTGAACCATCCAGAATCCAGACACTCATCAAAGGCTATAGGAGGCGTCTAGAGGCTGTTATATTTGCAAAAGGAGAATCAACTAAGTATTTATGTAATATCTCTGTTGGGGTGCCCAAATGTATGCACCTCTCTAATTTTGTTATGATGCATGTATATTTTCTGTTAATCCAATAAATTTATTTCACTTCTGAAATACTACTGTTCCCATAAGGCATGTTATATATTAAAAGGAAGTTACTACTTTGAAAGCTCAGCCAATGATAAATAAAAGTCCAAAAATTTAAGAGGGGTTCCCAAACATTTTTATATGACTGTAAGTATAAGGTTAATTCAAGCTCATGCAGTTTCTCTGCTTATGTATATGCCTGAACAAAGAGAGTCCAGTCTGGGATTAGTTTGAGGGATTAAAACAGTGGCTTTTAAAAAGTTTATTTTAGTAGTTTAGTTGTATTGCTAAATTATAACACTCACCCTTGATTGTCCTTCTGCATGGTCAGACGGTCCTGCAGAATCTAAATGTGTTCTTTTTGCTGCCATCCTGAGAAGTAGCCTAGAAAAGTGGGGTCTGCAAATATTTTTTATTTTTGCATTTTCAGTATGGGATTCCTTGAGATAAACAACAAATTTATTAAACATAATGTGCCAGATTCAATTTAGTAAGGAAAAGTTTATCAAGTGAAAAGTCATAGACGATATTCAGTTTCAGATGCAATTCAACTCAGAAATAGTTATGTAACCATTTATCACTCATGTTAACTCAATTAAGTCTAACTGAATTTGGAGAAAAATGTTTTGCTTCTTGAATTGAATCTCATCCATGACTGGATACAGATTGAATACCTGTACAATATATGTATATTACTTAATAAACTAAATATTATTATTCCAAATGTATAGTTCCCTTGTGTACCATTTAGCAATTTACACTCCATGGGAACCAATAGCCATTCACCCCAAATCTCCCCCTAACTGGCCTTCAGTCTCTTCAGACACTTGAGAAAGGGCCCTTGAAGCCTGAAACATGTCGTGTGGACACAAAATAAAAGCCTATTACCAGTGATTCTGCCTGCTGTATGATTCCCAACCTTTATGATACATTTGCATGGTCTTCAGACTGGGCCCGCTTAGCTCATAACAAGGTTACAGATATATAGAAACATTGGGGTAACAGTCACCCTGCTATAGTTCCAGGGGTACCCAGGGTACAAATAAACACTCACCCCAAATCTCCCCCTAACTGACCTTCAGACTGGGCCCCCTTAGCTCATAACAAGGTTACAGATATATAGAAACATTGGGGTAACAGTCACCCTGCTATAGTTCCAGGGGTACCCAGGGTACAAATAAACACTCACCCCAAATCTCCCCCTAACTGGCCTTCAGACTGGGCCCCCTTAGCTCATAACAAGGTTACAGATATATAGAAACATTGGGGTGTCACCCTGCTATAGTTCCAGAGGTACCCAGGGCACAAATAAACACCCCAAATCTCCCCCTAACTGACCTTCAGACTGGGCCCCCTTAGCTCATAACAAGGTTACAGATATATAGAAACATTGGGGTGTCACCCTGCTATAGTTCCAGGGGTACCCAGGGTACAAATAAGCACTCACCCCAAATCTCCCCCTAACTGACCTTCAGACTGGGCCCCCTTAGCTCATAAGGTTACAGATATATAGAAACATTGGGGTAACAGTCACCCTGCTATAGTTCCAGGGGTACCCAGGGTACAAATAAGCACTCACCCCAAATCTCCCCCTAACTGACCTTCAGACTGGGCCCCCTTAGCTCATAAGGTTACAGATATATAGAAACATTGGGGTAACAGTCACCCTGCTATAGTTCCAGGGGTACCCAGGGTACAAATAAGCACTCACCCCAAATCTCCCCCTAACTGACCTTCAGACTGGGCCCCCTTAGCTCATAACAAGGTTACAGATATATAGAAACATTGGGGTAACAGTCACCCTGCTATAGTTCCAGGGGTACCCAGGGTACAAATAAGCACTCACCCCAAATCTCCCCCTAACTGACCTTCAGACTGGGCCCCCTTAGCTCATAACAAGGTTACAGATATATAGAAACATTGGGGTGTCACCCTGCTATAGTTCCAGGGGTACCCAGGGTACAAATAAACACTCACCCCAAATCTCCCCCTAACTGACCTTCAGACTGGGCCCCCTTAGCTCATAAGGTTACAGATATATAGAAACATTGGGGTAACAGTCACCCTGCTATAGTTCCAGGGGTACCCAGGGTACAAATAAGCACTCACCCCAAATCTCCCCCTAACTGACCTTCAGACTGGGCCCCCTTAGCTCATAACAAGGTTACAGATATATAGAAACATTGGGGTGTCACCCTGCTATAGTTCCAGGGGTACCCAGGGCACAAATAAGCACTCACCCCAAATCTCCCCCTAACTGAACTTCAGACTGGGCCCCCTTAGCTCATAACAAGGTTACAGATATATAGAAACATTGGGGTGTCACCCTGCTATAGTTCCAGGGTAGTTTGTTCACTTTTCTTAGCCCTGCATTTTTCCATTAGGATCCACTTGCCTACGCTGCTCCATGTGCTTGCACTAAAAACGAGAGCTTTAGCCTGAGTGCGGGCACATGTATTAGAGTGTAGGTTTGTACAAAAAAAGTCTGCTTTCAAAGTTATTCGGGCCAACCTACACTCTGCTGCTTTTCTCCCCGCACTGAGGCTAAAGCTCTAGTTTTTAGTGCAAGCACATGGAGCAGTGTAGGCAAGTGGATCCTAATGGAAAAATGCAGGGCTAAGAAAAGTGAACAAACTACCCAAAACAAGTTTTATTGAAAACCTCAAATAAAAAAAGATTTTACAACTCGACTGTGCAGTGAGTTAAAGTTCAACAACTCAGTTGAACAACTGAAGATGCAAGTGCAAGCAATCTATAAAGTGAATTAATTCAAATAAATATATATTTTATCACTAATTAGCAAATATTATGCACCATATAGATTTTGTTGAAAAGATACAGCATCAGTTGACTTTGGATGCTTCCAATCACAAAACCAAAAGTTTTAAACAAAAGGTTTTTTTTATATTTGCTAATTAGTGATAGAATTCAGTGTATTTATTTACCAATTCCTTGAACTTACATCTTACTCAATTTAACCATGTTGTTGATCTATAACTCACTTCCCTTGCAAAAAGAACATTAATATAACTTAACCCTTTCCCTGCCAAGAACGTAGCTCCTACGTTATTTTAAAAAAAAGGCTGCAAGGGCCAAGAACGTAGGAGCTATGTTCTTTCTTTAAACAGCTGCATCTCTGCACTCCTGCAAAAATCGAAGTGCAGAGAGGTTCTCCTGGCCCCGCCACCCCCTAAACAACTAGCCTAGGGGGCTGCCACTCGGGTCCTGTGCTGCGATTGTCGCAGGACCCAACTTCTTACCTGATCCTGTGTGCTGTCTGCTGCTCCCCCTGTGCTGCTTCTTCCTGGACCGACCTCGTTTGAAGCTCCGCCCACGCACTTCCTGCCATTGATCTCTGCGATTCCCGAGTCTGCAGATCTGCTTCTGATCCCTTCTTCTCCAAAAAACTAAGTGCCCTTCTATTTACACAGTTACACACACACATACATGCATTTACACATACACAGCACACATTACTAAAGGTAGATTTTTTTTTAATTTTCTGGCTTTTTTTTGTATTTTACAGTCACATACAGATATACACACACTTATACACTTGTCAGAGCTGTACACACATGTATACACAAACACACTTATAGGATCTTTTTTTTTTTTTTTTTTTTAGTTCTTCACTTTATCAGTTTCCCTCTTGTTATTCTTGCTTTACCAGTGTGACTAGTGGATCAAGCATTCTGACCACTAACCACACTGTTGGATCAGTTATTTTGTTATTTTATTGATTTGCCTAATTGTATTTGATTTTTGTGATTTCATTGTTGTTCCTTACAATTTTTAAGCGTCATTTGCTCTTTGATCATTTCGAGTACAATCACATTTTTACCAATTTTGGGTTCGTCAGAATGTGCACTTTCCAAAAAAATATGGTTTTGGGGGCCCTTGTGCCGTGAGGAGGGTTTTGTGGCACACAATGTGCAGTCAAAGGTCTTTGTTCACAGAAGGCGAATCGGCAGCCGAGAAAATTCATATGCACTATTTGTATTTGGGGTCCGCACATGCCAGCTGCTTTGGTATATCTATGCATATTGGGCATCAAACTGTTCAGTAGACCCTTGGCATCAATATTTAGTGGGTTTTACAATTGTAAGTAAGAAATTAGGTGAGAAAAATGCAGCCAATTGCAATATTATAAGGTGATTTTTTTAGAAATGTCATAAAAACCACAGCCTTTAGCGTAGCTTTGCAGAATGGTACTTTGGAGTAGAAAGACATGCATACCCAATTTGTATTTGGGGGAATGTGTACTTTCCGAAAATATATGGTGTTCTGGGGTGAAATTATTCTTTTCTAACTTTGCCCCCCTCAAAATGATGTAAATGTGTTGCTTTTGCAGTACCTGAAATGACAGACCTTAGGGGGGGTCTTCATTTTGGGGCCCCTATATGCCACGTGCTGGGGTACACCTATACATATTGGGCATCAAACTATTCAGAGGACCCCAGGCTTTTATATTCAGGGTGATTTCTCTTGATACCTAAAAGTATGTGGGAAATACGATGCTGCAGGGTAGAAATTTTGAGGTGATTTTTGGAAATGTCGCCAAAATCACCAAATTTAGGAATGGTTTGCAGGTTGGTATTTTGGAGTACAAAGACATGCATACCCAATTTAGATTTGTGGGAATGTGTACTTTCCGAAAATATATGGTTTTCTGGGGTGAACTTTTTTCTACTTTTACCCCCCCCCCCCCCAAAATGATGTAAATGTGTTGATTTTACAGTATCTGGAATTACAGAACTTATGGCTCAAATGAGGTGTCTACATTTTAGGGCCCCTATATACCACATGCTTGGGTACACCTATACATATTGGGCATCAAACTGTTCAGTGGACCCTAGGCTTTCATATTTGGGGTGTTTTACATTGATACCTAATGATGTGTGGGAGATATGATTCTGTAGATTGGAAGCTTTGAGGTCATTTTTCAAAAAATTCACCAATTTCTATAAAACATTATAACTTTAGGAAACAATTGCAACTTGGTAGTTTGGAGTACAATGATATATTTACCCATTTTTGATTCACCAGAATCTGTTCTTTCTAATAATGGGTAGTTTTCTAGGGTAAACCTACTGTTAGTGGAATGTTTGGCCTTGAAATCAGAAGTATGCCATTTGGGGAGCGGTGCTTTGGAAATTTGGTAGTGTACTGCTTGTAGATTTTGGTCTATACAAGTGAGAAATCTCCATAAAACTATATATATTTGGTATTGCCGCGTTCAGGAGACATAGACCTTTCCAAATCGACTGTTTTCTCATACATAAAATAAACTTTCTGATTATATGTGATGGTTCTTTGTGAAACATGATTTTTTTCATTTTATTGGACACTTAGAAGCCTATATTTTTTTACAGAAGTAGAATTACACCAAATTCTTGCATATTTTGAAAGTTCAGGTTGTCCTGAAAAAAACAATATATTGTTTTCCTGGGTAAACTAAAAGACCGCCCCAGGAAAGGCCCTTAAAGTGAAAGAGTGCAAAATATAAAAAAAATTGCTTGGCAATAGATGTTCGCATCTAGGACAAAACTGCTGGCAGGGAAAGGGTTAATATATACTACTGTTCTTGCCTGGTGTATTTAATATCATTCACATATATCTATATCTATATATATATCTATATATATATCTATATATATATATATATATATATCTATATATATATATATATATATATATCTATATATATATATCTATATATATATATCTATATATATATATATATATATATATATATATCTATATATATATATATATATATATATCTATATATATATATATATATATCTATATATATATATATATATATATATATATATATATATATATATATATATATATATCTATATCTATATATATATATATCTATATCTATATCTATATCTATATATATATATATATATATATCTATATATATATCTATATCTATATCTATATCTATATATATATCTATATATATATATATATATATATATATATATATATATATATATATATATATATATATATATATATCTATATATATATCTATATATATCTATATATATCTATATATATCTATATATATCTATATATATCTATATATATCTATATATATCTATATATATCTATATATATCTATATATATCTATATATATCTATATATATCTATATATATCTATATCTAACAACCCACTCCGGTGCACTCATGACCCAAAGGCCAACAGCCTGGGTGCAGGTCAAACGAACATGTAACCAATACAAAAAAAGCCGCACTCCTAGGTCTTATCAAATAAAAAATTTTCCAAGTGTTTGTTTATTCAACGTTTCGGCAACAATCCGCGTGCCGTCTTCAGGAAAGTGAACAACATATCACAGTGCTCGTGCTTTTAAAGGTGTTCTATGGTGCCATAGAACACATATATATCTATATATCTATATATATATATATATATATATATATATATATATATATATCCATGCCGCCCCCCCCCCCCCGAAAAAAAAACACAACTTTGTTTTTTTAAATGTAATTGCTCATTTATTAAAAGTGAAGGTTAAGCACAATTAACAAACTACATTGATTACCAATTCTATCCTGCTTGGCTCCTTTTAATAAAATTAATGTGGCCGCTGTTACAAAAGAGGCGCCTACAGAGAGTCCAGTGCGCATATAGTGTTTGAAGAGCGCACGAGATATGGAGAAGGTGTGCGCGTTATCTTGAAGAGGAGCACTTGAGACTTGGAGGAGGTGCTCGAATCACAGAGTGAGCGCGCACCTGTGCGGGGAGCAGAGACGTGTGTCTGCTCTCTTTTGTGGCGTGTGCATGCTTCCTCCGTGACGTGCAGTTGCGGGAGGGGCTGCAGCTCTGGCAGAGATTTTTTAAATATGGCGCCTTTCAGAGGTGCGGCAAAGTGCGGTTCAATCTGCGGATAATGGGTACCCCCGGATTATGTTGGTGTAGCATATACTATGGCTTGTTCTGATTTTAAAAAAAAGGGTTTTTATTTTAAAAGTTTACTTATCCTTTAATGGAAGGACCAGCACTCAATTTCTGGTGAATAACCAATGTGTTTATGCTTATCCGACGTTTCGGCCCTCATTAGGGGCTTTTTCAAGGACAGTTAGCATGTGAATGAATACAGAGTTAAATACCCTTCAATTTGGCGCCATTCATGACGTCATCAGCAGTGCAAAAAAACCTTACAAGCAATTACCTCATTGATGTAAACTTTGATGCAGTTAGAAAAACAGACCACTAGGTGCCACTGTTGTACAAAGTGAAGTCCAATTAGGTAAAACAAAGTGTCCATTACACAAAAAGTTCATAAAAAACCTGCAAGTTTATACAGTTTGGTTACTTAGTTTCCATAAAGGCAGATAAACACCAGTAAATACTTTATTACACAACTATTTTTAGCTTAAGAAACAGTTTAGCACCAATTGCCAATCAAGCCCTTTTGGAGCTACACAATCCAACTCGTGAATCCAATACGCTTCTCTCCTGAGCAGCACTTTGTCAAAATCTCCCCCTCTGGTTCTAGCAGGTACATGCTCTATGGGCATACATCTAAATGCACCAGGGCTGTGTCTCACTTCTGCCCAGTGTTTGGCCACAAGCTGCTGAGCAATGTCCTGTTTTTTTTTGCTTTGGTGTCTCTTTCAGGGTCTAAAGCGTGTCAGTACCCTAAAGAGCGCTAAAGAATAAAAGACTGTTTATTAAAGGACATTGCCTTTTTAGTTAGCTAGACAGCTTTGCGCTAGCAAGTTAGTTAGTGAGGTCCTATTGGCACTGGTTAGGGGTGATGCATGTACTAGTTGGCCAGGTATTTTAGATAAACCCTTATTCAGTTTAACCAATACTGTGTGTGTGTTATTACTGTATTCCTATTGGGGCCACCCGTAGGTGCATTCCCAGATCCCACTAGGTTGAGGCACTGCGCTAGTAAGTACCAGGTACCCAGTCTCTCCCAATACCACTGCGGAGTGGCTCAGGTTTGTCCCATGTCATCAGGTAAGCGCCACACGTGGAGTGTAACACTGACAAAGGGGTGTCGAATGGTTCCAATGAATTGCAGTTGCTTTCCACAAACATCTCTGTTTATAAGATTACTAATTACCCTTCTAGCAAATTCCCTCTGCTTCTGCCCCCCAAAACTAGCCGTACATTTTAAAAACCAATACGCTCTGTAATTTATAATTTTCCATATTTCTATCTTTTATAACAATTTTTTCTGCTTCTGCACAAAATTCCATCCCCCTAGTTTGTCCTGCTGTTAACAGTACAATGAAAAGAACTGTACCCCTGAACAATACTGTTTCTATAAAAGTATAGTACATAAGACTGATAGCACACAGGGCTAGGGATGCATTTCTCAGCCTGCATTTTTGTATACTATTTTTGTATGAATGTTTTTAAAAATTGTTTGAAATAACCATTTTTATATTTTTTAAATTATTTTGTGCATATTTGCATTTTTCATGGCAACTTATGAAGATTCAGAAATTGATAAAGACTCTGAAGTCAGGCAAACTATGACCCCACAAGAGATGGTAAGTTAAATCAAGAGTTTACAATTTTTTTTGGGATGGTCAAATTGTGGCTTTATGACATATAATTATAATCTTCAAACTCTGTAGAGTTCTAGCCATGATGAGAAAAGCAAGGCAAATAGAAACCCCGAATGATCCATGTTTCCCAACGATTCTGGTCAGAGTTGCCGTGGGCTCCAAAACAACAACAACAGAAGAGGTTCATCTCAGACTTTGTGATACGAAGTTGTGGCAATTGTGATTATTATGCCACATGTAAAAGAATATCTATGATGCCGTGAAATTAGAAATGTGGTCAACATCATTGAACTGGGAACCAACTGCATAGTTGTGACTCCTATTTTCGTAAACCATTGTCTGAATGAATAAACAGTGTACTTTAACCTGAGATTGGTGAAGAACATGACAAGACGGCGTTATGATGATGATGATGATGATGATGATTATCACAGGTAATGGTTATATGTTATTTTTTTTTTAAATATGCTCAAAGTGCATTACCGTGTGACTGATATACTCATGTCCCAGAGGCAAGTCTGTAAGGTAAGTAATGTTTATCTTACTTTCATAATGACAAAAATGAAGTGTTAAAATAAACTTGAATGCACAAAAATCTTGTAAATATTTTTCAGAGGTTTATGTAATGTATACTTTGCCTTCAATAAATTTCTTAATATATTGCTAACCATTTTTCAACAGATACTTGCAAATGACTGCATATAGAACATTCACTATTTGGACACAAGAATTTCTTGGAAACCGCAATAGCAGAAAAGTTCCTGGGCATGTGATAAAAGCCATTCGTACCATGTTCTCAGATTCTTTCGGTTTGTATCTGGGATTCATATCTTTGGAGGACTACCCAGCTATTGACTTGGCTTTTGATTTGTAGTGTGCCATGCATTCTTAAAAATGCAGGATTTCCTTAAATATCACATTTTACATCTCTCCTTTTCTCTCTCTCTCTATAGAGAGAGAGAGACCTGCACTCCACTTCTGTATTAAAGGAGAAGGAAAGGCAAAAATAAATACTTATCTGCCATCAAAGTTCACCCCAAGTCCTCTATAATCACTTAGTTAGCAAGTAACATAGCCCCCATAACATCGGTCGCATCGCTTATTTAGGCAGGCAGGCGCCATCTTGGAAAGGTAACCGACAGTAACTTCAACGTTGTACTGCATATGAGCCAAAAAAAAATTCAACTTGACCCGAGAGTGCGTCACTACTGACTACTGACTTAGTGCTCATTCGAATTCTGCACCTTGAGATCAGTAGTAGCAGCACGAAGACATACGAAAAAAAACTAGGAGCACTCCTTCATTCAGTATGTATTATTACCTGGGCAATGCTTATTAAAGGGGCCACTGACCACCAATGTATTATTAAAGGGGCAATGCTTATTAAAGGGGACACTGACCACCAATTTTTATTACAGGGGCAATGCTTATTAAAGGGGCAAATATGTTATATTGGCCACAAGCAGGTTATTGAATACTGGAATTGTAATTTTATTAAATTTCGTCATCCGGCAATAATTTCTCAATTCATTAGCCTTAACTTATCCTTTTCTCTTTTTACAGGTGTGTCTTATTTATATATGACAAGATGTCAAGACAAGATAGTTCCTCTTCGGAGTCCTCAGATGAAGAGTGTAAGTAAGTAAGAGTGTAAGTATATTTTTTTTTTTTAAAAAAAAAAAAAAAAAGGATCAAGTCAATTGTTAGGTGATGGTTTTTTTTTTGGGTTATACTAGGTTTAAAGGGGTGGTTCCCCTTCAAACAAACAACTAGTTGTTTTCAGATAGATCCCTGACTTTTTACAATGAATTTCTAATTTCTATATGTGACCGTTTTTCTAATATTGAAATGTTAAGAGTCTTTTGTCACCTTCTGAAGCAGCCCTGGGAGAGGTGGTCGACGAACCTTTAAACTGTTATAAATGGATACTTAGTATTTAATATGATTAATGTAATAAATTTATTATATTTAATACGAAATTATATATACTGATTCATGAAAATTTATAAATATAAAAAATTTCATTTGTTAACAGTACAATGCTGTCCTGGACAAGTTAAAGGAAAGACAAGAAATTGTCAACGCAACCGACTGCTTTCCAAGAAATCCTGTTAATGTAAAAAGACGTAAAGCATCTGCGACAAAAGTCATGGGAGAAAAATCTGACGACCAATCGTCAAGCTCTGAAGAAAGCGCGAAATTTAAAGAGGACGAAAGTCGAATTGGCAATAACGATTGGTGTCTTTGTGGCATGTGTATGCCAATGACAACGGCCATTGAAAGTTTATGTTGCTACGAAGTACCCATTATACACAGTAAAATTCCGGTTGAAGGGTTTTGCATCACCGATAACGAAGAATATCGATTTCAATGCGTTAACAGAGAGAGAGCAGATTGGAACTACCGTATGTCCAAATTCCATATCACAAAATTTCCACCTTTAGCCAAATACATGAGGTATGTATAATTTTTTCAATTCGCTTTGCTACTTTATTATTTACAAATGTATTTATCTTTAACACTTTTTTACAGGGTTTTACGGAAGATAGCTCATCGAGCTTTCATTGTATGGATTTACACTTTTTTGGGTCTCCATAATCGTTGAGTAATACCGGCTTGTGTGGTTCGTGATATCCCAGAAAAATTTCCTGACCCTAAAGGAAAATATACTGGTTTTCTAAAAGCCAGGGACTACTTTGCAGAAGACATGGTGCTCGAGTCAGATTAGATGATGGGTTTTATTTATTGTTTTGTTTCAATCATTACAAAACTATATTTTTTGAATTAAAAAATTAGTTATTGTTTTTCGTGATATTGGTTGTATTTTGTATTAATAAAAATAATTATTTTTTTTAGTGATTCGGTATGTGTCTCTCTTCTGATTTTTTTCCTATAGTATTTTTGAAATGTTATCTTCGGGGTTCAAACAAATATGATTCAAATTATCTTAACAATATGGATGTCCATTCTTCAAAAAATTTATCATTTTGGTCCCACTATACTTATACAATATACCGTATATACTCGAGTATAAGCCGACCCGAGTATAAGCCGAGGTACCTAATTTTACCTACGAAAACTGGGAAAACTTATTGACTCTAGTATAAGCCTAGATACAACTACAGCCCTGTCTCCCAGCAGCGCACATTCTGCCAAAGCGACCCCCCATCGATCAACCGGACTTCTTTGCAAAGTTGATGGTGACAGAGAATTGCCAAACGGATTACTGTGTGCATTGTCCCACTGTCCCACTACCATGTGCAGAGGGTGCTGTTTGATATTGCCATCACTGTTAATCTTTCGTATAACCAACAGAGGGCGCTGTGTGATATTGCAGTCACTGTTATTCTTCCATATAACCAACAGAGGGCACTGTGTGATATTGCAGTCACTGTTATTCTTCCATATAACCAACAGATGGCGCTGTGTGATATGCAGTCACTGTTATTCTTTCATATAACCAACAGAGGGTGCTGTGTGATATTGCAGTCACTGTTAATCTTTCATATAACCAACAGAGGGCGCACTGTTATTCTTTCATACAACCAACAGATGGCGCTGTGTGATTTTGCAGTCACTGTTATTCTTTCATATAACCAACAGAGGGCGCACTGTTATTCTTTCATATAACCAACAGAGGGCGCTGTGTGAAATTGCAGTCACTGTTATTCTTTCATATAACCAACAGAGGGCGCTGTGTGATATTGCAGTCACTGTTATTCTTTCATATAACCAACAGATGGAGCTGTGTGATATTGCAGTCACTGTTATTCTTTCATACAACCAACAGAGGGCGCACTGTTATTCTTTCATATAACCAACAGAGGGCATTGTGGGATATTGCATTCTCTCCCCAAGTGAACTGTTGGTTTAGGAATGATTAAAAGTGACTGCAATCTTAGCTACTCGGGTCGGGTACCGCTGACCCGAGTATAAGCCGAGGTAGACTTTTTCAGCACATTTTGGATGCTGAAAAACTTGGCTTATACTCGGGTATATACGGTAGTCCTAAGTTTCAATGCCTATTTCAGCTTTTCAATTTTTAAATAATTTACAAATATGGCCCCTGGACAACTTGCCTTAAATAAAAAAAATACACTTTGAGTAAAGTGAATCGTAAACAATGGCTTTATTAAGCATCAGATATTTATTAAAACATTGACATTTATAAAACAAAAAATAAGATAAGTACAAACTATTACAGCAATTGAAAACTCCACACACTTCGTATACATGCAATTGAAATTTTTTTTGACAAAGATATTGTTTTTCACATTAGCTTCTGGGAAATCGTGACAAATGCTTTGCTATAATTAAGCTTTTTTTTCTGGGCGTTCAACGGTAGCAATGTTTTGGGGCATGTTTTGGGGCATGTCTGACGATGTGGAAGACCATTCATGTTTCAATCGCCCAATTAAAATGTGTACAGTGTTTGAGTATTTCAAATAAATGGTCATCCACAACCTCTTCATAAATTGGTTTTGCCACCCAGTCTTTTTTTTGTTTTGGAAAAACTATTTTGAATCTTTTTTTCACAACAGAAAGGGTGTTTTTTTGGCACTTTTGACTGTAGCGTGCTTTCGATGCACATTGTGGTTGTGCGATAATGCAGCTAAGTTAGTTCTAGCCAACATGGAGTCCATTTTATACGATAGTCTCTTAGGCCTAAATCTTAAGACTTTGCTATGAAAGTTCTCAAGGTCTCCAGTATGGCAGAACTTGTCAATTTGGGCTAGATCATTGACAAATTGTTTTTCATTTATTATCTCTGCAAGTGAGCTGGGTGATTTGCTCCTATCCATTTTGGGTTTTTTTTCAGCATTTGTCAGTCTGCGGTGTTGACATTTTTTGTAATATTTGAGGGATTTGAAAGAGGGCTTATTAGCAATATGGTATCGCACAGATTTCCATTTGTCTACTAGAATCTTTGAGTTCTGCTTGCAGGTCTGGTCACTCCACCATAAATGATTAGTTATGCCACTAATCCAGCTCGCAATGTTTTTACATTTCTGTTTTCAGCTATGTTTTTTGCTTAGATTTTTGCACATGTGCCAAACATCAAATTGATGGTCAATCTTTTTATACTTTGTCCTCATCAAATTGCGAATGCTGGCATGCCGATCGGTTGCAACAATTTTCACTTTTTCTTTTTTGATAAGAGCATTTAGACATGTATCCAACCCTGCACACTCCATTCGTGCAGATGTATTTCCAAACCCAAGTTGTTCTATGTGGAAATACACGATTTTTTTTTGGAAATAACATCCATCATTGTGTATATACAGTATTTGGCAGAATATCCTGAGCTATCGAATTGGCCATCTCCAGCCAATACCACAGGCTTACATTATACTGTTCTCTTAAGATCCTCTTTTTCTTTCTTCCACTGATGATCAATAGCAGGGAACACATAGTTCTTTTGATATTTGTAAAAAGTTGTGTGGGAGATGAAAGGAATATTAAAGGGATCCTGTCATCAGAAAACATGTTTTTTTCAAAACACATCAGTTAATAGTACTACTCCAGCAGAATTCTGCACTGAAATCCATTTCTCAAAAGAGCAAACAGATTTTTTTATATTCAATTTTGAAATCTGACATGGGGCTAGACATTTTGTCAATTTCCCAGCTGCCCCTGGTCATGTGACTTGTGCCTGCACTTTAGGAGAGAAATGCTTTCTGGCAGGCTGCTGTTTTTCCTTCTCAATGTAACTGAATTTGTCTCAGTGGGACCTGGATTTTACTATTGAGTGTTGTTCTTAGATCTACCAGGCAGCTGTTAGGGAGCTGTTATCTGGTTACCTTCCCATTGTTCTGTTGTTTGGCTGCTGGAGGGGAAAAGGGAGGGGGTGATATCACTCCAACTTGCAGTACAGCAGTAAAGAGTGATTGAAGTTTATCAGAGCACAAGTCACATGACTTGGGGCAGCTGGGAAATTGACAATATGTCTAGCCCCATGTCAGATTTCAAAATTGAATATAAAAAAATCTGTTTGCTCTTTTGAGAAATGGATTATAGTGCAAAATTTTGCTGGAGCAGCACTATTAACTGATTCATTTTGAAAAAAAAAATTTTTCTCATGACAGTATCCCTCTAAGTAATGTGAAAATATCTTTGATTTTTTGATATGTTGATCCTGAAAGAATTAGACACTGCAATTTCAAGGTTTCCTACTGCTGTCTTTCCAAAGACTGGCTGAGAGTTCCACACCAGAGAATTGTGACCATTTAAACAGCATCATTTGACATTCAACATACTGCCATCTTTGTTTTTTTGTATATCTACTATGGGTGCCTGGCATGGAGGATCGGCATTGTGTTGACAACGAACAAGTTTGAACAAGTCATCCAATTTGTTGTCATAAACAATAGATTTCTTTTTTGATTCGATCTTGTCCGATGAAGGTTTTTGTTCTTCAGGCAGTTTTATTGTCATTTCCACTGCTGGTACCATCTGATGAGGAAAGTCTTTCAATGTCAAATGTAGAATCTTTCGGTTCCACAACAGAGGGTGAAGACTGAACAAAGGAATCGGCAATATTGCTAAATGCTTCTGCTCTAGCTGGTGACAGGAACTCGCTTTGATTGGATGGGTGGAAGATCAATTGTCTTGACAATGGTTTTGAGAAATACACTGGGTAAAGATCTTTTTGAATTTGAACAACATCAGCTGTTATAAAATCATTGTCACTTTGTGTACTAATTTCCTTAGTAAATATTCGTTTGGTTTGAGTACAACAATTTTTGCAGATTGTGCATGTTATGCAAGAGGCGTTAATCATGTTAATAATATTTGGATCAGTCTGTGTTGCTATAGTAGAAAGTCGAGAAACGACTCTTATTATTGTAGAAGAGGTAGTCGGCTGTTCATCTTCCACTCTTCTTCTTTTGGCTGAAGGAATTGTAGACGGAGTGGGAGGAACATTTACATTTTGAAAAATGGTCGGAACAGCATTATTTTTCAGAATTATTTTTGACCCACTTTGTGTGTATGAATCTAACGTAAAATGCCTAGAACACATCCTAAAGTTTGAAGATTTCCAGCCTAGAAGAATTCTTTGGGAAAGTGGTTCCAGGTCATCAGCGTGCTGTCCTGTTTGCAGTAGCCAATTTGTGATCCTTTCAATATTTTTTGGGAGTGGATGGAGCACAACATCGGGATACAATAATTTCTGACCACTACGATGAGGGCATCCGATGACTATACATTTAGGCATGATGTTAA
Source organism: Xenopus laevis (assembly GCF_017654675.1). Classification (NCBI taxonomy): domain Eukaryota; kingdom Metazoa; phylum Chordata; class Amphibia; order Anura; family Pipidae; genus Xenopus; species Xenopus laevis. Next base: position 162,442,238 of record NC_054381.1, read on the forward strand.
TTTGCTGTAATATAAACAAAATAGGATGTCATTCTCAATACTATTAGAAATGGCCCCCTGGAATTTTATTTGATTGAAAGATATTTAAAAAATCATAATTATTGAAAAATATTCTTAGGAAGCTCTGCTTTTATGACCGTGAATAATAAATGAATGACTTACAATGGGAAGGTAACCAGATAGCAGCTCCCTAACACAAGATAACAACTGCCTGGTAGATCTAAGATCAACACTCAATAGTAAAAAACAAAACCCAATGTTTAGTTACATTGAACAGGAAAAACAATAGTCTCCAATTTTCCCATAACAGTATCCCTTTAAAGTTCAGCAAAGATAATATTCATTAAACGATGAATAGAATCAGGTTGCAATAGACTAATTAGATTAGCCTCTAGATGGGATTAAAAGCATTGAATATTCAGACTATAGAAAACCGCAACGGTTCCTATTTTCTTTAAAACAGGATCAGTCCAACAAGCTCATCAAACACAAAAAAAGTAGTAACATACAAAGATAAAAAGCCTTAGTATTAATTATACCTGCAAATATGTGTTTATTTATTGTAGACATAGAAGTTCAAAATGAAAATGGATCAAATGCACAATCCAAGATTAGTCTGAGTTTAAAATAGACTACTTGGATTAGCCACTAGACATATTCAAAAAGGGTTGAATAGACAAACTAATCAAAAGCCAAAAGGATACGATGGTGAATGTAGACAATAAAGGAACAGTCTAAAGGTGGCCATACACTGAGAGATCCGCTCGTTTGGCAATGTTGTCAAACGAGCGGATCTCTCCCCGATATGCCCACCTTGAGGTGGGCAATATCGGGCTGATCCGATCGTGTCCCCTCGGGCCCAACGATCGGATCCTAACACATGGGAAACAGGTGGACGGATCGCAGGACCGCATCAACGAATAGATGCGGCCGCGATCCGACAGGATTTTTCGTCCCATCCGATCGAGATCTGCCCGACTTTTGGTCAGATCTCGATTGGTGAAGCCCGTCGGGGGGGGGCCCCCATACACGGGCCAATAAGCTGCCAACACGGTCTGTCGGCAGCTTTTATTGGCCTGTGTTATTGGCCTGTGTATGGCCACCTTAAGACAGGGATGCCCAAACTTTTGAATCCGTGAGCAACATTTAGTAAAAGTGGAGTTGGGGAGCAACACTAGCATGTAAAATTTTCCTAGGCTACCAAATAAGTGCTGTGATTGGCTATTTAGTAGCGCCTGTGTGAATTTTCAACCTACATCGAGGCTCTGTTTGGAAGTGCACTTGGTTTCTATAAAACCAAAACTTGCCTCCAAGCCTGGAATTCAAAAATAATCCACTGCTTTGAGGCCACTGGGAACAACATCCAAGGGGTTGGAAATAAATATATTTATATAAAAATTGTAAAAATATTTTTGACATTATTTATTCGATCTTCACAACCACAGTAATATAAAATGCAGGTAATGACAACAATTGAATTTATAATCAGCAAACTGCTGACTTAGCCCCCCCATATATAAATATATATATAGTATTAGTTAGCCTTGAATAATTTAGCCACATAATATCTGGAGAAAAGCATTAATAAATAATAAATAATTCAGCTTTCTGGGTATAGAAAATATTATTGTTTTTTGCCTCACCAGCTTTTTAAAAAATTGGTAGTTGCCTTACTGTGCACCATAAACAATTGATGAATCCAAGAAGGTTATTATGATTACAAAGGATAATCATGTCTTAAATATTAAATTGAACTTTAAATTAATCATAGCGTGCGTGCCTTATCATTACCTTTAACGTCAGATATTCTTATTATTCTGTACAGTTCAGTGTAGAAGTGTTTACATGTCCAGCAGGCTGATGTACGACAGCATTACTTGCCCTTTATGTCCCCTCACAGCGCACTGCAAGCGCTTATTGTAGACTGCAGTAATACCTGTAAAGAAAAGATTGAGCGTCTCCTTAGTGAGCAGATCTATAGAATGTAATTGGGCAGTGGGCGATGACGGTCGCATATGTAAATTAACATGTGCGTCATCAGGATTAGAAGCAAGGAAGCGCCCACAGTACATGCGCAGTGATAGAAAATCTGCGGAATGCGCAACCAAGGCTGCGTCTGGCGGCAGGACACAAACGAACAGCGCGTGTCACCCGAGTCCACGGCTACAGACTTCCTAACAGCGCTACTTCTTATCCTACACAGACTGTAGAACATTTTTAACAGACCAAGTAAGTTTCTTTGCCAATAGCCTTTGATTAGAGGCTTATTTATTATTTGCCTTTCCTTCTCCTTTAAATGGATTTTAGTTTGTGCATATCATACATCCAACGTTTAGTTTGTGCGAATCATACATCCAACGTTTAGTTTGTGCGAATCATACATCCAACGTTTAGTTTGTGCGAATCATACATCCAACGTTTAGTTTGTGCATATCATACATCCAACGTTTAGTTTGTGCGAATCATACATCCAACGTTTAGTTTGTGCGTATCATACATCCAACGTTTAGTTTGTGCGTATCATACATCCAACGTTTAGTTTGTGCGTATCATACATCCAACGTTTAGTTTGTGCGTATCATACATCCAACGTTTAGTTTGTGCGTATCATACATCCAACGTTTAGTTTGTGCGAATCATACATCCAACGTTTAGTTTGTGCGAATCATACATCCAACGTTTAGTTTGTGCGAATCATACATCCAACGTTTAGTTTGTGCGAATCATACATCCAACGTTTAGTTTGTGCGTATCATACATCCAACGTTTAGTTTGTGCGAATCATACATCCAACGTTTAGTTTGTGCGAATCATACATCCAACGTTTAGTTTGTGCGAATCATACATCCAACGTTTAGTTTGTGCGTATCATACATCCAACGTTTAGTTTGTGCGTATCATACATCCAACGTTTAGTTTGTGCGTATCATACATCCAACGTTTAGTTTGTGCGAATCATACATCCAACGTTTAGTTTGTGCGTATCATACATCCAACGTTTAGTTTGTGCGTATCATACATCCAACGTTTGGTTTGTGCGAATCATACATCCAACGTTTGGTTTGTGCGAATCATACATCCAACGTTTAGTTTGTGCGAATCATACATCCAACGTTTAGTTTGTGCGAATCATACATCCAACGTTTAGTTTGTGCGAATCATACATCCAACGTTTAGTTTGTGCGTATCATACATCCAACGTTTAGTTTGTGCGTATCATACATCCAACGTTTAACATCCAACGTTTAGTTTGCGAATCATACATCCAACGTTTAGTTTGTGCGAATCATACATCCAACGTTTAGTTTGTGCGAATCATACATCCAACGTTTAGTTTGTGCGAATCATACATCCAACGTTTAGTTTGTGCGTATCATACATCCAACGTTTAGTTTGTGCATATCATACATCCAACGTTTAGTTTGTGCGTATCATACATCCAACGTTTAGTTTGTGCGTATCATACATCCAACGTTTAGTTTGTGCGTATCATACATCCAACGTTTAGTTTGTGCGAATCATACATCCAACGTTTAGTTTGTGCGAATCATACATCCAACGTTTAGTTTGTGCGAATCATACATCCAACGTTTAGTTTGTGCGTATCATACATCCAACGTTTAGTTTGTGCGTATCATACATCCAACGTTTAGTTTGTGCGAATCATACATCCAACGTTTAGTTTGTGCGAATCATACATCCAACGTTTAGTTTGTGCGTATCATACATCCAACGTTTAGTTTGTGCGAATCATACATCCAACGTTTGGTTTGTGCGAATCATACATCCAACGTTTAGTTTGTGCGAATCATACATCCAACGTTTAGTTTGTGCGAATCATACATCCAACGTTTAGTTTGTGCGTATCATACATCCAACGTTTAGTTTGTGCGTATCATACATCCAACGTTTAGTTTGTGCGAATCATACATCCAACGTTTAGTTTGTGCGTATCATACATCCAACGTTTAGTTTGTGCGTATCATACATCCAACGTTTAGTTTGTGCGTATCATACATCCAACGTTTAGTTTGTGCGTATCATACATCCAACGTTTAGTTTGTGCGAATCATACATCCAACGTTTAGTTTGTGCGTATCATACATCCAACGTTTAGTTTGTGCGAATCATACATCCAACGTTTAGTTTGTGCGAATCATACATCCAACGTTTAGTTTGTGCGAATCATACATCCAACGTTTAGTTTGTGCGAATCATACATCCAACGTTTAGTTTGTGCGAATCATACATCCAACGTTTAGTTTGTGCGAATCATACATCCAACGTTTAGTTTGTGCATATCAGACATCCAACGTTTAGGGCCACATTAGGGCCTTTTGCAAGGATACACATGTACAATAGTTCAGTGCCTTTATACTCATTCCAAAATTGGTGCCAAATATGACGTTATACACCAAAACTTTCCATTTCTTACAGTCCTATTCTTTTATCAGAAGAAAACAATTCTAATCTCTCACCATAATATGCTTCTGGTGTACAGTATACGTGTCCAATGTAACCTCAAATATACACAAATTATATAGTTTGTTTCAAAAAAAGACAACATATTGTGACATCTAGTTCCATTGTGTTGTATATCTAAAAACATTGGTTCAATAAAACTGCTTGTAACCTTGATTTCTTTAGTCGTCTTTTCTTTTGTCTCACTTGCATGAAAATCATATTCTCTACAGAAAACAAATTGACAGTTTAACCCCTTGGGGGCAACGCAGTCCAACTCATATACCCAGTGTGCTTCCCTCTTGAGCAAAGCCTTATTGAAGTCTCCCCCTCTGGATCTTATAGGAACGTGATTAATGGTCATGTTTTGCCACCAATTGTTGAGTTTTATCCTGTTTTTTACCCTTTTCTTTTTTGCTTCTGTTGGGGTCAAGTGTTGCTCTGATACTTACCCTATACATCCCTATGTTCTCTTTCAGTTGTCTTGACACAATAGGCCAGTGCTTTAATACACATTGTTTCATATGGTTTGTTTGAACACCAAATTGACTGACAAAATATAAATCATCTGTGACACCTTTACCTTTTTTGTTCATGCCCTCAAAGTGTTGGCATAGTACTGTCTTATGGTCTGCTTTTAATGCCCAAATTTTTTCATTTAATGATCCATTGGAGGATATAATTGGATTACCTGGTGGTTGGGACAGGCTCTCATGGGTTTTCGGCAAGGTGAATATCACCAGTTTTACTGGACATGTGGGTAGAAATAATTCATAATTTCTTCCATGATCCAACATTTCAGTACACCAATATTTAATATAGCCTTCAATTCATTTTGGAATCTAATAGTCGGATCATTAGGCAACTTGTAAGGGTACCTTCCAGTGGATTAAAGGCCAAGTGCACCGTGTTAAAAACTGAAGAAATATTTATTTGTTGGTTCACTTTTCCTCCAGGACAGACAGGCACTTGCACCATAATATTCTGTTTTGCTCCCACTCTTGCCAAGCATTATACTCCTTTAGTTCAAGCACCCCCAGTTAAACTGAGTTTCAATCTCGTCATAAATATATGAAGGCGCATAGGGCATGTAAAAGCCCCAGCATTTATTAACCTCCAGGTTAATTTTCCTCTGAACTTTGGAGATGGCCTGGAAATCTTTTTGTGCAGCCCGGCCAGGGAGCACCCAGAAGGAGGACTTGTCATGGACCATGAGGTAGTCTGGTGACCAGGGAATACTGCTTTTTGTCCCGACACTGGCAGCCACCAGACTACTGGATGAGGTGAAAGCCTCCACCTCAGGTTGAACCTCCTCGGCTGGCACCGATACCACTGGTTCCGACACCGGAGCTGGTGTTGATGGGGGCCTAGATATTCCATTTCCCAGTCCTCCACCCATGGCGCCTCTTCTGACTGCTCACTCGATGGTTGTAGCCATGTGTCCACCTTATCTAGGACCGCTTGTACCTCTAGGGGCACGGTAATTCCGCAATGCCATCCCCAGGTCGAACAGACACCAATTGAGTGATGTCACAGAGTACTCACTGTGGGAGGGTGTTCCGTCTTAATAACCTCAGCCGCAGAGGTATACGGTGGGGGCGCTTCACCCGACACAACAGGTTCAACGTCCATGGCCTTGCTGTCAGCCTCTGACTCTGTACACTTAACGGCAACCTCTGTACTTTGAGCTTCCCACCGGGAAAGCCGCAGGCCAATTTCTCGTACAGTCTCCGTGAGCTGAGTACAAATGTACACTGGGCCAGTAAAGTAATCCCGTACGCAAACAGGACAGTGACCTGTGGCTTCAACTTGGGACCAGTTGGCCTCTTCACCGTAGCTCCCACTCATGGGCACAAGTGGCATTGTCCTGCTGTGGGATGCCTTTTCAGCATAAATGCCCTTCTAAACAAAGCGACTTACACGTCAGTTACTGCTCCAAAGCTAGCCTTTTAAGATTGCCGTCTGAAAACTTCATGTTCCTGTCCCCTGTGGTGGCAGCTTTCCAATATTTTGTCCCACTTCCTCTCATGCAGTCAGACAGTCTTCCTGTTCCTGTGATAGTCCCTGTCAACCAATCCGGAAAACAGCGCCGTATTCAAACACTGTTATACAGATTACATCCAAACCTTCAGCAGGGGTATCCCCAAGCACATTCTCTTCCGTACCCTGCTCGCAGCGCTAAATTATGTAAGGGTACCTTCCATTGGATTAAAGGCCAAGTACACCAACATGTTAAAAACTGAAAATATTTATTTGTTGCACTCACATACGTTTGTTGGTTCACTTTTCCTCCAGGACAGACAGGCACCTGCACCACAATATTCTATTTTGCTCCCACTCTTGCCAAGCATTACACTCCTTTAGTTCAAGCACCTCCAGTTAAGGCTCCACAGACACATCCCTTTCTGGGGTTACTCACCAACTTCCGGTCCTGACACAACTGACGTATACGCTACACCTTGTCTCCACCTGGGCAGGAATTTCTTGTGACACCTTCCGGACCTAACAGTCCGACATATGCTCTATGCCCCTCTGTGCTACTCCGGACAGGAATTTTCAAACCCCTCCTTCAAGATGTCTTGGCCTTACTATTGCTTCTGCCCTCACAGGCTTAATCTGGCTCATATGCCACTACCTCCTTGTTGGAGTCTACCTGTTCTAGCTGTTCCTGAACTAATTGAAGTACTTACACTTCACACTGGTGCCCTATCACTGTCTACAGCCAAAATGTGTTCACCAACCCTTGGGTGTGTTTTCCCTTTAAATACCTTTCCTGTTTCAGTCACTACTATAACATTTCCTCTACATGTGCTGTTCCTAAGCCTATACATGTGCCTTCCCTTTACTAATCCCATGGAACCTCTTTCAACCCAAATGTTTTACACTGCTGCCATCTTGTGGTGATTTTTACACATTACATTCTTACATACACTTGAAATTATTCTACATTTTGCAATTATTTAACATTCTACAATCATTCAACATTTTTGCACTTCCCATTTTACACAATTCACATACATTTAGCACACAACACCAATCACCCTCTTACAAACTTGCCATAATTTAATTTATTTAACTCAGTTAGAAGTTCACGTTTGTAATCATTATAATTAAGAATTACTACCCCTCCACCTTTATCCGCACTTCTCATAATAATGTCTTTGTCTTTTTAATGATTTCATGGCCTCTCTTTCTGATAAATTGCCATGCCAGCGATGCCTCATCTTATACCAATTGGTCATGTCCGGGTTATTTTATTTATATATATATATATCCCCAAGATTGACGCACTCCAGGACTTCATAATGCAGTTTAGAAAAGAAAATTTATTGTCAACGTTTCAGTCCCATTCTGGGCCTTTCTCAACAGATAGTGCTCCCCCCATAGTTTAAAAGCCAGAAATGGCGCCAAAAAGGCTTGTGTGATGTCATCAGTGATGTGAATACAGTGTCCAAAACATATATCCCCTGTGATCACAGTGAGAGAATACAAAGCCACAGCAGACATGTATATATATTTCACACAGGCTAATGAAAGCCTTCAATCCCATCCAGGAAGCTGCACAACATAATAAAGCTGTCAGAGGGGGAAAAAAGGCAGACGTGATGTCATAGCAACGCTACTGCATTCTGACTGCATAAGGAAAGTTATGTGCGTAAGTCTGGGGCACGCATTGTCATGGTGGTGCGTCTTATCTCAGAAGCACGGCAGTGCGAGGGTCAAGTAGTGAACCTAGGTAGACACAGTACAGGGATTCAAAAGGCAGTACTGCTCAATTGTTTAACTCATGAGTGCCCAAATAGTTAGGTTCATTGAGTAACATAGCAATGCTTCAAAGCTCCAAGGGCTAGTGAATTTCAATGAATCCCAGGCTCACATCAATAGAAGCTCATATTGTGAGATAAAAGGTGCCCAAACCTGTTGGTGCAAATCCCTAGATGCTGAATGAGAGATAGTTCAGTCATAAATAGAGAGAGGCAATAGTCTACGAAGCAGTCATCTTTGGGAGATCAACATCTGTACTGAGGTGAGACACAGCCTCCCAAGGTTGATGGTTTTGATCAAGGTCCCAAGAAGCAGCAGAAACTGTTCATTTCATTCAGACCCTTCGGGGGCCAATGTATCCAGATTAAAAATCCATCAATTTCCATCTGGAGTAAAGTTTTATCTCTGTTGCCACCCCGTGGGGCAATAGGGCAGTGATCAACAATCATACATCTTAAGGATGCCAGTGGATGCTCCTGTATAAGAAAATGTCTGGCTGCAGGTTTATCAGATTTGTTGCGTTCAACAGCGTCTCGAATAGAGCTACGATGATTAGCCATTCGTTCTCTAAACAATTCTATATATATATATATATATAGACTGACCACAGGTGTGTGGTTGGCAGGTAGGAGCCTGTGTGTTGTATATTGAGGGTAATGCAGGAATGGAGCATGATAATAGGCAGATGACATGTTATAAATGAAGAGGATTTATTATTGAAAATAAAGAACAATGTAGCAGGTTAAAAATAAACGAAAAAGTACTTTTACCAAGCCAGGGGTCAGAGGCAGGCGGCAAGTAATCAGAGTCCATTAAACAGGCTGAGTTCTGGACAGGGAGAAGCAAGGGAAATCCGGTAGGCAGGCCAAGGTCAGGGGCAGGTTGCAGACAAAGGATAAACCAGGGAACAGGCCGAAGTCAGTACCAGGAGATCAGTCGAAAACAGGCAGGGCTCAGGAACAAGGACTCAGATCAGGAATCAGGCAAGGAACAAAACAGGAATCAGCCAAGGAACAAGCAGGAACATAGTAACGGGCTGGATCAGGTCTGTGGGATACAATGTTCAAGCAACTGGGAAACAGGCTTATAAAGGCCCCAGATTGCTTGATCAAGAACAGATGAATCAAACAAGTTGGGAGGAGGGTACTGTGTAGAAAGAAATGTAAAAGATCCATTATAGAAACTAGTCGGTGCAAGTGGTATATGCTTCCAGTGGCTCGCCGAGGTAATGCAGACGAGTGGAAACACAGGTAGCAACTTACTTTAAATATATAACTTGCCTTATCGAAACAGTAGTATTTCAGCAGTGACATAAAGTTTATTGGATTAACAGAAAATATACAATATTATACATCATAACAAAATTAGACAGGTGCATAAATGTGGGCACCCCAACAGAGATATTCCATCAATACTTAGTTACAAATGTAACGGCCTCTAGACGCCTCCTATAGCCTTTGATGAGTGTCTGGATTCTGGATGTGGCTATTTCTCACCATTGGTCCAACAAAATCTCTCCAGTTCAGTTAAATTAAAAATGTTCTTGCAGGTCTTTGGAGATGATCTTTGGCTTGTCTGTAACATTCTCACAATCCTCCGCATATGTCGCTCCTGGATTTTTCTTGGCCTGTCAGACCTGGGTTTTACAGCAACTGTGCCTGTGGCCTTCCATTTCCTCATTACATTCCTTACAGGTGAAACTGACAGTTTAAACCTCTGAGATCTTGAGCTTTTTGTAGCCTTCCCCTAAACCCTGATACTGAACAATCTTTGTTTTCAGATCTTTTGAGATTTGCTTTATGGAGCCCCTGAAATGAAGTGATTGCGTTAAAAAAAGGCTCCTCACATTTTTATACAATCTTTTTGTTCAACCCACTGAATTAAAACTGTAAGTCTGCAGTTCAACTGCATCTGCGTTTCATTTAAAATTCATTGTGGTCATGTACAGAACTGAGATTAGAAACAAGTTCTCTGTCCAAAGATTTATGGGACTAACTCTGTGTGTGTGTGTGTGTGTGTGTGTGTGTGTGTATATATATATATATATATTTTATATACACACACACACACACACACACACACATCATGACCATAAGTGCTTATTGAAGCTTGTGTGCCAGTCAGTATTAAATTAAAATGTTTCCACAGTTCCGCAAAGTATTCCAACAAAGTGAAAATTAAAAGAAAGGTGAAGGTTAATTAAGTCCTACATTTTGGTTCCACAGAGGAACCTTCTTCAGGGAGAAAACATACCAGTGTACAGGCAACGCTTCAATGCCACCAAAAGTTGTTGCTATAGAATGGAGAAGTGGAAATAAACTGTAAGTGAAATCAACTAATTACTATCGCTCCAAGCTGAAGACCATTTTATTCAGAGCAGTGATCACCCCCTTACACCTGGCCGGGCTTTTACCTCAAATCGGGCAATGAATTCTGAATGTGCCGGCTGTATTTCCCTTCATAGGTCCTGCAGTGGTGGACCTGAATGTTCAGCGGGGTCCACAGCTTCTGTGAATGAGCGCTATACATATGTTGCCAGGCAACCTGTGCTTAGTGTCTGTAACTTGGCGTCAGTACCCTAGCAACCCCTAATGGTGCTTACGGAGGTAGAGCGTGGAGTCAAAACCACACAGAACTGGGTATATATATATATATAAATATATATTTATTCTCTCTTTCTCCCTCTATATATCTGTGCTGATTTTGAATTAAACACTACATTTTTAACATAGAACATGAGAGAGAATGCTCACTGTCAGGGTAACAGACATTAGCCAAGCATTGTTATGTAGCCCAAATTCCCTCTGGTGCTCCCTCACTGTCAACCTCTAAACTATATTGAGAATCACAGGCTGAGAGCAGACTATTTATTGTGCATCTACAAAAAACATTTAAACAGCAGCTAGTCTACTTTCAGCCGGAGCTTCTCATTATATACACTTCAATTTACTAAACAGAGAAAGCAGTAATAAAGCAAAACCACGTATGAACAGAGCATGGAAATATATATTCCTGGAGCGATCCAGCAGGGCCTAATTTTCTAAGTTCAGGATTAAGTTCAACCAACCAGCCACCTCTACTTATAGAAACATCCAAGTTATACATTCAATGTTAACATTTTCAAAGTAAAATAAACACACACAACACAAAGTTTCTATTTCTATTAAATTTAATGTCGAATCAAAGTTACCATCATATTCAAATCATATGTAATGTCACGTGAGTATATTGCTTGTATAATATTCTGAAGCATTTGTTTCTGTTTATTTACTATACCAACAGAAATGTTCTATGTTCTTCACCAAAAAAAGGGGTTTTGTATATTACAAGATGGCAAACTTACCATTGGTTGATACATGTTATTTCACAAACATTAGATCATTTTCATTGTTTTCTTGTTTATTATTGTTGTCGTTATTGTTTGAATAAACAAGGATTTATGAGATCATCTAATGAAACCTAGAATAATGTTCAGGTTTTGGCTCCTCAGTCAGATGTTTTGGCAGAATGGAAGATCATGATTGTCAATTACTCTTGGCACAGTAGTAAAACTTCTTCAAGTAGATCGATGTTCATTTGATCTTTTTTTTCAAAAATGTTTCTTATGACCGTGAACGAGGAAAAACAAGTTTTGTTCTTCACCTTTTGAGTCGCTTCCCTTTCTAGGGCATGTCACTGTATCTGACTTTCTGTCTGTATTGTGATTATGGGATAAAATGGCAAGAACGTACGGTCCATGCTGAAAAGTATCCTTTTGCTTCTGTATTTTAGCATTACACTATGATAGGATTCCAAAGCACCAGTAATAATGTACCAGGTACAGAAGTTTCTTCAAAAGCTGAGGATTGTTCACTATTTCCTGCAATTTGGCATAAACTGGAGACTGTGAGGAGGCATGTGTAGTAACTTACTACTCTTAACCATTCTATAGCATAAAGAACCACAGAAGCAAATACTTCCATTTGAATGGGTGAGAGTTGGCCACATCTTTTATTTTGACATTATTCTTCCTGTTAACCATAACAAAACTTGCCTTTACATAACCAAACATCAGTTATCCAAATGCCTGCCACCGTGGCTGCGGTGGGCTTGTAGGTAAAGCCAATACAACATCCATAACAAATGGCAAGGACACGGTTTTTTTACCCTGCCAGTGGTGACAAAGCAAAACCACTTATGAACAGACCATGGAAATATATACCTGGAGCGATCCACCAGTGCTCCAGGAATCCAGCAGGGAAAAGGAAGAGGGTAAGGCGCACCTATCCTTTATACCAACCATTCCCTTCCTATTCCCACCAATCCCCTTCTGAACTACCTTTCCCAGAAAACCCAGCTTCCCTCCAGCCACCCCTCCTCACAGTCCCAGGCACCTTCACCCTTTGGTGCCCTCCAGAATCCTTGTTCAGCTAATCTGTTTTGCATGGGAGCACTTTATTTTTATTTTTTTAGCACCTTTCCATGTATGACAGTTAATGGAATGGTGCAAAGCAGACTGCCACATTTTTCTAAGCATTTCAGGATCTTCCTGAAAGTTTCTTGCACAACACCAGAAATGTCTCTCTACAGGCTCTGACCAAAATGCCAAAAGTCGGTATTGCTTGCCTTTACTAGCAACACTATTTTTTTTTTATATTCTTAGCATAATGCCAGATATCAAATTCATTATGAATGCCTTCATACTTTTGTGCCATTAAGCTTTTAATGCCGGAATTAACGAACATCCATCCCACCAGCAATAATTTGATCAAGGCACTTTATGAAGGCACAATATGTTGCCGAAAATCCAGGGCTATGGCACTGCCCGTCTCACATCAAACCAACTGGTTGGCGACCTGGTTGCCAAATAGCAAAGTGCGTTCATGTGAAAGACTAATTGACTTGTATTTGTGAATCTAGTTCTGTAGCAGAGATTTCTTCCAATGTCTCAGTGCCAATAGTGAAATCAAGATCATTTTTAATACTTTGCATTGTTTCTTCAAAAGTTGTACATTGAGATTCCTCTCGCTGAGTGTTGCCTGAAATTATTTTCAAGTCTGCAGATGTTGGTAGACTGATTATGTTTGAAGGTGATTTTATTGTTGTAGTAGAAATGCAATGCAGAGATGGAGAAGCACTAGAATCACATTCTTCATGATTTTTATTAGTACTAGAATTTTCTTCATCGTCAAAAATTCCACTGATATTTAATGTCGTAATTTTCAATTGAATGACCCACTGGATGAAGACTGGGTAACGTTCCTGGATAATAAGGATAGTCTTCTAATGATGGTCTTCTAATGATATCCACAATGTCTGCTACATAAATGTGTGATACCTCAGGTACCTACAAAGTCACATTGAATACTATTATCCACAAAAACTGACATTTCTTTGTTAGCGCCTGCTTCACTGAAGCTATTTTTACTTTCTAGTACCATGGGGGTGGCAGCTGTTAGCAGGAAGCATCATATTTCTATCTGTGGGTTTTTTAAACAGTCTAGTTTGTAGGTGATTGTCCCTCCTTCTGATTTTAAGATAAAAGAAATCTAACAAGCTGTCAAAAGTGGCTTTGAATCTAATGGAAGAAAGTAAATCATTGGGAGGCCCAATCCACTCTTCTAGACTGGCCGTGTCACCCACCCAGATGAGAAACAGATTATCAACGTATCTCCGATAGAACCAAATTTTCCCCTATCCATGGCCACCTGTTCATAGTCAGACATGGACAGATTGGCAGAGCTCAGAGAGACATTTGATCACAGTACCTGTTCTCTGAAGGTAAAAGTGACCATTGAAAGTGAAGACATTTTTTGTCAGTACAGCAATGTACCAAAGTGCTGTGATAGTAGTGTTATCCTGGTCATCTCAACCCCCAAGTCATGAGGAATGATGGCATATAGACTGTTAATGTCCATGGTGACTAGTAAACAATCAGTAGGTAAGTCTGGAAGGAGTTTGAAAGTCTTGATGAGGTCACAAGTCCCTCACAAAGGATGACATAGTTCTCACAAAGGGCTGTAGTAAAAAGTGAAGATATTGTGAGATAGGTTGCAATAGTGACCCTCTAGCAGAGATAATTGGGTAACCTGGTGGGGCCTGTACATTCTTTGGAATTTTGGGAAGAATATATAAGACTGGACAGAAATGATGTTAAACCATCAAAAAGTCACGTACAGTGCTATCAATATACTTATGTTTGTATGCTGTGTCGATCAGATGATCAATGTCTCGTTCCTACGTGATTGTAGAATCATAGTCCAATGGTCTGTACGTAGACTTGTCTGAAAGTTGTAACGTAATAAAAGTCCTTTTTCAAATTAAACAAGAAATTCAAATTCTTTTTTTTAATAAAGCATTCATAGCTGTAAACACATTTAAAAATTTCAGCTGTCAATCAAATATTGCCTGCCCCTCCTCTATGCCTTAGGCAATTACTTTCACTTTCCATTCAGCACTTCCTACATGTCACTGCTCTCCCCACATTCCCCCCAATCTCTTCACCATTTAATTGTGTAACCAGGACATGGGGATGGACATCAGGTCCCCCATTCTGGTGCACAAACAAGATTCTGAGATGATACAAGACTTGTCTTAATAACAGTGTCCCACAAAATGGCTGCTGCCTGCTTGTTATAATTATGAATTCCCAGACCGAAGGAAACAAGATTTAAATAACTTGTGTAGGGATGTGTAAAATAGTCACCCCTAGTATTTTGTGCAGGCAGTCCCTCAATGTTATGGACACCTAAATGGGTCCTAAAATACAGTTGGGAGGGGTACTGTTTGCTCTTTTCTGCTCTAAGCTAGGCCCCTGCTACTTCTAACAGTGACCAGCAGATGGCACTGTGCTGGGATATAAAAGGCTCTGAAGCCATGCTTTCAGTCGTCCATCTTGTGCTGGCTCTGACCTGAACAGGCAGGCAGAGCTCTGTGGAACCTAGACAGGTCAGGTCTAGTAAGAATAGGCTACTCACCATTATAGGTCACTCTAGGAGTGACAGACAGACAGGTTATTTAGCAGAGCAGCTCAAGGCTCCGACGAGGAGAGTCAGAGGGATTAAGATCCCGGGTACTAATAGCCCAGAAGTAGGGACTAAGTGTATAGGAACAGGGTAGATAGATTCCCCTCAGGTTCCACTTAGGGAAAGGCTGAAAGCTGGTTGTACCTTTATTGCTGCTGAGCTTGTCCTCTTGCCTGTGGGGACTAATACTGACCATATGGTGCTGTGAGTATTGCCTATTCAATGTGATGCTAAATCATGTCATGCTCTATTGTATACTCCACTGGGGATTGTGTATGTTCAATAAACCACTTCATGTTTAAGTTATAAGAACCACTGGCGCCCAATTATTATACCCTGAATCCAGTTACAGTTGCACTACACCCTGCCTCCACACCATTGCGAGGGCTCACTCCCTAAGATTACAGGTCTCATCCGGTGCACATTTATTTGGAGTGGAGCTCAATAGTGGTGTAATTAACACACAATTTACTATAGTGCTACACTTGTATAGTGTAATTAAAGTTTATTTTGCTTGACTAACTGTCATAAATCGGCACCCAGAATCCAGAACCGATGCTCAGCTCCCTGGTCTCGACTCCTTGCTTCCGCCTTTAAAGGAGAAGGAAAGTCAAAAATAAAATGTCTCTCTAATTATTGCCAATGAAAAGAATGTATCTGTGACAACAAACATTCCCTCATTACCTTTTCCAGAAGTATTTTTGCTGCAATTTTTGAAATAAGTAAGACCATGTATAAAAGTCCTACCCTGTCAGCAGTCCAGAAATCAATGTGAATACGGCAAACGCATGCGCAGTAGGTATTATCAGTGCCCTCTGCATGTGCAGACGAATCCTTGGAGCTCCCTGCTTACTGCTGAAGCTGCCATTTATACTCACGTCATTTTGGACCTCTCGGCTCCCGCCCCATTCGCTAACTGTCCAATAGCGATTGTGCTTCCACGTTGCTAAGCAACTAAGGGAAGCTTTGAAGCTCCTCCTCTGAGAAGTGAGAAGGGGAAGGCAGCTAGCGATGGGGGTCTGTCTGTCGTCTGTCTGAGGTCTGGAGTAAATTATAAAGTAAAAGAGGGGTTTTTTTAACTACGACATGTATATTGTATATTTTTCCTGGCTAACCCAATGTATATAAAAGGGAATAGCTGGGGAATAGCTGTATATAATGTTGTCTCGCTTATATATAAATAAATATATTTATACACACTTTATTTTGTACACTCGTTTTTCTTAATTTATGCAAAGATTCAAGCTTATTTATCAAAATGTTGTAATTCAACAAAAGCATCGCTATTAATCTTCAGTGTGTATGACATTCATTTAAGATTAATCAATTTATATTGCTCTGATATTGTTTTTTATTTGTTAAATCAAGGGCTATAGTTCATAATTATATTTTAATAAGATGTTATGTATTTCATTTATTTTTAATAGTATATTGAGAGAGTATATGCAGGCTGTCAGAGTTCCTAGACAAAGACTGTATTTCGAGACATCCTGGAGACACTATTGTTTGTCTAGAGATAACTGTACAGGTATAGGATCCCTTATCCGGAAACCCGATATCCAGAAAGCTCCGAATTACGGATAGACTCCATTTTATCCAAATAATCCAAGTTTTTAAAAATTATCTCCTTTTTCTGTGTAATAATAAAACAGTCGCTTGTACTTGATCCCAACTAAGATATAATTAATCCTTATTGGAGGCAAAACCAGCCTATTGGGTTTATTTCATGTTTAAATGAATTTCTAGTCGACTTAAGGCATGAAGACCCAAATTACAGAAAGATCCATTATCCGGAAAACACCAGGTCCCCGAGCATTCTGGATAACAGGTCCCATACCTGTACTAGCTTTTCCTTGTAATTTCCATTTAAGCTTCTTCACAATAGATTGTAATCTTTTCAAAGTGATTAATGGCAGGACAATGTACTGTTGGATAAACAAAGTCAATTTTAAAAAAGATTAATTTATGTTGAATGAATTAACGCTTTCCCTGGCTGTAATTTTGTCTGAAATGAAAACGCACTGACAAGAAGTTTTTAGAAACGTTGTACTCTATTAATTTAATTAAATGGCCTTTCCGGAGGGGAGGGGGGCAACTAGAGCTTTTAACTTGTGTTTTAATTATTGTGTAATTCCACTTCTGTCAAAATAGATAGGCATCTAAGTGGCAGATTTAATAATGTTCAAATTAAAATATAGAAATTTTAAATTCATAATTAGAATTAAATGTATTGTAAATTGACTAGGTAATACTCCAAACTAGATTTTAATGAAAATAATAGAAATTCTAATTTAGAAATTGATCATGTACTGTCCCTTTAAGAATTAAAATTCGAATATTTGCCAACTAAAACCTGCAGAATTATTTTTTTATCCTATGGGGGACCTCCTACAATAAATTTGTATTTTTTGCGTGGACTTTCAGAAAAAAATTAAAACATTTTTTATTAGCAAAAAAATAATTCTGTAGGTCGATCCTATTCACCCTAATTTAACTAATTATCATTTTTTTTATTTTCTATTTATTTATTTGAATTTAGAGTTTGAGATTTTTTATAAATTCCCATAAACTGCAAATTTGACCATTGATAAATCTGCCTCTAAATGTCTACTAAAATATAATAAATCGTGTTTCACATAATACAATTACATATATCAGAAACACAATTTATTGTATATATGAGAACTCAGATTTGGAAAGTTATATGTCTCCTGCATGGGCTTTTTTAAGGGCTAATACCAAATATATATACTGTTATGGAGATTTCTCAATTTTATTGATCAAAATTTCAAGGCAGTATACTGGCAAATTTCAAAAACACAGCCACACAAAATAGTATACTTCTGATTTCAAGGCCAAACATTCCACTAAGTCATTTTAGCGGAAAAAAATATGTACTATTATAAAATTCCGATTCTGCCAAATAAAAAAAGTTAAAAATATATCTCTGTCTGCCAAACTACCCAGTTGCAAATTTATTAATTCAGTTTTTTTATAATAATTGTTTAATATCTTCTACAAATTAATAGGTACCAATGTTAAACAACCAAATTAAGATTGTCCAGACTCCACTTTGTACAATCTCCATCAGTTTCTAATCCTTTTGTTTCACCTTCAAAATCATCAGTTTCGGGTCATGCCGAAAGGTCCTTAATAGAAAGTTCTGTAGCAGATCCTAAAGATTCCACATTTGAGATACAAGACCAGTCATCCTCAGATGATATAGATCTTACAACAGGATCTCAGGATAAGCCAACAATTACAGAGGAGCATGATTATAGAAAGCAACGAAAATTCATAGTATATGAACAACAGCTTGATATGTTGCTAAATCTGGTTCATTGTCAGCACAGGTCTGTTCCTCCCTGTAATGCTCCAATTATTGATATTAAAAAATATATTGATGGGAGTATGTTAAAAATTCACCTGTCTTGTCTTAATGGACATGACTCTCTGCACTGGAATTCTCAGCCTAAGTCAGGCGATATTTCAATTGGAAACGTCGCTTTGGCTAGCTCTATTATCCTGGTATGATCCACCTACCCAAGGATGAAAGAATTTTCCCATTTGATGAACATTCCTTTTTTTTCACACACAACTTTCTACAAGTACCAAAATCAATATACAGTATTTTTCCAGCCATTGACATTCAATGGAAAAAAGAACATGACAGTATTAAAAATTCATTGGAAAGTCAATCTGTTGTATTAGCTGGAGATGGGCAGTTTGATAGACCAGGTCACTGCGCAAAGTATTGCACCTACTCGACGATGGACCTATTGTCCAAAAAAATTGTCGATTTCAAAATCATGCAACAGAAACCGGAAAAACAGTCTGAGATGGAAACTCTCTCCCTCCATTCTTGTTTGGAAAGTCTTAAAAAAGAAAAAATTGATGTGAGGATTGTGGTGACAGACAGACACAGTGGCACAAGAAAACTTATGCGAACCAAATTCCGGAAGTGTTGATCATCAATTTGATGTTTGGCACCTGTGCAAAAGCATTCGCAAAAAAAAATTGCAGCATCTAAAAAGAAAAACTGCAAAGATATCACATATTGGATTACACCGATAATAAACCACCTGTGGTGGTAATGTCACGGCCGGCATCCGTACCAGAACAAATGCCAAGCACCCTGGTCTCGGCTCGGCTTCACCAGTAGTGTGACCACCGTTGGGCTTCGGGAGGAGCCCTCAGCTTACTTGGGTGCCACCTGGACTTAACGAGGGGTACAAGGCGAGATGTTCTGGCTGGCAGAGGGGCACGGCAGGTAGATAGTCTTTTGGGCCGAAGGTCACGGTACAAATGGAACAGGCAAGAGAATCGTCAGACAGGCTGGGTCGAGGCAGTCGGATATCAGAATCGCCAGGCAGGCAAGGGTCAAACCGGGTTGTCAATCAAGGGGTTAAGCTGGAAGAGTTGTCGTAGGCAGGCAGGGTCAGGATACAGAATGCAGAATAGTCAGGAACAGGCTGGGTCAAACACAGGTAATCAGACAGACAAGATACAGAACAGATCAGACGCACAAGGCTCAGGAAACACTAGAAACAAGTTCTATCACAGGCACTGGCTGGAAATCAGAATGGGCCTAAAATACTTTCAAATTTTGCGCCAAAAACGTGCCCAATGCGTGCTGGCGCAATCGCGCCAGCACGTCTGTACCTTTAAGAGGCGCGCCGAGGCAGGAGAACGAGCGCGGCGGCCATCCACGCCGCCGCACCACTAGACCACCAGGTATTTTTATTACCGGTCTGCACAAACTTGCCAACAAAATCAGGATATTCTTATGAACAAGTGGAAATCTGTGCTGTTTCATATAGCGGACAAACACAAATTTCCATCACTTGTACATTACAAAAAAATGCCAGCATAAAAGGTTTCCGTCAGCTCAAAGAAAGGACTGTAAATGGATTGGTCCAACACACCTGCACATGCAGCCTTGCGGAAGATCATTATGGAGAAATATTCATTAAGGCACCTTTGCCAAGTTGAAAAATGTTGCCATACCGGAGAACTAGAAAATTTTCACAGCAAGGTTCTGAAGTATCGCCCAAAATGTTTGTCCTTGAGAATGGACTCCATGATTGGTAGAACCAGTCTTGCTGTCTTGTCACACAACAGAAATGTACAAAGAGAACAGGCAGTTGTGAAAAAACCACATCATCGGCAAGTTTGGGTTAAAAAAAGGTTCAAAATTGTTTATCCAAAGCAAAACAAAGACTGGGTTGCCAAGCCAATTTATGAATCTGTTGAGGATGATCATCTTTTTCAAATAATGTCAGATTCACTTAACATTCTGACTGGGAAATTGACACATCAATGGTTGTCACCGTCGAAACTAATGCCACAAAATCTGCAAAAACATGTCTGTCGCTTGTCACGTTCCTAAGTATGTGTATCATAAGAAAAGTACGGAAGTATACAAACTGAAAGCAAATTAATAAAATTAATGATAACTTACTGTGTTTACATATGTTATGTTTGTTTTTTCTACGGATACTGTGCAAGGAAATCTTTACACTAACAGCTACATTTAAATAAGCAGTAAATAAAGATAAATTGGCATTTTGCCAATTAGACTCAGAAAAGTTTACTACGTCTTGATTTTGTTTATGTAACTTAATTTATATTTACAATATTATTCTGAGCATTTTATTTGAAGTAAAACAAACATTTTTCAAAATAAAATATTTTATTTTCTCGTCTTTGAATAATAACTTTTTCTGAAAAAACAAGTTGTTAAGATATTAACAATATATGTTGTCTATTATGGTCATAGTACAACAGATAGAATTTTCAAATATTTCTTTAAATAAAAATAAATAACATATTTAACCAAGTAACTGTTAACTGTATTTTTCATTTATAAGAACACAAAGTACAATTACCCCAGGTTTTTATTCAGACTCGTAGGCCATATCCCCAGCCACAAAGTCTGAGGGAAATAAGAAACCTATGTAGATAGCGAAGAAGCACGCACTCCATGGGCCAGTCGATATGATAAAAAGTCTTTATTTAAAACAGCTAAAACAATGAAACCTTACGCGTTTTGTATCCGAGGATACTTATTCATAAGGTGGCCATACACGGATAGATCCGCTCGTTTGGCGATGTCGCCAAACGAGCGGATCTCCCTCCGATATGCCCACCTTGAGGTGGGCAATATCGGGCTGATCCGATCGTGGGCCCTAGGGCCCAACGATCGGATCCTAGCGTTCGCCAAACGGGCGGTCGGATCGCGGGACCGCATCAACGAACAGATGCGGCCGCGATCCGACGGGATTTTTAATCCCATCCGATCGAGATCTGGCCGACTTTCGGCCAGATCTCGATCGGGGAAGCCCGTCGGGGGCCCCCATACACGGGCCAATAAGCTGCCGACACGGTCTGTCGGCAGCTTTTATCGGCCCGTGTATGGCCACCTATAGGCATGATTGGAAACAGCCGTGAACAGAATTTAAACAAGTAAAAAGGATATGACATACAAAAACAGTGACCCTAAATATTAACCCTAAAATTTAAATTGTTTCAGCTGAAATGAAACCTCTACTCCTATATTTTTAAGTCATTTTAAAGGAAAACTATACCCCCCAAACAATGTAGGTCTCTATTAAAAGATAAACAGCTCATGTGTAAAACCCTGCTTCATGTAAATGAACCATTATCATAATTATATACTTTTTTAGTAGTATGTGCCATTGGGTAATCATAAATAGAAAATTGCCATTTTAAAAAATAAGGGCCACCCCCTGAGATCGTAAGATTCACTGTGCATACATACAAACCACATGTTAGGTCACATGAGCCAATTAACAGACAGAGTTCTGCCTTTTGCTTCCTCACTTCTTCCTGTTACAGTTAGAGCTGCAGTATTTCTGGTCAGGTGATCTCTTCCTGTTACAGTTAGAGCTGCAGTATTTCTGGTCAGGTGATCTCTTCCTGTTACAGTTAGAGCTGCAGTATTTCTGGTCAGGTGATCTCTTCCTGTTACAGTTAGAGCTGCAGTATTTCTGGTCAGCTGATCTCTTCCTGCTACAGTTAGAGCTGCAGTATTTCTGGTCAGGTGATCTCTTCCTGTTATAGTTAGAGCTGCAGTATTTCTGGTCAGGTGATCTCTTCCTGTTACAGTTAGAGCTGCAGTATTTCTGGTCAGGTGATCTCTTCCTGTTACAGTTAGAGCTGCAGTATTTCTGGTCAGGTGATCTCTTCCTGTTACAGTTAGAGTTGTAGTATTTCTGGTCAGGTGATCTCTGAGGCAGCACAGATAGAGTCACGAAATGGTGGTTCAAGGCAAGAGATGTAAAAGGGCAATATTTATGTAAATATATATTCCAGTTTGGTAAGATTCTTTAATATGTCATTCAATTTGATATAAACTATCTGTTGCTTAAGTATTCATTTTGGGGGTATAGTTTTCCTTTAAATCATCACAGACCATTTCAAATTACTTTAAATCATTTCAATTCATTTTAAGATCATTTTTAAGACCATTTTTCAAGCCAATTTTTTAAGACATAACGGAATGCTGGAAACCAGTAGAATTAATGGATAAGTCATAAAAATACGTAGAAAAGTATTTAAATTAATTATAATAATAAGGCAATTTATGTATATAACTAGAATATTGCTCTTCTCAATAGGAGATTTTTACCGCATCAAAACCAACATCTTGATTCAGGGATGTCCATTAGCATGGTGGAACCGATGCCAAATTATGTATGAATTCATATCTCATTGCATTCAAATATCATTGCAAAACATTAAGGGAGAACTGAACAAGTGTTGGTTTTAATTTGAAGCAGGAGTAGGGAGACATGTCAGCAAACCCCACATAACTTGCAAATCAATCTGATGATCATAGAACATTGGTGCAGTTTTACCTCATGTAATGAGCCCATCGTGGCTGCTGTGTAATTCTCATGTTCAACATGCGATAGTTCCAGTCCTGTCTCTGAAAACTGATGCAGTCATTCTGAAACTCATTATTATCTGTGATGCATCTTCTGGAATCTTTTTGTACATCTAAGTGATGTCATAACAACACAGGCTTTCTATGTCTTCACATCCCACAACCACACCCGTCTGCATTCCCAATTCTTTTTGGATCGACCTTGAAAACAAGACTCTCTCCGCTATTTTCATCTTTTTCTTCTTCTTCAGAGGCATCAACTTCTGATGAAGACTCTTCAGGCTCTACATTTTCTATAAAGGAAAAGCAATACCGAGGCTCCAAGTACTACATTTCGGTTTCTCATTTTTTCCAGAAGTATTTCAAACTGTTAAAAAAAAAATGTAATTAATCAGTTATCATACTATTTAACTGCTATTAACTTAAAAGTACATATTTCACTTGTGCTCAGGTAGATGCATTGGAGATGAAGCCAGACTGAAAAGGACTGCTTTTTTAAAAAAATAAATAAATAAAGACTAGGCAAAAAGCCTGTGCAAAATAAAAAAAATTATATAACAGTTAGTTTGCCCATAATTTAATGTATAAAGAGTGAGTGGATGTCTAAAATAACAGAACACTACTTCCTGCTTTTCAGCTCTCTACTTGTTACTCAGTGACTATAAGGGGGGCCACATGGGACATAACTGTTCAGTGAGTTTGTAATTGATCCTCAGCATTCAGCTCAGATTCAAAAGCAACAGTTATGTCCCATGTGACCCCCACTCATGTCTCTGATTGGTTACTGCCTGGCATTTGCACAAATCATGCATGTAGTGAGGCATGAAGTCTGGTGATTAAAATCGAGAGGTTAGAATACCATTAAAGGACAAGGAAAATTAAACTAAAGAAGTAGGTAGAAATGTTGTACATGATGTTTTGTGCTTCTGTACCAGCCCAAGGCAACCACAGCCCTTTAGCAGTAAAGATCTGTGTCTCCAAAGATGCCCCAGTAGCTCCCCATCTTCTTTTCTGCTGATTCACTGATTCACATGCTCTGTGCTGCTGTCACTTACTGAGCTTAGGGACCCACTCACAATATACAGTACACATAGAATAGAAATGTCACAATATAAGGCTGATTAGTAATTAATACACATAATTACTACATGGCAGCACAGAAACCAGTGCAATTAGCATCAGAATTGAATAATCAGCAAACCTGTAGCATCAGCTTATATTACAGCCAGGGAAGCTCATTTTCTGCTGCTGGATAATTAGTGACGAGCCCTAAGCTTAGCTTCTCAACAGCCAATCAGAGCCCACTGAGCATGTGAGTGTCACAGACACTTTCCAAGATGGTGACCCCCTGTGACAAGTTTGAAGTCCTGGATCATTGCTGCTATTGACAAGCTCAAACTTTAGCCTCGTGCAATAAGTTCACTATATAAAATAGGCCATTTTTAGCCATATCCATTTTTATGGTTTAGTTCTTTAATTCCTTGTATACCCATTCTTTTTTATTTTTTTGCTTTGAAAAAACAAATGTTAAATATTTTTTTCCCACAGTCAAGGTCATGGGCATCCACAGAAAATTTTCCAGGGGGGCAAGAGAGAAAACCTATTACACAAATGACTTGCCAAAACCAAAAAAGTGGACGGTGCTCCGTTCAAGGAGATAGCAGGTTTATTGCAGGCTCCTACAAGGATCTTCCCGCCCTACGCATTTCGGGATTCAGTCTCTTAATCATAAGCATGCCTATTAAGGGATTGAATCCCGAAACGTGTAGTAAGTGTTGCACATGTATATCATTGTATATCATTGTCCTTCTATTAGTGACACAAACTCATTGTTTGCCAGGACAGCACTTGCTTTTTTGTACTTTCTTAGCACAATTACTGGCCAGTGGCTTGTACAATGTTATTCCCTCTAGAGTCCTAGTTACAGTTGAATACATACAGTGAGGCCTCCATTTTACTTGCCCTCATTTTAAGTTTTTCCATATGATGCACCGAATCCACTATTTTGGATTCCACCGAACCCCCGAATTCTTAGCGAAAGATTCGGACCAGTACTGCAACTAATCTGAATTCTAATTTGCATATGCAAATTAGGGGTAGGAAGGGGAAATATTAGTCGCCTCCCGCCCCTATTAGGATTTGGTTCGGCCAGGCAGAAGGATTCACCCAAATCCGAATCCTGCTGAAAAAGGCCGAATCCCGAACCGAATCCTGAATTCAGTGCATCCCTACAAGATATTACTGGGCCCCACAGCAAGTTACTTTTCAGGTCCCCAAATTGTCTAGGGGTTGACCTGTTTTACTAATATTTATTGAAATTTTACATGAATTGGGTACTTGTGGGGCCCTTATACCTCCTGGGCCCCCCTGCAGCCACAGGGTCTGCTTCCTCTGTAGTTACACCCCTTCTTATACAAGTGGCCCCACCAATACATAATACATTTTCCTGACTTTACACTATTTTTTATGGTCCCCTAAAAAATGTGAAATGTGGGTTCTACTGTACATAAAGTAGAGTAACACCAGCAGGGAGAGGTCGTGCAGAACAAAATGTCACTAGTATCGAATCTATGTTTATACATTCAATTTCAGTCTAGGGGGAAGGAGCATTGTTCCCAGAGTTCCCAGAGGGTTAAAAGATAAGTCAACTAAAAAGAAACAATTAGGTGGATACAGGACAAGAGCAGGAGAGGGGATGAGGTGCAAAATAATATATATATTATAATATTAGAGATATTTCTATCTATACAGATATATAGGGGCAAATTTACTAAATGGCAAAGTGGCTAACGCCGGCGAAAATTCACCAGCGTGACGTCATTTTGCCACTTCGCCAATTTACTAACAGTGGTCCTGGCGAAAATTCGCCAGCGAATTAGATAGAGTAGCGCAACTTCGCAGCTTAACGCCTGGTGAAGTTGTAATCTGGTGAAGGGGCAAAATTACGCAAATTTACTATGTTATTTTATTTTTTTCATGAATGTTACCTCTTTCGCCAGAGTTCACTTCGCTAGGTTAGACCAGGCAAAGTGCAATAGACTAGATAGGAATTTGTTTTACTTTTTATAGGGTAATAGGCTAAAACAGAAATTTTTTTTTAGTTTGCCCACCTTCCCCCCTACATTGTATAACATATGGCACCTTAGCTATACTGTGGGCACATGTGTAGGGCATTAGAACACCCCTATACACTTGGGATTGTGTAGTGTGCGCTACATCATACACGTCCACTCATTTTAAATTTGGCGCCGTATGCAAATTAGCCTTCGCAAGCGTAACTTCGAACGGCTGGTCGTACTATTACTTGTGCAACTTCGCAAGCGTTTGGTAACCTGTGCGCAACTTCGGATCTTCCTAAATTTGCAATATAAGATCATAGTGTCATTATAATTTGTTTTCGAATGTTGTGTGCAGGATGATTGGAACCAATCCATTGAGTCTCCTTTTTCAGTCAGACCTCAATGCTGCCATTTTTTGTTACACCTTAACGTGTGCGTTTCAGTAACATGGAACAGTTACAGCTTTATTTCCATTTCAGTTGCAACGATTTTGACATTGACTTTTTTCTTGATCAACTATTTTAATGATTTTTCAAACTTTAATGGCTGCAATGGTCTATTTCAGAATGTATCATTTTTTTCGACATAAGGTCCATCATTGAATATGTACAATATTTGTCTGTATGTCCTGGACCATCAAATTGGCTCGTCTCCTGCTGAGGCATCAGATTGTCCTGATAAGAATGTCTTTATATCAGCCTGTTCTTTTCCCACTGGATATCTATAGCAGGGAAAACAAATTCTCATTGATAGCAGTAAAACGTTGTGTGTGAATAGAAGGACATGTTCAGAATGTAAATCATATCTTCCAGATTTGTTGAACCGCTGAGAACGATGGCATAAGCCACAGCTACATTGCCAATAGAAGTTTCACCCACCATTGGTTGTCACAACAATTTCAAAGAATTATGTCCATTTATACAATACAATTAAACTTTTAGTAAGGTTCCATCTGTTCTTTTATTTTTAATTTCTACTGTAGGTGTAAGGTTAATATCAGGGAGCCGCTGTAACTGCAGTTAGTCACTCCATGGGGAGTGGGTATGGGGGAAGCCCAGGGGTTTACCCATAGATGATAGGAGGCACAGACATAAGTAGATTGAAGATTTAATGGCAACCAATAATGTAAACAAAGACAGGAATATGCAAAGCGAAAGTCAGGGTCAGGCCAAGATCATAAACAGGGATTCCACAGGATATAAGGAATTGGGGTACTCACACAGGAATCAAGGTAACGAGGCTTTCACTGTTCAAGGTTTTCAAGTTTCAGGTCGGCAGGTCAGGAACAAGCAAATACATTCAATGAGGTTTATAAAGGGAAAGAGATTAGGAATGGGAGACACATGAGGGTAAACGAGGTGAGTGGAAAACGGAGAAGACATACTGTGAACAGGTAGATATACCTGAGCATCAGGACAAGAGTTCATGATCAGCCTCAAGAGCCTCCAGTGGCTCATCCGGTAAGAACAGAGTCCCAGACACAGGAAAGCAGGGATCGAGTCCTGGCTAATCCTGACATTATCCCCCCCTTGAGGGTCGACGGGCACCCATCACAGGAGGCAGACCAGGAGCACAGGCACCCATCACAGGTGGTGGGCCACGAGCAAACAGGTGCTGTTTGGCCAGGGCAAACAATACACAGGCAGAAACTGGCTCAGGAAGAAGCAGTCGACTGAGAGCCAGCACTGGAATGGAGTCTGGCTGGGAAACTGACACGGAGGCTGGAACCAGCTGGGCTGCTGGCACAGAGGCAGGTGGCTGGAGAGTTAGCACGGGCACAGGAGGCAGCTGCTGGGAAGCCAGCACAGGTGGAAGCTGCTGAGGAGCCGGCACAAGAGGGAGCCAGTTGCCGAGGAAGCCTAGCTGGAGCTGTGGACAGCGGAGGCTGCTGGGATGGCCCTTCTGGAGCTGTGGGCAGCCGTGGCTGCTGGGATGGCCCCTCTGGAGTTGTGGGCAGCCGAGGCTGATGGCATGGCCCCTCTGGAGCTGAAGGCAGTGGTGGCTGCAGGGAAGGCCCCACTGGAGCTGTGGGCAGCTGAGGCTGCTGGGAAACCCCCTCTGGAGCTGTGGGCAGTCCCTGGAACTGGAGCAGTCTCTGGAGGGATAGCCAGCCCTGGAACTGGAGCATACTGCAGAGGAGCAGACTGCAGACTGGTTGTCAGCATTGGAACTGAAGCAGACTGCAAAGGTATAGCCAGCACATGAGTAGGAGGTTGTGGAGGAGTCAAAGACCAAATAACTGGAGGTGACCGGCTGGACACAGGCCAGAGAGCAAGATCTTTCTCATCAGAGTTAAAATCTTCCCAATCCTCCTCATCATAAAAACAAAAATGGATGCCATCTTCGGCCTCATCCTCCCCATCCCAAGGGAGTTGTAGTTCAACACAGGAACCAGAATGCACAGAGGGTTTTCCCACAGGCTTCCTGCAGTTTGGCGGAGTTATTCTGTAAGGTTTACAGTGGGGAGCCAGTGTAACTGCAGTTAGCCACTCCATGGGAGTGGGTATGGCAGAAGCCCAGGGGTGTACCCATAGATGATAGGAGGCACAGACATAAGTAGATTTAATGGCAACCAATAATGTAAACAAAGAGAGGAATATGCAAAGCGAAAGTCAGGGTCAGGGATTCCACAGGATATGAGGAATTGGGGTACTCACACAGGAAACAGGAATCAAGGTTTTCAGGAACAAGGCTTTCAAGGTTCGGGTCGGCAGGTCAGGAACAGGCAAATACATTCAATGACTCAGCCCTGAGCAAAGCTCTGGGCGGGGTTTATAAAGGGAAGGAGATTAGGAATGGGAGACACATGAGGGTAAACGAGGTGAGTGGAAAACAGGGAGGAGACATACTGTGAACAGGTAGATATACCTGAGCATTAGGACAAGAGTTCATGTTCAGCCCCAAGAGCCTCCAGTGGCTCATCCAGTAAGTGCAAAGTCCAGGAGACCAGGGATCGAGTCCTGGCTGATCCTGACAGTCGGTGCCTGACTGGGGGGTTCAATAGGGTGCTGGTATTTGACAAGATGTAGTAGGGCATCTAAATTGTCTTCAAATATGAAACATTTTCTTGCTTTCACATACTCCAATTGCCCACACACACTAGTTTATTGTTGTTCTTCTGATTTGTCAGAAGATGATTGTTCAGATATTTCTGTTGCTGTAGTTGAAGAAAAATTGTGGATTTCTGTTCAATGTGTAACACCTATTTGGGCTGCATGGCACACAAATAGTTAAAGTGTCCAGCTAGCAGTAGAAGCAGGGGTTACACGCGACTCACACAACAGGGTCAGGGCCTTTGCCATGTGGAAGTGTTCCCTCTATGGTGTAGTGCAACTACATCCCCCAGGCTACTGTGCAGACAACAAAAGATGGGCGCCAGGAGGTTCTTGCAGTAAAACAGAAGCGGTTTATGTAACTATGCACGAGGCAAGTGACCACAGGTTTAGTAGTCACACAGGAGCTGAGGCAATAGCACATTTCTCACACAGAGCTGCAGCCATTAGGCATTTCTCACAGAGGAAAGGTCTCCATTAGACATTTGCAGTATCACACACATTCCCTCCTGGAAGTTGTCAGGAAGCAGCTTGTACCCTACAGTCCCTCTTCACTGAGGTCCCTGACTGGAGGCAACACACAGAGCCTCTGGGAAGCTCCTCTCTTACTGCAAATCCTTGTTGGAGCTTCAGCTGCTCTTTCTCTCTCACCTCTCTGCCTTTCTCTCCTAGAGAGACTATGACAAGTCTGCCCTAGTGTAACTATTCCTCCTTCACGGGGTTACCTGCTCCCCGACTTCTTCTCCAAAGCACATGGGCCTTTCTGGGCCTAGCTGTGCCCAATAGAATATGGAGAAGCCGCACACCACACACTCCCAAAGGTTCTTATCCTGGTGCCCAGTGATAGAGGAATCGGCAGCCTCACAACAAGGGTAAGAAGAATTTCACCGGCACACAGGAATTGTAGTAGCAGGGCAAGCCCTTGCAATTTTATTATGCAGTAGTGCAACGTTTCGGGGTCACGCCCCTTTGTCAAGCATAGTGTGGACAAGTGCAGACATGATTTAAAGGGTGTGCAATTAACAAATTAGCATATTTAACAAGCATTGCTGTGAAAAAAGTACTTTGCATTGAAAAAGATTTTTACATATCAAGATGCCATTTAAAATGCAATGTTAAAGTGAAAAAATATGCATCCAGGTGCCAATTAACAATACACTGATATAAAATTTCATAGTGGAAAATGCAGTTAAAAAGGACAATGTTAAAAGATATTGCAGTAAAAACCTGTTTAGTAGAAAAATTTAGTGAAAATATTTTTATCAAAAATGCCCATCAAAAAGAACATAGTAAAAGATCAGTTAAAGTCCATAAGTGGTAGTCCTTTATTTTGACTTCACGTAGTGCTGGAAGTGATGAAATATAAAGGTGAATATCTAAGAGAAAATTTTTAAAAAAACACAATATGGCAACACAAAGGCCATGAAAAAAAAGTTAAAATTGTGACAGCTAGACAGATTCGATTAAAAGAGTAACAAATACTTAAAATAAGATAACCCTGCATCCTAAAGGGATGGGGAAAAAAGGACACTTTACCTGTCCCTGAAGGGATCTCATAACAAAGTTTTTATCTGAAAGGAGAAGGAATAGCATTAGTATATATTTCTACCATTCCATAATTTTATAAATAACACGACATATTGTACTCCTCGTTAAGCCCCTTCGGGGCCCTGCTTTGCAATGCCCAGATCCAATAGCACTCCCTTTGTAGTAGAGCTCTTTTGATATCTTGGCCCTGTTTACACATAACTTTTTCTAACACCTGCCAGCGGAGCTGCGCCACCCTGTGGCCATGTGTGAAAAAGTGTTTGGCTAGAAGGGTTTCTCGTTTAGTTTTAACCAACTCCTTTTCTTTATCCGTAGTAGTTGCTTGTGTCCCTAAAGTTGTTTGACCAACGGCAGGTAGTTGATAATTCCTGATTGTGGACTTATGTTCATATAATCTTGTTTTAATGGATCTGGATGTCTGGCCCACATAGGCCAGACCACAGGGGCATTTCAGGCAATAGATCACATTGCTGGTGTCACAGGTGAAAAAACCTTTAATCGAATGTTTAGAACCTTGCAAAGGATGTGTGACATACTCCCCAGGGATAATCCCACTGCAGTGTCCGCAATTCCTGCAGGGGAAAGTGCCGTGTGATCTCATAGGCTGTTGGTTGTTTAGGTTACACTTTTAGGTTTCGTTTTCACCAAATCACCCACATTTTTCCCCCGCCGGTAAGAGAATAGCGGAGGAGCCTGAAACAGCTTACCATACCTCGGATCAGTGCCAAGAAGTCCCCAATACTTAAGTACGATCTTACGGCACCGTTTTGAGTTTACATCAAAAGTGGAAATAAACGGTATTCTAGGGGATTTGCGTGTTTCAACCATCTTTTTCTCTAGTAACTGTTGTCTAGGAATAGCCCGCACCTCTTGTCTGTGTTTCTCTAGGGTACCTTCCTCGTATCCTTTAGCCAAGAACTTTTCAATCATCTGTGCAGAAGCATTATCATATAATTCCTCAGTGGTTGCTATGCGCCTGACCCGTAGCAACTGGCTCCGGGGCAAGCCCTTAAACAACCCAGGAGGATGATATGATGTGGGCCGCAATAAGTTATTTCTATCCGTTGGTTTGGTGTAGACTGTGGTTAAAAACTCCTGTCCTGTGTATTTGATGTTTACATCCAAAAAGTGTAACTCATTGGGACTAACCTCCAGAGCTGTACCCAGGCTCCCCTGAGCTCACCCAGCTGGATCAGCATCCACAGGCCAAAGAGGAAGTGGCCACTCCCTACACTCACTATATAGCAGTGTAGCAGGGGCGGGTCATTCTCTCCTGGCAGATCACTCGAAGAAAAAGGTGGGGCCTTAAAGCTGCAGGGCACATTAACCCATAGGGGCCCCTACAAATACATGAACCTTGATCTTTACATGGTGTTTCAGGGTTATCTAGAGTTTGTAATGTTGGTGCAATGGGAGAGGCAGATGTTAAATGGCTTGTTGGTTGTGTAGCTTGTGACAAGCTGGCTGCCTGTACATGTCATTTTGGGGGAAATTAGATATGGTGGGCAGTTAAGCAGAGGATCAGGAGCACAGAGACAGGGACGCAGCTTCTTCAGGCAAAAACACAGGTTTTTTTCAGGCAAACTTTAACCCAACATAAAGTCACTGGTATATAGGAACACATTCATTAGCGCTTGTTTCATGCATTTTTTTTATTTTCCGTTTTTTACAAAGGGTACAAAAGAAAAAAGGGGGGTGAATTAATTACAAAAAGCCGTCAAAACATAAATGACATGTCTTATTCATACCTCAATAGCATCAATCAGTTTCTTTCCCTTTATTTACCTTTTAATCTATCATCATTTGGTCCTCAATAAACCTATGCCAGGGTAGCCAAGTCTTCCAATATTTTTGACTATTGTTATGGTGTAGATGAGTCCCTTTTACTCTCTCCTCCAGGGACACAAAATCACCAGCTTTAGGCCTGATACTCAATCTCAATCACGTGGTAACGTCTCCGTCTGCTCCTTGCAGTGACAGGCAGCACCCCAGCTATCTTTACCAATGTTTCCGTCCCACTTGGGGACCTTTTTCAAGGATGAAAAAGGTCCCCAACTGCGACCAAAATGTCATTAAAGGGAATCTGTCGTCATTTTAAAAAAAATTTTTTTTTTTGCATTTTTATAAAAAACACACATCCATAAACACTGTGTGGCAAATAAAATGTTAATCCACAACTCCATGCATAAGTTCTTTTAGTTTGTATTTTGTCATGGGGGCTTCCATTTGTGCTCATTACACATTCATCGTGTGCTGCTCTAACAGCAGGCCCAGCATTACCTGTGTGCTTGGAGGCAGCCACTCTGTAATGAAAATCCAGGTCCCTGCACTACGACATGAGAATCTAGCCCCTCCCCTCTCTGCCCATGTGTGTGATGTTTGGAGGAGAAAGGTCACATGGTTTGCAGGGAACCAATTACTTTCACTTTCCTACGTCCTGCTCTACAGCTGCACTAGCAGCCCCTCCTCCCACAGACACTATCAAAGCTCCTCCCCTTCTGTAAGTTTGTTCTCTGCTTTCCTTTGGAGGGAGGAACTTTCTCTCCTTGTTGCCTTCCTAGTTAGTTGTACTGGTTACTAGATGAGCTAAAGGAGCTGTGAGTTCCCTCTGCTAATATCCACCTCACACACACTGCGCTCCTTTCCTGCCTGCAATACTTATCTCTTCATTAACTACTTACTGCCTCCTTTCTCCTCAGCTATTTTAACCCTTCCTAGACTTCCTCCTAAGTTTTCCTGGTTTTCAAGTATGTCCTCCTTATTTTATCCTTTTTTGTCTATTCCCTCTCATCAGTCCTGGGAGTGAACTCCTGTGGTTCTGCCATTCATTTTTGTGTAAAAAAATATAATAAACTATTTATATAAAATATTTTTTCCAGTGTCCAAAATGAATTGTGTGTGTATATATATATATATATATATATTTATTATTGAAACGTGGGGGCAGTGATCCCAGGACTATCTTATTTGAGTCCTTCTGAAGTGGTGTCAGTGGGAGTTTATCTTGATTCCTGCCTATTGTACAATTGACAGGCTCAGCAGACAAGGCTCTATTTACATTACAGGAGCTTGTAGGGGGGAGGGGTAATGACATCACTCCAACTTGCAGCGCAGCAGTAAAGTGTGACTGAAGTTTATCAGAGCACATGTCACATGACCTGAGGGCAGCTGGGAAATGTCAAAATGTCTAGCCCCGTAGCAAATTTTAAAATTAGATATAAAAAAATCCATTTCTTGTTTTGAAAAACAGATTTCAATGCAGGATTCTGCTGTAGTAGCACTATTAACTGATACATTTTGTAAAAAACATTTTTTTCCACGACAGTATCCCTTTAAGAAACATTATGTTTCCATATTAAATGTAATATTTTTTGGTAATGTTAGGGAATAATCCAAAGACCGGAGATCACCGAGGTAAAAGGAATAATCCAAGTTTATTATTTATATAATAAACATACACGAGCTCCGTGGGTTCTGATACACAAGTAGGTCAGAACTGAGAAACAAAAGATTGACCACACATTATATACCCTTCAGGAGAGGAACTTCAATGGGAAAAGGCCTCTCTAGGGAGAAAAGGGAGTATTGCCAAGTATCTATCTATCTATCATAGTGTACAATTATCTAGTGTTAGCTAGCTATGTGAACGAGAAGGGAGTAACATAGTGGGAGATCTTCAAGGCCAGGGCACCTGCTAGAAGCAAAAGGATAACATAACATACTACTGATAAGGACCTTCTCAGATGGCACACTGTCTCCTGGGTAGTCTTGAAACAGTTCATAGAAGGGCCCCATGGGCACTTTAAAAACTGCTCAGTCTACCTTGGAGGGGGGCTTAGGAATGCGAGGGGCCATCTAGGGCCTGCAAGACTTTTCCTTCCACAGTAATAATTAGTTTGTGATTAAAATTTAGATGCACTATAATTACTTTTCTTCATTTTTCTGGTCGGACCGCGCGGCCTAGGGGCGCCCAGAAGTAAAATCCGGCGCTGACAACAATAACAGATTGATTAGGAGATCAGTTTATATCTTTAACAACTGTTCAGCCTCCAGGACACAGAATTCTTTGGCAGGAGAGATCGGACATCTCTACGTTTGTGATGCTTATGTAACAATAACTTGGGCTATACAGAACGTAAGGAGTTCATATCCAGCTAGTGATAAGAGCATGGGTTACATGTGACTCAAACACTTCAGGCTTGAGCCTTCACTAAATGGAAGATTTCAGGAATGGTGTAGTGTAGTTCATCCCAGGGTAATTAGCGAGCTTAGCTCTGTGATTGCCAAACCTATTTACTTAATTTTTCAGGATTCATTGAGATCTGGCTTAGTGCAGAGAGACTGGCAAATTACTAATGTGGTGCCTCTATTAATAAAGGGATCCCGTTCTTTGCCTCAAAACTATAAGCCAGTTAGTCTGGTGGTAGGGTTAATAAAGGATAAGATACAGGACTTCATAGCAAATAATAATACTATGAGTTTGTGTCACCATCTTTTTATGCGTAATAGATGTTGCCAGACTAACAATTTCTTTTTATGAGAAGGTGAGCAGGGATCTTGATTCTGGGATGGCAGTGGATATGATTTACTTGGACTTTGCTAAAGCATTTGATACAGTGTCACACAGAAGGTTACTGGTTAAATGAAGGAATGTTGGCCTGGAACATAGTACCTGTAGGGGAGTGCCAGTGTCTGCTGGTGAGGACTGGGTGAAAGGGAGCTCCATGAAATGAGAATACAAAGGGAAAATAGTGTGTATCTGCAAACTGAAAAACAGTTGTGTATTTCTGCTGTAAGAGGCAAAGCCTGTCTGAAAGAACTGAAGAAATTGTAACAAAGGTGGGAAGAGACAGTGAAGAAAAACTTTATAGGCGGTAGGATTATTATCTGTTCAGAATAAATTCTGAAATAACCCCTATACTATAGATCTGATGAGAATGTGATAGGGACCTTAGATTGTAAGCTCAATGGGGCAGGGACTGATGGGAATGTGATTTGGGCATTAGATTGTAAGCTCACTGGGTACAAGGACTGATGGGAATGTGATAGGGAATTGGAGAGGAGCCAATGGGAATGATGTATAATCTCTGTACAGCACTAATTAATAAGTTAGTGATTTAGTAATAAATTTTAATACATCATTTAATATAAAGAAGTACGTCAGCCTGGATTAACCGGAATATGCATTATTATTAAGTAGAAAAGATCGAGGGAATGGCCTGAGCCCTGGTGATGAGTAAGAAGAAGAGGCCAATAGTTAGGAGCAATGCTACTGTTATATATGCAACTCCTATTATTGCAGCAATTCTTTAAAGCTGGAGCTAAACCCACTCTTTAGACCCACTGGTTTTAAATTCATGTTACTAAATGCCTCAATATGGAAAGTCTGAGGGAGAAGGCACAGTGCTCTGATCTTGAAGACTTGTGGTATTAAATTATTAAATATACTAAACTTTATTAGTTTGGCTTTGTGTAAAAACATTTGTCTCTTGTTATTAAGAAAGACACTCGGATGTGGGTATTTATTTATTTCACATTCACCACAATTGTACTCTGATATAATAAGTCCCATAATTATAGAAGATATTAGAGAGTCAGAATATACATATAAATCTGGGGAATTGTAGGCACAAGGCAGAAATAGAGAAAATCCAAATACACAGGGGGGGGGGATATCAGGGACAAAGTGCAATATGAGGTCAGTATTTATAGCCGTGGGTATTGGACCTTTGTAATCCTACATTTGGTCCCCACTTAGTGCAAATAGGTATAAAAACATTTGGAGTAACAACCCCCTGCTATAATTGCAGTCATATCTAAAGTGCTCACTTCCAGATAACAAGGGAAAGTCCGTCTTAAGACTTTTTCTTTGCATAATGAAAGCCAATGTTTATAATGAATTAAACCTTTTCATTGGTGTAATTAAAGGATAAGTAAACCTTTTGTACCAACCACTCCACCTGCTGGTCAGTTTCTGTAACTGTACAGTCAGATCGATCTACCTTCAGAAGGAAAACAGAGAAGTGTTCTAATGTTGCTCTTCACAGAAATGAGATTAAAAACTTCAGATTCCCTTTTTCCCCTTCCTGCTCAGTGCAACATCAGAACATTGCTCTGTTTTCCTTCTAAAGAGAGATCTCTCTGACTGTACAGTTATAGGAATTGACCAGCAGGTGGCGTGGTTGGTACAAAACGCATTATACTGGCAGTTAATAAAAACGTATAGCTCTGAAACTGAAAAAATAAATAATTAAAGCAAATGGCAAAGTCCTAAGCAATTTTTCATTCAGTTTTTATAAAGGTTTGCTTATCCTTTAAAAGCAGCATTTGTTTCTGTCTGTTCTCTGGTTCTGACTCAATATAACAGGACTCCCTATTATTCCAGCTGGTTTTTACTACATCGTTCCGGTATTCAGATCCAGATGTTCAATAACAATTACATTTATAAAGTTACTGTATAGAGAACACTTATGATGTCTATGAGTAGGAGATGCTATGAAGTCCATGTACTAGAACCATTAGCAGGAGGAGGAGTCTGGGTGTGAGGGGGAGGTTCCAGCCACACCCTCCGCTCCAACACTGGATTTTCTGGCCATTCAGAATTTCCATATCACAAGCTGATTGAGATGCACAGCCGCTCATTGCAAGGAGCACTAGAAGGAACCAGATAAAAGATGGTTGTTATATGGATCCATCAGTTATGGAGTCAGGGTTCAGTAATGCTGGTCTCTGGGCTCGGGCTGAGTGGGTTCCATGGTGGTGGTTGCAGCCAGGCAGTCTAAGAAGCGTGTGTGCCCCTTACTAAACAGCTCCCTGGACATTTTATTAGTGGAAGGAAAACCACTCAAGCTTTTGGGAAGGACCCCTTTATGTACAGCTAATTAAGAGGTCCTCTGTTTGGCCAAAAAAGAAGAATCTTTCTGCCTCTGTTCCAGGCCTGGACTGGGAGTCAAAATAGGCCCTGTCATTCCAAGTACCCAGAGGCCCAAACAGCCTCCTACCAGTCCACTATATGGTAACTTTCTATTGAGCCGTACAGCAGCCCCTCTGGCATTTGCCAGAACCCACAGATTGCCAGTCCGGGCCTGCTCTGTTCTCTCTGTGCTGTATGGACTTCACCTTGGACTGGCTATTGTACATCAAGGCTTTGTGCAAAATGTCACAATGATCATTGTAGTGGCACCTATTTAGCTTGGATGGGCTCAAAACCAAGAGGCCAAATTGGTCATTATGAGTGTTGCTGGCTCTAGAGATGGCAGTTGGTGAACATGCCCAGTTTAGTGTGACAAAAATACCCCACAGATGACATGGCACTTTCATTAGTGGTTCTTGTGTAGTTATAGCTTTTGGGCCCCTCAGAGGCGTCATGGGTTTAATCAACCTTCGTTTTAACCAGGGGGCTGTATTCGAAGGAAACAATTTGGGTAACACTTAAATAAAGTATTAAAGTCTCCAGTGTGGCTTTAGGTGGCATCATCTAGTCTTCCCCATTTCTGCTACATGTTCTTTGGGACCTTTTTTGTGTGGG
This sequence comes from Xenopus laevis, assembly GCF_017654675.1. Lineage (NCBI taxonomy): Eukaryota > Metazoa > Chordata > Amphibia > Anura > Pipidae > Xenopus > Xenopus laevis. The sequence continues at coordinate 162,480,565 of NC_054381.1, forward strand.
GCTTTAGACAGTTGCCATTATTGCCCCCCTAAAGACAGCTCAGCTAAGGGTTTTCCAGAAATTGCCACAATATGGGCCCTTTCATCCCAATTGGTTTTGCCCAATCACAATAAGGAGTATCTTGTTGCTTTTGCAGGGTAAGTGCAGGTTATTCCCAGGCTGGTAAGACCAAAAACTCACCATCATTTGAATAATTCTGAGGCTGACTGGAGAAAGTGAAGCAATTGTTCTCATTGTCCCGGCAGAACACGGGTACCTGGGTCTCACAACTGGAAGAATAGATGGTCAGGCAGCCGGGACATGTCAGACCATTGAGCGGGCCTTCGAGGAGCACTGAGGGGAGATAGACTGGGTTAGACATTGTATTGCGTTGCCATGATTATTATGTGCTGCAGTGTAGGTTATGGGGGCAATATACACAGTATTGGCAGTAAATCGCTGGAAATGCATTCTAATTATGCTTTTAACTGATTAATGTGCTGTAAATAAAGTGCAGAGCAAAACAGAACATTCTATAGGTCAAAGTATAATCTTTACAGTACCTTAGTTTAGCCACAGGGTGGCAGTGTTAAAATATATATGCTGGAGCCCTATACTGTGCTCAGGGTTCTTTTTGCCTGAAACTTCCTGATCAGTAGGTGGATCCCCAGCAAAGATAAGGGCTATTTAGCTGGACAGTTTTGGCTCCACCAAGGAGAGTTCAGCTGGTCATAGACACACAGATATAATCGTACAAAACAAAGTTTAGAAGTTTGTAGGCTTCAAATAATCGTTCCACTATCTGTCGCTTAGTCAATGGGGACAGGTGAAATAATTTAGGATAATGATATTATCTTTGCTTGTACAGGTATAGTATCGGTTATCTGGAAACCCATTATCCAGAAAGCTCAGAATTACAGAAAGGCCATCTCCCATAGACTCCATCAGGCCCGGACTGTCAATCTGTGGGTTCTGGCAAATGCAAGAGGGGCTGCTGTAAGGTGCCATAGAAAGTCACTATTTAGTGGGCTGGTGGGGGATGCCTCTCTGTACTTGGAATGCCAGGGCCAATTTTGACTCCCAGTCCAGACCTGGACTCCATTATAATCAAATCATTCGGATAATTTCCTTTTTCCTTGTAGTAATGAAACAGTATTTTGTTCTTGATCCCAACTAAGATATAATTAATCCTTATTGGAAGCAAAACAATCCTATTGGGTTTAATTAATGTTTTATTGATTGTTTAGTAGACTTAAAGATCCAAATTAAGGAAAGATCCCTTATCCGGAAAACCCCACGTTCCGAGCATTCTGGATAACAGGTCCCATACCTGTATTGCCTGAGAATATCCACGGGGGACTTACTCCAGGACATAACTTTGGTACAATTGCTGTCTGACAATTAATGGCCAGAACTTCATCTGATTTATTATTTAATCCTACAATTTAAATCGGAATGATTAGTATTAGATTGTTGCAATTGAAACAAATGATCGATATCGGAAGTGAGTTAATCTATGGAGGTACAATGCTGTATCATGAGGACACTACGTTACTTTGTTGAACTCCCTTGTGGGTTTTTCTAAATAATCCGTTCCTGGTTTTAAGTTAACTTTAAGGGGCAGATGCATCAAGGGTCGAATATCGAGGGTTAATTAACCCTCGATATTCGACTGGGAATGAAAATCCTTCGAATATCGAAGTCGAAGGATTTTGCGCAAAAACTGCAATCGAGCGATCAAAGGAATAATCGTTCGATCGAATTATTAAATCCTTCTAATCAAACGATTCGAAGGATTTTAATCCAACGATCGAAGGATTATCCTTCGACCAAAAAAAGTTAGCCAAGCCTATGGGGACTTTCCCCATAGGCTAACATTGACTTCGGTAGCTTTTAGGTGGCGAACTAGGGGGTCGAAGTTTTTTCTTAAAGAGACAGTACTTCGACTATCGAATAGTCGAATGATTTTTAGTTCGAATCCTTTGATTCGAAGACAAAGTTGTAGTCGAAGTAGCCCATTCGATGGTCGAAGTAGCCCAAAAAACACTTTTTTTTTTTACTTCGAATCCTTCACTCGAAGTTAATGAATTGGCCCCTTCGTATGTTATAGAATGGTCAATTGTAAGCAACTTTTCAATTGGTCTTCATTATTTATTTTTTATAGTTTTTTTTTTTTAATGATTTGCCTCTTTCCAGCTTTTCAACTCAAACTACAAATAATAAAAAACGAAAACCTATTGCAAATTGTCTCAGAATATGCCTCTCTACATCATACTAACAGTTAATTTAAAGGTGAACATCCCCTTTAACAACCTCGTCCTACATGATAATTGCTTTATCTGTAAAGTGAATGGATTTGGGAGCCCCAGGTAGCTCCTTTTACTGTAGCCTTACACAGATAACATAAATCAATGGAATGTTTTTGTGTTACTGTCTCTTTAATAAATGATGAGTCGGTATCTGCTGACGTCTTGTGATTATGACATTGAAGGAATGTAAAAGGTTCAGTAAATTGCCATTGGATTGGATATTGTGCCATTATTCTGCCTTTGTCACACATCACATTTAATCCCAGGTCCTATTTGTATTAAACTTGATTGTAGTAATACCATAGCCCATAATGAATCATATAGCAATTTGCATATAATTAAAGGATGTGATGAAACAGAACAATGCAGAAGAATGCCCAATTGCAACACAAACATGTGGATTGGATCTTGGTTCCCATCCAGCCACGTTCCCTGAGGAACAGCCCAGATCGATGTGGGACTCCAAGAGCCTTTATGGAGCTTTTATGGACCCTACAATAGGTCTCTAGGGGTCTGAGCCCTCCTATTGATGCTTTGCACTACTCTCCCCTGTAACACAAACGGAACACCAGCTGGAATATTAATTACAGTCCCAAGGGAAGTTCCCATTGTGAAGCTTTGGGAGGCACTATATTCCCTATAGTCATGGGAGTATGACTCTATATCTCAGTTTATAAAGAGAAAAATAGTCATTAATTGACATTGATTGGATGCCAAGTAACAGAATAGTGTCATTTAGTAAGAAATAATACACAGTGTGACCCATAGGACTTACATTGTCATTGCGGCCAAGTGACATCAAGGCTGGAGGAATGTGATGCTGATTTGGGGATTTTGTGTGGGAATTTATTTGGGGCATTTATAGTTTTTTATTTTACTTGTTGCCATTTGTTTAACACAAATGGAAAACTGAATTTCTCCTCCCTTGTGTGAACCTTGACTGGATTGTCTGCTAGAGTTTACAAATCATCTCTCACTCCTTGTAACAAATATAAACACTATAACGTATATAATGTTGTAATACAGCAATCTGGGAGGCAAAGATAGGAAATGAGGAGTGAAAGGGGTGTTACAGGGAGAGCTGGGAAGTGAATCAGTGGTACAGGCTGATACATTAGATAGGTACAAGGAAGGGTCGGATGCTTTATTCACCAGTAGCTTCTCCCAGCAGACAGGAGGGAGCCAATGAGATTAGAGGAGGGAAAGGGGTGTAACAGGGAGAGCTGGGAAGTGAATCAGGGGTACAGGCTGATACATTAGATAGGTACAAGGAAGGGTCGGATGCTTTATTCACCAGTAGCTCCTCCCAGCAGACAGGAGGGAGCCAATGAGATTAGAGGAGGGAAAGGGGTGTTACAGGGAGAGCTGGGAAGTGAATCAGTGGTACAGGCTGATACATTAGATAGGTACAAGGAAGGGTCGGATGCTTTATTCACCAGTAGCTTCTCCCAGCAGACAGGAGGGAGCCAATGAGATTAGAGGAGGGAAAGGGGTGTAACAGGGAGAGCTGGGAAGTGAATCAGTGGTACAGGCTGATACATTAGATAGGTACAAGGAAGGGTCGGATGCTTTATTCACCAGTAGCTCCTCCCAGCAGACAGGAGGGAGCCAATGAGATTAGAGGAGGGAAAGGGGTGTTACAGGGAGAGCTGGGAAGTGAATCAGTGGTACAGGCTGATACATTAGATAGGTACAAGGAAGGGTCGGATGCTTTATTCACCAGTAGCTCCTCCCAGCAGACAGGAGGGAGCCAATGAGATTAGAGGAGGGAAAGGGGTGTTACAGGGAGAGCTGGGAAGTGAATCAGTGGTACAGGCTGATACATTAGATAGCTACAAGGAAGGGTCGGATGCTTTATTCACCAGTAGCTCCTCCCAGCAGACAGGAGGGAGCCAATGAGATTAGAGGAGGGAAAGGGGTGTTACAGGGAGAGCTGGGAAGTGAATCAGTGGTACAGGCTGATACATTAGATAGCTACAAGGAAGGGTCGGATGCTTTATTCACCAGTAGCTCCTCCCAGCAGACAGGAGGGAGCCAATGAGATTAGAGGAGGGAAAGGGGTGTTACAGGGAGAGCTGGAAGTGAATCAGTGGTACAGGCTGATACATTAGATAGGTACAAGGAAGGGTCGGATGCTTTATTCACCAGTAGCTCCTCCCAGCAGACAGGAGGGAGCCAATGAGATTAGAGGAGGGAAAGGGGTGTTACAGGGAGAGCTGGGAAGTGAATCAGTGGTACAGGCTGATACATTAGATAGCTACAAGGAAGGGTCGGATGCTTTATTCACCAGTAGCTCCTCCCAGCAGACAGGAGGGAGCCAATGAGATTAGAGGAGGGAAAGGGGTGTTACAGGGAGAGCTGGAAGTGAATCAGTGGTACAGGCTGATACATTAGATAGGTACAAGGAAGGGTCGGATGCTTTATTCACCAGTAGCTCCTCCCAGCAGACAGGAGGGAGCCAATGAGATTACAGGAGGGAAAGGGGTGTTACAGGGAGAGCTGGGAAGTGAATCAGTGGTACAGGCTGATACATTAGATAGGTACAAGGAAGGGTCGGATGCTTTATTCACCAGTAGCTCCTCCCAGCAGACAGGAGGGAGCCAATGAGATTAGAGGAGGGAAAGGGGTGTTACAGGGAGAGCTGGGAAGTGAATCAGTGGTACAGGCTGATACATTAGATAGCTACAAGGAAGGGTCGGATGCTTTATTCACCAGTAGCTCCTCCCAGCAGACAGGAGGGAGCCAATGAGATTAGAGGAGGGAAAGGGGTGTTACAGGGAGAGCTGGAAGTGAATCAGTGGTACAGGCTGATACATTAGATAGGTACAAGGAAGGGTCGGATGCTTTATTCACCAGTAGCTCCTCCCAGCAGACAGGAGGGAGCCAATGAGATTAGAGGAGGGAAAGGGGTGTTACAGGGAGAGCTGGGAAGTGAATCAGTGGTACAGGCTGATACATTAGATAGCTACAAGGAAGGGTCGGATGCTTTATTCACCAGTAGCTCCTCCCAGCAGACAGGAGGGAGCCAATGAGATTAGAGGAGGGAAAGGGGTGTTACAGGGAGAGCTGGAAGTGAATCAGTGGTACAGGCTGATACATTAGATAGGTACAAGGAAGGGTCGGATGCTTTATTCACCAGTAGCTCCTCCCAGCAGACAGGAGGGAGCCAATGAGATTAGAGGAGGGAAAGGGGTGTTACAGGGAGAGCTGGGAAGTGAATCAGGGGTACAGGCTGATACATTAGATAGCTACAAGGAAGGGTCGGATGCTTTATTCACCAGTAGCTCCTCCCAGCAGACAGGAGGGAGCCAATGAGATTAGAGGAGGGAAAGGGGTGTTACAGGGAGAGCTGGGAAGTGAATCAGGGGTACAGGCTGATACATTAGATAGGTATAAGGAAGGGTCGGATGCTTTATTCACCAGTAGCTCCTCCCAGCAGACAGGAGGGAGCCAATGAGATTAGAGGAGGGAAAGGGGTGTTACAGGGAGAGCTGGGAAGTGAATCAGGGGTACAGGCTGATACATTAGATAGGTACAAGGAAGGGTCGGATGCTTTATTCACCAGTAGCTCCTCCCAGCAGACAGGAGGGAGCCAATGAGATTAGAGGAGGGAAAGGGGTGTTACAGGGAGAGCTGGGAAGTGAATCAGGGGTACAGGCTGATACATTAGATAGGTATAAGGAAGGGTCGGATGCTTTATTCACCAGTAGCTCCTCCCAGCAGACAGGAGGGAGCCAATGAGATTAGAGAAGGGAAAGGGGTGTTACAGGGAGAGCTGGGAAGTGAATCAGGGGTACAGGCTGATATATTAGATAGGTACAAGGAAGGGTCGGATGCTTTATTCACCAGTAGCTCCTCCCAGCAGACAGGAGGGAGCCAATGAGATTAGAGGAGGGAAAGGGATGTTACAGGGAGAGCTGGGAAGTGAATCAGGGGTACAGGCTGATACATTAGATAGGTACAAGGAAGGGTCGGATGCTTTATTCACCAGTAGCACCTCCCAGCAGACAGGAGGGAGCCAATGAGATTAGAGGAGGGAAAGGGGTGTTACAGGGAGAGCTGGGAAGTGAATCAGTGGTACAGGCTGATACATTAGATAGGTATAAGGAAGGGTCAGATGCTTTTATTCACCAGTAGCTCCTCCCAGCAGACAGGAGGGAGCCAATGAGATTAGAGGAGGGAAAGGGGTGTTACAGGGAGAGCTGGGAAGTGAATCAGGGGTACAGGCTGATACATTAGATAGGTACAAGGAAGGGTCGGATGCTTTATTCACCAGTAGCTCCTCCCAGCAGACAGGAGGGAGCCAATGAGATTAGAGGAGGGAAAGGGGTGTTACAGGGAGAGCTGGGAAGTGAATCAGGGGTACAGGCTGATACATTAGATAGGTACAAGGAAGGGTCGGATGCTTTATCACCAGTAGCTGCCTCCCAGCAGACAGGAGGGAGCCAATGAGATTAGAGGAGGGAAAGGGGTGTTACAGGGAGAGCTGGGAAGTGAATCAGTGGTACAGGCTGATACATTAGATAGGTATAAGGAAGGGTCGGATGCTTTATTCACCAGTAGCTCCTCCCAGCAGACAGGAGGGAGCCAATGAGATTAGAGGAGGGAAAGGGGTGTTACAGGGAGAGCTGGGAAGTGAATCAGGGGTACAGGCTGATACATTAGATAGGTATAAGAAGGGGTTGGATGGTGTTCAGCAAGTGAGGGAATACAGGGATATGGGAGATAGCTCATAGTACAAGTTGATCCAGGGACTGGTCCCATTGCCATTTTGGAGTCAGGAAGGAATTTTTTTTCCCCCCTTTTTTTAAATGAGGTTTTTTGCCTTCTTCGGGATCAACTAGCAGTTAGGCAGGTTATATAATAGACTTAATATGTTTAACTTCATGAACATGTGTTTTTGTCAACCTAACTTACTATGTTACTATGTTTCCGTGAGTAAAGGTTAATAATAAGGGCTATTGACAATTAATAGTTCTGCTCGTTTGCTGCTGGGGTCCCTATTAGCCTGGGGCTGTATCTCTTAGGCTGAACGGTTGGTTATTTTGGAGGAGCAGCATTTACACTGGACGGTTACCCAGACACATTATCCCTTTATCTGAGTTAAACAAATTCATTTCCCAGGGAAGAGAACTTACACTTGGGCACTTCTGCTTTACACAGGTCGGAGGTGCAGCAACTCTGTGTCGTCACCATCCTGTTGTAGGGGGTCCTCAGCAATATGACTGGATCCTGGCAGTCCCTGGGGTCTCCGCAGTCTCTTAGAAACAAATACTTGGACTGGTTTCCTGCAATAAAATGAGGAGATCAGCAACATTCCTTAATGTAATTATGAACAGCCATCAGTACCCCAATATTCCATGGTGGCCCTTGTTTTTTGAGTGCAGATCATGTCACAATAGACATACCCCACTACCCAAGGCTGCTTTAGGGACAGCCGTGATACTCAGCACCACTGAATTCCAACCAATCTACATCTTGTGGGCAGTCAGTCAATCAGCCGGCAGTTTGATGAATCTGATAGGGAGCTGTAATTTATCTTCCACTGAGTGGGAGTGCAGCTGTGATTGGCTAATGAATATAAGGCTAAAGTGCTGATAAAATTCAGTTCTGTAGCAAAAATTAAAGTACTCACTTTTCTTAAAGGGAAAATTCTCCACTTGTTTTTTCTACTTGAGCTGAGTTAATTGGGGAGTATGTAGAATAAGAACTGACCTGTCTTATATAAACATTTTTTCTGTTAGACAAATACCTCATTCCAGAAATCAAAATGAAACCATGATGTTCTGCCTGAATGCTCCATGGAATCTCTCCCCACTTAGGCTCACAGTGTAATGTAACCCCTCCCTCACCTTGTTCCATTATGAAGTGATGGATTCTGGGAGTTCTGGAAGTCCCTCTGCTTTCAAGAGAATCTGTGCACCACTCTCTATGGAAAGTAGAGTCCCAGAATCACTTCACAATGGGACAAGGTGAGGGAGGGGTTACATTACACTGTGAGCCTAAGTGGGGAGGGAACTGGTTCATCGGAGTAGCAAGATTTCCATTTAATCTAAGGAATCAGGTATTTCTATGTAAAAAATCTATATATATATATATATATAATTTCTGGCAGGTCAGACAATGTTGTGTGCCTTGTTGATGTGGCCTAATTCTGTTCTACAAATGGCGGAAACTGTTGTGAGTCTTCATGAAGAAGTCACCTTGTGAATCTCCAAAGGTGAGTGTAATAAGTCAAATTTCCACTGAATCTCTTCTTTGTTCTGCCCCTTGTATTCTATTTTGATTAATACGTTTATAACTTATTCCTCTCTAAAGGTTCAGTGGTCACATTTAAAGGATAAGTAAAACAAATTGAGGTGGAGGCTTAAAGGGTGTCTATCCTTGACTCGGATCCTGTCATGGAATGACTTACTGTTTATGTTTGCCTGTAGAAAAGCCACGTTCTCTGGTTTCGATGTATCTGCACATCACGAAAAATAGGAGAAATGAAAGTGAGGTTGAAATAAAGCACAGACAGAGCAACAGGGTCAGCATTTCTAAATAAACTTGTGAATTTGTAGGGATGGAACAGAGGGGAATATATGAGCTGCCCTCACACAGGGCTTCATATAGAACCTGGGTACAAACAGCACCAGCTCTACCATAGGGAACTGCACTGCTGGGGGGTCAATAAGAGCAGAGGGGGGATACTGGCAAAGACGAGAGAAGGTGACGTGGGAGAGGTGGAAGAGCAGTATTCTCCAGTTAATGTGTAAAATAAACCAGTTTTGTGGTAGAGACTTCATACAAAAGAATCAATATCTAGTGCAAAGTTTCACTCCTGCAATTCCAATTTTCATGGAGTACCCGATTGACTAAGGCTGGCCCATTTAATTTTAATTTACATGGAGTACCCTACTGTCTAAGACTGGCCCATTGGGTTTTAAAGCACAGAAACCAGTCTTTATATCTGATCAGCACCTGCCCTGTGACTCCCATAGAACCCATTAGATGGTAGCTAGAGGTGGCCATTAGTTCTCTTGAATTATTGACATGGAGCAGGGAAGATCCTGGGAACAGATGAGACCCACTGTTTAAGTTTGGCAAGTAGTGCTATGTGAATGAGGGCTGGCTATGGCTAGTCAACATTCTATATACAGTTGCCCTAGATGAGGTTTGGTAGGGCTATTTAGCAGACCTGGCCAGAGCTCCACCGAGGAGTGTAAAGGTTTAGTACTTTTGTTAGGTTTCCAGTTGTGTTGGGAATAAAGTGTGTAGAGCCAAGAATCAGTTGGGCACCTTTGAACACATATTGAAGAAATGGATTTATTAACTGGAGCAGTTGTACATTCCCAGATTATTGTGTGCTGAAAACTGTGTGACCCCATGCTCTAACTCACAGTAATGGCCAATCTGAGTGACAACACAGGAGAAAGCATTCCACAAATGTTTGGCCTGACCTATCACAGAACTGAGATGATGGAGCGGCGAAAAGAACTGTGGGTTCTAAGTTGACCTACACAATAAAATATATATATTCTACAACCCAAGGGCACAAACTGGGGGAAATGCCAGTGTCGTCCTGGCATAACTAGTTGTTACTGGGCCCCGCGGCAAATTCAGTTTAGGGTCCCAAAATATTGGTACGTTGGTCTATACTACCAAGATCTATTGAAACTACTCATTAATTAGGACATCACTGGTTCCCCAACACTCTTGGGCCCCCTGCAGCCACACATTACTTTGAGATGAAGTATAATATAAAGTAATTTTTAAGCAATTATCCCTGATATCTCCCCTTGTATTTTCCCTCTAGTAAAGAAGCAGAACAATCCTTCAGAAAATGACCCAACTTTTTATAAAATCCCAATGTCCTGCTGCTTCCATGACTTTCTCAAACAGATAAACCTTGTGTTCCGTGGAGATTCCTCAGTGTTTGTATAAGGCTTATGGGACATGTAGCATCACTTCACCAATGTACTTGATACCCTTCCTGCCCTGTGCCCCTGATAGAAATACAAAGACCACCTGTCCTCTGGGAAAATAATGCATATTTGGGCAAAAACATTCATCATAACCAATTTCCTTTCATACCAATGTGGTGGGATATCGGGTGTTTCACAAGCCTTTGCCATAAGGAGAGGGGTTGTTATTTCAGCAACTGACATGAATTAGAATGTAAGGTACTCACCGATCTCATCCTGGACCAGAGTCGCAGTACAAACCTGAGAATCGGAAAGACAAGTCACTGCATTCCCATCACAGTCTCTTCCGCTGTTGTCTAAACACTGCAAACACTGCAAGCCATTCCCTGGAAGGTAAGTCCTCATTAGTGTCATCCCTTGGGCCCTTCCCATGCATTGTTGGCTACAATGGAGGGAGCTTAATATATTGTGCATAATATGTTAATAATAGGGAGAAAGATATTTTAAATTCTGTTATAAGCAGCCCACCCGACGCTCTATGGCTCCAAGAGCTTAATTCTGCCTGTAACATGTGCATGTTCTGTAACCCCTACTGGAAATGATACAATTTAATGTGAACCATCTCGAGATGCTTTAAATTTGCCAGATATGGAAGGAAAAAGGACTTTATAGAAACCACAGCAAATATTTTGATCTACTAGGGGGCAAAATGGCCAAAAAACATTGACACATATATATTCTTGACAAAAACCAAAGTCCAAACCTACTTCGGTCTTAGGGTAACATTTTCTTAAACTCGTTTGAGTCTTGGTTGGATTAGGAAACAAAACCATCGGACAAACCAGATTTAGAAGTAGCAATAAGTAAACCTTAAGGACCCACCATTAGTGTTATAGTTCCTTACAACAGAGGTGCCCAAATTCTAGTGCCCATGTGAGCCAGGTGATAAGGCACAAATATAGATATGCCATATTATCAGTTTGGTTTCTCTTGTTGCACAATGGATAATATCCCTCTCAACAATTGCAGCACTACCCTTTAAGGACAAGTTTGCTGTGAAACTATAATACATAGAACAATAAGCAGGAACCCCAAGGATCTTTTCAGTAACCTCACCACTGTGCCATCATAAGCCTGGGGCAAATGCCAATTGCCTTCAACTAAGCCATGTGTACAGTGGAAATAGAGAGAAAGTTCTGAGTATCAGAGTATTAAAAGAGAAAGAGTTGCAGAGTATTAAAGTAAGTATGGATAGAGAGGAAGAGACAGAGAGGCAGAGTATTAAAGTAAGTATGGATAGAGAGAAAGAGAACGAGAGGCAGAGTATTAAAGTAAGTATGGATAGAGAGAAAGAGAACGAGATGCAGAGTATTAAAATAAGTATGGATAGAGAGGAAGAGACAGAGAGGCAGAGTATTAAAGTAAGTATGGATAGAGAGAAAGAGAACGAGAGGCAGAGTATTAAAGTAAGTATTGATAGAGAGGAAGAGAACCAGAGGCAGAGTATTAAAGTAAGTATGGATAGAGAGAAAGAGAACGAGATGCAGAGTATTAAAGTAAGTATGGATAGAGAGGAAGAGACAGAGAGGCAGAGTATTAAAGTAAGTATGGATAGAGAGAACGAGAGGCAGAGTATTAAAGTAAGTATTGATAGAGAGGAAGAGAACCAGAGGCAGAGTATTAAAGTAAGTAAGGATAGAGAGAAAGAGAACGAGATGCAGAGTATTAAAGTAAGTATGGATAGAGAGGAAGAGACAGAGAGGCAGAGTATTAAAGTAAGTATGGATAGAGAGAAAGAGAACGAGAGGCAGAGTATTAAAGTAAGTATTGATAGAGAGGAAGAGAACCAGAGGCAGAGTATTAAAGTAAGTATGGAAAGAGAGGAAGAGACAGAGAGGTAGAGTATTAAAGTAAGTATGGATAGAGAGGAAGAGACAGAGAGGCAGAGTATTAAAGTAAGTATGGATAGAGAGGAAGAGACAGAGAGGCAGAGTATTAAAGTAAGTATGGATAGAGAGAAAGAGAACGTGAGGCAGAGTATTAAAGTAAGTATGGATAGAGAGAAAGAGAACGAGATGCAGAGTATTAAAGTAAGTATGGATAGAGAGAAAGAGACAGAGAGGCAGAGTATTAAAATAAGTATGGATAGAGAGGAAGAGACAGAGAGGCAGAGTATTAAAGTAAGTATGGATAGAGAGAAAGAGAACGAGAGGCAGAGTATTAAAGTAAGTATTGATAGAGAGAAAGAGAACGAGATGCAGAGTATTAAAGTAAGTATGGATAGAGAGGAAGAGACAGAGAGGCAGATTATTAAAGTAAGTATGGATAGAGAGGAAGAGAACGAGAGGCAGATTATTAAAGTAAGTATGGATAGAGAGGAAGAGAACGAGAGGCAGAGTATTAAAGTAAGTATGGATAGAGAGAAAGAGACAGAGAGGCAGATTATTAAAGTTAGTATGGATAGAGAGGAAGAGACAGAGAGGCAGAGTATTAAAGTAAGTATGGATAGAGAGAAAGAGAACGAGAGGCAGAGTATTAAAGTAAGTATGGATAGAGAGAAAGAGACAGAGAGGCAGAGTATTAAAGTAAGTATGGATAGAGAGGAAGAGACAGAGAGGCAGAGTATTAAAGTAAGTATGGATAGAGAGGAAGAGACAGAGAGGCAGAGTATTAAAGTAAGTATGGATAGAGAGAAAGAGAACGTGAGGCAGAGTATTAAAGTAAGTATGGATAGAGAGAAAGAGAACGAGATGCAGAGTATTAAAGTAAGTATGGATAGAGAGAAAGAGACAGAGAGGCAGAGTATTAAAGTAAGTATGGATAGAGAGGAAGAGACAGAGAGGCAGAGTATTAAAGTAAGTATGGATAGAGAGGAAGAGACAGAGAGGCAGAGTATTAAAGTAAGTATGGATAGAGAGAAAGAGAACGAGAGGCAGATTATTAAAGTAAGTATGGATAGAGAGGAAGAGAACGTGAGGCAGAGTATTAAAGTAAGTATGGATAGAGAGAAAGAGAACGAGAGGCAGAGTATTAAAGTAAGTATGGATAGAGAGAAAGAGAACGAGAGGCAGAGTATTAAAGTAAGTATGGATAGAGAGGAAGAGACAGAGAGGCAGAGTATTAAAGTAAGTATATATCTATATTAAAGTAAGTATGGATAGAGAGGAAGAGAATGTGATGCAGAGGAAGAGATTATAAGGGAAAAAGATATTATGGAGAGACAGACAGAGAAGTAATAAGTAATGCAGGTAGGGAGTAGTTATGACTGAGAAGGGAAGCCAAGAGTGTGAGTAGTAAAGTGAGTATGGATAGAGGAGAGAGAAGGAAGGTTCAATGCTGCTAATTACTTGTCGACTCACAGGGATTCCAACATAGAGATCCCAGCAGGATTTGCTCAAGATGCAGTTTATTGTGTAATATCCACACGGCAACACAAGGTGGGGAAATATACTACTGACTTGACTTGCAAATACTGAATTCTTGTGATTTCACCATCTGTTGTATTATCGGATTTGATATTTGATATTGTGCAACTTTTGGCTCCTGGAAAACACCGGTACTGCTCTTTCTGACTACAGTCACTTTAACCCTTCCCATGATACACATTCAGCCACAACTGGTAGCCACGGATCTTCTGGGCATGAAAGGGTTAAGGCAAAATGTGTCAAGAACTTTATATAACCAAGTCTGTATTTACTGCATTGTAGCAAGGGATTGGTTATGGGGAAAGGAAATTTGGGATTGTTACACTGGAGAAGAGACAGTTAAGGGGAGATATGATCACTATATATAAATATATAAGGGGGATATGATCACTATATATAAATATATAAGGGGATATGATCACTATATATAAATATATAAGGGGATATGATCACTATATATAAATATATAAGGGGGATATGATCACTATATATAAATATATAAGGGGGATATGATCACTATATATAAATATATAAGGGGATATGATCACTATATATAAATATATAAGGGGGATATGATCACTATATATAAATAAATAAGGGGATATGATCACTATATATAAATATATAAGGGGATATGATCACTATATATAAATATATAAGGGGGATATGATCACTATATATAAATATATAAGGGGATATGATCACTATATATAAATATATAAGGGGGATATGATCACTATATATAAATAAATAAGGGGATATGATCACTATATATAAATATATAAGGGAGATATGATCACTATATATAAATATATAAGGGGATATGATCACTATATATAAATATATAAGGGGATATGATCACTATATATAAATATATAAGGGGGAGATATGATCACTATATATAAATATATAAGGGGGATATGATCACTATATATAAATATATAAGGGGATATGATCACTATATATAAATATATAAGGGGGATATGATCACTATATATAAATATATGAGGGGATATGATCACTATATATAAATAGGAGGGAGCCAATGAGATTAGAGGAGAGAAAGGGGTGTTACAGGGAGAGCTGGGAAGTGAATCAGGGGTACAGGCTGATACATTAGATAGGTACAAGGAAGGGTCGGATGCTTTATTCACCAGTAGCTCCTCCCAGCAGACAAGAGGGAGCCAATGAGATTAGAGGAGGGAAAGGGGTGTTACAGGGAGAGCTGGGAAGTGAATAAGGGGTACAGGCTGATACATTAGATAGGTACAAGGAAGGGTCGGATGCTTTATTCCACCAGTAGCTCCTCCCAGCAGACAGGAGGGAGCCAATGAGATTAGAGGAGGGAAAGGGGTGTTACAGGGAGAGCTGGGAAGTGAATCAGGGGTACAGGCTGATACATTAGATAGGTACAAGGAAGGGTCGGATGCTTTATTCACCAGTAGCTCCTCCCAGCAGACAGGAGGGAGCCAATGAGATTAGAGGAGGGAAAGGGGTGTTACAGGGAGAGCTGGGAAGTGAATCAGGGGTACAGGCTGATACATTAGATAGGTACAAGGAAGGGTCGGATGGTGTTTAGGAGAGAAAGTACAGACTTACTGGAATTAACTCTCAGTACAAAGTTGATCCAGGGACTGTACCAGGGGGTAAAATTCCTTTGTGACTCAGAGATGGCAATTTGGAGAGGCTTCCCATGAATCAAATAGCAGTTAAGCAGGTTTAGTTTAGACCAAGAGTCTGGACATGTCTGTTTTTCTCAACCTAAATGACTGTGTTGCAATGTACTTAGGAATCACTGCTGCAGTTGTTCATAACAGGAGATTAACTGTCAGTTTGTTCATTAGTATTTGGGAGTAAATCCTGACCAATTATGTACATGAGCTCCCCCTTTCTGAAGCAAAGTCTTCTATAACTCTGCATGATAATGGGGTGACGAGAGACTCTATTGAAACAGAGAGGCACCCCCACTCAACCAGCAGTAAAAGCTGCAGTAAAATGATACCAAAAATCAGATTAGTTGCTTTATATGACAACCCCACAGTAAAATGACACATTTAGGGAAATCATTTCCCATCCACTAGAGCATTGCTAATAAAGTGTAAGGAAAACCATAGCTATAAAAACAATACATTTTTCATTGATGAATTCAGTGGCCGAATGACTCTAACATGAGCTCTCTGATAGGATTACTATAGAATCAGTTTTAGGATGAGCCAGTAGTAGAATTACTGTAGGGTGAGCTCTGTGGTAGGGTTACTCTAGGATAAAGACAGTGGTAGGATTACTCTAGGGTGGGCTCTGCCATAGAATTACTCTAGAATAAAGTCAATGGTAGGATTACTCTATGTGAGCTCTGTAGTAGAATTGGTAGATTTACTCTAGGATGAGTTCTCTGTTACTTATCTAGGATAAAGCTAGTAGTAGAATTATTGTAGGGTTACTCTAGGATAAAGACAGTGGTAGGATTACTCTAGGGTGAGCTCTGCCATAGAATTACTCTAGAATAAAGTCAATGGTAGGATTACTCTATGTGAGCTCTGTAGTAGAATTGGTAGATTTACTCTAGGGTGAGTTCTCTGTTAGCATGACTCTAGGGTAAAGCTAGTAGTAGAATTACTGTAGGGTGAGCTCTGTAGTAGGATTACTCTATCCTAGAGTAATTATACTACAGAGCACATCTAGAGTAATCCTACAACTGTCTATCCTAGGGCGAGTAATCCTACTACAGAGCTAAGTAATAAAGACAGTGCTAGGATTACTCTAGGTCAGCTCTGTAGTAGAATTGCTCTAGGATAAAGTAAATGGTAGGATTACTCTAGGTGAGTTCTGTAATAGGATTACTCTAGGATAAAGTGGTAGGATTATTCTAGGGCAGTGATCCCCAACCAGTGGTTTGTGAGTAACATATTGGTCACCAACCCCTTGGCTTGGAGGCAAGTTTTGGTTGCAAAAAAACCAGGTGTACTGCCAAACAGACTCCTGTTGGCTGCCAATCCACATAGGGGCTACCAATAGCCAATCTCAGTCCTTATTTGGCAACCCTGGGAACTTTTTTCATAGTAGTGTTGCTCCCCTACTCTTTTTGTAATTCTATGTGGCTCACAAGTAAAAAAAGAAAAAAGGTTTGGGACCCCTACTCTAGGGTGAACTCTTTAGTAGGATTACTCTAGGTTTAAGTAAATGGCAGGATTACTCTAGATGAGCTCTGTAGTAGGATTACCCTAGGGATTACTCTAGTAAATGAGAGGATAGCAGGTACTCACCCTCTGCAATAAGTCCCAGGAGAAGACATAGAGGTAAAAGAAGGTCCATGTTGTTCCTGAGCTCTTGGTATCTTTGGCTGAAGTGTTTTATTCCCACAAGTATCATTTGGTGAATAATAAATTGGCTGGTTTCGTTTTTCTCTGGGGCGTTTGTAAAATTGCTTTTCATTGAGATGACAGTTTAGTTACACCCTCATCAGCATGTGGGAGGGAGGGCACCAGACGTACTGTATCCTAGAGATGTTACATCATATGACTCAAAATCATCATCGTTCAGCTCATCCTCCCTGTGTCTGTTCTACTGGAGGCCGGGAGATAGGCAAAGAGTTGGCACTATATTTCCCTTGATACTGTAATTATATTTCATGAGGAAGGAGAGGCAGCAGCAGCCAAGTGTAGTCCATGTCTAGCACTCACTGGTTGGGCTGTCAGACTGGTTGCTATGTGTTACGGGAAGAATGTGGCTCTTTTTATAAATTACTTTTTTAATCCTTTGTCCTGTTATCCCCACAATTATCCATCTGAATTGCAATTCCCAATACCAACTGATGGGGCACAGATTATACTCTTATGGGCAATTTCTTGTAGAGTTCACTTCTCTGTAATTCTCATTAATGTAAACTCAACTTGCTCATAAAAATGCAGTTTATTAGTTGTGTCTAGACTCCTGACTTACTCCCATGTTTATGCACTTCAGGGCAAATATCATCAAAAATGATTTTGGGAGTGGGGGGGAGTTTTTACCGGTTGGGATATTTTTTTTTCCTGGAAATTGCGTGATGGTCTCAAATTTTCATTGGCAACGATTTGAGCCAGATCATGATCAGCAGGGCCACCATCAGGAGGCACAGGGGGTACATTTGTACCACGTCTTAAGGGATATTTTGCTCTTTGGTGGTTTAGCACTTTCAAGGGGGGCCCGGCTTATTCAAAAATTGCAGCACAGACGGGCCTCCCTTGACAGTGGCAAACCGCAGAAGATTCAAAGACCCAAAGCTGAGAACGAACCCACGAAAAGACCCAAAGTTGAAGTCCTGAAGCCACAAATAGACCTTAAAGTGCAAAGGCAACTGAAGCTGAAACCACGAAGCCGCTAAAAAAGAGCCAACGCCACAAAAGGAGCCGAAGGTAATTTCCACTGAACACCAATGTGTTTTGTTTTTTTTAATTAAACCCCTGGCCAACAATGTTTTATTTTAATACTTTATAGGCCCCTGGCCACCAATGTTTTTAAAAAATATTCTAGGGGCCCCTGACTAGAGATGTCGCGAACTTGTTCGCGCGAACATCGGGTGTTCGCGCTCGCCGGAAGTTCGCGAACGTCGCGCGACGTTCGCCATTTTGGGTTCGCCATTGTTGGCGCTTTTTTTTGCCCTCTCACCCCAGACCAGCAGGTACATGGCAGCCAATCAGGAAGCTCTCCCCTGGACCACTCCCCTTCCCTATAAAAACCGAAGCCCTGCAGCGTTTTTTCACTCTGCCTGTGTGTGCTGAAGAGATAGTGTAGGGAGAGAGCTGCTGCCTGTTAGTGATTTCAGGGACAGTTGAAAGTTTGCTGGCTAGTAATCGTTTTGATACTGCTCTGTTATTGGAGGGACAGAAGTCTGCAGGGGTTTGAGGGACATTTAAGCTTAGGTAGCTTTGCTGGCTAGTAATCTACCTTCTACTGCAGTGCTCTGTATGTAGCTGCAGTGGGCAGCTGTCCTGCTTCTGATCTCATCTGCTGACTGCTGCAATAACAGTAGTCCTTGTAAGGACTGCTTTTATTTATTTTTTTGTTGTTTTACTACTACTACTACTACTACTACTATAAGAGCCCAGTGCTATTAGTCTAGCAGTGTTGGGGAGTGGGACTGGTGTGCTAATCTGCTGCTCCTAGTAGTTCAGCAGCACCAACTTTAATTTTTTTTTTTAATATTCATTTTTTTTTTATTTTACTTTTTTTTATTTTACTACCGCTGTAGTAGTGTATAAGTTGACCTTTTAGGCATTATTTGCCCTGTAGGCATTATTTGCACAGTGTTTTCTTCAACCCGCCATCTAGCTGTGTGACCTTGTTCACATTCTGTCTAAATATCCATAATATTACCGTCTCCAGAAAAAACACCGGAGTGACTTTTTTCAAGCAGCCATAATATATTTTACGTAATCCGTATCCACCGCTGTAGTAGTGTATACGTTGACCTTGTAGGCATTATTTGCACAGTGTTTTCTTCAACCCGCCACCTAGCTGTGTGACCTTGTTCACATTCTGTCTAAATATCCATAATATTACCGTCTCCAGAAAAAACACCGGAGTGACTTTTTTCAAGCAGCCATAATATATTTTACGTAATCCGTATCCACCGCTGTAGTAGTGTATACGTTGACCTTGTAGGCATTATTTGCACAGTGTTTTCTTCAACCCGCCATCTAGCTGTGTGACCTTGTTCACATTCTGTCTAAATATCCATAATATTACCGTCTCCAGAAAAAACACCGGAGTGACTTTTTTCAAGCAGCCATAATATATTTTACGTAATCCGTATCCACCGCTGTAGTAGTGTATACGTTGACCTTGTAGGCATTATTTGCACAGTGTTTTCTTCAACCCGCCATCTAGCTGTGTGACCTTGTTCACATTCTGTCTAAATATCCATAATATTACCGTCTCCAGAAAAAACACCGGAGTCACTTTTTTCAAGCAGCATTCATATATTTTACGTAATCCGTATCCACCGCTGTAGTAGTGTATACGTTGGCCTTGTAGGCATTATTTGCACAGTGTTTTCTTCAACCCGCCATCGAGCTGTGTGAGCTTGTTCACATTTTGTCTAAATATTGATAATATTATCGTCTCTAGAAAAACCACTTGAGTTACTTTTTTTCAAGCAGCATTCATATATTTTACGTAATCCGTATCCACCGCTGTAGTAGTGTATACGTTGATCTTGTAGGCATTATTTGCACACTGTTTTCTTCAACCCGCCATCGAGCTGTGTGACCTTGTTCCCATTCTGTCTAAATATCCATAATATTACCGTCTCCAGAAAAAACACCGGAGTCACTTTTTTCAAGCAGCATTCATATATTTTACGTAATCCGTATCCACCGCTGTAGTAGTGTATACGTTGGCCTTGTAGGCATTATTTGCAGAGTGTTTTCTTCAACCCGCCATCGAGCTGTGTGAGCTTGTTCACATTTTGTCTAAATATTGATAATATTATCGTCTCTAGAAAAACCACTTGAGTTACTTTTTTCAAGCAGCATTCATATATTTTACGTAATCCGTATCCACCGCTGTAGTAGTGTATACGTTGACCTTGTAGGCATTGTTTGCCCAGTTTTTTTGGCCGCAGCCACTGAAGCACAGAGGCCAGAAAAAATATGCCATATAAATGCTGAAAATAGTCATTTTTTGCCATACGTTGACTCAACGTATATGGCAAAAAATGACTATTTTCAGCATTTATATGGCATATTTTTTCTGGCAACTGTGCTTCAGTGGCTGCGACCAAAAAAAACTGGGCAAACAATGCCTACAAGGTCAACGTATGGCAAAAAATGACTATTTTCAGCATTTATATGGCATATTTTTTCTGGCAACTGTGCTTCAGTGGCTGCAACCAAAAAAACTGGGCAAACAATGTCTACAAGGTCAACGTATGGCGAAAAATTACTATTTTCAGCATTT
This sequence comes from Xenopus laevis, assembly GCF_017654675.1. Classification (NCBI taxonomy): domain Eukaryota; kingdom Metazoa; phylum Chordata; class Amphibia; order Anura; family Pipidae; genus Xenopus; species Xenopus laevis. The sequence goes on from NC_054381.1 coordinate 162,501,121, forward strand.
ATATGGCATATTTTTTCTGGCAACTGTGCTTCAGTGGCTGCGTCCAAAAAAACTGGGCAAACAATGCCTACAAGGTCAACGTATGGCAGTTGTTTAAAGAGAACAGTAGATTACTAGCCAGCAAAGCTACCTAAGCTAAAATGTCCCTCAAATCCCTGCAGACTTCTGTCCCTCCAATACAGAGCAGTATCAAGCAGATTACTAGCCAGCAAACTTACTATCATCTGTCCCTGAAATCACTAACAGCTCTCCCCCTACACTATCTCTTCCAAGCACACACAGGCAGATTTTTCAGATACATTTTTGCCCTTGATCCCCCTCTGGCATGCCACTGTCCAGGTCGTTGCACCCTTTAAACAACTTTAAAATCATTTTTCTGGCCAGAAATGTCTTTTTTAGATGTTAAAGTTCGCCTTCCCATTGAAGTCTATGGGGTTCGCGAACCGTTCGCGAACCGCTCGCGTTTTTGCGCAAGTTCGCGAATATGTTCGCGAACTTTTTTTCCGACGTTCGCTACATCCCTACCCCTGACCACCAATGTTTCTTTAAAAACTTTTATGGGGGGCCCTGGCACCAATTCTTTTCTATAATTTATAAGGGGTGTTTTCTGATGTTGGCCCTGATCAATGTCCCTGTCCTACTCTGAAATGTTTACAGTATTCCAGGGTTCCCCCTGGATCCACTGACACAATTAACACAATTATACACATTCTGTCCTTCTTTAAAGTCAAGAAAGACCCAACAAACATATGTATCACTGCTAAAACTGAAGAGTTATGGGCAATGGCACACGGACAATTTTTTTTCCAACAATTTCCAGATGGGGAACAAAATTTAGAGATTTACCCAACATTACCCAAATGGCAATTTTTAGGAGCCATAGATGAACTTGTGGATCCAACAGCAGCCATTTGATAATGTGACCATCTGCATTGTGATCTGGCCTGCAAGTGTAGAATGTCGGTGAAGGTGATTGCCTTTAAAATGAATGAGGCTGTTTTGAGGTTGATCTACCAGAATAAATAAATATTGACTGATTTATTGTGGAATCTGAGGCCAATATAACCTCTGAACCATATTCTATTTCTAAAGTATATAAGTCAGGTCAAGCTGAAAATATTTTTTTCTTGAGCTTGGATATTTTGCTAATGTATGCAGACAGAAAAATGATTGCACATGAGGAGTCTCAAGGCTAGATGTTAGATAAGGTGGAAGATGGTTCTATAAACAATATGTTGTGTTATGATACAACCTTGGGCTTCAAGGTTACTTAGAATAAGAACTAAGGGACTAAAATTATTTTGGAAAAAAGTAATCACGCCTTAATGCTAAATGTAACCAATCATGTATGGCTACTATTTTCTATGCTGATGTGATATTATAAAGATCTATGTAACAGGCAGCTTGTAGAGAATTCTCTACTGAATGCTTTTGTATTCTGTGCTTGAATAAATTTCCTTCTCTGATTGAAACTTTGAACAGGCAATGGCTGTATCATTGGAAAAGACACTCACACCGAGGTCCAGACCCAACATTATTATATGAAGTTTGATACATACTAGACAGTGTAGGAATACAAACATACAATTGTAGGGTTCGTGGTCACTCACCTTTCTCCACTTTGCTGAGAACAGATATTGAGGACCTCCTATTGTTGAAGGTGCAGGAGAACTACTGTATGTTAAAGTATGGAGACACCATAAGACTGGAGGAATTTCTTGGACCCTCCAAACCAGTGATTCCCAACCAGAGGCTCGCAAGCAACAATTTGTTCACCAAGGCCTTTGATGTAACTCCTAGTGGCTTCAAATCAGGTGTTCATTTCTGGATTTCTGTCTTTCTGTCTTAAATACGTGTTTACTGCCCAACAGACCTACCTACCTGGCCACATAGGGCTACAACATAACCAATTACAGTGCTTATTGTGCACCCCCTAGGAACTGTTTTTATGCTTGTGGTGCTACTCACCATTTAAATGTGGCTCAAGGGTACAAAAGTTTGGGGACCCCTGCTCTAAACATAAAATACTCTTCTGAGGCAGAGCACATTCAAAGATTGTGTGTTTTAATAACCTTCCTTTAATAAATAATATCTGCCCGTGAGTGAATTTATGTAGAAGAGGCAACAGTCCATTATGGCAAAGCAGACTGATACTCCAGGATAGCAAGGTTGGTAGTAGGGATGCACTGAATCCAGGATTCGGTTCGGGATTCGGCCAGGATTCGGCCTTTTTCAGCAGGATTCGGATTCGGCCAAATCCTTCTGCCCAGCCAAACCGAATCCAAATCCTAATTTGCATATGCAAATTAGGGGCAGGGAGGAAAATCGAGTGACTTTTTGTCACAAACCAAGGAAGTAAAAAATGTTTTCCCATTCCCACCCCTAATTAGCATATGCAAATTAGGGTTCGGTTCGGTATTCGGCCGAATCTTTCGTGAAGGATTCGGGGGTTCAGCCGAATCCGAAATAGTGGATTCGGTGCATCCCTAGTTGGTAGAACATGAGACCCTCCATTCAGGTCAAGCCAACAGAAGAGCTGATAAACAAGGCTAACTTGGTGCCAGAAGAGGATTCATCAACTCAATAAAGATGTCAAGACAATAAGTACAATAAGAAAGAGAGATGATGATTTTTCTTCCAAGGAGATGACGGAATACACAACTTGTTTATTTATTGTATACCTATTGTTACATAAGAAGCAGAATATCTACATGTTCATTCATCTGTGGGTTGGGCACATAACATTCTATCCCTGGGCTATGACTAAACAGATAATTAAGGATGATGTAATTAGTAGGTCTCTGAGTTGTCTAGTTTCCCATTCACCTGTCACCACCAGCGTCTGCTATAGGCGAGTGTTCCTCATAATGTGACATTTCCAGAAGGGATCAAAGGCGTTTTAAAATCCGAGGTGTTTCAGATCATGTTCGTCATAGACCTTATTAAGAGAACTGGAAAGACAAAAGGATACACAGAAATACTTATAGGGAATTGTTGTATCTTTATATAGAACAAATTGTACTGCAAAGACAATAAACAATTACCTATAAGTATCAATGTATCCTTTTTATAGAACTCAATGTACATGCAGAGCAATACATTTACATATATAAACAGTACAAACGTTGCAATAAATATACCCAATTATACAGTGACACCTGTAAAGAGATGCCTCAGAGCTGACACTATATAGAACCGGGGCAGAGTAATAACCTATTTGCTAACAGCCTCTGAGACAACAGAACTAACTAGAGTTTTCATAAGTTTAGGAAATGCACTATAATTTGATCATGTGATTTAGAGGTGACAAACCATTGCAAATAAATGAATAGTGATGGGGTATCCCCTCAAATGGTGGTAAAAAGCTTTTTATCTAGATGGTGTTCTACAAATGTTTCCACATTACATCAAGCAGATTAAGAGATGCCATGTAGATGGGTCAACATTCAAATGATATTGACAGTATTCATATGTATTCAACAGCACACATATTAAATAGTTTCAAAAAAGTCTTGAAACCCAATGTCGTTACAGCTGTTTTCCATCAATAATTACAACAATCCTTCAGGCTTAAGAAAAAAAAGGGTAGATGAAGGGGAACATCTTCTACCACTGCCTTCAACCATAAGAAAAAAGGGTCAGTGAAGAAGAATCTCTTCCACCGATGCCTTTCAACCATAAGAAAAGAAAAGGTAAATTAAGAAGAACCTCTTCCACCACTGCCTTCAACCATAAGAAAAAAAGGTACATTAAAAAGAACCTCTTCCACCACTGCCTTCAACCATAAGAAAAAAAAAGTAAATTGAGAAGAACCTCTTCCACCACTGCCTTCATCCATAAGGGAAAAAAAGGTAAATTAAGAAGAACCTCTACTACCACTGCCTTCAACCATAAGAAAAAAAAAAGTTTGATGAAGAAGAACCTCTTCCACCACTGCTTTCAGACATAAAAAAAGAAGGGTCGATGAAGAAGAACCTCTCCCACCACTGCCTTCAGCCATAAAAAGAAGGGTCGATAAAGAAGAATCTCTTCCACCACTGCCTTTAGCCATATCAACCAGGGTCGATAAAGAGGAAGAACCTCTCGCACCACTGCCTTCAACCAAGAATCTCTCCCACCACTGCCTTCTGCTATAAGAAAAAAAGGTAAATTAAGAAGAACCTCTTCCACCACTGCCTTCAGCCATATAAAAGAAGGGTCAATGAAGAAGAATCTCTCCCACCACTGCCTTCTGCTATAAGAAAAAAAGGTAAATTAAGAAGAACCTCTTCCACCAACGCTTCCAACCATAACAAAAAGAAGGGTTGATGAAGAAGAACATCTTCCACCAGAGTCATATCGTGAACTCAAACTGAGGCAAAATTAATGTAGGTAATATGGAAACAATTATGAATCTAAAGAAGAATTCAGTGACTAGGGGTGAACCGAATTTGGCTGACCAAAATCTTCCATGAAGGTTTCAGCTGTATTCCAAATCAAACCTGAAATTGCAAGCAGAAACTAAAGGTCAATCAGGTTCAAATATTAGTCTGTTTCATAATAAAATGGTTACTAAAAGCAAACTATAAAACCTACTCTGCAAATTTTGTTTTTTGTACCACCATGTACATATGTGTATGGTGGCACAATAACCCGAATTTGCAGAGAATCGTCTGCAGTCTGAGTCCGTTTTGTATAGTGTATAGCTTTGACAAAACAGTCTGTGTAGTCTGTAGCCACATGATCTTCCTCTTCAAAGTGAGAGACAAATCCTCAACCAGTATTTGCAGTTCATTGATAGAATGACAGTTACTCATCCCATTGGAAACAAGTAACATCACTACTGAAAACTGTCAGGATTGCTCAACCAGATTGTGTACAACTATACAAACTGATGACATCTGAGAAGAACGTTTTATTGCATTGGGGTAAGTGTCTGAATAGTGAAGATCCACCATATTGAGGTGCAAGTCAATATAAAGACATAAACAGATGGCAGTGTGTTAGCAGTAGCGTTGTTTGAATGGCCATGACTCTCTGCTCTGGAACGCATGAGCATTGTATGGAGAAAGGGCCATAGGTGATATTGGATTGTCCTGAGGAGCTCAGCATATTGAACGTAAGGAACTGAGCATATCAAAACGTAAGAGTGATTTATTTATATTGTGCTTTTCTACCACAGGACTCAATGCCATTTAGTGTAATCAGTCCTCCTATTTTGCTATCCCAGAACATTTCAGTGGTGGCTAGTCCAGGGTCACAAGGAGTTGCCATATCCTATATAATTAACCTCAAGTGTCTCTGCGTCCAGTCCCTGTGTCCATGGAATTGCGCTACTGCGCATGTGCCCCACGGACCGTTAGCTGCTGGAATTACCTGTCCGAAGAGAGGATCTGCTGCCTGCCACCTGAAGAGGATCCACCGCCGCCTGAAGAGGATCCACCGCCGCCTGAAGAGGATCCACTGCCGGCGTCTGAAGAGAGGATCCACCGACACCGTCTGAAGAGAGGATCCACCGCCGGCGTCTGAAGAGAGGATCCACCGACACTGTCTGAAGAGAGGATCCACCGCCGGCGTCTGAAGAGAGGATCCACCGCCGGCGTCTGAAGAGAGGATCCACCGCCGGCGTCTGAAGAGAGGATCCACCGCTGTCTGAAGAGAAGATCCACCGACACCGTCTAAAGAGAGGATCCACCGCCGTCTGAAGAGAGGATTCACCGCCGCCAAAGGAGAAGAAGCCACCGCCGAGGAAGAAGACGTCACTAAGGAGAAACTGCGTGAAAGGGCCCCGGCGAACTTGACAGGTAAGTCCCACTGGCCACCAATGTTAACCCCCCTGGCCACCAATGTTAACCCCCCCTGGCCACCAATGTTAACCCCCCTGGCCACCAATGTTAACCCCCCTGGCCACCAATGTTAACCCCCCTGGCCACCAATGTTAACCCCCCTGGCCACCAATGCCCCCTGGCCACCAATGTTAACCTCCCTGGCCACCAATGTTAACACCCCCCGGCCACCAATGTTAACCCCCCTGGCCACCAATGTTAACCCCCCCTGGCCACCAATGTTAACCCCCCTGGCCACCAATGTTAACACCCCCCTGGCCACCAATGTTAAACCCCCCTGGCCACCAATGTTAACCCCCCCGGCCACCAATGTTAACACCCCCTGGCCACCAATGTTAACCCCCCCTGGCCACCAATTTTAACCCCCCTGGTCACCAATGTTAACACCCCCTGGGCACCAGCATTAACCCCCTGGCCACCAGTGCTACAAAGGGGGCCCTGCCTACTAATGTTACCCATTCTGAAATGTTGGGAGGTATGTGACGACATATGTTCTAGCGCCCGTTAATTTAACGGGCTTAATGTATTAGTATTGTACATAAACAGTTTTTGGAAAGAATATTACCTTTCATTTATCATTTGTATGAATTAGCGAATACAACAAATCTTTTGCAAACAAATACATTGAAATGCCCTCCACTTTGTGGGACATTAAAATTATATGAGGAGACCACCCACAACACTACAGGCTTCCTCTTTCGGAAAGCCCCCGTGTATAAATCCATATTGTAGTTGGTCAGTATATGAACTAGTTCAGTTGATCATTTTGCTTCTGCTACACGGGGACCTATTCAAGGAAGAAAAAATTCTCATTTAAAAAACTTACCTGTAGATCTATGTTCAGATTGCTAAGGAGAACCGTCTCGGCCTGACTACAATATCCAAGCCATAGAGATCTGACTACAATATCCAAGCCATAGAGATCTGACTACAATATCCAAGCCATAGAGATCTGACTACAATATCCAAACCATAGAGACCTGACTACAATATCCAAACCATAGAGACCTGACTACAATATCCAAACCATAGAGACCTGACTACAATATCCAAACCATAGAGACCTGACTACAATATCCAAGCCATAGAGATCTGACTACAATATCCAAGCCATAGAGATCTGACTACAATATCCAAACCATAGAGACCTGACTACAATATCCAAACCATAGAGACCTGACTACAATATCCAAACCATAGAGATCTGACTACAATATCCAAACCATAGAGACCTGACTACAATATCCAAACCATAGAGACCTGACTACAATATCCAAGCCATAGAGATCTGACTACAATATCCAAGCCATAGAGATCTGACTACAATATCCAAGCCATAGAGACCTGACTACAATATCCAAGCCATAGAGACCTGACTACAATATCCAAGCCATAGAGATCTGACTACAATATCCAAACCATAGAGACCTGACTACAATATCCAAGCCATAGAGACCTGACTACAATATGCAAGCCATAGAGACCTGACTACAATATCCAAGCCATAGAGACCTGACTACAATATCCAAGCCATAGAGATCTGACTACAATATCCAAGCCATAGAGACCTGACTACAATATCCAAGCCATAGAGACCTGACTACAATATCCAAGCCATAGAGATCTGACTACAATATCCAAACCATAGAGACCTGACTACAATATCCAAGCCATAGAGACCTGACTACAATATGCAAGCCATAGAGACCTGACTACAATATCCAAGCCATAGAGACCTGACTACAATATCCAAGCCATAGAGATCTGACTACAATATCCAAGCCATAGAGACCTGACTACAATATCCAAGCCATAGAGATCTGACTACAATATCCAAGCCATAGAGATCTGACTACAATATCCAAGCCATAGAGCCTAACCCTGGTCAAAGGCAGAAGACTGACCTCAGCTGATAACATTTGTGTATTTATTATGTTGTAAGATGTTCCTGCAGTGCCTTGTTCCAACATCAGAACTGTATATATAGAACCCTCTCAGTGTAGTATAAAGCCCCAGTATTAAACATTGGACCCTAAGACCTTAGAAAAGTCAGGGAACAGGAACCCCATGAACGAGGTAAGGAAGGTGGATAGTGGTTTCTGTCATAGCACATACATAGGGGTTGTCAGTGCAACAGGGACACAATTGTGGGATGGAGTCACCTTGGAGAACTAAGAGGAGCCTGATACTGCATGTAGGAACCATAGACTGGAAAGGGACCCAAAAAAAAATCTCCATGTAATGGATCCAGCAGAAGTATCTCATGAAGTTACATTATCCAGAGTGGTGAGACTGATCCTTCACAACTTCTAGCGCCTATGAGTGTTGGTGTTATAGCAAAGGTTACACGATATTCAACGGTTCAATGTTTCTGTTTTCATTCTTGTTTTCACTGTCTAGTCTAGCGCATTATTTGACCAGGTGCTACGTTCTAAATTGCAGTTCAGCTTCCTAAAACTCTTCCTCCAGTCAGTGGTATAACTAGTCGGGGACAGGCCCCAGGGGCAAGATTCAGGCCCCCCACTCCAGAATTGCACACCGGCACTAGCTGAGCCCATGGAAAGTGTAGCAGTTTGCCTGGAATAAAGCTGGGAAAAGGGAATTACGGAGCCCCTCCCCCATGCGAGCCAGCGCATATGAACTCTGCACACAAACTCAGCACGCAAAAGGTATGTGCTGGGGGGATGGTTTGCGATTGGTGGTGGTGGCACTTGCGACTGGGGTGGGGGGCCCCCAGGCAGCAGTTCCAGTGGGCCCCGGACACCCCAATCCAGGATTCAGCCTTTTTCAGCAGGATTCAGATTCGGGCGAATCCTTCTGCCCAGCTGAACCAAATCCTAATTTGCATATGCAAATGATAGGCGGGGAGTGAAATCGCATGACTTTTTGTAACAAAACAAGGAAGTAAGACATTTCCCCCCTTCCTACCCCTAATTTGCATATGCAAATTAGGATTCGGTTCGGTATTTGGCTGTATCGGATTCGGCGCATCCCTAAATGTATGTAATGGGGGAATAAGCCTTTTATCTGTGCGTATGGCTCATGTACAGTAGCATTACACAATGAAGTAGTCTCAGCACAACCTTTAGTAGTAGGGCTCACATACAGTATGGCACCAGAAGGGCACAGTATGGAGCACTCACATTCTCAATTGTATTCTTCTGCTCCTATGTTATGGGATCTATGACAATATATATATTACTTGGCTCTTAGGGGCCAATGTTCTATTTGGCTGTTGCTGATCAGAATCAATGGTTTTCCTTACAATTCAACCCTAAAAGAGACAGAGCTACCCCAACTGCCACATCTTCCTCCAAGTTCTACTCTAGCTCACCTGTATTCTTATGGGGGGGACAGGGGGTGATAGAACAACCTGTTCTTATCCAGATACTTCTTGACTTGTGTCTGGGAGACATTTGGTGGCATTTCTGGTAGAACCTGTATTTTCTATACACCCCTCCCGTTCTGTGAGTAATCTCTGGTGCCTCCCAATACTCCCAGTGAGCCACAACCTCCCACTCTCTTTTATCTCCTTTCTTTATAAGTTTGTGCCTCCCCGCCGGGTAGTTTTATAGGAAAAAATACACATTAAAACCTCCTGCCCAGTCTGACACATCCGTAAACCATGTGCTGAGACAATGTCACAAAATTTATACCTTGTCCCCCCCCCCCTTATGTAAGGCAGAAAGTTAAAGATTCCATTTAGTGTCCCTTCGAGGATTAGTCTTTGTAGAGGCAGAATGAAGGTCCCAGTACACACTGTTCCTATATCACAAGGAGCCAATACTACAGTTCTACAACAACTAGACTGGGTTGATCTATACACGTATGAATCCTATGGCCACACAACAAGTCTGTATTGCCCAGGATTCTATTACCACTAAATATGGACTTGGCTGGAGCCATGCTTTCTCCTTCCACATTGGCCAAAAGACTCTGATACTGTTTAAATTTGTACCGCAGCCTATCAGAGCATATCTCCTTTCTCAAGCTGACTATATTAAAGCCAATGAGTAACTATAATTCTCCTGCACAAGCTATCCTTACCTACTGCGCCAGGGACACCCCCAAAGTACTCCTGCCCCCCCATACCTGTGTTGAAATCTCAGAGCTGTGGAGTTGTTGGTCGCTGGGGGTCTGCCCTGTGCTGCAATCACCAACCTGAAGAAAATGCACTTGTTACTAATAATGGGGCAAAGTAATATATGGTCTAAAGCTTGTACTTCTGTAGTAAACCAGCAATCAATCAGCAGGCAGAATTTACTAGTCAGCAGCTTGAAAACACACCTGATTGGTCGCTATGGGTTACAAGACCGGGACAAACTTTAGAACTATTACACTAGCCTTTATGTTCCTTGCAATCCAAGGAAAGAAGTGGGCAAATATGGCGGCCTCCATAAACCCTACTGTGCATTTTTCTATTTTTTAGGCTATTCTGGGGGTTTATGCTGCATAGAGACAGATCCCCTGCACTCGCCCATGTCTATATATAAAGGGCATCAGTATCACAAAATACACAATGTCCCCTTTAAGAAAACAAGGATTGTAATCCGAGTTCATTTTTAATGGGAATGTGCTGCCGGATGCACCAGTTTCTAAGCAGCGGGAGGATTTTATATGAATCTCTAGCCGGGAGGTTTATGTTGAAACAACACAGCCCCACGCTGGCACATTTCCCAATTCTCTTTATTCTCCCATTGTGACTTTTCTGCAGCCCTCCCCCCTTTGGCAGTGGCTGAAACCCGGGGTAGTTGTGCCCCCAATGCAAAACTTCCATAAGCAGCAAAGGAATCAGCATTGTGGGTATCGCTTCCTATAAAGACCAGTAATGGCCTCCGACCCCTGGGAACCATTAACTAGAGTCTCACTCTCCTAATCACAAAACCGACTCTCATGCAGATACACAGGAACACGCAAGAAACTGGATGATCTAAAACTCTTTATTGTCTACAGCCAACAGCTATGGCAGCTCCAAGGATTCATTTGGTCCAAACAGGACTGACTTGGGAACAAATGATGCCCCCCCCTAGAGCAGCAGTTGTGGGACAGAGGGGTATGGCAGAATAAGGGTGAGAGGAACGCAGCAGAACTTTAGTTGTTTAGAACCAGAGGCCTACAGGTTGGACAACATGTGACTTTATATCAATTAGGCCCCCGCCCTGTACTGCCCCCCTCTACCCCCAGTCATGCTCTCCATACAGATCTTGACCATATGTGATCGCCATCAGTGTTATTTGCTTCTGGTCTGTGATCACCTCCTAAAAGCAGTGGATTGGAAGGCAAGCAATCATGGTGGCCACCAACCACACAGCAAAAACTGCATCCTGGGGTCTTTGCTTAACAGGAGACCCCTGATTAATCAATAGGTGAAGGGCCTTAAGATTGACAGTCCTACATTACATATATAATGTTGGGGGCTCACAACTGTTGTGAGGGATCTAGTGGGGTGTCCTTGATGCTCCTTGTCCCCCAGCTTCTGCCACATTAACCAAGCGATAGTGTAAGAGCTGACCCATCGGCTGGAGGGGATTTGTATAATAACCTGCTGCTCCTGAGCTGGGATCTTGGATAAGGGGGGATCCGCAGAAGCCTAAGTGATTGCATGGCAGTGAAATTCTAAATAATTTGGATTAAGATCTTGGTCCTATATGGTCACTGTAGGGGCAAATCCTTTTGAGATTCTTTCCTCTAATGTACCAATCATGTCCTTGGTTCAACTCTTCCACATTCAGCAGATCAGAGATGGAGGGACAGGGGCACAACCAGTGTCAAACAGTTTCCTGAGCTCTGCGGAACTCAAACACACTCCCACGCTCAGCAAAGCCACCACTCAGAACCTTCACGGGAACAGGGGCCCTTTGGTTCCCCTCCTGAAGCCCAAACCCCCCACCGCCTGGGGTATGAAGGCTGAACGTGTCCTGTGGGCAAAAGACAGAGCAGCCAGTTATTTGCTTAAAATATGTACAAAAACAGAAATAGGAAGCAACTTCCATTGTATGGAATACGGAAAAACAAATAAGTGGTGTGCAGGGTCAAGGAACATGTAAGTAATTCAAAGGAAGGGAAAATAATGACCCAGACACTTGCACCCCCCCCCCACTGTCTAAGTCAGAGGTTCCCACCGTGTGAACGTGGTTAAAACATAACCTTTAATCATCAATAGTCAAAAATATGCCCAGAAAATAGCAAAGTTAAAATGATAATTAGGAGAGTAAACTAAACCGACTGAAGGTCACGAGCTAATGGACGGAACATGTAGGATCAATGACTGAATCTCAGTTAGTCAATCCCCATCCTAAGTTAATCAGCGGTAATACATTTATGGGGAGAAATAGTAGAAGTACTACCACCCTACTAGAGTATGTTTGTTTAGCTGCTGAAATCGGAGCAAAAAGAAAAAGGAAAAAAAAGTGGGTTTCTTCCGGTCTAGTAAATCTGAGAAGCCATATCCAAATGAGCTCATAACGGTATATGAACCAGCCTTGCGAGTGTCTTAGATCCGGCCCACACCGATTCCTTAATATCCGCAATCACCTCTGCACAACAATTACCCGAGGTTTCTACGTCCTGACTATATCGTCTTCTGCTAAATCTTAACCATACGGCACAAGAACCTTCAGCTCCTGCCCTTCCACCACCGAAATTTCTCCTCTATCACCCTGCCTAATAAGTTAACAAGTTTAGAGCGCCTGACGCACGTTTCGCTTGTTATACACGAGCTTTGTCAAAGGCTAATGTGGCGCCGGTACCAGTGTCTCTACAAATAGCCACTCCCCCGTCATTTAAATTGGCCAATTGTGTAGATGAAAAGCAAAAGAAGAGCGATCGTATGCATTGACTTGCTTTGAGTCTCTCCTTAAGGTGGCCATATATTCACTTTTATTAATGAGGATCATATAATGATCTGAACTTAGTTGTTGGATCAGTGTAATTTGTGGTAGCATTTGTTATCATTAAAGGGATTTTTTTTCAAAATGAATCAGTTAATAGTGCTGCTCCAGCAGAATTCTGCACTGAAATCCATTTCTCAAAAGAGCAAACAGATTTTTTTTATATTCAATTTTGAAATCTGACATGGGGCTAGACATATTGTCAATTTCCAAGCTGCCCCAAGTCATGTGACTTGTGCTCTGATAAACTTCATTCACTCTTTACTGCTGTACTGCAAGTTGGAGTGATATCACCCCCTCCCTTCCCCCCACAAGCCAAACAACAGAACAATGGGAAGGTAACCAGATAGCAGCTCCCTAACACAAGATAACAGCTGCCTGGTAGATCTAAGAACAGCACTCAATAGTAAAATCCAGGTCCCACTGAGACACATTCAGTTACATTGAGTAGGAGAAACAACAGCCTGCCAGAAAGCATTTCTCTCCTAAAGTTCAGGCACAAGTCACATGACCAGGGGCAGCTGGGAAACTGACAATATGTCTAGCCCCATGTCAGATTTCAAACTTGAATATAAAAAAATCTGTTTGCTCTTTTGAGAAATGGATTTCAGTGCAGAATTCTGCTGGAGTAGCACTATTAACTGATTCATTTTGAAAAAAACATGTTTTCCGATGACAGGATCCCTTTAAGTTGTTTCATAGCCTCAGATACACGACACGTGGCCACATTTGCTCCCTTATCCGAGGGTTTATTAATAATAACAACATCTTCCCATGAAGAGATTTGCTGCATAGCTGGTCTTTCAGCTCTAGTGAGGTTAACTTGGCCTTGTTTAGGTAAATTCATGAAATCCCTCATTACCAATTCACAGAATACATTGATAGCAGGACTTTCAATTCCTTGGTGGCATGAAACGACTTTTGGGTTTTATGATACCCCCTAATTCCATTCGTTCAGAGATTAACTCTTGCTCAGGCTCAAGAAAAGAATTCTGGAACATGTATCCTGACAATGCTTTGGACTGGATTAAATCAAATAGAAAGCTGCCCCCAGTTAGTAGACATTTTCTTGAATTTCATAATAACTCCAGTAAAGGTCTCAAAGCCACTGGTTTATTTAAAATGTCCCTGGGAATCGACTTGGAGTCGTCTCTTTTAGCCAAACAGAGTGAACTTTAAATGATGAATGCGCCAAGTCTGCAGGACTGAATATTTACATTTGATACACTATTTCTGTATTTCAGGAATTCCACATACAGGATCAATGAGATGTATAGATATCATCATCATCGTCTCCAAGATTACTTTGTACTCATTCATTTACTATTGACACAAATTTATATAATCGCAGGAGATTATTATACACAGTCTGTTGATTTTTCTGACCAATCATTTCTGTTGGGACAATGTGACCAATCAAATGATAGATCTACTTTATCTTCTTATCTGTCTATACTAAGTGTAGTGTTCTGCTCTGACAAACGTTGCCAACTAAAAGATTACTGATGGATAGTGTATAATATGAAAACTTTTTGTTACATTTGAGATAGTCTCTCAGTTTCATATTAACTACATTCAGTATTCCTACTACGGTCAGATTCAATGTTGCGAATCAGAAGATATAATGTATACGAGTTTAGGTGGCCATACACTATTAGATCCGCTCGTTTGGTGAGGTCTCCAAACGAGTGGATCTTAACCCAATGTGCCCGCTAACAGCCGAGTAATATCGGGTAAATCCAAATGTTTGGCCCTGCGAATGGGCACCGACAGGTCGCAGGACTGAATCAACTAGCCAATGCGGTCCTGGATCGAAGAGAAAATCAAACTTGCCCGATCAATATCTGGCTGATTTTTGGCCTGATATGGATCGGGAGCCCTCACACATGGGACGATAAGCTGCCGAATCGGTCTAAAAACCGATATTGGCACCTTTAATTTGCCGGTGTATGGCCACTTTAAGGAGATAGACTCAATGCAAGTCAATGCATACGATCGCATTGCTTTTCATCTACACAATTGGCCAATTTGAATTTGAAGGAGTGGCTATTTGTAGAGGCACCACTACCGGCGCCACGTTAACCTTTGACAAAGCTCGTGCATAACGAGCCAAACGCGCTCTATACTTTTTAACTTATTAGGCAGGGAGGAGAAATTGCGGTGGTGGAAGGGCGGGAGCGGGTGGTTCTTGCGGCGTATGGTTAAGATTTAGCAGAAGACGATATAGTCAGGACGTAGAAACCTTGGGTAATTGTTGTGCAGAGGTGATTGCGGATATTAAGGAATTGATGTGGGTTGATCAGTGGGCCGGATCTTAGACACTCGCAAGTCTGGTTCATATACCGTTATGAGCTCATTTGGATATGGCTTCTCAGACTTACTAGACAGGAAGAAACCCACTTTTTTGCTCCGATTTCAGCACCTAAACATACTTTAGTAGGGTGGTCCTGCTTCTGCTATTTCTCCCTATAACCGTATTGCCAACCCAACACCGATTAACATAGGATAGGGATTGACTAACTGAGGTTAATTCATTGCCTCTGAATCCTACATATTCCGTCCATTAGCTAGTGACCTAAGTTAACTCTCCTAATTATCGTTTTAACTTTGCTATTTTCTGGGCATATTTTTAACTATTGTCTGGGCATATTTTTAACTATTGATGATTAAAGGTTATGTTTTAACCACATTCACACGGTGGGAACCTCTGACTTAAGGTGGCCATACACTAAGAGATCCGCTCGTTTGCCAATGTCGCCAAACCAGCGGATCTCCCTCCGATATGCCCACCTTGAGGTGGGCAATATCGGGCTGATCCGATCGTGGGCCCTAGGGCCCAAAGATCGGATCATAATGATGCCTAACGGGCGGTCGGATCGCGGGACCACATCAACGAATAGATGCGGCTGCGATCCGACGGGATTTTTTCTCCCATCCGATCGAGATCTGGCCGACTTTCGGCCAGATCTCGATCGGTGAAGCAAGTCGGGGGGCCCCCATACACGGGCCAATAAGCTGCAGACACGGTCTGTTGGGGGTGCAAGTGTATGGATCATTCTTTTCCCTTCCTTTGAATTATTTGCTAAAAATGACTCCCCAATAGTTGGACTGAAGCAATGGGTTTGCACCACTCTTTCACATTAGTCAATAGAGGCCACAGTATATTATATACAAGAGTAGGTTCTAAATACAAGTAACTGCAATCAGCTCTGACACAGAAATGTTACTCACCCCCGGCTGAACATTCACTGATGTTTTGCCTCCGAGGTTAATGGTTGTTCCATCCTTTCTGTGCAACAGGTTGAGTCCGGGGGCCCCACTAGATCCCCCTGCAGGAAGAGATTATAAAGGGTTTGGAGGACAGGGAACCATTTCTACACCTGGAAATGTAATCCCTGCCCAACTCAAGGTCAAGTTCAAGGCACCGTTACATAGTTGGACCCAGTCCAGTTCTCCAGACCACATGCTATTTCCTTCCTCCCCTTGTCAACCCCCAGGCTGGCCCTTACCCTGTAACCCATAGGGTCGGAACACTCGGCGCTCCGTCAACACAGATAAAACAATGTCTTCTCTAAACAGCAGCTCTCGGATCACTCCATCTCCTCCATGGAACTTTCCTGTCCCACCGGTACCAGGGGATAACTCAAAGCTCTTCAGCACAACTGGGTATCTGGGAAAGGCACAGTATTGGGGTAAATAAAAAAGAAACGCTTGAACTGTGGTGCAGTGACCATGCTTAAAGATTGAGAGTTAATTAATGGAACCAACATCCTTCATGTGTAGGTACCTGGCACCAGAGGGTGTTCATCTGATGTGAATGTTGGATAAGTGGAGGCTGGTGCTGGAGGAACCAACCAGTTTCTGAGCAACAACACCCACTGAGATATTATGGCCCAGGGATAAATGCTCAGGTCAACTGCCTTTAAACTCTTAGAGATACGGCACATGGGACATGGCACAGCAGCAACGGGACAAGCAACTCCATGTGTGTCATCCACAGTGCCGCCACCAAAAAATATTATGGAGAAGGTTGTTTCAGTGTCTGTTCTTCGTTGCTAATGAAAATGCTGTGTATGCCACTTGACTTAAAGGAGAACTAAAGTCAAATTAAAGAGGTAGCTAGAAATGTTGTATGTGATGTTTTGTGCTTCTGTACCAGCCCAAGGCAACCACAGCCCTTTAGCAGTAAAGATCTGTGTCTCCAAAGATGCCCCAGTAGCTCCCCATCTTCTTTTCTGCTGATTCACTGATTCACATGCTCTGTGCTGCTGTCACTTACTGAGCTTAGGGAGCCACTCACAATATACAGTACACATAGAATAGAAATGTCACAATATAAGGCTGATTAGTAATTAATACACATAATTACTACATGGCAGCACAGAAACCAGTGCAATTAGCATCAGAATTGAATAATCAGCAAACCTGTAGCATCAGCTTATATTACAGTCAGGGAAGCTCATTTTCTGCTGGATAATTAGTGACGAGCCCTAAGCTTAGCTTCTCAACAGCCAATCAGAGCCCACTGAGCATGTGAGTGTCACAGACACTTTCCAAGATGGTGACCCCCTGTGACAAGTTTGAAGTCCTGGATCATTGCTGCTATTGACAAGCTCAAACTTTAGCCTCGTGCAATAAGTTCACTATAGAAAATAGGACATTTTTAGTCACATTCATTTTTAGGGTTTAGTTCTCCTTTAAAGATAAACAACTGACACTGTTAAATTATATAAATTATTGATTAAAAAGGCTTTTCCCTAGGATATGACTCTAGAGCTTGCGCTGGTCCAGTGACTTGTAACGACCAATCAGCTGTCAGTTTTTACAGTTATGGTGCTTATCGGATTGGCTGCAGTGGATTCCTTGATGGAGGCAAATCTGCCATGATACAGTCTCTCCCCTCCATTCTCACCACTAACCACCATATTTACCGTTTCTCCAAGATCTCGGGGTCGGTGATGCGGGTGTTGGTCATGTGAGTGTGGATTCCACTTCGCCCGTCCCAGTGAGGGCCCGCCCCTGCACCGCCAGCTACTGTCTCGTAGTAACCAGTAGTCTTGTTTCCAAAAGTTATATTATTCATACAGCCCTGTGGGAGATATCGTTTTGTGAGCTGAGACTTAAACAGTGGCCTTTGCGTGCCGAGTCAGAGCCCAGTAGAACAGGAATAAGTTGTGTGACATCATAACAATGATCCAATCACTGACTGTGGTTCTGATTGTACCTGAGATGCTGCACAGACTTCAAAGGCCTTGAAAATGACATCAACGATCCTTTGTGACGTCAGCACATTACCCCCAACCACAGCCGCACCAGGAGAGGGGTCCAGGATGGATCCTTTGGGAATTACAGCCTGGATGGGAACAAGGCAGCCCTTTGGGAAGGAATGAAGATGTTATTGTTATAGGAGGAGCAGGAATTAACTGGTGTCAAAAGAACTGATATTAGGGGCTCAGAGAGAAGAGAGTGGCCTGGGACCCAAAATGAAGATCCTTGGGAGGCAGGGGCAGTCATCACCGGGGAGTCCAGTCAAGGGTCCTCAGAGCTAAGAGGGGCTGAGAAAGTGAAGGTCTGATTCTTGGACTGTAAAGAGTCTGGGCTTCAGGTGGGTCATGGGCACAGTGGGGTGGATTGGGGGGGGAAGGCCTGGAACTTCGTTTTTTGGGGACGGGGCAATCTACGTAGTTGGCAGGGCACAAAGCCGGTGAAGGACTAATAACCTGGGCTCCCAAGGAGGGCCCTAATTACAAGAACTGGGATTTTAAGGACAGCCACACTCACCACCACCAAAGTCTGCCCGGTGCTCACCTGATTAAGAGGGATATCCTGGCCCACCATGCAGCGAAGGCAATAAATGAGAGCAGAAAGGGTAATTGCACGTGGGGCATTGCAGTTCCCATAAACCTCATATCCAGATCCAGTGAAATCAAAGACCGCACTGCCCTGAAAGAGATGAGCACAAGGGTAAGAGGCATCCAATAACACTGCAGGTTCCTCATAGCAGCACCTGTAGGGGGTCTAAATATGGCCTCCAGAACCAAATACTGGGACGTAAAAGATTTGTACAAACTGATCATTCAGCCACTCTGTGCGGGAAGCAGAGGGGTCACTATTAACAATTACCTCCTGCTTATTTATCTGCACTTTCAGTTTAATTGGCGAGCCATCATCCATGTAATCCACAGACTCCACCTCTAGCGCCCCCTTCTGGCTCTCCCAGCACTCAGCAAAGTCTCTCAGCATGTTCCTCACAGCCACCTCGGCATTAGCCTAGAGGAGTCAAGAAAAAAAAAATGCTTCACTGGTTCTACACTGGGCAGATTTAACCCTTTAAGTGCCAGCAGAATTTCACATTTTGGTTACGCGAAATGCCAGCCGTTTTTGAAACATTTTGTGCTCTCTCACTTTAGGGGCATTTTCTGAGGGGAAACCTATAGTTTACCTAGGAAAACTATACATTGTTTTTTTCGGTAGAAACTGAGCTTTCTAAATCTGCCTGAGTTTTCATGTATTTCCACCTGTGCAAAAAAATTTATAGTGCTAAATACCAAAAAAAAATGAAAAATTACCATTTTTCATCGTATATCAATTTATACCAGAAAAATATTTCATTTTACGGATGAAAATCCAACTGATTTGGAAAGCCTTATGTCTCTCGAACGTGCCAATACCAGATATGTATAGTTTTAGGGAGATTTAGGACTTCTGTACCTCAAAAACTCCCGGCAGTATATTGCCGAATTTTGAAAGCACTAAGGCAGAAAACGGCATGCTTTAGATTCCAAGGCAAAAACTCCTGAAACCGTAGGTTTACCCCAGAAAACCATGCATTTTTGAAAAGTACACATTCTGCCGATTACAAAATGGGTAACTATGTCTCTCTAATCCCAACTACCAAACATAAAAGCTTGTCTGAACATAGCGGTTTTTCAAAAAAAATTCAAAATTCTGAAAAATCATTGCAAAGGTTTTATTTTGCTGCTCCGCATATCCCAAACTATATTAGGTACCAAGAAAAGCACCTGAAATATGATTGCCAGGGGTCCACTGAACAGTTTGATACCCATTATGCATAGGTTTACCAAAGTATCTGGCATTTAGAGACACCAATATGAAGTTAGCACATCCAAATTGATCAGGACTTTACTTCAGCTACTGAGAAATCAACACATTGACTGCATTTTTTGTGGGGTAAAAACACAGAAATATATGTTTACCCCCCAAACCCATATATTTTTGGAAAGTACACATTCTACAGAATCTAAAATGGGTACCCATGCCTTTCTGCTCCAAACTACTGAGTCGCAAGGCTTTCCCAAAATTGTCGGTTTTGGTGAAATATGTGAAAATTGCCTCAAACCTTCAACTTCCCAGCACCATATCACCCATGTATCATTATGTACTAAGAAAAAGCACCCTAAATATGATTGCCAGGGTTCCTCTGAACATTTTGGTGGCCATTGTTCATAGGTTTACCAAAGTATCTGGCATTTAGAGGCCCCAAAATGAAGTTAGCGCATACAAACAGTCCCGTGGGTAACTTCAGCTAATGAAAAATCAAACACATTGACTGCATTTTTGTGGGGTAAAAACACAGAAATATATGTTTACCCCCAAAACCCATATATTTTTGGAAAGTACACATTCTACTGAATCTAAAATGGGTACCCATGCCTTTCTGCTCCAAACTACTGAGTCGCAAGGCTTTCCCACAATTGTCAGTTTTGGTGAAATATGTGAAAATTGCCTCAAACCTTCAACTTCTCAGCACCATATCACCCATGTATCGTTACACACCAAGAAAAAGCACCCTAAATATGATTGCCAGGGTTCCTCCAAACAGTTTGGTGGCCATTGTTCATAGGTTTACCAAAGTATCTGGCATTTAGAGGCCCCAAAATGAAGTTAGCGCATACAAACAGTCCCGTGGGTAACTTCAGCTAATGAAAAATCAACACATTGACTGCATTTTTGTGGGGTAAAAACACAGAAATATATGTTTACCCCCAAAACCCATATATTTTTGGAAAGTACACATTCTACCGAATCTAAAATGGGTACCCATGCCTTTCTGCTCCAAACTACTGAGTCGCAAGGCTTTCCCACAATTGTCGGTTTTGGTGAAATATCTGAAAATTGCCTCAAAGCTTCAACTTCTCAGCACCATATCACCCATGTATCGTTACGCACCAAGAAAAAGCACCCTAAATATGATTGCCAGGGTTCCTCCAAACAGTTTGGTGGCCATTGTTCATAGGTTTACCAAAGTATCTGGCATTTAGAGGCCCCAAAATGAAGTTAGCGCATACAAACAGTCCCGTGGGTAACTTCAGCTAATGAAAAATCAACACATTGACTGCATTTTTGTGGGGTAAAAACACAGAAATATATGTTTACCCCCAAAGCCCATATATTTTTGGAAAGTACACATTCTACCGAATCTAAAATGGGTACCCATGCCTTTTTGCTCCAAACTACTGAGTCGCAAGGCTTTCCCACAATTGTCGGTTTTGGTGAAATATCTGAAAATTGCCTCAAAGCTTCAACTTCTCAGCACCATATCACCCATGTATCGTTACGCACCAAGAAAAAGCACCCTAAATATGATTGCCAGGGTTCCTCCAAACAGTTTGGTGGCCATTGTTCATAGGTTTACCAAAGTATCTGGCATTTAGAGGCCCCAAAATGAAGTTAGCGCATACAAACAGTCCCGTGGGTAACTTCAGCTAATGAAAAATCAACACATTGACTGCATTTTTGTGGGGTAAAAACACAGAAATATATGTTTACCCCCAAAACCCATATATTTTTGGAAAGTACACATTCTACCGAATCTAAAATGGGTCCCCATGCCTTTCTGCTCCAAACTACTGAGTCGCAAGGCTTTCCCAAAGTTGTCGGTTTTGGTGAAATATCTGAAAATTGCCTCAAAGCTTCAACTTCCCAGCACCATATCACCCATGTATCATTACGTACTAAGAAAAAGCACCCTAAATATGATTGCCAGGGTTCCTCTGAACATTTTGGTGGCCATTGTTCATAAGTTTACCAAAGTATCTGGCATTTAGAGGCCCCAAAATGAAGTTAGCGCATACAAACAGTTCTGTGGGTAACTTCAGCTAATGAAAAATCAACACATTGACTGCATTTTTGCGGGGTAAAAACACAGAAATATATGTTTGCCCCCCAAAACCCATATAGTTTTGGAAAGTACACATTCTACCGAATCTAAAATGGGTACCCATGCCTTTCTGCTCCAAACTACTGAGTCGCAAGGCTTTCCCACAATTGTCGGTTTTGGTGAAATATCTGAAAATTGCCTCAAACCTTCAACTTCTCAGCACCATATCACCCATGTATCGTTATGCACCAAGAAAAAGCACCCTAAATATGATTGCCAGGGTTCCTCCGAACAGTTTGGTGGCCATTGTTCATAGGTTTACCAAAGTATCTGGCATTTAGAGGCCTCAAAATGAAGTTAGTGCATACAAATAGTCCTGTGGGTAACTTCAGCTAATGAAAGATCAACACATTGACTGCATTTTTTGTGGGGTAAAAACACAGAAATATATGTTTACCCCCCAAACCCATACATTTTTGGAAAGTACACATTCTACAGAATCTAAAATGGGTACCCATGCCTTATTGCTCCAAACTACTGAGTCGCAAGGCTTTCCCAAAGTTGTCGGTTTTGGTGAAATATCTGAAAACTGCCTCAATGCTTCAACTATCCAGCATCATATCACCCATGTATCATTACGTATCACAAAAAAGCACCCAAATTGTGATTGCCAGGGGTCCTCCAAACAGTTTGGTGCCCACTGTGCATAGGTTTACCAAAGTATATGGCATTTAGAGGCCCCAAAATGAAGTTAGCACATACAAATTGTCCTGTGGGTAACGTCAGCTAATGAAAAATCAGCACATTGTCTGCATTTTTGTGGGGTAAAAACACAGAAATATATGTTTACCCCCCAAACCCATACATTTTTGGAAAGTACACATTCTACAGAATCTAAAATGGGTACCCATGCCTTTCTGCTCCAAACTACTGAGTCGCAAGGCTTTGCCAAATTTGGCGGTTTTGGTGAAATATCTGAAAATTGCCTCAAAGCTTCAACTTTCCAGCAACGTATTGTCCATGTATCATTACCAGCATAAAGCATCCTAAATATAAACATAGGGGTCTACTAAATAGTTTGATGCCCAATGTGCATAGATATACCAAACTATGTGGCGCACAGAGACCCCCAAATGACAATATGTATAGACATTTTCACGGCTGACGCGCTGGCTGCTGCAACATAACCACCCGGTGTGTGTATTATGCGACATTAGACCACCTAACAGTACAGAGACCCCAGAAATCCATATATTTTCAGAAAGTACACATTCTGACGAATCCAATATGGGTAAATAAGTGTTTCTACTACAAACTGCCAAACTGCAAAGCAATGCTGAACATAACGTTTTTTATCAAATTTCTGAAAATCGTCACAAAGCTTGATTTTTACCCCATTATATGCCCCACATTTCGTAACTTATCAGCATAAAACATCCTAAATATGAACGCCAGGGGTCTACTGAACACTTTGATGCCCAATATGCATAGATATACCAAACTATGTGGCGCACAGAGACCCCCAAATGACAATACTGTATATACATTTTCACGGCTGACGCGCTGGCTGCTGCAATATAAGCACCTGGTGTGTGTATTATGCGACATTAGACCCCCCTAACAGTACAGAGACCCCAGAAAACCATATATTTTCAGAAAGTACACATTCTGACGAATCCAATATGGGTAAATAAGTGTTTCTACTACAAACTGCCAAACTGCAAAGCAATGCTGAACATAACGTTTTTTATCAAATTTCTGAAAATCGTCACAAAGCTTTAATTTTACCCCATTATATGCCCCACATTTCGTAACTTATCAGCATAAAACATCCTAAATATGAACGCCAGGGGTCTACTGAACACTTTGATGCCCAATATGCATAGATATACCAAACTATGTGGCGCACAGAGACCCCCAAATGACAATACTGTATATACATTTTCACGGCTGACGCGCTGGCTGCTGCAATATAAGCACCTGGTGTGTGTATTATGCGACATTAGACCCCCCTAACAGTACAGAGACCCCAGAAAACCATATATTTTCAGAAAGTACACATTCTGACGAATCCAATATGGGTAAATAAGTGTTTCTACTACAAACTGCCAAACTGCAAAGCAATGCTGAACATAACGGTTTTTATCAAATTTCTGAAAATCATCACAAAGCTTGAATTTTACCCCATTATATGCTCCACGTTTCGTAACGTATCAGCATAAAACATCCTAAATATGAACGCCAGGGGTCTACTGAACACTTTGATGCCCAATATGCATAGATATACCAAACTATGTGGCGCACAGAGACCCCCAAATGACAATAGTGTATATACATTTTCACGGCTGACGCGCTGGCTGCTGCAATATAAGCACCTGGTGTGTGTATTATGCGACATTAGACCCCCCTAACAGTACAGAGACCCCAGAAAACCATATATTTTCAGAAAGTACACATTCTGACGAATCCAATATGGGTAAATAAGTGTTTCTACTGCAAACTGCCAAACTGCAAAGCAATGCTGAACATAACGGTTTTTATCAAATTTCTGAAAATCGTCACAAAGCTTGAATTTTACCCCATTATATGCCCCACATTTCGTAACTTATCAGCATAAAACATCCTAAATATGAACGCCAGGGGTCTACTGAACACTTTGATGCCCAATATGCATAGATATACCAAACTATGTGGCGCACAGAGACCCCCAAATGACAATACTGTATATACATTTTCACAGCTGACGCGCTGGCTGCTGCAATATAAGCACCTGGTGTGTGTATTATGCGACATTAGACCCCCCTAACAGTACAGAAACCCCAGAAAACCATATATTTTTAGAAAGTACACATTCTGACAAATCCAATATGGGTAAATATGTGTTTCTACTGCATACTGCCAAACTGCAAAGCAATGCTGAACATAACGGTTTTTATCAAATTTCTGAAAATCGTCAGAAAGCTTGAATTTTACCCCATTATATGCCCCACATTTCGTAACGTATCAGCATAAAACATCCTAAATATGAACGCCAGGGGTCTACTGAATACTTTGATGCCCAATATGTATAGATATACCAAACTATGTGGCGCACAGAGACCCCCAAATGAATCTATAGCAGACAAAATTTCCATGGGCAAAACGAAGTAACATAGAACTGAGCCAAATGGTATAAAATCAGTAAAATCCAACAAAACCACAAAAATCAATGGCTTTTTTTTTTTAGCCTAATGTAATTAACGGTCAGAATCAAAGTTTGATTATTTTAGCATAGCTAAATAGGTTTTACAGATAGAAATAAGCGAACAACACCTACGCAAAGCTGAAAATGAAATAAAATGGCTAAACATGCAATAAAATGGCTAAAAATGTACAAATATCACTGAAATTGCAATATAATCACCGAAATAACATACAAAAGGTATTGCGCGGTGCAATTAGCAAATACGCTATTCGCAATGGCAATAAAACAGTTTTTACAGGCAAAAATACAGACGATGCGATAAAAGAAAATAAAAACACACAAAATAGCGTATGTGTGTGTACAACAGGCAAATTGTGTGTTGTATGCGTGTTGTTTGCATGTGCAAGTGTGTGCAAGCATGTGTAAGGGCTGTGAATATATGTGACCCCCCCCTGATCCCCCAAAATTGAATGTATGTGTGTGTAAGTGTGAATATAAGTGGGAATGTAAGTGTATTAGTACAATAGGTGTGTGTGGGTGTGTGTTTGTGTGTATGTGTGTGTGGGGGGGGCACTAACCTGGGGTGGCAGGCTGTAGGTTGTCCAGGAGGGCTGCATGATGAGCTGGAATCGTCTTCATTGCTGGATCTGGTGAGTGGGCGGTGCTGTAGGGCTAGGAAGCACAGGCAGCAGCAGGGCACCTAGATTTCATTGTGCCTGCTGCTGCCTTGGGGCCCCTGGGCGATCGCGCCTCAGGGGCCACTCGTTCCCCGCTTCTGCTCGTTGCCTAGGGGCTGGGGGACGAGTATGAACGGAGCGAGCGGCTTTTTTAGCCGCTCCTCCGTTCAAAAAAAGCAGGCAGCAGGCAAACAGCAGCAGAGCACGTTTATTTTGCGTGCCTGCTGCTGCATTGGGGCCCCTGGGCGATCGCGACCCAGGGGCCCATTTTCCCTACGTAGGCTCGTTGCCTAGGGGAAGGGTAAGCTGGCAGGGACACTAAGAACGGAGCGAGCGGCTTGTAAAGCCGCTCCTCCGTTCTGAAAGTGCAGGCAGCAGCAGGGCACATATGCTGCACGTGCCTGCTGCTGCCTTGGGGCCCCTGGGCGATCGCGACCCAGGGGCCACTTGTTCCCCGCCTAGGCTCGTTGCCTAGGGGCTGGGGAACAAGCAGGAACGGAGCGAGCGGCTTTACAAACCGCTCCTCCGTTCCCAAATCTGCAAATGCTGCAGAACGTAGAATCTACGTTCTGTGGCATTTCAAGTTACTTTGCTACAGAACGTAGATTCTACGTTCTGTGGCATTTAAAGGGTTAAAGTTCCTATAATAAATAATGGCAGGTATTTACATCAGATGTTTTTATATACCATCAGGGTGGCGGAACAAGAATATCACCTGAATGTGCGCCATGTAGGCCTGTACCACCTGCAGCCCATACACATCGATCAGCTCATTCACCAGCTGAATGCCTTTCTGATTGGCAGCTACTTGTGCCCGCAGGTCAGACAGGTTGTCATGGAGATTACGGGTCCCACTGCCGCCCGGGATCAGACCTGGAGCCATAAGAGCCTCAGCAACTGCTGCAGGGGTGAAAGGCAAAGGTTCAGTCACTGCACCCTCAGGCACCTTCCATATCTCATATTTCCATTCGTAGGAACCAATGAAATCAACAGATTGTGCCATTCCTATTGCTGGTGAATTATTAAAGTCACAGTTTTTCCTGTATGTCGGGTACAGAAACTGCTTAACATATAATTCCCCATTCTTTCCCATCTCGCTCCTCACCTTCCTCCTGGAATTTTCCTTCTCGCACCAGTTTGAATGAGGTGAACACTGCCCCCTCATCCTGCAGGATCTTGGAGTGGGGTGGCATGGAGCCTGGTGTAATACCACCAATGTCAGCGTGGTGACCTCTGGATGCCACAAAGAAAACTGGGCGTGGGGCCTCCACCCGGAACACCTGGAAGGAAAAACAACAAATTAGCCATTGATATTGAACACCAAATGTGGCGCCTCCAGATGCATCAGCAGAAAAGTGCACTTGGAACAGAATGAAACCAGTTTTCCAGGTGTGTAGAAAACACCTGAGAATAACAAAGCACTTACAGGGGTAATAACCGTGAGGTCTGGCAGGTGGCTTCCCCCAGCACATGGGTGATTACTCAGTATGACATCTCCTTCCTTCAGATCATCCTTCAGGTTCCTGATCTGAAACAGAGAGAGAGGCATGAGACCCCACTTCAACCCGACAGGAGAGAAGTGAACTTTGTGCTGTCTTGTACTCTTTGTACAAAACCCATCAAACCAGAGCACTGATCTGCTGGAACAAGATGGACAGGCTGGACCTAAGGAGCGTCCAAGGTCTAATCCGAGTCACACTCAGCCTCTGTACTCACCTGGAACTGGACTGTCTCCTGCATGGCACCCAGATGGACGGGTATATGGGGAGCATTAGAGACCAAGCCCCCATCAGGGCCAAACAAAGCACAGGAGAAGTCTAGTCGTTCTTTGATGTTAGTGGAAATCGCTGTTCTCTGCAGGATACGACCCATCTGCTCTAGAACACAAGACAAGACTCAATCCCACATATGTGATATAAGGCACTAAGTTCACCCAGTAGCAGTGACCCATATCCACCAATAAGATGTTTGTTTTTAAATTGGTGACCCGTGAATTCTACCTGCTGAGTTTGCTATGGGTTACTGCTCCTGGGCAAACTTGGTGCCTTTTAATACATAACCCCTAATGTCTGGTACAGAGGATTTCTATGCACTGTACTGGACCAAACCCAATAATCAGTAAACATCATCAGTGCCGGTATATACACGGGTGCATGGGGCATCCAAACCTGCAATGCTCATGAATCGATGGGAGAAGATGGAAAGCTGGATTGTGTCCAAGTCAGTGCCGATCACCCTCTGCTTTCCGCTTCCAACTGATATCCGGACATCTCCATATTCAGTTATAGAGGCCGTGCAATCAGGTTCCACCAGGATAGTACTGGGAGAGAGAAAGATGGAATCAATTTCTTGTTCCCCCAGTCAGGGTTATATGGGTGTACCAGTGTTTCACAGCTCTGCCCACCCTCTGTACTCCCTATAGTACTCGTGACTTTACATGCCACATCCAACGCATCTCCTGCATAATGTCCCAATATTCACATGGTGATGTAAGAGTAGGACTGACACTCTTTCAGGTAAGACTGATCTAGAATCACATGACTAGAAGGAGTGGGCAGGCCCATGTGTACCAAGACTTATGCCAGCAGGAAAGTGGCTTGGTAAACTGGTCTCGGGTAAAAAAAGAAACCTTTTTATTTAGAAAGCATTAATTTTCAGAGATGCACCGAATCCAGGATTCGGTTCGCGATTCAGCCTTTTTCAGCAGGATTCGGCCGAATCCTTCTGTCCAGCCGAACCGAATCCGAATTTGCATATGCAAATTAGATGCAGGGAGGGAAATCATGTGACTTTTTGTCACAAAACAAGGAAGTAAAAAATGTTTTCCCTTCCCATCCCTAATTTGCATATGCAAATTAGGATCCGGTATTCGGCCAAATCCTTTGTGAAGGATTCGGGGGTTCAGCCAAATCCAAAATAGTGGATTCAGTGCATCCCTATTAATTTTGGCATTAAATTGACCACTGGTACGCCCATGTCTGGATAAAGGGCAAGTATCATGGCACCGGAGGAGGAGGATATTGGAGCCTGGAGAATACAGTTATTGAGAAAATGTTTGGGGTTGAGCTGAAGGTAAGTCACATACCTGTTCTTGTCTATGATAATGGCGGGTCCTGTTATGGAATGGTCGGAGGAAAGGTCCTGCAGGAGGTACACGTTTGTGTCATAATATCCATCCTCAAAGTAGCATCTGGTGACCTACAAATGAGGAGAGCTGGTCAGGGTGAGGTGCTGGCATAGGCCTGGCACAAAGGTGAGAATTGAAATGAAGCTGAGAATAACTGCAACAAGGAAAGGGCCAATGGCAGGTGGGGCAGGAACGGAGAACAAAAGGCTGAAGATTTAGGTGCCGTCTAGTAAAACCCTCAATATTGGGTGTCTACAATAAAACGTGCACCGATTCGGAGGTACATAGTTTGAGGGGGATGCGGAATGGGCAAGACCAACATGTGCCAGTGAATGAGAAGAGTAGGATCACTAAGCACTAGTGGGGCAGAAGAGCATGGATTCACTTAAGCCCCTTACTGTCTCCACTCGGGCAGGCTGCCCACTTGGCTGAATGGCAACCTCACAGCGGATTCCGGTGCTGCCCGTCCCTCGTACTCGGATGTCGTCCACCACAATGGAGCGCGAGGGGATGGTGAATCCAAACTCCTTCAGGTACCTGAGGGACAGAAGGTAAGTGAATGTATCATCGGCCTTGTGATGTCCCTCATTATCAGGCCCGGACTGACAATCTGTGGGTTCTGGCAAATGCCAGAGGGGCTGCTATAAGGTCCCATAGAAAGTCAGTATTTAGTGGGCTGGTGGGGGCTGTTTGGGCCTCTATGTGGGTTGTTTGGGCCTCTGTGTACCTGAAATGCCAGGGCCTATTTTAATTCTCAGTCCGGACCTGCTCATTATCAACACTCCGGTACATTCCCTCACCTGTCAGTGAACGCCTGTTTAAAGTTCCCCACGTGGCAGGAGTCCGGGGCAGT
Source organism: Xenopus laevis (assembly GCF_017654675.1). Classification (NCBI taxonomy): domain Eukaryota; kingdom Metazoa; phylum Chordata; class Amphibia; order Anura; family Pipidae; genus Xenopus; species Xenopus laevis. The sequence continues at coordinate 162,530,798 of NC_054381.1, forward strand.
TGGGTACCCCCGGTTAGAGCACATGAGGGCGCAGTCTGTTCTCTCATAGCGAAGGTGCAGGAACGGCTCTGTGTCAATCTGGGACCTGTTCCACACAAAGGGCATCAGTCCAAATCCTGTTCTATTGATCCCCATAACTAGCAGCTCTATGACTCCCTCATTAACCAACCAGGGATCATTTACTATTAAAATGTTAGATATCAGACCCCTTATTGATGGACTAGAGAGCAGCCTCTCACCTGTGGAAGCCTTGTTCCTGCAGGGCCTCTATGCACTGCCTCTCCAGGGCTACAATGTGTTCCTCCAGCAGGGAGAAGGATTCTGGTTTGTAAACCATAGAGCAGGGTTCCTGTGCCTCATGGACTACATCAGCCAATGCCATGCCAAAAGCAGACAGAACCCCACCATACCTGCATGAAGGGAGGGGAACCAATAAGCAAAGAGGTGCTGGTACTTACACGATACTCAGACGGCGCTCACACTTCCCCGGGACACCTACTTGTGGATGAATACAGTTTTCATGCCCAGTGAGCGAGCGATGGCACAGGCATGCTGCCCCCCTGCACCCCCAAAGCAAGCCAGCACATGGCGCGAAGTGTCATGGCCCTTTGCCTGAGGAACAGATTGATTTACATAAAATACATCTGAAATGAAATTATAAATACATGTTGTGTTTATGAGTGTGTCATCCAATTGCCATGTAACCTGGCCAGTCATAAGTGCCTCTGAAGGGAAGGTGCTGGGAGTTGTGCTTTAACACTATCTGCATGGCTACAAGTTTAGCACATCAGAAATAATGAATTCCGAAGGGGTTAAAATGCCTTCTCCGGTACCTGAGTGAGCGATCTGATTGGCCGGCACATAGCTTCATTGGCCACTCTGATGAATCCCATAGCAACTTCCTCCACACTCAATGAGGCACCAGAACCTGCTCTCCCAGCCTGGAAGTGGTTAATCTCAGCAGTCAGCTTCTGGAACTTGTGCAGCGTGTCCTCCTGAGACAGCGGCTGGTCTTCTGATGGACCAAAAATCCGGGGAAAGTAGTCGGGAAGGAGTCGGCCCAGGCAGAGATTGGCGTCAGTCACAGTGAGTGGCCCTCCTGGGATGAAGGACATGGGAAAGCTGAGCACCTAGTGAAGAACAGGCACAGGGCTCCCCCGAGAAGGAGGTAAGTTGGAACAGATTTGGGGCAGTTAGAACATAGGCAGCAAAGATGGGCCGATAACCAGAGAAACAGTAAACCCAGGAAGGGTAGGAGGTCTGTGATGAGATGCAGTGCTGCCCACCCACAGCTGTTGTATATAGGAAGAGCAGGTGATTGTTGGCATTGCTGGGAATAACGGTCACAGCAGGGTAAGATGGAGACCCCCCTGTGGCTCTTTAAGTTATTGTAGAAGTACAACTGCCAGCTAGGAGTGCAACTGCCAGCTAGTAGTCATACTTCAGCAACAGCGGAAGGGCTATAGGTTGGAAACAGTTTTGCCCCTGCATTGGGCACTACTGATGCTCAGAACACCCATGTCTTATCAGGTCTTAGCCATCCCTTTTGGGATCCTCTAGAACTGAAGGGCCACTAGGCAGGAGAATAGGGAGACTTGTACATAACGCAGCTCAGAAGGGTTACACTGTTAATAGAAGTTGCTAAACGGACTATTGGGATGGGAGGACTTCATATGGGCGGAAGTTTCGCCTCAACGATCTCTTTGCGTATCAATAACAGCTTTTGATTTACTTGCAGCGCTCCCCTAATCCAAGTGGCTGTAGGGCCCCCAGCTGGAGGGATGGTCTGAAAGGAGCAGCAGTTTAATGAAGCAAGAAGGTTACACAGTGAAGTAACAATACCTTTCCTGTAGCAGGCTGGGCCGGGGTGGGCTCCTGCAGAATCTGGTCCCACCATAAACAGACCTGATCTGGGAAACAAATAATTCTTAATATGTTCAATCACAACTGGTTACACATGTCCTCCGACAGTAAGATTGATGGAAATTGGGGATCTAAAGGATTAGGGCAATGGCTTTCTGTGTTTTGGGGAGCAGAACCCCAGCGTTTGCAGTTAGGAGGTTGGTAATGGGGAGGCAGATGTTGGCAGTGATAAGAGCAAACTAATCTCATGTCTCGGGCAAGCCTATATTCATACTGGCACGAGAAAATCCCTCCTAACTTGCCAGCTAATGCCCCCTGTGCCCACCTGAAGAAGAGCATAGAGCCCCCTCCGGCTGCCACCGTATTCACATCAAGTTGTGGGGCCTGGATGCTGATTCCTGCTGTTGTGGCTTCAAACACATGTTCATACTCGCCGGCATATCTGCTCACGTCTGTGGAGGTCCCTGAAGAGAACAAGTTCAATAATCTCCTGAAAAGTCAATTTTAATGTTCCCTTTCCTTGGCACCGAGCCAACAGCATAGATCACCCGTGTGAAATAAAACAACTTTTTTTTGTTAGTGGCTATAAAATGTACCCGACATATTTATCCATCTTTTACCTCCCATATCAAAGCCAATGACTGGCTGCGGGTGGTCCTGGTGATACGTGGTGATGGCGTATCCCACAACCCCTCCCGCGGGGCCCGACAGAATAGCACGGGAGCCACTGAAGCTCTGCATGGGGGTCAGGCCTCCATCCGAACGCATGAACAAGACCTGCAAGTCCTGAGGAGAGAGAGAGGTGCAGGCCACATGTATCAATAATATGGTTGGGGGGGGGTGATCGGCACATTGTAACTTAGTAAATAAGGATGGGAAAAAAAGACACTAAATTCAACCTCAAAGGGTCCCTGATTATATTAATCTATGGGAAAGATAAGTCCTTATATCTCCTGATGTCCCTGTAGCACCCCAATCTGTGAAGATCATAAATGGGTGCTGCTGCACATTCAGCTGGAGCTGTAGGATCCCTGGGATAGAGTCCTGCGCAGAACCAATTTCTAAGACCCAGACCTGAACATTTACCCACTTTGATCCGCTACCCGACCCGCAACTGCCTTATCCGTAACCCGCCGACCGCCATCAAACAAGTGATGGTGCTGCAAACCCAAAGTGATGTCATCAAAAGTGGGCGGGACAGAAAAGTTTTGGAAAACTTTAAAAGGTGTAAAATATTGGCCCTGGTTAGGGAGTGGTAACGTAATGTGGTTCTGGGCTGGGAGATGGAAAGGTATAGGCCTTGCATGTATTGTACACCTGTTACAACTGCCAGTATTTACGATTGTACAATTTGTCACAATTCTTGTACACTGAATTTATTGATGTAACCTTTTAACATTGTTGTGAGGTATCTGTCTCAATAAAATCTTGTTTGAGCAAAAAAAAGGTGTAAAATATAGACAATATTACATAACATAAGAAATTTAGACGAGACCCGCAACTCCGCGACTATACCCGCACCTGAAAATCCTCCCCTCATTCCACAGGGTGCCCGCTTTTTTTGGGTACCCGACCCGCTGCAGACCTCTACCCTGAGACTCACCTTCAGTTGGTTCTTGAAGCCATTGCAGAATCCATTGAGATATCTTTTTATGCAGGGGGTGAGATAGGCATCGGCACAGGCTGTGTAACCTCGGGGCACAATGCGGATCATTGGCATCACTTCTGATGAGAGAGACACATGGGTGAACCCCAAGGAGCGCGCCAATTCCCCAATTTGATGCTCATGGGAAGACCACCTGCAGATGGAAGACAAGAGAACGTTGACATTGTGTTACCCCCCATATACCAGTGAAACATGGAACAATCTAGAGCTGATGACATTGTGTGTGTATTGCAACGACAAACCATGACTTCCCCACTGCTCCCCCTAGTGCTCACGTGTAAGAATGCATAAGGACCACAGCCAGGCTCCTGATCCCCCGGGCAAGTACATTCTGCAGGTCATTCTCCAGCCTTTTCACATCGATTGGCTTCCACACCTCCAGGGACTCCCCAGTAGAACCTGGGGAAAGTAAAGATGCTCAGCACAGGGGACGAGGCTCTCTTGGTCTCACTGTATCTGAGCATTGGTGCCCACGATAAAGAAACACTAATATAAAGCTGATTATCAATTACTTCAGGGTCACATTACACCAGTGCAGTCTGCATCAATGCTCATTCATAATCAGCCCTGTAACAGATGTGACCTCATTTCCCCCAACCCCTAAGCTCAGCTTCTCCCCAGAGCCCACGGTGTGTCAGTGGCACTGCACATGCTCAAACGATGGACTGAGGGCAACTGGATCATTACTATTATAGCATGTGGCACCTCTTGGCTGGTACAGTAAATTCGGCACATAAAATACTGCATTTCTAGCCATTGTTTTTTTAGGCTTTAGTTGAATAATAATCTGCTTTTCTCCTTCAGCCGTAACTTGTCTATTTCCAATGTGCACCCACCTACAAAGGACTCCATAGACGGTCTCTTTGGGAGACAGCAGCCTTCCTGCCTCAGAACGACTCTCTCCTCCACCTCGATCACCTCCTCGTATAGCACCTCCGGCATCTGGATCTCCTAGGGGCAAAACACAGGGTGTCAGAGACCCCAAACTGCCCATAGGATGCGTATGATTCAAGTCTCATACAAATAAGTGGAATATAGCGGCACATAATATATTATTACTCTCACCAAGTCAAAGATCTTGGGCCGGGCTTGGTTCCCAATGTGCAGCAGGTCCCGGAATCCCTTAGTGATGAGCAGAGCAATTCTCTCTCCTTTCCTCTCCAGCAGAGCGTTAGTAGCCACAGTCGTGCCCATACGGATCCACTCAATCCTCCCTGTGTCCAGCGGCTGCTCCCGTGGGAATGAACATCCAGTCTCCTGTAGGGCAAAGCCATTAGTACTATATGCTACTCCCAATATACATAGCAACACCTGTATGGGAGGCTCAAATCTGAAATCCAACAATTTCAGAAGTATTTACCCCCCTGACTCACCCTTTACCCTGCACCTAAGCCACATCATCACCCCATTTAAAAAAGAATTGGGAAACCCCCACAATTATTTTTTTATTTTTTACCTCTGACTGTCAACAAACTGCTGAGGATTCTGGGTAGCTAGAGAGCACTTCACACAGTGGGATGAACTGGGGAAGGGAAGTCAAATCCCCCCTCTCCCCAATAATGAGGGGCTATGGAAAGATACCACCCTCCCCGGGTACCATATTCAGTTAGTATCCAAATAGACTGTGAGCTTCTAGGTATAACAGAATAAAGGCTCTCAGTATCACTGCAGGTAAGTACATTATCTCCTCCCTTACACCAATCAGAAGCCTGCGTTCCTCAGTATCACTGCAGGTAAGTACATTATCTCTCCCTTACACCAATCAGAAGCCTTGGCCCCTCAGTATCACTGCAGGTAAGTACATTATCTCCTCCCTTACACCAATCAGCAGCCTGCGTTCCTCAGTATCACTGCAGGTAAGTACATTATCTCCTCCCTTACACCAATCAGAAGCCTGGGCCCCTCAGTATCACTGCAGGTAAGTACATTATCTCCTCCCTTACACCAATCAGCAGCCTGCGTTCCTCAGTATCACTGCAGGTAAGTACATTATCTCCTCCCTTACACCAATCAGAAGCCTGGGCCCCTCAGTATCTCTGCAGGTAAGTACATTATCTCCTCCCTTACACCAATCAGAAGCCTGGGCCCCTCAGTATCACTGCAGGTAAGTACATTATCTCCTCCGTTACACCAATCAGCAGCCTGCGTTCCTCAGTATCACTGCAGGTAAGTACATTATCTCCTCCCTTACACCAATCAGCAGCCTGCGTTCCTCAGTATCACTGCAGGTAAGTACATTATCTCCTCCCTTACACCAATCAGAAGCCTGGGCCCCTCAGTATCACTGCAGGTAAGTACCTTATCTCCTCCCTTACACCAATCAGAAGCCTGTGCCCCTCAGTATCACTGCAGGTAAGTACATTATCTCCTCCCTTACACCAATCAGAAGCCTGCGCCCCTCATTAATCACTTTACCTCCTCCAGTATCCGTCGGATTCCCTCCGTGGGGGCATCAGGGTAATTTGCTGGGTCCTCAGACAGCAGCTTCATAACACGAATCTTCCCCCCGGGGCATCGTGCAAAGACATCTGTGAATGTGCCCCCCCGGTCTATAGCAAACTGGAACTTATCTGAGTCCGACATAATCCTGACGTATGAGCTGCTGGGGAGACAGGAGAGATCAGTATGGCAACTCCCGCGGGTAAATATCAGGCTGTACTGCTTTATTCTGCCATCAGGGGGCAGTCAGAGCCCAGGCACCTCTGTACTTTGGGGTCACTGCAGAGTAGTGGGGATGATGGAGCCCTGCCTGTGGGCAAACATTGGGGTCATTTTTTTCAGCCAGATGCACAAAACTATAAAATGTAATCGATTGCCCTGAGTTAGAGCCAGCAAGTGTCCTCTGCATTGGAATATATATATATATATATAAATGTGTTAACTTCCCCTTTAGTCACCCCTCTAGGTCGCATGGCTAATCAGTTACATTAAATGAAATCGTCGTGTCTATGTAGAAATCAGTGCGGGCTGCAGCATAATGTACAGGATGGGGTTTTAATGTATTTAACCCTGTCTCTCCCAGTGTACAACTCAGTGGAATGGCCCATCCCGCAGGGGTTCTTATATAGTGATGTATTAACTTGGGCCCAATCCTCCTGCTGAGCCGCTGAATGGACTTTACCCTCCTCTGTATCTGCCCAATGGGAAGTTTATAAACCAGAAGCTGAGTCTGACAAATACTGATCCCTCTGGTACTGACCCACAAGTGCCCCTATTAAAGGATTGTTCCCCCTCCAACACTTGTTTCAGACAGTTCCCCAGATGTAAAGACTTTTTCCCCATGACTTTCTATTTTCTAACATTGAAGCCCAAGTCTCATTTTTCACCTTTCTAAAGCAGCTGTGGGAGGGGGTCGGCGACCCTGTAACTGATCCATGTGTTTGTCCCTGCTGAGCAAAATCCCTGAGTGTCATTAAGGGCAGATACAATAGTCGCACTTATATTCCCCATAGATCCTACTGAGAAATGGAGCAACTAATGGATCAGCCAATTGGAACAGAATCTGCACCTGATCACCGAGCTGCTCCACTCACACTCATACTCACACTCACTACACTTTATGCTGAGACTTTGGAGAAATGATAAAAAAAGTTCATTTCTGGGGAACAATGTGAAGTAAGGGGGGCCCCGGGAGGAGCAATGAGAGGGGCCCCGGGAGGAACGATGAGAGGGGCCCCGGGAGGAACGATGAGAGGGGCCCCGGGAGGAGCGATGAGAGGGGCCCCGGGAGGAGCGATGAGAGGGGCCCCGGGAGGAGCGATGAGGGGCCCCGGGAGGAGCGATGAGAGGGGCCCCGGGAGGAGCGATGAGAGGGGCCCCGGGAGGAGCGATGAGAGGGGCCCCGGGAGGAGCGATGAGAGGGGCCCCGGGAGGAGCGATGAGAGGGGCCCCGGGAGGAGCGATGAGAGGGGCCCCGGGAGGAGCGATGAGAGGGGCCCCGGGAGGAGCGATGAGAGGGGCCCCGGGAGGAGCGATGAGAGGGGCCCCGGGAGGAGCGATGAGAGGGGCCCCGGGAGGAGCGATGAGAGGGGCCCCGGGAGGAGCGATGAGAGGGGCCCCGGGAGGAGCGATGAGAGGGGCCCCGGGAGGAGCGATGAGAGGGGCCCCGGGAGGAGCGATGAGAGGGGCCCCGGGAGGAGCAATGAGAGGGGCCCCTGGTCTGTCCCAGACAATCACCCCACTCCCTGTGGCCCCACATTAGGTACCTCAGTTCTCCAGCTGCAGACTACAACTCCCAGAAGCCTCCTGGACTCTATGCCCCTCCCCCTTGATTAAAAGTGCAACAGGTCGGGATGATGGGAGTTGTAGTTCTGTGTAACACATAACAGTCGAGTTTCCCGACCTTCAGTCTCTCTGGCTCCAACTCCCAGTAACACAGACCCGACACTCCCAGTAACAAATAAATTGAGACCCCCCCCGTGACACGGACTCACCGCTCCCCGAAGCGCTTCTGTCCCTCGCCTCACCTTCTCCTCATGCAGCGCCCCCTCCACTAAACAATCACAGCTCCGGCTTTAGAGAAGTGTCATTGCCGCCAGCCAATCGGAAGTTCGGGCAATGCGCCAATCAGAAAGAAAAATCGCTTATTGTTTTGTCCAATAAGAAACGACAGGAGGTGGGGCGGGGTTTTTTTCTCCTGCAGTGAGAGAGAGACTTGTGGAGACAGAATGAGCGGGTGGAGGTATAAGGTGGGCGTGGCGCTGATAGGCAGGAGAGCCAATGAATCCCTTCCTTTGGGGGGCAGAGGGCGGAGCAGGAAACGTTGGGGAGGGCCCTAAACTGACCTATAGCCGAGCTGAGAGCAACACGGATCCTGATAGTCTCTCACTATAGGAAATCACTGCGAATACAGACAATTGTCTTTTATATGGGCCCGGGGAAACAGGGGCCCAATGTCATTTTAGTTGGGTCCCCCCCATATCTGTGTTTGACAACTGCTGCCTCATCACTTCTGTCTGTATCTCTTTCTCTGTGTCTGTCTATGTGTTTGTCTCTGTTTATCTCTGTGTCTGTCTGTGTATCTCTGTGTCTGTCTCTGTGTTTGTGTCTCAATCTGTGTCTCTGTGTCTCTATCTCTGTGTCTGTCTCTGTGTCTGTATCTCTGTCTCTGTGTCTGTTCTGCTTCATTTCTGCTGCCAGACAAACCCCTCCACTTTGGGTTTATTGGGCACAATAAATAAACGCCTGACATATTATACATTGTACCCCTGTCTGACCCCTGACTCCCCTACTTAACTTGAGAGGAGCAGAGACTTGTGATAAACAACTGCCCAGCAAGAGTTTCAGGATTGATCTGATTGGCTGCTCCTGACCTTGAGACCTTGGTATGAAATGCGTCAGTCAGTCTGACTCTTTCACTAGAGATGTAGTTCAACAGCAGAATGAGGGACACAAGTTACACAGTTAATTTGGGTTTAAAAATGTAAAAGTCCATCAAGTCCAAGCCCTGCATTCCTGGTGTAATACCATTAGTTATCACTAGGGGCAGTATAAGGCCACTTTATTCCAGTGATCCCCAACCAGTAGCTCGTGAGTAACAAGTTGCTCCCCAACCCCTTGGATGTTGCTCCCAGTGGCCTCAAAGCAGGTGATTATTTTTGAATTCCAGTCTTGGAGGCAATGTATAAAATGAATGTATAAAAACCAGGTGTCCTGCCAAATAGAGTCTCAATGTAGGTTGACAATCCACATAGGGGCTACTAAATGGCCAATCACAGCCCTTATTTGGCTCCCCAAGAACATTTTTCATGCTTGTGTTGCTCCTCAACTCCTTTTACTTCTGAATGTTGCTCATGGGTACATTAGGTTGGGGATCCCAGCTTTATTCCCATACGTTGGGCCCCAGATAATCAGGGAAGTGCATTGAGCCCCTGCCAGTGGGTAGATAATTATGGGATGCCACTTAATTATAGAGCCACATAATAATAGGACCTCATACAGTGCCACACAGCATCCCCCAGTGGCCAGGTAATCTTAGGGCCCCTGCACAGAATCCAATGATTATATGGACAATAGAGGAGACGGCCTGGAATCTCCCAAGACTTGTTGCAGGGAATTCTGGGAGTTGTAGTTCTGCACTCATTGGGAATGTGTTTTTTTTTTGCGTGTCAGTGGAGATGAGAGTTGTGTTGATTCCGGCTGAGCGGCTGCTGGGTGTTTCACTGTTTGTACAAGGGTTACTGTTACACACCTGACTTGCAGCTGTAGGAGTCGGTACCAGCAGTGCCTCGTGCAAGGGAAGAAAGTGCTGGAGTTGGTGCAGGAGGAACCCCCAGGCTCATCAGTTACTGCTCATGTTGATGTTGCTTCCCAGACACTTAGTCACACCATCAAGAGCAAGTGCAGCACAGGGATAAGAACCCCTAAATAATGGTAGTTAAACTACAACTCCCAAAGCCAGAGACAACATTGGTCGCTGGTTGATATAAATTAGGGGCCCCAGGTCCATGGCCACTAACAGCAGCCCTTGGAAGGGACACAATGGCAAACTGTCTGCCCCAGCACTTACCTGAGGGGTCACGTGCAACTTAATTCAGTTTTGTTGATCCAATCAGATCTGCAGCTTCAGCCTCCCCAGCCCAATATGAACTGGCACAGTGGAACCCCCAGAACAGACAGTCTGCTGGCCAGAGCTCAGTGCTGGGGGTGACTGCACCAGGACGTAACTCCCTGTAACCTGATCAAGGAGGAGGAGCCTGAGGTTTCCCCAGTGCTGGAGGTGACTGGTACCAGTACAACAGGGACAGAGTTCCACTCACTGAGTTCAGCCTTACTGGCAAGGAGTTCCATGCAAATGGCCACACGGGGGCAGTAATAAACAAGGAATGAACAGGCCAAGCTCTATAGCAGTGATCCTCAACCAGTAGCTCGCAGGGTCAGACTGGGAGGCGTGGGGCCCACCGGGGCTACTGCCCCAGGGCCCCCCTCCGGCCGCCGCTACCGCTCCGGAGTGCTTTAGGGGACTAGTGCGCATGCGCGCGGTGCCGTGTTTGTGCGCAGGCGCGCGGCGCTACCTTTATGCGCATGCGCAGTTACTCTATTATACCGCGACCCCAAACAAAGTGGGGTCGCGCCGCCCCACTAAGTAGCGGATCTGGGCCGGCGGGGCCCACAAGAGCCCGGGGCCCACCGGGGTTTTTCCCGGTGTCCCGCCGGCCCAGTCCGACACTGGTAGCTCGTGAGTAACATACTCACCAACCCCTTGGATGTTGCTCCCAGTGGCCTCAAAGCAAGTGATTATTTTTGAATTCCTGACTTGGAGGCAAGTTTTGTAGCAATAAAACCAGATGTACTGCCAGAGTCTCCTGTAGGCCAGTCCACATAGAGGCTACCAATAGCCAATCACAGCCCTTTTTTGACACCCCATGCTTGTGTTGCTCTCCAAGTCTTTTTACACTTAAATGTGGCTCACGAGTAAAAAAGGTTGGGGACCCTGTTCTATAGGAAAGTGCAGTCCTTGCTCAGTGGAGCCAGAGAAATGGAACAGGGAGACTGGTTCTTCATTACAGGTCCAATCAGGCGGCACCCGGTTGCACTTAAAAGAGAACTAAAGCCTAACTAAAGAAGTAGGTAGAAATGTTGTACATGATGTTTTGTGCTTCTGTACCAGCCCAAGGCAACCACAGCCCTTTAGCAGTAAAGATCTGTGTCTCCAAAGATGCCCCAGTAGCTCCCCATCTTCTTTTCTGCTGATTCACTGATTCACATGCTCTGTGCTGCTGTCACTTACTGAGCTTAGGGAGCCACTCACAATATACAGTACACATAGAAATGTCACAATATAAGGCTGATTAGTAATTAATACACATAATTACTACATGGCAGCACAGAAACCAGTGCAATTAGCATCAGAATTGAATAATCAGCAAACCTGTAGCATCAGCTTATATTACAGCCAGGGAAGCTCATTTTCTGCTGGATAATTAGTGACGAGCCCTAAGCTTAGCTTCTCAACAGCCAATCAGAGCCCACTGAGCATGTGAGTGTCACAGACACTTTCCAAGATGGTGACCCCCTGTGACAAGTTTGAAGTCCTGGATCATTGCTGCTATTGACAAGCTCAAACTTTAGCCTCGTGCAATAAGTTCACTATAGAAAATAGGACATTTTTAGCCACATTCATTTTTAGGGTTTAGTTATCCTTTAAGGATGAGCCTTTATTATTGGGGCTGTTTTCTACTATTTATAACATTGTATTTCCTTTATGTTTGGCTCAAATTATGTAAATCGAGACAGTTTTGGTGCAAATCTTCTGTGAAGGATTTAATATTCAGAGTCCAAAAGTGATGGGTCTGGTCCCTCTTGCTTTTTTCCCCCCAGTGTCCCATCGGCCGAGTCCGACCCTGGAATTTTGTAACACCCCACTGAGCACAATGGAGGGGCCAGACTCTAACAGGCAAAATAGGGCTGAACCCTGCAGCTAACACTCTGAACATAAAGGGCCAGGAGCAGAATATTTCTAAAACTTTTGCCATTTAAAGGGGAACTCCACCAAGAAACTGTTTAATAAAAGAAAATGTATTTCTGTGCAATGCCCCAATTTCTATTCATTCCTCACTCTCAGCAATCACTGTGTTCCCCAGTTCCCCCCTAATATGTAATGGCTATTACACTGCTGGTTATGACTCTTGAATAAAGGAGGCAGGAGCCAAATTAACATGTCCCTCTCTTTGAACTATCTCGTACCCCTAGGAGGGGTGGGTGCCTCTTTTTTAAGGGGTCCCTTCCCATATAAAAATGTCTCCTCTTCAAACTGAGTTTCTCATTCTCTACCTGTTCTGCCAACACCTGGCTCATTAATGAATTTGGGAAAGGGCTCTCCCCCAAATCCAGCCTGGTCTCACCCAGTGCAGCATCTCTGTCTGTAGAACTGCAACAAACTGATGAAGGGGATCCAGATTCTGGGGGGCACCAGAGTAAGATACGACAGGTCAGTAAGTGTGACGGGGGGGGGGATTAAAATTTAGACAAAGAATCTTCCAAACAATCTTTATTGATTCATATTAAAAACATGAATTTTAGCCCTTTACGTATATTAAAATGCTGAACAGGACTGGCCAGTAATTTGGCTACTCGACATCTTGGCTAGAAGCTCAGCTGATCTGGCAACAGCCGCCAAGGATGACCCTACAGCCAATACTTCAGTGCAGTTGCCCATAGCAACCAATCAGATCTTTGCATTCTTTTTCCAATTGGTATAAAAGCAAATGGGTATGGGCAGGTGCAATCAGAACCTGTTATAGTGCGAGTCCTTGTGTGTTTGTGATGTTCTGATAGAAATGCAAATTGCATCCTGCACTTTATTCTGCATCCAAGATGGCGGCCTCCGGAGAATAGGAGCAAGCGCAGGGATTCCACTTCACCAGTTGAGGCATTGCATAGGACCTTCCATGAATTCAGATTATTATACAATTCTGAGCAGCGTTCGGGGCTTTGAGGTGGCCTCCTGGGCACAAGATCAGGCAAGTCCATATTTAGAAAGGGCACTTAGAGACTTCTGCAGGGCATCTGGAATAAGGCCTATAGAACTCAGCCAACCAAGGGCCTGAATGTAAAACTCCCATAATGTTACGTTAATCTGGATTAGTCTGTAAAGCAAGAGATTAAGCAACACAAGGGGTACACACTAAGCCCACTGTATACCCCCACATGACACCCTAAAAAGCAGATTTACCTCTCTCTGTCTACCAGCCGGCAGGGCCCTATAGAAGAGGCAGGTCAAGTAGAGATGTGAATGGGGCACCAGGCTGGGAAATCACAAAATGCATCCAGTGGTTATTAGGGGCCTCCTTACTGGGGCTCAGTCATTAGTGTAAGAAAACACGGAGCTCATTCACATTTTGGCTTTGGATTCCAACAAAAGTGCTAAATTGAGATAAAAACATAAAAAGGTGCATGTGTAGTTGTAACTGGATACTGATCTGTTGATAATTAGGGAATACTGTGAGGCACGATTGTGGGCCTACTCCTCAAGTTCTTGTCTAGTAGGGGAGTCAACCGTGAGTTTACTTGGGAGTCAGTGAAGGCTTCTCCAGGGTTGGGGTTGAGTAGCTCAAGTCTGAGGGTGGAAAGCAGGAGGTAAAAAGCACTGGGGCAAATCTGAGGGTTATGCATGTACTACTAGTCAACAGTCAAGATTAGGATATGGAAGCAGATGGTCTGCGCCATTGTGGCATCCTAGGAATACTCATCCATAAATTTCTGGTGGAAATCCTTCAGCCGCTCTAACAGGCTCTTCAGCTTATCGGTGGGAGGGAGGATGGTCATCCTGCAGAAAGAAGAATAAAATAAGGGTCAAATGTGGGGCCAGACAAATTCCTTACTATTACCTATAGCAGTGGGGCCTAACTGTGGGGCTGACCAACTAAGGGTCTGAAGCCACAGGTGGGTGGGCCCAATGTACTTTAAGAGGGGCTTTGATGATTTTTTAAATTAAACTACTGGGATCTCAACAATAGGCCAGTATAAGTGTGTCATTTATGTGCACTGGGGTTTGCTTGGAGGGGTAGAACGTTGGTCTTTTTTCAACCCAAATCCACTATGAAACCAGTTACTTTTTGGTGCCTTTTTTATCTACCGAATGATAAGTTAGTTTCTGTGCTCGGTATTATTCGACCACGGCTGATACAAGTCTGAATGTTTGGCCAAGGGGACCCAGAATGTGAATTCAGTCTCTCCCCAATACTAAGCCAGGTACACAGCTCTGATTATCTGTTATTTCTGGGGGAGAAATAGGGATTCAGTAACCTGGGAGCAGGTACTAATGGAGATGAGTCTACTTACTCTTTTAGAAAGTGAAAACACTATTAAAATATACAGCAATCTATTTTTACCACTAGGCGGTGTTACTTCATTGAGGCGTAGATCTGCTCACCTGAAATGGTGAGTGCCCTCACGTTGTCCAAATCCACTTCCAGGTACCACACAAATGCCAGTCTCTTCCAGCAGCTTCATACAGAAGAACATGTCTGGGGCCTGTCCCTCAGCCTGCAAGTCACAGTAGGGAAGAAGTGGCGTGAAACAGATGGACATCGATGGAGTATGGAAAACACGTAAAAGGGATGGACTTCCAGGGAAAAGTGAAAATAGGGTGGTACTTAGGCTCTTCTTCTCTCGACCTGCCTCTCTGCCTACATTGAGGTTCAGAGTGTTAGAGAAACTATGAGCAGAAAGAGACAGTTCTAGAGATGATGAACCTTTGTGTTGACAGAACAAGGTCTAGAAGAGGAGAACCTCAGTGTAGACAGAGCTCTATGTGGCCAGAGAAACAGGTCTAGAAAAGAACCTGAATATGAGCAAAGACTCAGACTAAAGAAGCATAACCTCAATGTGGGCAGAGACAGGTCTAGGGAAGGCAGGGAGACAAATCTAGAGAAGGAGGACCCCTGCATTGATTAGCAGACTTAGTGCATGAATTCTAGAACACTGTATTCTAGTTCACAGTAGCATAACAACACACAGAGGAGTGAAGCCAATATTATTATCAAAGTTACTGAAGTACGCAGAGTCTCTGACCACAATCACCCTACAGTTGCAAAAGGGAATGTCTGCGCACCCCCTCCCAAGTGCACTGATCAGTCCATAAGTTAAAAACTTTGGGCATTCTTTCCAAGTAGACCCTAGAATTAGATAATTTAGAGGTAGAAGAACAAATTAGTATCCACAAAAAGCAAGGAACCCCTGCTATTCTCTTCCAAGCCTCTATTATGAAGGTTCTAACCAATGAAATGCATTAACCGTGTTGTTGTTTTTTTAATATCCTGTGACTTAAGTATCTTTCAGGAGGTGCACTTACAGCTAGTTATTATAGTCAGAAACACAAGGGGGCACTAGACTGGCACGGTTACCAGCCCAAGATATTCCACACTTCCCCCAATTACCTGTGCAAGTTTAATGGCCTTCTCTGGGATGTGGATCCTTGGAAACGAGTACATGGCTCCCTGGACTGGGTTACAGCGGATCCCAGGCGCTTGGTTTAGGATTTCCTCAGTGAGACGAGCTTTCTCAGCCAGGTTATTGAGCACAGCCTGTTTCTCCTGGAGAAACGTATTATATTGGTCAATGTGGGAATTATATATATAAAAAATATAAACATTCATATCCTCTATACACATGTCCTGACTCACAAACATGATAAACTGCCTGCCCTGCCTGGCACTTGCACAACAGACACACAAATAGAAATACAATATGACTGCACCATCTCTCTGTGACCCCCGAAATACCCAAAGCCCCTCAGACAAGCACAGGAGGCACAGAGTTTAATTATTAGAGGTTTTTGGGTCGACTCAGAGTCAGTGCAGTTCCCCCGTCCCTCAAAAAAGTAGTATATTTCCAAGACCTTTTTGTGAAAGTAAAAACTTTGAAATTATGGTTTTTGCATTCTGAAAGTTCCTTTTTACTCTTGCTCAAGAACTGAAAACCCCCAAATTAGGCCTCTCCTATATGATTATTTGAAGAATTCTAGGGAAAAACGTCATCAATCCAAGTGACTTCCAGAAAACTTGTAAAAACTGGTCGAATTTTGATTTTGCAAAACCATTTTAGATAAAACAGTTAAATGATCACATTATACAGAAAGAGAGGGAATCACATAACTCCTTCCCCTTTATAACATACAAGCAGACAGACTTACAGAAATGAACTGTTTGTAGGAGGGCTCCCCAGGCTTTGGTGGGTTCACAATCACATCAAGTAATACTTGCCCCGGCACTGGGGGGCACAGACGCACAGACACCAACTTGGTTAGTTGTTGCTTGACAGCAGGATCCATATTGATCACTTCCATGTAACCCCCTCTGAACCCGCACCTGAGGAAGGCAAAGACACAACAACAGGTCTCACCAGCAGGTAATGGCCCATTCAATGACCAGGCCAAGGTGTGTCAGTACCATCTCCATTAGTAACATAGTATTGGTACCATTCTATGAGAACAGATCATGGTGTGCCAGTACCTTCTCCATCGGTAATACAATAATGGTAGGACTCTATGACAAACCAAGGTTAGCCAAATATTTCTGTGGGAATACAATACAATACAATCACGGCACCATTCTATGAGTAGGCCATGGTGTGCTAGAATCTTCTCCTGTAGGACTTCAGTATATGCTACAAGAAATCACTTAGATTCTTCACACAATTTGGGATATGTATGGAATATGGGGGATGCTGGGTCCCTGAGGGCCACACTCACTCTCCCATGTATCCCTTGGATGTGGAGTGGAAAGAAGCCAGTTCCAGCGTTTCTGAATACTTGGGTCCCATCTCAAAGAGAACCTTTTTGAAGGAGTGAAAGGCACAGCCCTTGGCATAGACATTATCTTGGTAGACCTGGAGGCAAGAGATGATGGATACGGTCAGTGCTTCAGACATTAATTAGCACCCCCTCTTCCTTATGGATTTACTGTAACCTCTCACAGTCCCCATAATTACACACAATCACCCTCTTCCATAGAAAAGTAAAACTAGAACCGAAGGGGGGGGGCACATGCCCCAACTTCCCTTGCCCTCCCAAATCTCCTTCCCATCATCCCACACAGGAGCACAGTCCCTCGCACAGACAGTTCCCTTGGAGCCCGAGGCACAGGGCCAGACCAAAGAGGAGACTTTAATTGGTTGGGTCAGTACCTCATCCGCCATCAGGAAAAGATTCTCTTCAGCAGCAAAACGGATCACGTCCTCAATGCACTTGCGGCTCTGCACCTGCCCTGGGGGGACACAGTTGCACCATCACAGGATCAATAATATGGACTTGTATGGGGGTTGTGGGGTACATGTGGGGTATATGTGGCCAAAGCTGAGCAGTAGCTAAACAAAATAGTAGTTCTTTGAGTTTTTCTTAAATAAAGCACAGTCATTTGTAAATATTTGGGGGTACCTGTAGGGTTTCCTGGGTTAATAATGCACAGTACTTTGGGGTCACAATGTTTTCGGGCCTCCGCTAGTGCTCTCCGCAGCTCGTTGATGTCCAGGGCCCAGCAGTTCTCCTCATCCAGATAATAATTAACCTGCACGGCATCCAACTCTGCCAGGGCCGCAGAATACAGCGGGTATTGAGGGATCGGGATCATCACCCCAGTTCGGGATTTCCCTTGCCCAGACACCAGCAACTTCAGCATTGTCTGCAGGGGGGAAGAAAAAGTACTGAACACCCAGCAGGGGAGATACTACATAACAGAATATATAGGAGACAGGAAGGAATGAGAATATTGGGCTGATTTACAAACATTGGTGCTAAATTGCTCTAGTGCAGTTGTCCTTAGGAATCAGATATTTGCTTTCCTTTTCTAAAACAGAAATGCCCCTGAGGGGAGGTCTCTGAGTGAATTTTCCTTCAATGTGGCCACCTGAGCTGGGCAAGTACTTCCCAGGAGTTGGCACCTCTAAGCTCTTGTGATTAGTGTCAACCAGGGCACGGCCTGTATGAAGTTTGGATGTTCTCCGTGAGCTCATGTTTGTTCCCCTTATGACCATTTTGGAGTCAGGAATGAAGGCTTCATGGGGGTTTTTCATCTTCACAAGGGGGGTTGTGGGAGCACCCGCATTGCTAAGTAAAAATATATATATAAGTATAAGGGAAGTGCTACTGACATATCCAAATGGGTCAGTGCACATTCCCTGGGCCCCTGTCTAAGTAATTCAGTAGATATGCAAATACATGTGTTAACAAAGACTTCTATATATTTTTACTTAGCAATGCGGGTGCTCCCACAACCCCCCTTGTGTATTTGCTTTTACAGCCTGTAGCTTTGGCTAAGCTTCTTGTGGCTTGTAGCATCCCCCATACCCACCCCTATTAATTAATAGTGGCTCTATGCTTTTAACTGCACCATATTTATACATATTTAAACCAAGGTTCAGCAGACTTTTACTTTTTACTTTACTAATGCTATTATGCAGAGAGACACAGGATCCTCAATACTATGACTGGTAGGTAAACAAGTTAGGGACCCCCATATGGGGTTTACCTTGACGTGGTATGTTGGCTTTTCAACTTTATGATCATAACTTTGCAAGTAAAAACCCCTGTCTTTGTTAACACATGCATTTGCATATCTACTGAATTACTTAGACAGGGGCCCAGGGAATGTGCACTGACCCATTTGGATATGCCAGTAGCACTTCGCTTATACTTC
The DNA here is from genome assembly GCF_017654675.1 of Xenopus laevis. Taxonomy (NCBI): domain Eukaryota; kingdom Metazoa; phylum Chordata; class Amphibia; order Anura; family Pipidae; genus Xenopus; species Xenopus laevis. The sequence goes on from NC_054381.1 coordinate 162,549,461, forward strand.
TATATATTTTTACTTAGCAATGCGGGTGCTCCCACAACCCCACTTGTGTATTTGGTTTTTCTTCTTCCTCTTGATCAACTGGCAGTTAGGCAGGTTATATATAGACTTAAAGGGATACTGTCATGGGGAAAAAAAATTTTTTCCAAAATGAATCAGTTAATAGTGCTGCTCCAGCAGAATTCTGCACTTGAATCCATTTATCAAAAGAGCAAACAGATTTTTTTATATTCAATTTTGAAATCTGACATGGGGCTAGACATATTGTCAATTTCCCAGGTGCCCCAAGTCATGTGACTTGTGCTCTGATAAACTTCAGTCACTCTTTACTGCTGTACTGCAAGTTGGACTGATATCACCCCCTTCCTTTCCCCCCCCCAGCAGCCAAACAAAAGAACAATGGGAAGGTAACCAGATAGCAGCTCCCTAACACAAGATAACAGCTGCCTGGTAGATCTAAGAACAACACTCAATAGTAAAACCCAGGTCCCACTGAGACACATTCAGTTACATTGAGAAGGAAAAACAGCAGCCTGCCAGAAAGCATTTCTCTCCTAAAGTGCAGGCACAAGTCACATGACTTGGGGCAGCTGGGAAATTGACAAAATGTCTAGCCCCATGTCAGATTTCAAAATTGAATATAAAAAAATCTGTTTGCACTTTTGAGAAATGGATTTCAGTGCAGAATTCTGCTGGAGCAGCACTATTAACAGAGTCATTTTGAAAAAAAAATTTTTTCCCCATGACAGTATCCCTTTAAGGTTGAACTTGATGAACGCGTGTCTTTTTTCAACCTCACTTACTATGTTACTGCATATCTAAAAGTATTAACCCCCATGCTTACACACTTAGGCACATTCCCATAGTAAGGGACACACAAGGGGCCACACACAATCCATGACATTATCTCAATTCCTGGCATTGCGATACTGAATGCATAACCTCCCAACATTTGGAAAATGGAAATATTTTGTGACCACACCCCTAATTACCAATGTTCATTTTACAAAATTTGGCAGGTTATGAAATTTTGAACATATTTCTGGTTTTTTTTTTCCTGTCAGTTATTACAGTTTTGCTAATGAAGGTGAATTGCCCTTTAAAGCATAAGGAAACCTTTAAAAGAATTGAATGTAAAATTGATGAGTGTGTTATTCAAAGCACTTTTGTCATTTACATTTATTTTTTATTTTCTTTTTATTCCAAGATATTAAGGGATACATGTACTGTTAATATGAATGAATTTTGTTACAACAGCGCCACCTGCTGGTCAGTTTCCCACCCGTCTGACCAGCAAGTAGTCAAGGAAGTTGTCAGGAGAAAGAAAGAGGCTGATGTTCTTCTGCTTAGGAATAAAATTAGAAACCTTTCTCACATCTTTCCTAAGCAGAAGAACATCAGCCTCTTTCTTTCTCCTGACAACTTCCTTGACTACTTGCTGGTCAGACTGGTGGGAAACTGACCAGCAGGTGGCGCTGTTGTAACAAAATTCATTCATATTAACAGCACATGTATCCCTTAATATCTTGGAATAAAAAGAAAATAAAAAATAAATGTAAATGACAAAAGTGCTTAGAATAACACTCTCATCAATTTTACATTCATTTCTTTTAAAGGTTTAATTATCCTTTAAGCTGTGAGTCTAAAGGACTCACTCATTTTCATATGATATTCGGTGCGTGTATGGTGGGAAAAGAGCCGACCTATATTGGCAGAAGACTTGGATATCGGTCGGCTCGTTGATTGGGCTGGACGGAAAATTTTGATTGAGTGCCTGTGAAGGGACCCAAACATCAGCCATTGTTAGAGCTGAATCATCAGATACAGGTAGAATTCTATTGTTTCTTCCCATATATCTGACCATTCAGCTCTACACGTGTGTATTGGAACCAACCATCTAACTTTGAAAGATCTTTTCCAAGAAAGATCGTAATTGTTACATCTATGGCCGCCTTAACTTCCTCCAAGGGACCTGTTATCTTATATAGTTACAATTACTTATTTGCTTATCTCAAAATTGTTACAAAAGTATCTTATCTGAACCTTGTGGCTTTTCTGCGCTAAAAGCCAATTAAGTTAGAAACTTTGTTTCTTTTTCTGGCTGTTCAGTGCAGAGAAAATTGGAACCGATTGCGGGTTGAGCTGTCAAAAGAGGGACTGTCCCTCTGAAAATGGGACAGTTGGGAGGTATGTGAATGTATCAGGGATGCACAAAAAAGGGAAGTTGTTGGAGCATGCTGGGAGTTGTAGTTCAGTGACAGGTCAGTGGTACATGCCACGGAGAGGAATCATTTGAATAAACAGAGAACTCGGAGGGACAGACGCACTGAGCCGCAGGGAACATCGTGTCAGGGGGAACAAACACAATGAAAGAGCCAAGTCAGCAAAGTCCAGCAGGGCAACCGCTCTAACAGACTTGTATTGTGCCAGGGAACTGGCCATGAACTCAGAACTGACTCAGATGGGCATCATGCGGGGGTAACAGGGGTATAGAAAGTGGGGTAACAGGGGTATAGAAAGTGGGGTAACAGGGGACTGGGCAGGTGAGAGACTGGTCTATATCTAATTGAACATGTCAGGAGGCATCTCTGGGCTACAAGTTGTACTTTGAATACTATTCAGCACAGCAGAAGATATTGGGTGGGAAAGAGAATTTGTAACTAGTTCAGTGCAGTCAGGAGAGACTTTGTGTAATCGGAGTTTATTGACGGCAGCTACAACTCCCAGCACCCTCAGACAAGCGCGGCTGGAAGAATGAACACAGGGGGGCTCATTTATTAAAGCAGTGCAGCGCATAAGTGGACGCAAAAGGTTGTCTGCGCCATCACAAGCGTGATCGCTAATATATTTGCGTGATATTGCGCATAACACAGAGCTTTTGCGATGGTTTTGTTTATGCGCATTGCGCAAAAGATTGGGCATTTATGTCGCAAACAATGCCGTGGTTATTAGGGGCGTGGCTGTGGGCGTGGCTACAATGCGCTTGCACTGCGGCCGTCGCAGATTTGCGTCTGTATATGTGCAAAACTGCACCCGGGCAACAGCACCACAATTTTTACGACTGCCTCTTCGTGGCGTAATAGTAACGCTCTTCAAAATGCGCATTCCTGCCCAGCTGCGCTAGTATATTCACATTTTTGCGTTTCATGTTGCTTAAAAGAGAATTTTATATATGTGTGCAGAGCCACACTGCTAAACTGGGTTCTGGCAAATACAATGGTGCTGCTGTTGGTGGGGATGTTTGTTAACTCAAAGTTGACTCAAAGATGAACAACCCGTGTAAAGTGCATATTAACCATGCCTTCCACCCAACATGTTTGTATTGACCAAGGTTCCTTTAAGGGTATCAGGTAGGCTAAACACCTTTGCAACCAAACAAATATTAGCACAGAAACAAATGCAGATGCGTCTAAGTGAACGCAATATGCGCAATATGTGACGCAACTAATTAAAGCAGCGCATTCATACATGAGCACAACTAATCCTTACCTTTGCGGTATCTTCCTGTGCGCACAATTTATTATAAGCACTGCGTCAGCTGATACGCAGTTTCACACGTCGCACCTGTCTGTGTCTACATTAGCGCACAAATCGCACTGTTAAGGTATCGTGCGCTACATTATTAAATACTCGCATGCGCTAGGCAAATGTCAGGCCACTGCGCTCTTTTTAGCGCTGCGCTGCGTTAATAAATGAGCCCCAGGGAGGGGCTCCATATAAACTGCCACACGCTATTGGCTCACACAGAAGGTCACAGTCCTGGGAACAAACAACAGGAGTCAAGTCATTCTCTGTAGGAATAATAGACCTTAAACTTCTCATTAAAAGAGGGAAAAGGATACGGGGGGGGGGGGGGCTCATTCAGAACATGGGCCAGATATTCACCAGTAAACCAGAGCAGCCAATCAGTGATCAGTGTTCTGCCTTGTACTGACAGAATAAGGAAAGCAAGCGTCTGATTCGTGGATCAGAATAACAACCGTGTGGCATTCAGAATTTATTCCCCGTACCACGTATGTTGCAGGACATTAACATGTAACACCACAGTCTTTGTAAATGGCGTCTAAAGTTTTATATGTGCCAACTAGGCCCACACACACACAGTCATACAAACACACAGTCACAGTCACACACAGAGTCACACACAGTGTCACACACACACAGTCACACACAGTCACACACACACACACAGTCACAGTCACACACACATTCACACACACAGTCACACACACAGTCACACACAGTCACACACACACACACAGTCACAGTCACACACACATTCACACACACAGTGTCACACACACACACACAGTCACACACACACAGTCACAGTCACACACACAGTCACACACACACACAGTCACACACACAGTCACACACAGACACAGTCACACACACAGTCACACAGTCACACACACAGTCACACACACAGTCACACACACAGTCACACAGTCACACACACAGTCACACAGTCACACACAAGTCACAGTCACACACACAGTCACACACAGTCACACACAGTGTCACACAGTGTCACACACACAGTCACACACACACAGTCACACAGTCACAGTCACACAGTCACAGTCACAGTCACACACACAGTCACAGTCACACACAGACACACAGTCACAGTCACACACACAGTCACAGTCACACACACAGTCACACACAGTGTCACACACAGTCACACACACACACACACACAGTCACACACACATTCACACAGTCACACACACACACAGTCACAGTCACACACGCAGTCACACAAGCAATTCAATGGGACTTATCTCCACTAGTGAAGTTGTACCAGGGCGGCCCATCAGAATATTTATACACTGGTCCACTCTGAGCAGCCATAATAGACCAGAGTAATGTATTCCAGGCAAATGGTGGTTATAGAAAGAGCAAGTCTTATATACAGTACCACAATAGAGTCACTGGCCCCCGTGGAGAGGTAGATGTTGTTGGGGTCGGACAGGATACCCCCATCCCTTCTCTCAATGTACTTGGCCACATCTTGTCGGATCACTTCAATCCCTTGGCTGGCGCTGTAGGCCCCTGTATAGGGGGAGAAAACACTAATTATTTAGGAACAGGGTGAGAGATGGAGTTACATATCCTGGATATATGAGGGTTGTTATTATACTAAACCCCCAGGACAAGCCTATAAGGATCAGAGGCTCCAGCCCACCGTATAAACAGCAGTTACACCTCCATATGGGCAGAGACCCCCCACTAGGGGACAGGGGAGTCAGAGAAGGACTATAGATGGGGGGTATCAGGCTATAGGGCAGGACAAGAGGTAGGACTCGCAGTTCTCAGGACATTTTTGGAGCCTTCATGTTAAAAACGATCTGAAGTCCTGGACAGAAACCAAAGTTTTATTGACTTAATATTTCCTCTTTTATTTTAAAACTCACTAGTGCAGTCAGTGATCACATCCCAATAGAATAATCCCGTCCTTTTTGGGACACAGTCAGTGCAGAGATTTCCCCCACATGAACAAACATGGGGGGGTTTAGGCAGTGAGGACACCCAGGAGTGAAGCGAATAAAATTGTAGGAGGTAAAGGGTTAATCTCCATTAGAGGAGAACTGTGCTGGTTATAAGGCCAAGAGCTCAATCCCAGTAGCTAAAATGTGTCCTGGTGCAGAAGTAACAGTCGAGGGTCTCTGAATTGAACGTACGGGGCCCCTAACAGTTGGGCCTAAGGTTGCCACCTGGCTGGTATTTTACTGGCCTGGCCGGTAAAAATGATGGCTGATCCCAATGTTATTAATAGAGAAAAATTATAAATATATAGGAAGGCCGGTGTTTTTTTTTCCTGAAAAAGGTGGCAACCCTAGTTGGGCCCCAGTGCACTTTCACATTAATGGAAGGCGGTTGAAACGGACAGGCTCACATGTTCCCTTGGGAAGCCCCCACCTGGTTACATTACTGCCTGGGTTCAAGGTTTTACCATCCCTGCAACCCCCACGAACCAATGCTGTGCCCGCCACACGCCTGCAGGATCCTCGCTGCCTTCTGCTTCACGTCCTCCGGGAACTTGTTGTCATTCATGAGCTCGGGGTACAGACAGATGGCACTCACCTACAAACACACCGGGTTACAGTGAGTACTGGGGCACTGGGAACAATGGAATAAGAAGATGCCAGGGGAAGAGGGCACAAGATTGGTATAAAATTTGCCCTATAATAGACTCTTCCAAGGCACCAGTCTTACCCCCACCAAAGATCTACCCCAAGGCTCAGGATTGGCACAGGGCTCACCCCAAGCTCAGACTCCTATAGTGGCACGGGGCCCAGACTCCTATAGTGGCACGGGGCCCAGACTCCTATAGTGGCACGGGGCTCAGACTCCTATAGTGGCACGGGGCTCAGACTCCTATAGTGGCACGGGGCCCAGACTCCTATAGTGGCACGGGGCCCAGACTCCTATAGTGGCACGGGGCCCAGACTCCTATAGTGGCACGGGGCTCAGACTCCTATAGTGGCACGGGGCTCAGACTCCTATAGTGGCACGGGCTCAGACTCCTATAGTGGCACGGGCCCCAGACTCCTATAGTGGCACGGGGCTCAGTCAGTGTCGGGCTGGGACACCAGGGGCCCACCCAAAAACCTTTGACCAGGGGCCCACCAATTAATCTTAGACCAGGGGCCCACTCTTAGTACTATTATTCTTCCTTTCCTCACTCATCTATTCTCCTTTTCTTTACACACTATAATCTATTATTCCATCTATTTAGCCACTTTGTTTTCATAGAAATAGGGAATGGCCATGAAATAGGCCAAATGTTTAGCAGCATGAGGGGCCACTGACACCTGGGCCCACCTGGATTTTTCCTGGTATCCCTGTGGGCCAGTCCAACACTGGGCTCAGACTCCTACAGTTTAGACCCCTCTGAGTGTAAAGGCCTAACCCAATGTTCATCCCAGCACAGAATCCTCCATGGGCACAAGAATGGCACCAGAAGGGCAGATCTCAGTTATAAAACAAATAAAATAGTAAAATGTAACTGCATGGGGTTATTGCAGACTGGCAAAGGAATCCTGTGATCCACTCTTTACCTGGCGCAGGAAAGTAACGGGTTTCTGACCCATTGCATGGGCATCTCCAATATTGGCTTTGATCACTTCTGTGAATGGCTTCTTTACCCCCTGCAAGAAAAAACAAGAGGGGGGATCAGAACGTACCATAGACCATGGGAGACCAGCAATGCCCCCAAACTCCACGCGCAACCTCTGGTTTGGAAATCTCACTAAACGCGTCAGGATCTGATGGACACAAACACTCGACTGCACAAGTGCATCTCCTTTATGAAAAAGTGCGGCTGTCAGTTTTATATTCAAACATTGGCAACTGCCATTTCCATATGTACAGGTAGCTGGCAGGCAGTTAGAACTTGGGAGCAGAGAAGAGATTCCCAGTCCTTTATAGGCCACAATCATTATAAACAGTGAAATCGATTTATTTCCACATTGTAGTGTTGGTGACTGTAAAGACAAGTGACATGGCAGCTCCCACTCATAGGGGCCAGTACATTACTGGGATGCTGTGGGTTAGAGAAGGTAACCAGTAAATGATCTTTGTCCTCTGGGCCATCAGGCGCCTACATCAGCACTTTCTGCTCAGGAATCTCTTATCTCTCAGGCAAGTGAAAGAGGAAAGTGCTCCACTGAGCAAACAAGACTCAGGTCAGGCTTCTCATTCTCAGGAGTCACTTTCCCCGGGAGAGAGCAAATTGCACCCAGTCCTGCGGTTACCCACTTGCCCTTCTCTCTCCCCAGAGATCAGATAGTGTCTGTCCCTGCCATAAAGGTATCTCCTTCCACATGCTTAGAAACTTATAATAATTGCAAATACCCAATATCATTGCCCATCTCTGTATAGAAAAACAAAAAAAATATATGATATTATATATATATATATATATATATATATATATATATATATATATATATATATATATATATATATACACACATACACACGGCTAGACAATTATCTAGGGAGGCAAACTATGCAAGAAACGGTTAAAGGGGTTGTTCACCTTTAAATTAACTGTTAGTATAATGTAGAGAGGGATATTCTGAAACAATTTGCAATTGGTTTTCATTTTTTATTATTACTGGTATTTGAGTTATTTAGCTTTTTATTCAGCAGCTCTCCAGTTTGCAATTTCAGCAGTCTGGTTGCTAGGGTGCAGATTACCATAGCAACCATCATTGATCTGAATAAGAGACAGGGATATGAATAGGAGAGGGTCTGAATAGAAAGAGGAGTAATACAAAGTAGACTTTAGACTGTAAGCCCTACGGTATAGGATCCTCCAGCCTTTTGTCTCCTTGACACCGAGCACTTAATCTGTTTTGTAATTATATTTTATATTTATGTGAATTTCTAGTAATGCACTTATTGTTACTTTTTATTCCAATGACCCCTTGTTTAGTACTACTAATTTATTGTTTTGCTGTGCAGTAGGGATGCACCGAATCCACTATTTTGGATTTGGCCGAACTCCCGAATCCTTCCTGAAAGATTCAGCCGAATACAGAACCTAATCCACAGCATATGCAAATTAGGGGTGGGAAGGGGAAAACCTTTTTTACTTCCTTGTTTTGTGTAAAAAAAAAAAAGAGTCACGCAATTTCCCTCCCCACCCCTAATTTGCATATGCAAATTAGGATTTGGTTAGGCCAGGTAGAAAGATTCGGCCGAATCCTGCTGAAAAAGGCCGAATCTTGGCCTAATCCCGAACCGAATCCTGGATTCGGTGCATCCCTACTGTACAGTGCTCTGCCCTCAAGGAGTGAGGTAGCAATAACCATACATTTGTAGCCTTACTGAGTATTTTATTTTTAAGATGGGGTCAGAGACCCCTTTTGAAATCGGTAAAGAGTCAGAGGCAGGCAAATATTTAAAAAAAAAAAAAAAAAAGAATGAAGACCAATTGAAAAAAAAGTTGCATAGAATTAGCCATTCTAGATCAAAGGGTAACTTAAAGGCTGTTTACGGAGCTGATTTTGGAAGGTGCTGCATCGAGTATCATGTCCCCGGCATTTGTACAAGTACTGGATATGAATAACTGACGGAGAGATGAAACAGGAATAACTGTATAAAGAGAATCAATGTAGTAACACATAGCAGCCAATCAGCAGGTAACAAGAGTCACATGTCTGAACGCTGGTTGCTCTGGGTTACTAGACCTGGTACAGAGAGTTTATGACTGTGAGCCCCGGGGGTGTCAGACAGTGAAGTATTTGGACCATCCGAATTCCAAACACAAAGTTTTCAGCAGGAAAAGAAAATATTAATGTCTGAAACACATCAAACTCCTTTCTGCTATTTATTCAATAGGTTTAATAGGACAGTTCCCCTTTAAGTTAAATGTCCGTTATTCTATCCCTCCTTTGTGAGGCTGGGGGGGACAATTTCCATAACATGTTTATCCAAAGGATTCTCCCCCTGCTGCTCACATTCCTCTCATATGTGGAACAAATAAAATGCTCAGTTGGGGGAATAGGAATAAAGAATGACTGGCGCTACATTAATAAATAACGTTTGTGTGTGAGATCCACAGGGGGAATAAAAGGGCCGGGATCTCAGGAATTCCCAATAAAAGGCACAAGACACAGAGCCAATGAAATCAGGCAGAATCCGTGTCAGTTTCCATAGAGATGAATGGGGGGAAGAATCCGCTCGGCACAGGGAACAATCCCGGCCTTGGTATCACATTAGACAATGGGCCGATGGTTCTGCCGCCTGCTAATTCCCACCTGCCGCAGAGACTTGAATGGGAATGAACTTTCTTACTTGCCCTTTGCTCAGTCCTACAGGGAGACATATGGGAAATACAGATTTATATTGTATTCCTGAATATGGGAAATAACTGCATCCTTCTTACTTGCCCATAACTATCGCTGATAAGGGTCACGTGTGTGATATTAATATTGTTTTCCTAAATCTGGGAAATATGATACGGCAAACGGTGTCGGACTGGCCCACGGGGATACCAGGAAAACTCCCGCGGGCCCAGGTGTCAGTGGCCCCTCCTGCTGATAAACATTTGGCCTATTTCATGGTCATTCCCTATTTCTATGAGAACAAAGAGACTAAATAGATGGAATAACAGATTATAGTCTGTAAAGAAAAGAGACTAGGAGAATAGAGGTTGAGTGAGGAGAGGAAGAATAATAATATTACTGAGAGTGGCCCCTGGTCTTAGATTAACTGGTGGCCCCTGGTCTAAGGTTTTTGGGTGGGCCCTGGTGTCCCAGTCCAACACAGAGGGCACACACACACACAAATATATATACACACACACACTTTTGGGGTTAAAAGAATAATAGTGTGACCACCTCTTGTAATTTAGGACAGAAGTGGTGTAACAGGAGAAAGATATTTGTATCACAATTATGTTGTACATTGGGGGGGGATTTGCACCCCTAACAAACTAAGACTGTGTCCCCCACTCCCCCAATACACCCAACCAACCAGGACAATTCTTGTCTCTTTTCCACTCACCCCCATAAAATACAACCAATCATGACTGTGCTCCTGTCCGCTTCCCAATATACCAGCCAATCAGGATTGAGTTTCTCACCCCCCCCCCCCTACCTAAATAACCCAACCAACTAGGGGTGCATTAGTGTTCTCCTTGGCCCTGATCTAATGAACCAGCAGTAGAGAAGAAGTTCTTGCTGCTCAGGCTCAGGGTGTCAGCACCCATGACAGACAGACAGAGACAGACAGACAGACAGACAGACAGACAGACAGACAGACAGACAGACAGAGAGACCTCGGGGAGAGACAAGCCGAGTCCTGCCCCACTTTGCTGCTTTGGTTTATGTTCCAGGGACCCAGCCCAGTAGCAGTTCCCAAAGAAACAGAGGGGAGAGGAGTTTGGGGCTAAAGGGGGAGAATTGGGGAGGGGCAGCAGGTTAGTGCAGGACTCTCAGTATGTGGGGTCAGGGCCACAGAACGGAGTTTAGGGGTCACAGGAGAAGAGGGTTTAGGGGGTACAAGTTAATAAGTGGGTGTCAGTAACAAGTCCTGCGGAGGCTCAGGGTGCTGTACAGGAGGAGGCAGTAACCTCTAGTAGATTTGATCAGCCCAGTGATTTTGGGGCCACAGTGATGCCCCGCGAGTGTCAGCTGCTTTGTGGCAGGAAGTGATGAGAGTTTGTTTGGGCCCCTCTGTAGGTGAAAGGCAGGAGGAAGCTGATGGGTTTTAGAGAACTGAGAGGGGCCCATTCTCTCCCACTGCATGCTGGGACATTGCCTATTGTATACTGTGTGCTTATTGATCACATGGGCTGTTCCCTTTTTGGGATATAGAATGTAATTGTGACATAAACCTTTATACTCTGCCTGCAATATTATTGGCTGAAAGAGAATATCCCCCCATGTGACAGGCAGAGGGGCCAATATCAATTATACAGGACTCAGGGGGGTGTAAGCTCCTATACACCAGCCTATCTGTGGGGGTCCGTTTGGGCCTCGGTCTACTTGAGATACCAGAGGGGTTACCTTGCACACATGCCATCAGGTTGTGTAATTTTGCATTGGGTGGAACAGGTGGTGCATGTGCCAGGCATACAGTAGTGACAACAGAGTTACAGCAGTGCTGGAGGGCACACACTTACAAGAAACAAGTCTGCTATTTGCTAAATCATGCCCGTCCCACAGGGTGACCCCCGAGAGCCTATAGCTACACGTTGGAACAGATCAGCATGACATTATTATAGGGTTAATAGAGGAGCATTGGACTGGCACGACACTTGGCATCCTGGTCTCTGGGGAAGGTGCCCGTCTGAGTTATTACAGGAGAACCTGAAGGAATGGACGACTCTTATAACTCACATAGCGGCCTCCCTGCACGGATATCTGCTATATATACCCCATACAATTCATATAGTTGTGGGGCAGACAGGGCAGAGATAGGGTTAACTGCATAGGCAAGGTCCCGTATCTGTCAACAACTCCAGCAACAGACACACCCCTGCCTGCCCTCCTGCACAATGTACACTGCGTGGGTTGTTATTTCTGGAACCCCTCCTGGTACCCCAAGTGCTGCCCTCCTTTATCTGTACCCACATTCAGCCAATTACACTGCGCTACCATCATGTGGGCGATATCAATTCCCATGACTGTTTCCGGTAGGGATGCACCAAATCCAGGATTCGCTTCGGGATTCAGCCAGGATTTGGCCTTTTTCAGCAGGATTCGGACGAATCCTTCTGCCCAGCCAAATTTTCATATGCAAATTAGGGGCGGGGAGGAAAAAAATCGCATGACTTTTTGCCAGAAAACTAAAAAGTAAAACATGTTTTCCCCTTCCTACCCCTAATTTGCATATGCAAATTAGGGTTCGGATTCAGTTCAGTATTCAGCCGAATCTTTCACGAAGGATTCGGGGGTTCGGCCAAATCCAAAATAGTGCATCCCTAGTTTCCAGTGACAATGCTGGGGGGGCATTACTGGGGGGAAATCAGCACCCCTATAATTTACCCATCTCAAGCAATAGGTTCAGTCATGGCTGTGCCTCCATCATCACTGCGGTAACACAACCTCTAAGGCTGCGTCTGAGACGGATGAGATGGAGGAACAAGTTGAGCAAGTCATTGAGTGAGAAGTGTTTCCTCAGCTAAGGAGATTCCTCCCTAATAATCACAATCACGGCCATTAGATTAGCGGAGATCACAATTACAGCTAATCCTCCTATTGTGTCACGCTACTAGCAAAGTAACCGTCGCTGTGCTGGAGAGAAATTGAGGCAATTTAAAGGGTAAGTAAGTAAACACCTCCTGACAGTTGGGGGGGGTATTATTGCCCCACATTTATGACCCCCTCCCAAACCTGCAGTTTCCACCTCTCCCTGCCCTTTGATGAGGCCGTGGCAGCACTGGGAATCATGGGAGCAGTAATGAAGGCTCAGCCGGGGTTAATAAAATGAGGCTACGTGGGACCTTTACTCAGATCAAACAGAACCTGACACTTGTTAAAAACTGGTTCCTCCAGCAATTCCCATTCCGCCCCAAGTTCACTGCCTTTAACCCCTTCACTGAGGGACGAGTCACTTAAGTGAAGTCCCAGGAACGTTGTGAATAACTGGGTCTCTAACACCTGTGTGAGTGTGTGAAGGGGGTTAATTCCCCAAATAAAGTGGCCAAAATACTTTTGTGGAACCACAGAGCAAGTTTAACATTAGGGGGGTCTGCGTCATACAGAAATGGGCAAATTCTAAGGCAGCAGCAATGATAGAGGTGCTTCCTACAAAGGTGGTCCGGTCTACTGCCCCCCCAAATATACCGACCCCTCACCTGCTGCAGTTCTTTCTCCAGCTCCACAGCCCTGATGACGATGGGGCCCCTCACTGCGTATTCCACTTTCTGGATACAGGGATTCATGGAGTCCAGAGTCAGGATCCGGTTGCATGTCCCGTTCTCAGACATCTTGCGAGTAACTTTCCCGTCCCGTTCAGCCAGCGGCGTTCCTGACAGCGACCTGAGGGGGCACAGGAGGGCAGAAGTGAGCTGGGGGGCCAATCTGCTCCTAAACACAACAGAAGCATTGGGGGCCAGCACCCCCCTCAGAGACCCCCTGAGAATACTCATGTCCCAGATGCTCCAATTGGAAAATAAAAGAGAGAAAAGGGTCTCGAGAGCCACGAGGGTCCCCTAGAAGCCAAATGTAAAAGAGAAGATGTGGCAGGTCCTGGGGGCACTTGGGGAGATCTGACGCCGGCAGTTTGTGAGAAGCAAAAGCTCAGCAAGTCCAGGCAGCCGGATACAAGTCTGTGAGTGTGTGAGAATGTGAGTGTGTGCGAGTGTGCGAGAGAATGAGTGTGTCCGTGTGGGGTGAAAAAAGGAGAAGTTCAACTTTAGACTTTTGTTCTTTGCAATTCCCCTCCCTACAAGTAACCCTGCAGTGTTGTGCAACTATAACCAGATCCCACCTTCTACAAGTGCTACACTGAGAACCCTGGTACCTGCTGTGTGACTATAGGGGGCACCCCCAGATCTAGGCTGCCTTACACTAGTGGTATATTCTATATCCAGTCCTCCTCTTACTGAGACCCCCAGACTCACCCCGGCCCAGTTATGTAGGACAGGACTGAGCCACTGACACACAATGTGCCTCCAGGGTAGAGAGTCTCCAGCGGGGAGGGAGGGATCTGCCCCGGGAATGAATTGGGAATCACTTATCAGAAAGTCAGTTCCGCCCCACAATGTGCCGGCAGGAATCCTGTGCAATGGGAAATGCAGGAATATTCGGATAATGGGAAACTCCCAGCACCCACACACACACACTACCAGTCTAGCCGGGCACCCACACTATACCCTGATCATTTGGGCTCCCACTGAGTATATGCACATCAGAGGATCCCCAATTAATGTCCTGCAACCCCTGTGCCCGAGGAGGTCCCAAATCTCACTCAGTCTACAGCCCCTATGCCTGGGAGGAGCCCATACTGTGTCTGGAAGTAGCCCATACAGTAGTATGGTAGCCCCTGTGTCTGGAAGGAGCCATAAAGTGGTAGGGCAGGAGCCCATACATGGCATGGCAGCCCCCATATCTAGGAGCCTATATAGCGGTATGGCAGCCCCAGTGCCTTGATGGATCCTATACAGCATCATGGCTCCTGTGCCCCAGTATCAGCCAGTACTGAAATGAAATTAGAGTCCGGTCACCCAGTTCCTATAATGGGAGAATAAGAAAGAGGCGTTTGTGCCCAGTCCCATGTCCCCGTATAATACACAGACCCCCAGCCAATAAAGGGCAGGGATTGGGCCACAGGCAAAGCAGCTCAGGAAAGCAAATAAGTGAGAATTAAAGGAACTTTCCCTTTGGTAACGTGAGACAAGAGTTGTGTAAGTTGTGCACCCGGCGCTCCCACACCCCCAGCACTAACACGTGTACAAACCTGCCCGGGAGATATTTTATCCTTTCTCAGTCTCCTCACCCTCTGCTGGACTACAACTCCCACAATCCTCCGACATACAATCAATTCCTCCGCTGATTCTTCCAATGTAAAGACTGAGCAGGACTGAGGGTCGGCCCTCGTGGGGGCTCAGTCGGATGAGTGACAGGTTTACTATGGAATCTGTTCTGGGTGGGGCAAGAAAAACTCTAAAATGTGCAGATTGTCTCCTGCAGGGGGGGATATAGAGCCGACGGGGCAAACCTTCCTTTCATGCTTTTCAACTACATTTCCCAGCATCCCCTATCAGAAGCAAAGTGTGAAAAGATGATCCAGATGTTTTTCTGCCCAAAAGCCAAAAAGTGCAGTGGAAGCTGCTGAAACACCCCATCACCCCATGGCCTGGCAGCACCCCCTCCTCTGGGGCCCCATTATTTACATACAGCAGCCAGACTGTCAGTTTAGGCAGATATAAAGTATAACTGTCACCCCTATACTTCTTATTTGTGCCCCTAGAGGTAGTGGTCTCCCACGAGTTCCTATTTATAAGATATTGGAATAATCCCCATGCCACATGTAAGAGAACAAATCTCACCCATGTTGGTTCCATTATTTGCCCTTTAACCCAATTGTGCTTCTGGAGACTCCTTGGGGCCCTGCTGCACCCCATCATTAATAATAACTAATAACCCCTCCACGAGTCACTCCCGGCCTATAGGGCCACTTGCAGCTTTGCCTGGGGGCAGTGGTGCCAAAGGGCTGTAACCCATAGCAACCAAAGGATTTGCTTTCATAAAAAAGTGGCAACATACAAAGAAAAATCATAATGATCTCATTTAAAGGGGAACTAAAATCAAAAGAAATGATTTCATGATGTGCAGAGACCTCCCAGTCGGTATTATGCTGCACCCTTCTCTCAGGCACTTTATGGGGTTCCTACTGTGGCTCCTGTACTGGTGGGTACCAATCTCATTGCCCCTCCATCATCATAATGTCTGGGCCTCAATCACTGGGGTCCAACCCCAGGTTTCCTCTTCCCAAAGCCTCATCCCTCTGGTCCTATATCCTCTGCTCCATTCCCACCCTTTATACAGAGTCACATGACCCTGACAAATGGGGGGCGCTGACCCCTCTCACACAGGATCTACATCACTGCGCTGAACTTTACCATTACCCCCCCCTCCACCCCAGGGAAACACCCTCCTCCCTGCAAATGGAATAGTCTGACCCCTCCTATACAGGATCTACATCCCCATGGGGCCACACTAAGCGCAGCGGCTCTTCCTCCCCCAGGGAAACACCTTTCCCACAAGTCAGTTACATTCAAGGGGGAAAATGCTAGAAAAATATATTCTTTTTAATGAGAGTAATTTCTAATTTAGCCCAGCAAATTGTGTTTTCAGCCTTCTTACACCCACTAAACACTAACAGGGGAGCAAAACATATAATCTAATTGAATATTAGGAATCTTGTGCTCAACGGCTACTTATTTACCACCCCCAACAGATGGAAAATAAAATAAAAAAGTACATAAATATTTATATTTTAATATTTATATATATGATCAGCCTGGTGATCTCTCCCTTGTTAAAAAGACATCCAGCCCTTCCTTAAATCTGTCTAATGTTTCCTCCAGTGAAGCTGCTTCCAGGAGCCAATCCCACAGCCTCACTTTAAATCAAAAGGGGTGAAGGTGGGCAAGAGAAATGGGGCAAAAGGGTGGGGGGTAGAAGGATGGAAAAGAAATCACAAGGGGAGGATAGCAGAGGCTTTTTGAGGGTTTAAATTTATGAATAACCCCATACAAGTGATCCCCTGCACTCAACCCATTATCAATATATTAAGGACACTGAGACATTTTGTGCCTTAAAGGAGAACTAAAGCCTAATTAAAGAAGTAGGTAGAAATGTTGTACATGATGTTTTGTGCTTCTGTACCAGCCCAAGGCAACCACAGCCCTTTAGCAGTAAAGATCTGTGTCTCCAAAGATGCCCCAGTAGCTCCCCATCTTCTTTTCTGCTGATTCACTGATTCACATGCTCTGTGCTGCTGTCACTTACTGAGCTTAGGGAGCCACTCACAATATACAGTACACATAGAATAGAAATGTCACAATATAAGGCTGATTAGTAATTAATACACATAATTACTACATGGCAGCACAGAAACCAGTGCAATTAGCATCAGAATTGAATAATCAGCAAACCTGTAGCATCAGCTTATATTACAGCCAGGGAAGCTCATTTTCTGCTGGATAATTAGTGACGAGCCCTAAGCTTAGCTTCTCAACAGCCAATCAGAGCCCACTGAGCATGTGAGTGTCACAGACACTTTCCAAGATGGTGACCCCCTGTGACAAGTTTGAAGTCCTGGATCATTGCTGCTATTGACAAGTTGAAACTTTAGCCTCGTGCAATAGGTTCACTATATCAAATATGGTATTTTTAGCCACATTCATTTTTAGGGTTTAGTTCTCCTTTAAATTCAATCCCTGTTTTGTTTAAAGGGTAAGACATTTTTAGTAGCTAAAGGCACAAAATGTTTCAATGTCCTTAATATATTGATAATGGGCTGAGTGCAGAGGATCTCTTGTATTTGTCTATGTGAATTTTGTTACAACCTCATTGCACCCGCTTAATGTTTTAAAAAATGAGTAGTGAGCACAACTTTTCCCGTTTGCTATAAATAACCCCCCCCTCCCAATAGGAGTGCAGTAGCCCTTGGGTTATTTCCCAGTGTTAGTAGAGGCGAGTGTATAAGGTCTCCCCCTTGTGTTACACAATGATATCAGCCAGACTGAATGATATACCAAGTTAGACTGTAAGCTCTATCGGGCAGGGACCTCCTTTTCCACTGTGTCTTTCCACTTACCATATAGCACTTAAGTGCTTTATCCTGATCCTGTGTATTTTATTGTGTGATTTGTTTTCCCCATGTATAAAATAGAGATTTACCGAATCCACTATTTTGGATTCGGCCAAACCCCCGAATCCTTTGTGAAAGATTCGGCCGAATACCGAACCAAACCCTAATTTGCATATGCAAATTAGAGGTGGGAAGGGGAAAAAATTTTACTTCCTTGTTTTGTGACAAAAAAGTCACACGATTTCCCTTCCTACCCCTAATTTGCATATGCAAATTAGGATTCAATTCGGCCGAATCCGAATCCTGCTGAAAAAGGCCGAATCCCAAACCGAATCCTGGATTCGGTGCATTCCTAGTATAAAATATATATATATATATTGTACTTTTATACACTGTACAGCACTGCGGCTCCTTAACAGCACTTTGCAAATAAAGTTATAAACACACACACATACATACATACATACATACACACACACACATACATACAAATACACACATACATACAGCTGATTTCCCACACACACTGGCACAGAGAAGCAGTACTGGTCTCGGACTGATGGACTGAACTCGCTGGTGTCTGTGAGCTGCTAATTTGTGTAGTGAGTCTGGAGCACCTGTGCAGTGTGTGTGCCAGATTCACAAGTCCTAGAGCAAGGGCACCGGTATAACTGTATAATGTGATACATCTGCTGAGTCGCCAGTTATCTGGGGAAGAACAAGCAGGGGCAGAGTCCCAGGGGTGGGACAGGTAAGGCATCTGATTGGCTGGGGAGGATACACCCCTTGCACGCCCACTGCTATATCATAACATTATACTCAGCACAGGTACAGTATATATATATATATATATATATATTATATAGTGAATAAAGTACCCCCTCTTGTAAAATATAAGGATATTATAAGTTACCGAGGAGTTTCATGACCATATAAAAGTACGAGGCCAAAGGTCATGGAACTCCAAGGTAACTTCTAATAGCCTCATATTTTGCAACTCACCTTCAATGTAACTTTTAGTATGTTATAGAATGTCCTATTCCCAGCTACTTTGCAATTGGTCTTCATTGTTTATATGTTGTACTTTTTGAGTTATTTCCCTTTGTCTTCTGAACCATACCAGCTTTCAAATGGGGGTCACTGACCCCATCTAAAAACAAATGCTCTGTAAGACTACAGATTTATTGTTATTGTTTTTTTTTTTTATTCCTCATCTTTCTATTCAGGCCTCTCCTATTCATATTCCAGTCTCTTATTCAAATCAATGCATGGTTGCTAGGGGAATTTGGACCCTAGCAACCAGATGGCTAAGATTGCAAACTGGAGAGCTGCTGAATAAAAAGCTAAATAAGTCAAAAACCACAAATAATAAAAAATGAAAACCAATTGCAAATTGTCTCAGAATATCCCTCTCTGCATCCTACTAACAGTTAATTTAAAGGTGAACAACCCCTTTAAAATACATAATATTAAAAAGGAGGAAACGATGGATTTTAACCCTAATGCACAGGATCAGGCTCATGAGTCACAACTTATGTAGAAATAATAACGTTTTCATGCAGTAAATGGAGAAAAATGGCTGCTGAAGGATTTAATCTGATTTTTTCGGGGGGGGGGGGAATTTACCCCTGTGGGGTTCCTTTTCTTTTGTTCGTTGATTTATAAGTCAGCGGTCACCCTCCAGCTGTTGTTGAACTACAACTTCCCACATGTCTGACACAGATGATCCCCATTTACTGTTGAGACATAAATACATTTGTTCCTATTACCTGAACTTGTTTTCCCTTTCTATTCACCCACATAGAGGCGGAGCCATAAAACGACACCCAATATGGTAAATTGTCACTTCCGTACATGTCAGTGCTCTACTTAATAGCAGGAACCCCTAGAAATGGGGGCCAGGCTTGTGCACCCCAAAACACACGGCACATTCCATATCCCTCACTGCATAAACCCCCAGAGCAATGGGGCCCAACAGGTCAGTGTTAGAAAGAAGAAAGTGTCCAGTTCTCAGCACATTCCCCCCTACCCAATCTCATGGGAAACCCCTGTGCATCATGGGAGTCAGAGTAGGATACAATTAGGGACCCAGTATTTCCCACATGGGACTATAGAGGGGCAGCCAGAGAATAGTAGGAATGCTGGATACTGTGTTTCCCTTATCAGAAGGGGTTAAATAGGGCCTCATTTAGATGCATGCTGCAGACTGTACAGATTTCTGTGCAGCCATTGAACATGGCGCCAGGTGAGAAGAGCACATGGAACTTACCTGCCATTGTACAAATTCCATGTTTCCCACATACAGTGGGACGAGATCAGATCTGAGTCCATTCTGACTGGCCTGGGATAGTGGAGCCTCTCACCAAATCTACCTGAGCAAATGCAGCCAATCAGCACGATGCACACACCTGAGGCTCCCAAATGTGGCAACAGCAGAGAAGGCTCCGCCCCTATTTTGGGCAGCCAGTAATCTAGCGCTCTTGTTCAACCCCAGCAACACCATGATGGACCCACCTGTGGCTGTGTTAAAGGCATGGTTGACCTTAAAGATGGAAACTCAGTTGGCATGATACTGAATTTGTATTGTGGTTGCCAGGGTCGCTGCCCTAGCAACCGCACAGTATCTAAAGAAGGAGATAAAGGGAGTCAGAGTAGGATACAATTATAGGGACCCAGTATTTCCCACATGGGACTATAGAGGGACAGACTAACAGCTCTAACCAGGCAACAAGGAGAGTTTTATATGGGACAAGAAAACAAGGTGGGGCCCAACTGTCCCGTTTTAGAGGGACAGTCCCTCTTTTGACAGCTCAACCCACAGTCCCTCGTTTGTACTGGAAAGTCCTGTTTTTTTCTGCACTGAACAGCCAGAAAAAGAAACAATGTTTCTAACTTAATTGGCTTTTGGCAGAGAGCCCAGAACAGCCACAGCTGCAGATAAGATACATTTGTAACAATTCACATGTATCTAGATAAGTAAATAAGTAATTGTAACAATATCAGATAACAGGTCCCTTGGGAGAAGGGAGACTCACAGCTTTTAAAGGGCAATTCACCTTCATTAGCAAAACTGTAATAACTGAAAAAAATCACAGACATGTGTTCAAACCTGTGAAATTTTGTAAAATGAACATGGTAATTAGGGGGTGTGGCCACAAAAATGGGCGTGGACAAAAAATTACACCACGCTATGCAACGCCAACTTTTTTGTCCCTTTTGGGGACAAAATATCTTGTTGATATCTTGTATTAAGAGCAGTTTTACTACAACTGGAACCCCAAGACTGACGCCTGTCCCCCTCTACTGAATGTAATGGGAAACCCCCGGCCTCTGGGAATTGGAACAGATTTTTTTAAAAATGTGCAAGGGGGAAAATGGGGGTTGGTCGAAAACCAGAGGATTTGGGGGTGATGCTGTAGCCCATTGGGAAGGTGATAATTGTCACCTCAGTTACTATGTCTCTATGGGAAATAAATTTCATTATGTACAAGAAACTCTTTTTCATATTGGGAATCTCTGATGTTTAGGGTCTGTGGCAAATTTAATCTGTGCCCTAAATACTGAGATGCCCAGAAGAATTGCAGCGTTGTTTATTATTAATTATTAATTATTATTAATGTTCCATTGCAGCCCTATGGGAAAACAGGCGTGTGGCTCATACTGGTGGGAAATGGTACTGCAAGTGACAGAGATCTCAGTGCTGTTCTATTCCTGCCAATAACAGTCAAATAAAGTAAAAACTGATAGAAATGGCCACTCCCCGAACTGGAGATTCTGGCCAATAGCAGAGGGGCTGCTGTAACCTGCCATAGACTCTCACTATTTACTGGGCCTCTGGAGGGGGCAGTGTTGGGCCTTGTTTGAATCTTAGTCCAGATTATGAGAAATCTGACTTTATCCATTTTGCAGGGGGATTTTGATTAATCAAATACAAGAAATGCAGATTTTGGCTATTTTGGTGGAGCTACAGTTGCCAGAGCTCATTTGCCAGTTTTAGTACATCAGTCAAACAGCAGTGCAACACAGGGGCCCAGCAAGTCCCAAACTGACGTTGTACCCAACGCTGACTTACCTCTTCATCCCTCCCTCAGGGATCTGGGTCTGAAATCTCTTTATGTCCCTCCCTCAGGGATCTGGGTCTGAAATCTCTTTATGTCCCTCCCTCAGGGATCTGGGTCTGAAATCTCTTTATGTCCCTCCCTCGAGGATCCAGGGTGTGAATTATGTCCTTATGTCCCTCCCTCGAGGATCCAGGGTGTGAATTATGTCCTTATGTCTCACAGAGATTGTGTTCTTCAGTCCCTCGGGTCTCAGTGCCAGCGATTCTGTGCCTCTCCCTTAAGGAACCAGTACCATCCGTCTTTGCCCATCTCTCAGTGATCCGGTTACCAGGGATTTGTGTCCTTGTTGTCCCTCAGGGATCCAGGGCCCGGGGTTCTGTGTCTTGTTGTCCCTCAGGGATCCAGGGCCCGGGGTTCTGTGTCTTGTTGTCCCTCAGGGATCCAGCGCCACAGTAAGTTCCCGTCTCTGTTAGAACCTCCAGGCTGCTGTGTCCGTGTGTCTGTGCCCTTAGTATTAATATCCTGTGGGAAGAGCAGAACATTCTCAGAACCTGCGGCTCTTCTGGTCTCATGTCACACACTGTCCTGACCTTTCCTCTTTCACTGGGACAGAATGAACCCAAACCCTTCCAGGTACCACCAAACTACCCCCCCCCCCATTCCAGTCCCAGCTCCTGGCTGCCAATCTGCCCCATCACATTCCCATCTGCCCCAACTACTTATGGGCAAACACTTATTGGACCTACTGTAGTTCCTCAACTAAATGGCCTGTGACTGGTGAGTGTCCCCAGAAGATGAGAGAAGATCAGACAGTCCCCCTTTCTCATGGTTCCTCACCGTGTGAGACCTCCATATCTGACTCAGGCTGAGAGACAGCTCCTTGTACCGATAAGAAAGATGGGGCCCCTCTCAGAACCAGAGATAAAGAAACACTTGGGTTTGTTCCTAATAATCTGCCCCTTGCACCCTCCATCCCTCCCTGCCTGTGCCCCGCATGCTGCCCCCCCTTCCACATCTTATTTCTTTTTATTCTGTGTTTATTTATTATTTTAAATGATCTTCTTTTCTATTTTGCCTCTTTCTCATGTGAAATTTGAAGTGCTGTCTAGTTGTTAGGGGCAGTGACACCCGGCAACCAACCTCCTGAAACTGTAACTTTTTCTATTTGTGTTTCCCTGGTTCATCTAATTTATAAACCTTGTTCAAGGGGACTGCAACTACAGGTATGGGACCCCTTATCCAGAATGCTGGCAGCATATAGTGAACTGTATTAGATTGACACAAACTGATCCTGCTCACACTGGTTACTACAATCCAATGGCGCCGACCTTCAGCCAAACATCAGGCCCATCTCATTATCCTCATTTCTGCTTCTCTTAATCCATATTACATTATATCTCTGAGGCTGCTAAACATGCCTAGTGCATGAAAAGAGGTTTTACCTGGAAACTGAGCCACAGAGCTTGCCATTCTTAAGAATCTGCAGTTCCCTTGTTTGTTTTTGGTGGTCACTGAAGTCTGACGTGGATATTGCTCATATGGAAAAATGAGGGTCTCGTAATCCAGTCACCGCCTGTTCTGTCCTCCTCAGGGTGGCCCTGGGCTACAGCTCTGCCCCTCAGGTTACATCTTGTGGGACATTCAATCCTCTGCCTCTCCCCCGGCGCCCTCCAGTAAGGATCCACAGCTATTTCTGGGCTCTGATATAACTTACTACATTCTTTCTATGTACAGAGGAACTACTACTATAGGCACCATCTCTCCCTACTATACCTGCTATCCCACAGTCACACTCGCTTCCCAGAGACTATTATCCACTGTTACTATAGTCACCATCTCTCCCTACTATACCTGCTATCCCACAGTCACACTCCCTTCCCAGAGACTATTATCCACTGTTACTATAGGCACCATCTCTCCCTACTATACCTGCTATCCCACAGTCACACTCCCTTCCCAGAGACTATTATCCACTGTTACTATAGGCACCATCTCTCCCTACTATACCTGCTATCCCACAGTCACACTCCCTTCCCAGAGACTATTATCCACTGTTACTATAGGCACCATCTCTCCCTACTATACCTGCTATCCCACAGTCACACTCCCTTCCCAGAGACTATTATCCACTGTTACTATAGACACCATCTCTCCCTACTATACCTGCTATCTCACAGTCACACTCCCTTCCCAGAGACTATTATCCACTGTTACTATAGACACCATCTCTCCCTACTATACCTGCTATCCCACAGTCACACTCCCTTCCCAGAGACTATTATCCACTGTTACTATAGACACCATCTCTCCCTACTATACTTACTATCCCACAGTCACACTCCCTTCCCAGAGACTATTATCCCACTGTTACTATAGACACCATCTCTCCCTACTATACCTGCTATCCCACAGTCACACTCCCTTCCCAGAGACTATTATCCACTGTTACTATAGACACCATCTCTCCCTACTATACCTGCTATCCCACAGTCACACTCCCTTCCCAGAGACTATTATCCACTGTTACTATAGACACCATCTCTCCCTACTATACCTGCTATCCCACAGTCACACTCCCTTCCCAGAGACTATTATCCACTGTTACTATAGGCACCATCTCTCCCTACTATACCTGCTATCCCACAGTCACACTCCCTTCCCAGAGACTATTATCCACTGTTACTATAGACACCATCTCTCCCTACTATACCTACTATCCCACAGTCACACTCCCTTCCCAGAGACTATTATCCCACTGTTACTATAGACACCATCTCTCCCTACTATACCTGCTATCCCACAGTCAAACTCCCTTCCCAGAGACTATTATCCACTGTTACTATAGGCACCATCTCTCCCTACTATACCTGCTATCCCACAGTCACACTCCCTTCCCAGAGACTATTATCCACTGTTACTATAGACACCATCTCTCCCTACTATACCTGCTATCCCACAGTCATACTCCCTTCCCAGAGACTATTATCCACTGTTACTATAGGCACCATCTCTCCCTACTATACCTGCTATCCCACAGTCACACTCCCTTCCCAGAGACTATTATCCACTGTTACTATAGACACCATCTCTCCCTACTATACTTACTATCCCACAGTCACACTCCCTTCCCAGAGACTATTATCCCACTGTTACTATAGGCACCATCTCTCCCTACTATACCTGCTATCCCACAGTCACACTCCCTTCCCAGAGACTATTATCCACTGTTACTATAGGCACCATCTCTCCCTACTATACCTGCTATCCCACAGTCACACTCCCTTCCCAGAGACTATTATCCACTGTTACTATAGGCACCATCTCTCCCTACTATACCTGCTATCCCACAGTCACACTCCCTTCCCAGAGACTATTATCCACTGTTACTATAGACACCATCTCTCCCTACTATACCTGCTATCCCACAGTCACACTCCCTTCCCAGAGACTATTATCCACTGTTACTATAGGCACCATCTCTCCCTACTATACCTGCTATCCCACAGTCACACTCCCTTCCCAGAGACTATTATCCACTGTTACTATAGACACATCTCTCCCTACTATACCTGCTATCCCACAGTCACACTCCCTTCCCAGAGACTATTATCCACTGTTACTATAGACACCATCTCTCCCTACTATACTTACTATCCCACAGTCACACTCCCTTCCCAGAGACTATTATCCCACTGTTACTATAGGCACCATCTCTCCCTACTATACCTGCTATCCCCCAGTCACACTCCCTTCCCAGAGACTATTATCCACTGTTACTATAGGCACCATCTCTCCCTACTATACCTGCTATCCCACAGTCACACTCCCTTCCCAGAGACTATTATCCCACTGTTACTATAGGCACCATCTCTCCCTACTATACCTGCTATCCCACAGTCACACTCCCTTCCCAGAGACTATTATCCACTGTTACTATAGACACCATCTCTCCCTACTATACCTGCTATCCCACAGTCACACTCCCTTCCCAGAGACTATTATCCACTGTTACTATAGGCTCCATCTCTCCCTACTATACCTGCTATCCCACAGTCACCAGTCACCATTACCACTATAGGCTGCTCAATCTGTAGGTTCAAATGAAATGTATTACTAATTTTCCCCACCAGCAGTGGTTGCTCAGTTGGGGGGCACCATTACATTCCTGCTGACTCCCTCTAGAGAGATCAGTGTCACAGATACAGGAGTGTGGCCCCTATAGGGACCCTCATACGCAGATATCATTCAGGAAAGATATAAATGAAGATTGTTACTGTATCTCTATATGAATATCTGTGGTAGGATTCATATGCTGATGCTCAAGTGGCAAAGCCCCTCACATGCTGGGTATCCCCCCTACCTGAGAATGGCGGCGGCAGCCGGAGAGAAGAGCCCCTGTTCCTCTGTCTCCATGGCAGGAGCTGGGCCCAGCGAGACGAATGAGAGGGAGGAATGTTCTGCAGTGCAGCAGGGAGCAGCCAACAGTCAGACAGAAGGAGGAGAGGGGCCCGGCCTCACTCCAATCTCATTGCTCCCAGATACACGTGGGGAAGGGACTGTCCTATAAACTGATATAAAATCACTACTCTGGGCTGTGTGTGTGGCCCCAACATATTCACTGCTATATATACAGCCCCCATTTATATTCCCTGCTGTATAAGAACCCCATCCCTATTCACTCCTATAAAAGGGCCCCATCCCTATTCACTAGTATACAAGGGCCCCATCCATATTCACTCCTATAAAAGGGGCCCATCCCTATTCACTATTATAAAAGGGCCACATCCCTATTCACTACTATAAAAGGGCCACATCCCTATTCACTATTATAAAAGGGCCCCATCCCTATTAACTACTATAAAAGGGCCCCATCCCTATTCTCTAGTATAAAAGGGCCCCATCCCTATTCACTACTATAAAAGGGCCACATCCCTATTCACTATTATAAAAGGGCCCCATCCCTATTAACTACTATAAAAGGGCCCCATCCCTATTCTCTAGTATAAAAGGGCCCCATCCCTATTCACTACTATAAAAGGCCCCCGTCCCTATTCACTATTATAAAAGGGCCCCCATCCCTATTAACTACTATAAAAGGGCCCCATCCCTATTCTCTAGTATAAAAGGGCCCCATCCCTATTCACTACTATAAAAGGGCCCCATCCCTATTCACTACTATAAAAGGGCCCCTTCCCTATTCATTACTATTAAAGGGCCCCCGTCCCTATTCACTACTATAAAAGGCCCCCGTCCCTATTCACTAGTATAAAAGGGCCCCTTCCCTATTCATTACTATTAAAGGGCCCCATCCGTATTCACTACTATAAAAGGGCCCCATCCCTATTCACTACTATAAAAGGGCCCCATCCCTATTCACTACTATAAAAGGGCCCCATCCCTATTCACTACAGCTTCTCATCCTGCTATTCCGGACATTTGAGTCTATTGATCAGGACACAAGAGGAGGTCCTTTAGTGCATCATTTATTTAATCTACATTTATTGAATGTAAGTGCAGGGGTTTCATTTGGAGGGTTTCCACCAGATGGACATTGATCTTAAATTTAACCCCATTTACTTATGTAACAATCCCTCTCGTTGGTGACAGGCCCAGACACAACCTCACGTGTCTTTATTGTTGGTTTATCTCTTGCCTGGCACAATGGTGGCTGCTCAGGACTCATCAACAATCCTGTGTGTGGGAAGAGAACATTTTCTGAACACACATCAAGATCTTTCGTGCCGGCCCCAAGTGCTTAAAGGTAAGACTGGAAGAAAATCTACTTCTCATGATAAACAAGCCATGAGCCCATTCCAAACGATTCTGACTGGCCACACACCCTCACTTTTGTAACCAGCCAGAGACCATTGAAG
This sequence comes from Xenopus laevis, assembly GCF_017654675.1. Taxonomy (NCBI): domain Eukaryota; kingdom Metazoa; phylum Chordata; class Amphibia; order Anura; family Pipidae; genus Xenopus; species Xenopus laevis. Next base: position 162,577,182 of record NC_054381.1, read on the forward strand.
TCTCACTAGTGACTCAAAGCAGGAAAACTTGTGTAAAAGCGAAAAGAAAGAGCTGGACAAAAGAACACTGACATTTTTCCACTAGACATTTTGCTGAGAGGCCAAGCTTGTCCTGGCCAAGGCCCGCAGGTGTACAGTTCAGCGTATGGAGTGGCTCCCTTACGGGGGTGGGGGTCTCTATCAGGCAGCTAGCTGTCTGGCTGTTGCGGGAAGGAAAAAGCAGGGAGGAGACTGCCCCCTGCTGCTCAGAAGGGCAAAGTGCAAAAGCCTACGACACCTGGTATTCCCAGGCGGTCTCCCATCCAAGTACTAACCAGGCCCGACCCTGCTTGGCTTCCGAGATCAGACGAGATCGGGCACTTTCAGGGTGGTGTGGCCGTAGGCGAACACAAGGCTGACTTTTCCTCCTCTTGTGCTGCCTTCTTGGGGCCCAGCTCCTCCCCATGCAGGGCTCTTTTCCCCAAGATAAACAACCCCAGCCTGGACAGCCGGCCCGCCTACCTCAGCTCCTCCATCCCTTTCACCCCTGTACTTACACCCCTCTGCCCTCTCTCCAGCTCACTCATAACCTTCTTAAGGACCGCATATACTGGAGGCCAAATCCCAGCTGCCTACCCCAGCTCGGGCCTGACCGGGGGGCAACCGCAGAAAAGGCTCAAACTGCCCTTTCCCCACCCCCCACCACTTCATGCCCTTTTCTATACAAGACGGGACCTTATTTGCTACGGCCGCCGCCAGCGAATGACACTGCCTACAATTGGACAGCTTGTTCTCTTCAACCCCCCCCCCCCCCCCCCTCCCATGGCCCTTGTCAGCTCAGGATAGCCCTTGCATCAAAGTGTCCAGCAAAATCCAAGGGCAGATCACTTCCAGCGCCATCCCAGAGTCCAGCTTGCTGCTCACCTCCTGAGAAAAGGCCCTTTCCTTTTGTGTCTGAGGCAGACACAAAAAAGCCTTTTTTCCACTCGACATTTTGCTGAGAGGCCAAGCTTGTCCTGGCCAAGGCCCGCAGGTGTACAGTTCAGCGTATGGAGTGGCTCCCTTACAGGGGGTGGGGGTCTCTATCAGGCAGCTAGCTGTCTGGCTGTTGCGGGAAGGAAAAAGCAGGGAGGAGACTGCCCCCTGCTGCTCAGAAGGGCAAAGTGCAAAAGCCTACGACACCTGGTATTCCCAGGCGGTCTCCCATCCAAGTACTAACCAGGCCCGACCCTGCTTGGCTTCCGAGATCAGACGAGATCGGGCACTTTCAGGGTGGTGTGGCCGTAGGCGAACACAAGGCTGACTTTTCCTCCTCTTGTGCTGCCTTCTTGGGGCCCAGCTCCTCCCCATGCAGGGCTCTTTTCCCCAAGATAAACAACCCCAGCCTGGACAGCCGGCCCGCCTACCTCAGCTCCTCCATCCCTTTCACCCCTGTACTTACACCCCTCTGCCCTCTCTCCAGCTCACTCATAACCTTCTTAAGGACCGCATATACTGGAGGCCAAATCCCAGCTGCCTACCCCAGCTCGGGCCTGACCGGGGGGCAACCGCAGAAAAGGCTCAAACTGCCCTTTCCCCACCCCCCACCACTTCATGCCCTTTTCTATACAAGACGGGACCTTATTTGCTACGGCCGCCGCCAGCGAATGACACTGCCTACAATTGGACAGCTTGTTCTCTTCAAACCCCCCCCGCCCCCTCCCATGGCCCTTGTCAGCTCAGGATAGCCCTTGCATCAAAGTGTCCAGCAAAATCCAAGGGGCAGATCACTTCCAGCGCCATCCCAGAGTCCAGCTTGCTGCTCACCTCCTGAGAAAAGGCCCTTTCCTTTTGTGTCTGAGGCAGACACAAAAAAGCCTTTTTTCCACTCGACATTTTGCTGAGAGGCCAAGCTTGTCCTGGCCAAGGCCCGCAGGTGTACAGTTCAGCGTATGGAGTGGCTCCCTTACAGGGGGTGGGGGTCTCTATCAGGCAGCTAGCTGTCTGGCTGTTGCGGGAAGGAAAAAGCAGGGAGGAGACTGCCCCCTGCTGCTCAGAAGGGCAAAGTGCAAAAGCCTACGACACCTGGTATTCCCAGGCGGTCTCCCATCCAAGTACTAACCAGGCCCGACCCTGCTTGGCTTCCGAGATCAGACGAGATCGGGCACTTTCAGGGTGGTGTGGCCGTAGGCGAACACAAGGCTGACTTTTCCTCCTCTTGTGCTGCCTTCTTGGGGCCCAGCTCCTCCCCATGCAGGGCTCTTTTCCCCAAGATAAACAACCCCAGCCTGGACAGCCGGCCCGCCTACCTCAGCTCCTCCATCCCTTTCACCCCTGTACTTACACCCCTCTGCCCTCTCTCCAGCTCACTCATAACCTTCTTAAGGACCGCATATACTGGAGGCCAAATCCCAGCTGCCTACCCCAGCTCGGGCCTGACCGGGGGGCAACCGCAGAAAAGGCTCAAACTGCCCTTTCCCCACCCCCACCACTTCATGCCCTTTTCTATACAAGACGGGACCTTATTTGCTACGGCCGCCGCCAGCGAATGACACTGCCTACAATTGGACAGCTTGTTCTCTTCAAACCCCCCCGCCCCCTCCCATGGCCCTTGTCAGCTCAGGATAGCCCTTGCATCAAAGTGTCCAGCAAAATCCAAGGGGCAGATCACTTCCAGCGCCATCCCAGAGTCCAGCTTGCTGCTCACCTCCTGAGAAAAGGCCCTTTCCTTTTGTGTCTGAGGCAGACACAAAAAAGCCTTTTTTCCACTCGACATTTTGCTGAGAGGCCAAGCTTGTCCTGGCCAAGGCCCGCAGGTGTACAGTTCAGCGTATGGAGTGGCTCCCTTACAGGGGGTGGGGGTCTCTATCAGGCAGCTAGCTGTCTGGCTGTTGCGGGAAGGAAAAAGCAGGGAGGAGACTGCCCCCTGCTGCTCAGAAGGGCAAAGTGCAAAAGCCTACGACACCTGGTATTCCCAGGCGGTCTCCCATCCAAGTACTAACCAGGCCCGACCCTGCTTGGCTTCCGAGATCAGACGAGATCGGGCACTTTCAGGGTGGTGTGGCCGTAGGCGAACACAAGGCTGACTTTTCCTCCTCTTGTGCTGCCTTCTTGGGGCCCAGCTCCTCCCCATGCAGGGCTCTTTTCCCCAAGATAAACAACCCCAGCCTGGACAGCCGGCCCGCCTACCTCAGCTCCTCCATCCCTTTCACCCCTGTACTTACACCCCTCTGCCCTCTCTCCAGCTCACTCATAACCTTCTTAAGGACCGCATATACTGGAGGCCAAATCCCAGCTGCCTACTCCAGCTCGGGCCTGACCGGGGGGCAACCGCAGAAAAGGCTCAAACTGCCCTTTCCCCACCCCCCACCACTTCATGCCCTTTTCTATACAAGACGGGACCTTATTTGCTACGGCCGCCGCCAGCGAATGACACTGCCTACAATTGGACAGCTTGTTCTCTTCAACCCCCCGCCCCTCCCATGGCCCTTGTCAGCTCAGGATAGCCCTTGCATCAAAGTGTCCAGCAAAATCCAAGGGGCAGATCACTTCCAGCGCCATCCCAGAGTCCAGCTTGCTGCTCACCTCCTGAGAAAAGGCCCTTTCCTTTTGTGTCTGAGGCAGACACAAAAAAGCCTTTTTTCCACTCGACATTTTGCTGAGAGGCCAAGCTTGTCCTGGCCAAGGCCCGCAGGTGTACAGTTCAGCGTATGGAGTGGCTCCCTTACAGGGGGTGGGGGTCTCTATCAGGCAGCTAGCTGTCTGGCTGTTGCGGGAAGGAAAAAGCAGGGAGGAGACTGCCCCCTGCTGCTCAGAAGGGCAAAGTGCAAAAGCCTACGACACCTGGTATTCCCAGGCGGTCTCCCATCCAAGTACTAACCAGGCCCGACCCTGCTTGGCTTCCGAGATCAGACGAGATCGGGCACTTTCAGGGTGGTGTGGCCGTAGGCGAACACAAGGCTGACTTTTCCTCCTCTTGTGCTGCCTTCTTGGGGCCCAGCTCCTCCCCATGCAGGGCTCTTTTCCCCAAGATAAACAACCCCAGCCTGGACAGCCGGCCCGCCTACCTCAGCTCCTCCATCCCTTTCACCCCTGTACTTACACCCCTCTGCCCTCTCTCCAGCTCACTCATAACCTTCTTAAGGACCGCATATACTGGAGGCCAAATCCCAGCTGCCTACTCCAGCTCGGGCCTGACCGGGGGGCAACCGCAGAAAAGGCTCAAACTGCCCTTTCCCCACCCCCCACCACTTCATGCCCTTTTCTATACAAGACGGGACCTTATTTGCTACGGCCGCCGCCAGCGAATGACACTGCCTACAATTGGACAGCTTGTTCTCTTCAAACCCCCCTCCCATGGCCCTTGTCAGCTCAGGATAGCCCTTGCATCAAAGTGTCCAGCAAAATCCAAGGGGCAGATCACTTCCAGCGCCATCCCAGAGTCCAGCTTGCTGCTCACCTCCTGAGAAAAGGCCCTTTCCTTTTGTGTCTGAGGCAGACACAAAAAAGCCTTTTTTCCACTCGACATTTTGCTGAGAGGCCAAGCTTGTCCTGGCCAAGGCCCGCAGGTGTACAGTTCAGCGTATGGAGTGGCTCCCTTACAGGGGGTGGGGGTCTCTATCAGGCAGCTAGCTGTCTGGCTGTTGCGGGAAGGAAAAAGCAGGGAGGAGACTGCCCCCTGCTGCTCAGAAGGGCAAAGTGCAAAAGCCTACGACACCTGGTATTCCCAGGCGGTCTCCCATCCAAGTACTAACCAGGCCCGACCCTGCTTGGCTTCCGAGATCAGACGAGATCGGGCACTTTCAGGGTGGTGTGGCCGTAGGCGAACACAAGGCTGACTTTTCCTCCTCTTGTGCTGCCTTCTTGGGGCCCAGCTCCTCCCCATGCAGGGCTCTTTTCCCCAAGATAAACAACCCCAGCCTGGACAGCCGGCCCGCCTACCTCAGCTCCTCCATCCCTTTCACCCCTGTACTTACACCCCTCTGCCCTCTCTCCAGCTCACTCATAACCTTCTTAAGGACCGCATATACTGGAGGCCAAATCCCAGCTGCCTACTCCAGCTCGGGCCTGACCGGGGGCAACCGCAGAAAAGGCTCAAACTGCCCTTTCCCCACCCCCCCCACTTCATGCCCTTTTCTATACAAGACGGGACCTTATTTGCTACGGCCGCCGCCAGCGAATGACACTGCCTACAATTGGACAGCTTGTTCTCTTCAAACCCCCCTCCATGGCCCTTGTCAGCTCAGGATAGCCCTTGCATCAAAGTGTCCAGCAAAATCCAAGGGGCAGATCACTTCCAGCGCCATCCCAGAGTCCAGCTTGCTGCTCACCTCCTGAGAAAAAGGCCCTTTCCTTTTGTGTCTGAGGCAGACACAAAAAAGCCTTTTTTTCCACTCGACATTTTGCTGAGAGGCCAAGCTTGTCCTGGCCAAGGCCCGCAGGTGTACAGTTCAGCGTATGGAGTGGCTCCCTTACGGGGTGGGGGTCTCTATCAGGCAGCTAGCTGTCTGGCTGTTGCGGGAAGGAAAAAGCAGGGAGGAGACTGCCCCCTGCTGCTCAGAAGGGCAAAGTGCAAAAGCCTACGACACCTGGTATTCCCAGGCGGTCTCCCATCCAAGTACTAACCAGGCCCGACCCTGCTTGGCTTCCGAGATCAGACGAGATCGGGCACTTTCAGGGTGGTGTGGCCGTAGGCGAACACAAGGCTGACTTTTCCTCCTCTTGTGCTGCCTTCTTGGGGCCCAGCTCCTCCCCATGCAGGGCTCTTTTCCCCAAGATAAACAACCCCAGCCTGGACAGCCGGCCCGCCTACCTCAGCTCCTCCATCCCTTTCACCCCTGTACTTACACCCCTCTGCCCTCTCTCCAGCTCACTCATAACCTTCTTAAGGACCGCATATACTGGAGGCCAAATCCCAGCTGCCTACTCCAGCTCGGGCCTGACCGGGGGGCAACCGCAGAAAAGGCTCAAACTGCCCTTTCCCCACCCCCCACCACTTCATGCCCTTTTCTATACAAGACGGGACCTTATTTGCTACGGCCGCCGCCAGCGAATGACACTGCCTACAATTGGACAGCTTGTTCTCTTCAACCCCCACCGCCCCTCCCATGGCCCTTGTCAGCTCAGGATAGCCCTTGCATCAAAGTGTCCAGCAAAATCCAAGGGGCAGATCACTTCCAGCGCCATCCCAGAGTCCAGCTTGCTGCTCACCTCCTGAGAAAAGGCCCTTTCCTTTTGTGTCTGAGGCAGACACAAAAAAGCCTTTTTTCCACTCGACATTTTGCTGAGAGGCCAAGCTTGTCCTGGCCAAGGCCCGCAGGTGTACAGTTCAGCGTATGGAGTGGCTCCTTACGGGGGTGGGGTCTCTATCAGGCAGCTAGCTGTCTGGCTGTTGCGGGAAGGAAAAAGCAGGGAGGAGACTGCCCCCTGCTGCTCAGAAGGGCAAAGTGCAAAAGCCTACGACACCTGGTATTCCCAGGCGGTCTCCCATCCAAGTACTAACCAGGCCCGACCCTGCTTGGCTTCCGAGATCAGACGAGATCGGGCACTTTCAGGGTGGTGTGGCCGTAGGCGAACACAAGGCTGACTTTTCCTCCTCTTGTGCTGCCTTCTTGGGGCCCAGCTCCTCCCCATGCAGGGCTCTTTTCCCCAAGATAAACAACCCCAGCCTGGACAGCCGGCCCGCCTACCTCAGCTCCTCCATCCCTTTCACCCCTGTACTTACACCCCTCTGCCCTCTCTCCAGCTCACTCATAACCTTCTTAAGGACCGCATATACTGGAGGCCAAATCCCAGCTGCCTACTCCAGCTCGGGCCTGACCGGGGGCAACCGCAGAAAAGGCTCAAACTGCCCTTTCCCCACCCCCCACCACTTCATGCCCTTTTCTATACAAGACGGGACCTTATTTGCTACGGCCGCCGCCAGCGAATGACACTGCCTACAATTGGACAGCTTGTTCTCTTCAAACCCCCTCCCATGGCCCTTGTCAGCTCAGGATAGCCCTTGCATCAAAGTGTCCAGCAAAATCCAAGGGGCAGATCACTTCCAGCGCCATCCCAGAGTCCAGCTTGCTGCTCACCTCCTGAGAAAAGGCCCTTTCCTTTTGTGTCTGAGGCAGACACAAAAAAGCCTTTTTTCCACTCGACATTTTGCTGAGAGGCCAAGCTTGTCCTGGCCAAGGCCCGCAGGTGTACAGTTCAGCGTATGGAGTGGCTCCCTTACAGGGGGTGGGGCTCTATCAGGCAGCTAGCTGTCTGGCTGTTGCGGGAAGGAAAAAGCAGGGAGGAGACTGCCCCCTGCTGCTCAGAAGGGCAAAGTGCAAAAGCCTACGACACTGGTATTCCCAGGCGGTCTCCCATCCAAGTACTAACCAGGCCCGACCCTGCTTGGCTTCCGAGATCAGACGAGATCGGGCACTTTCAGGTGGTGTGGCCGTAGCGAACACAAGGCTGACTTTTCCTCCTCTTGTGCTGCCTTCTTGGGGCCCAGCTCCTCCCCATGCAGGGCTCTTTTCCCAGATAAACAACCCCAGCCTGGACAGCCGGCCCGCCTACCTCAGCTCCTCCATCCCTTTCACCCTGTACTTACCCCTCTGCCCTCTCTCCAGCTCACTCATAACCTTCTTAAGGACCGCATATACTGGAGGCCAAATCCCAGCTGCCTACCCAGCTCGGGCCTGACCGGGGGCAACCGCAGAAAAGGCTCAAACTGCCCTTTCCCCACCCCCCACCACTTCATGCCCTTTTCTATACAGACGGGACCTTATTTGCTACGGCCGCCGCCAGCGAATGACACTGCCTACAATTGGACAGCTTGTTCTCTTCAAACCCCCCGCCCCTCCCATGGCCCTTGTCAGCTCAGGATAGCCCTTGCATCAAAGTGTCCAGCAAAATCCAAGGGGCAGATCACTTCCAGCGCCATCCAGAGTCCAGCTTGCTGCTCACCTCCTGAGAAAAGGCCCTTTCCTTTTGTGTCTGAGGCAGACACAAAAAAGCCTTTTTCCACTCGACATTTTGCTGAGAGGCCAAGCTTGTCCTGGCCAAGGCCCGCAGGTGTACAGTTCAGCGTATGGAGTGGCTCCCTTACAGGGGGTGGGGGTCTCTATCAGCAGCTAGCTGTCTGGCTGTTGCGGGAAGGAAAAAGCAGGGAGGAGACTGCCCCCTGCTGCTCAGAAGGGCAAAGTGCAAAAGCCTACGACACCTGGTATTCCAGGCGGTCTCCCATCCAAGTACTAACCAGGCCCGACCCTGTTTGGGCTTCCGAGATCAGACGAGATCGGGCACTTTCAGGGTGGTGTGGCCGTAGGCGAACACAAGGCTGACTTTCCTCCTCTTGTGCTGCTTCTTGGGCCCAGCTCCTCCCCATGCAGGGCTCTTTCCCCAAGATAAACAACCCCAGCCTGGACAGCCGGCCCGCCTACCTCAGCTCCTCCATCCCTTTCACCCCTGTACTTACACCCCTCTGCCCTGGACAGCCGGCCCGCCTACCTCAGCTCCTCCATCCCTTTCACCCCTGTACTTACACCCCTCTGCCCTCTCTCCAGCTCACTCATAACCTTCTTAAGGACCGCATATACTGGAGGCCAAATCCCAGCTGCCTACCCCAGCTCGGGCCTGACCGGGGGGCAACCGCAGAAAAGGCTCAAACTGCCCTTTCCCCACCCCCCACCACTTCATGCCCTTTTCTATACAAGACGGGACCTTATTTGCTACGGCCGCCGCCAGCGAATGACACTGCCTACAATTGGACAGCTTGTTCTCTTCAAACCCCCCTCCCATGGCCCTTGTCAGCTCAGGATAGCCCTTGCATCAAAGTGTCCAGCAAAATCCAAGGGGCAGATCACTTCCAGCGCCATCCCAGAGTCCACTTGCTGCTCACCTCCTGAGAAAAGGCCCTTTCCTTTTGTGTCTGAGGCAGACACAAAAAAGCCTTTTTTCCACTCGACATTTTGCTGAGAGGCCAAGCTTGTCCTGGCCAAGGCCCGCAGGTGTACAGTTCAGCGTATGGAGTGGCTCCCTTACAGGGGGTGGGGTCTCTATCAGGCAGCTAGCTGTCTGGCTGTTGCGGGAAGGAAAAAGCAGGGAGGAGACTGCCCCCTGCTGCTCAGAAGGGCAAAGTGCAAAAGCCTACGACACCTGGTATTCCCAGGCGGTCTCCCATCCAAGTACTAACCAGGCCCGACCCTGCTTGGCTTCCGAGATCAGACGAGATCGGGCACTTTCAGGGTGGTGTGGCCGTAGGCGAACACAAGGCTGACTTTTCCTCCTCTTGTGCTGCCTTCTTGGGGCCCAGCTCCTCCCCATGCAGGGCTCTTTTCCCCAAGATAAACAACCCCAGCCTGGACAGCCGGCCCGCCTACCTCAGCTCCTCCATCCCTTTCACCCCTGTACTTACACCCCTCTGCCCTCTCTCCAGCTCACTCATAACCTTCTTAAGGACCGCATATACTGGAGGCCAAATCCCAGCTGCCTACCCCAGCTCGGGCCTGACCGGGGGCAACCGCAGAAAAGGCTCAAACTGCCCTTTCCCCACCCCCCACCACTTCATGCCCTTTTCTATACAAGACGGGACCTTATTTGCTACGGCCGCCGCCAGCGAATGACACTGCCTACAATTGGACAGCTTGTTCTCTTCAACACCCCCCTCCCATGGCCCTTGTCAGCTCAGGATAGCCCTTGCATCAAAGTGTCCAGCAAAATCCAAGGGGCAGATCACTTCCAGCGCCATCCCAGAGTCCAGCTTGCTGCTCACCTCCTGAGAAAAGGCCCTTTCCTTTTGTGTCTGAGGCAGACACAAAAAAGCCTTTTTTCCACTTGACATTTTGCTGAGAGGCCAAGCTTGTCCTGGCCAAGGCCCGCAGGTGTACAGTTCAGCGTATGGAGTGGCTCCCTTACAGGGGGTGGGGTCTCTATCAGGCAGCTAGCTGTCTGGCTGTTGCGGGAAGGAAAAAGCAGGGAGGAGACTGCCCCCTGCTGCTCAGAAGGGCAAAGTGCAAAAGCCTACGACACCTGGTATTCCCAGGCGGTCTCCCATCCAAGTACTAACCAGGCCCGACCCTGCTTGGCTTCCGAGATCAGACGAGATCGGGCACTTTCAGGGTGGTGTGGCCGTAGGCAAACACAAGGCTGACTTTTCCTCCTCTTGTGCTGCCTTCTTGGGGCCCAGCTCCTCCCCATGCAGGGCTCTTTTCCCCAAGATAAACAACCCCAGCCTGGACAGCCGGCCCGCCTACCTCAGCTCCTCCATCCCTTTCACCCCTGTACTTACACCCCTCTGCCCTCTCTCCAGCTCACTCATAACCTTCTTAAGGACCGCATATACTGGAGGCCAAATCCCAGCTGCCTACTCCAGCTCGGGCCTGACCGGGGGCAACCGCAGAAAAGGCTCAAACTGCCCTTTCCCCACCCCCACCACTTCATGCCCTTTTCTATACAAGACGGGACCTTATTTGCTACGGCCGCCGCCAGCGAATGACACTGCCTACAATTGGACAGCTTGTTCTCTTCAAACCCCCCTCCCATGGCCCTTGTCAGCTCAGGATAGCCCTTGCATCAAAGTGTCCAGCAAAATCCAAGGGGCAGATCACTTCCAGCGCCATCCCAGAGTCCAGCTTGCTGCTCACCTCCTGAGAAAAGGCCCTTTCCTTTTGTGTCTGAGGCAGACACAAAAAAGCCTTTTTTCCACTCGACATTTTGCTGAGAGGCCAAGCTTGTCCTGGCCAAGGCCCGCAGGTGTACAGTTCAGCGTATGGAGTGGCTCCCTTACGGGGGTGGGGGTCTCTATCAGGCAGCTAGCTGTCTGGCTGTTGCGGGAAGGAAAAAGCAGGGAGGAGACTGCCCCCTGCTGCTCAGAAGGGCAAAGTGCAAAAGCCTACGACACCTGGTATTCCCAGGCGGTCTCCCATCCAAGTACTAACCAGGCCCGACCCTGCTTGGCTTCCGAGATCAGACGAGATCGGGCACTTTCAGGGTGGTGTGGCCGTAGGCGAACACAAGGCTGACTTTTCCTCCTCTTGTGCTGCCTTTTTTTGGGGCCCAGCATATAACACCCTCTAACTTCTGTTTATTCTCCTCACCCCTAAACTAATCTCATAACAGTGCCAGTTAAGTTGTCCATACACAGTGTGATGAAAATTGATAGACCAAGTCAGTAGCTTATAAGCCTATGTGTGAGGCCTTCCCATTTTTCAACTCGGCCAAAATTGTGTAAATATTAATCGGACAGGTTTAAAAATCCCAGCACCGAGGTACCTCCCATTTTAAGATGGGTATCGGTAAAATATCTGTTTGTTTGACAATTCACTAAATGAGCAGATTTTAGTCTCATTAACTCACTGACAGTATCAACACACACAGGATTGTATCAATATTTATAGGCAACCCCCAGCTGTACAAAGTACGGAAGTCCCCACAAAATCACCATTAATTTGCAGTTTGTTTTCGGGGACCCAGTATCAGACACTGCCACTCAGGAATAGCCACATTTCCACTGAGTATTTCTTTCAGTACATCAGAGCCTCCTACATGGCATGCTGGGAGCTGTAGTTTAGGCTCATTATACAGTAAATATAAATCTGTTTCTTTAGGGCTGAAATGGGAGCCTCCCAGATACAGACAGAAGCTTTTGTTCATTCGTGGAACACATTTAGGCAGAAGCCTATCGGCCTCACCAGAGACACTTTCTGATTTATCTGGCCCTTGGCAGCAAGGAGAGCACACAGGGTTAATGATGAGCTGAGATGATAGAGAATTCTCATGAATGGGGTTAAATTGTGGTGCTATTACATATAAATGATAACACAGCAGCCTGACTGGTTTACGATCACTATATTTTCTCTTTTATTCTCTTAGGCTTTAAAGCAATAGCCAGTGATTTAGATAAAGACCATTAATTAGTCCAGTGACAGAACTACAGGGGGGACATGGGTGACCCACGGTGCAGACAAAATTGTAATTGTTTTTCTGTATTGCCGGTGACTTTGTGCAGCCAGGTGGTCACCCAGGACCTATTAATTTAACCCCTGAATAACTCCTAATTTTCTGCCGTTCAGACAGACAGAATCCTGTGAGTGGAAGGAGGTAAAATACGGTGAAGGAGGATTTCTCTGCCGGTGTATTTCAGCCATTCAAGATGTGACCAAAACTGCCCCTTCCCACTGACGGTAATGAGACCCCTCAGGTGCAGGTGAATGAGCAGCTCTGGGATCGGCCACATCAAAAGTCTCTGCGTCGCACATGGACTGAGTCAAATGCTACTGATGTGAATAAGAGACTGGAATATGAATAAGAGACTGGAATATGAATAAGAGACTGGAATATGAATAAGAGACTGGAATATGAATAAGAGAGGACTGAATAGAAAGATGAGGAATAAAAAGTAACAATAACAATACATTTGTAGCCTTACAGAGTATTTGTTTTTAGATGGGGTCTTAAAGCTGGAAATGTATCCCAATATAAAAACGTAAGCTGCAGAATAGAGCACAGAGATGAACCACATCCCCTACATGATATGTCACTGCTTTTGCTTCCAATAAGGATTAATTATATCTTAGTTGGGATCAAGTACAAGCGACTGTTTTATTATTACACAGAAAAAGGAAATCAGTTTCTGATTTGGATTATTTGGATAAAATGGAGTCTATAGGAGACGGCCTTCCAGTAACTTGCAGCTTCCTGGATAACAGGTTTCCGGCTAATAGATCCCACACCAGTACTTTCGAAATCACAACATAATAATAATAATAAAGTATGTAAACATTAAGCAGCTGCAACAAAAAAAAATGATGTACTGCGAAGATGCCCACCTGAAGTGCTGATATGTATGAGAAGTCATTGAACATGGTTAAATGGGATTCTTCGGAAAACATGCTTTTTTAAAAAAAAAAAAATCCATCCGTTATTTCAGATTCACAAACTTTAGGTTGGTGCAATAGGTTCAGCATATAAAATATGGCATTTTTAGCCACATTCATTTTTAGGGTTTAGTTCTCCTTTAACATGGATGAAGAGCAACACTGATAATTATAAACCAATGAAGCATAATACAGGATATTATAGAAAGAATATCAGTGGATGCCATATTGATCCAGCCATAGGTGCCCTTATGTCCCCCCCGTCAGCCTTACAGGGGGGCATCAGACTTCAGAGGATGATGTAGTAGGGAGATGACATCAGAGGACAATGTAGTAGGGAGATGACATCAGAGGATGATGTAGTAGGGAGATGACATCAGAGGATGATGTAGTAGGGAGATGACATCAGAGGATGATGTAGCAGAGAGATGACATCAGAGAATGATGTAGCAGGGAGATGACATCAGCGGATGATGTAGCATGGAGATGACATCAGAGGATGATGTAGAAGGGAGATGACATCAGAGGACGATGTAGTAGGGAGATGACATCAGAGGACGATGTAGTAGGGAGATGACATCAGAGGATGATGTAGAAGAGAGATGACATCAGAGGATGATGTAGCAGGGAGATGACATTGCAGATAACATGGTGAAGTGTGTAACTGAGTAACTTGAGGATGACAAGTAAGAAACATTGGGGTGCACATATAGCGAACTACAAAGCACAAGGAACGTGGGAGCGAGAGAAGAGTATAAAATCCTCCAGTTGGAGGGAATGTAAAGTAGTTCATATGAGACTATTTGCCTTTCAAAGTCAGATACATTAAACGGTGGTTACGATAAGGCCAGACAATGTCACAAGTGGAAGGTTTCTGAACAAACGAGGAGGCATGTGATCTGAAGAATTGTTGAGCTTGGCCATTCATATGATGGAATTGGCAGAGAGAAACCTCAGGGATCTGAAAGAAGACTATATCCCTGGGAAACAGAATCTCTTGGCAGAAAGGCTGTCGGTCCACACCCGGGACGGGAGAATAAAATCATTGCATATTCCTCAAGATCCAGAGGAAATGGGGTCCGTTTTGCATAGACCTCATGGTTTCCAAACACAATTTAAAGATGAGGAGATGTGTCTTGGACAAAGGATCACAAGGCCAAAGGGAAAGATGCCTTTTCAATCAATTGGAAATAAAACAGAGCTTATTTATTCACACCAATAAACATTATCCAGAGAGTCCTCAAAAAGATTGAGGACAACAAAGCAAAGGTGGCCCTGGTATTGGTTCCCACAGCTACTGCTTCTAGTGAAAGACCAACCTCTCCATCTCCCAACGAGACCGGATCTGCTGATTCAGGGAAGATTAGTTCCCCCAGGACAGACCTTAGAGACTTGGCTCTTGAAAGGGTAACATTTTAATCCTTAGGACTTTCCGATACATTAATGGCGGCAAAAAGACCTTCCACTGTACAGAGATATTTTTCTTAATGGGAGTGTTATGATTGGTATCCCAAACCCAGAACAAACCCCAAGGTCTCGGTCGCGCCTCAGTCTTCCGCCTATAACAGCCCCTTTCACTTCTGGAGAAGCCCCCGCTACTCGGGTGTCGCCAGGTCTCAGCATGAGGACCAGGGAGGGAGCTCCGGCAGGCAAGGGAACTACACGAAGTACAGGAACAGAGAACAAGAGCCGTAGTCGAGGTCACAGGCGAGTTCAAACACACCAAAATGCAGGACAAAATCAGGATCCAAAGAATAGTCAATACACAGGCAAAGGTCAGGACGGGCAGCGAACTAGACCAGATCAGGGGACAGACAGGGTCAAGAACAACTAGGAATACTCAGAAACCAGGAACCAATAAATAAGACCTACGTTGGGTAATGCATGAAAGACGCCTGCACCTTCCACCATTTTCCTGGACTGGGTCGTGGTAGTGGGCAGGTATTTTCCATCATTTTTCCAGGGAGGCTTAGTTGACAAATATGGTGGCTGGGAGCAGAAGTCAAATACAGTAAGTGCAGTCCGGTGAGTCTGACAGCTTCATGTGGAAGAGTTTTGTTCTTTAAGTTGGAACGTGTCACTATTTAATGACATTATAATTAGGAATCTGCTATATGAGGGGCAGCACAAATGCAAGTGCTTTTATATGGGTTCCAAGACAAGGATTTACTGGATCAGTATCAGGGAGAGCTATGGGAAGTAACGTCACCACAAAACTTCTTGTCCTACTAAGGCTGGCGGCACACGTGGCTACTTGGGGAGCCCATTGACAAATCGCCTCTTCTTCTAGCGACTAATCTCCCCAAAATACCTTCCCGCCGGCTAGAATGTAAATCACCATGGGGATGGCAGTCGGAGCGCTTCGGCTTTTTGAAGTTTCCTTGTGAGGCAACTTTGGAAAACAAAGTGATCTGAGTGCCGTCCCGCCGGTGATTTACATTCTAGCAGAAAGAAAGGCATTTTGGGGAGATTAGTCGCCCGAAACAGAGGCGATTTGTCGCTGGGCTCCCCAAGTAGCCACGTGTGCCACCACCCTTAACCTCTGGCCTATTTCTGCTACAATGATGATCCTCACTGGCTGGGCCACCTCTGGGCGAGATATAATGGAATTCTAACCGTAATCACTATTAATCCAAAATGAAACTCTTCACACACAGAGACCCGGATAGAGCCGGTAATTATTAAATTAAGAACCAAGCAATAGAGACATGGATGCCCGTAGGCTGCCCAACATACAGCAGGTGGCGCTATCACCCAAAGTCAACCAATCAGGTTCATTTGTTCTGATACAGGAGTAACTGCCCTTCAGACTCTCCACAAGAAGAGCCGGGTATTCTCTTGTCCAGCACAGAGAGCAGTGAGAGAGAATGTGCCGGGCCCCTGATGTCCTAGAACAGAACAAAATCTCCAGACCTTGCGCAGAGACACAATCAATGCAGTTGCGGATAGTAGGGCGGGGCCCTTGGAAAGGTTACGCCCCCTGAACCTCACCTTTAATATATAATGACAGACAAATAAAACACACAAGTTGATCAATAATGATAAATAGACTTTTTTTTCAGCTGATGGAAAATATTACAAATGGGAACAATTTCATGAGAACCAATCAGAGTTCACATTCCGGACGCTGTATCTGCAGTGAGTTCATTCCCATTGGATAAGAGACAAACCATTCAGCATTAAGGAAATACCTCTGGGAGTGTCTGGGGAGGGCAATATCCAGTGAACAGACACAGGCTCAGTAGAAAAGGAAAGGCCCTGAGAATGTTCCAAACCCGCGCTCCTTCCCAATCCTGAGCTCTATCAGCCATACACACATTTCCCACAATGCATTTCATCCTGACCACACACTGGACACCAGCCATGCTCTATACACTCACTCACACTCACATCATTAGTACTAGATGCAGCAACCAATCAGAATTGTCATTTCATTTGCATAACATTCCTAGGCCAATTAAAACCATGGAGTCTTTGGGTTCGTTTCCCTATAAGTGAAGGTCCCCCAAAATTATGAGATTCTCCTTAATTCCACCCTTAATGCCCTTTATCTTGTCTCATATCAGAAAACTCACACATCCCAACATTTATTATGTTATACAATGACTAATTCTAAGCAACATTTCAATTGGCCTTCATTTCTTTTTTCTTTATAGTTTTTGAATTGTTTGCCTTTTACTTCTGATTCCAGTTTTGAAAATGAGGGTCGCTGACCCCCATCTAAAAACAAATGCTCTGTAAGGCTACAAATTTGTTGTTATTAATTTAGCACTTTGTACCCAAATTCTCATAAATACAAAAGCTTGGGGCCAAAATGGTAGCCATAGATCTTCCTACAGGAGAATGCTTCACAAATGCTGAGAAACAGAGTCAAGAGAAGTTACCCTTTAAATAGAGGGAGGCGGAGAAGTTTTTAGAAATCTACCCCCCCCCAGTACCTGTATCTGAGGGAATGGGATCCCCAGTATGTAGGCCAAGTTCCCAAATTTCTATATAACGGGGAGTAAATGTGGGAGGAGCGGATACTCCTGTGAACTTCCTGTGATTGGCTGCAGCAACAGTGTGTAGTGAGAGAGTTGTGCAATAACACTGAGTGACACACACACACACATATATCCCCTGAGCGCACTAACACACCCCTCTCATGCCACACACACACACGTGTCTCCTCAGGGGTCCACTGGGAAGCACCTCAGGAGTCGGGTTACCCTGCAGCCATAAGGAATACTGAGCTTTGGAAACCGCACAATAATAGGGAATTCCCCACAAAAATAGAATATTATAGATAAATTTCAACTTTATAAAATCCAGATTTATAAAAAAAAAAAGAGCCGAGGTGCCGCTCTGAGCTCCGCGCACCCCCAGGAGCCCCCTATAAAAATACTTTCTCTGCTAAAATAGTTTAAAGGACAAATCTGCCCATGGGAAAGATACTGGCCCTTTAAATGCAGCGAGAGTCCCTTTCCAGGCTGTGCCCCAAGCAGTCACATCACCCCACAGCAGGGTCTTTTCTCCGCTGGAGTGGTCTCCTCTACTGGAGCAATGAGTTTCAATAACGGGGGCTCCCCACTTGCTGTAGTGTAATATACAGGCTCCTGGGGGGCGGGGCCTGAGGAATCTTGTGCTTCAGAGTCAGACATAGGGGGTGGGGGTGGCGCGTGCCTTTGGAGCTTGGCCGCCGCCCGCTGTCGTTTCAGCTCAGCCAATGTGTGGTGGGAGCGTTCATTGCTCAAGTCCGGGCCCGTGTCCCCCTGGGTGGCCAGCTGGTAAGACACACTGCGGTCCAAGCGCTTGGAGAAGGTGTGTTTGGAGGCGGGAATCAGAATCCCGTTCCGCTGGGATGATGGGAATGAGCTGGAAACTGGCACATCATGGTCCTCCGCTGGCCCCTCCTCTCCCTCAGTTCCGGCCGCTTTCTCTGGCTCCGCCTCCACACTCTGGAATGAAATGAGCAGAATTTGTCCTTTAATTTGTCTGTGGCAGCTATAAGCAGATCATGCATTTATGGGCCATGACAATTCTTAATTAAAATTTAGGATATTTTCATCCCAGACCGACTGCGCCAAACTCCACCCACCTTCTCCCTTTTTGAAGTTTAAATCGGCCCCTGGAATTGCATGCAAGGTTCTCACACTGCCATTAGGGGGCAGAATCAGCGAGCGAGTGCCCACTCACCGGTTGGTGCTGCTGCATCTCTGTGTTGGTCGTTTTATCCTCATCCTCATCCTGCTGCTCCACTTCATTCTCCCTGGAGCCTCGCTGCTGCCAGACCATGGCTTCCTTCTGATGTTCCCTCCTGTACTTATTGGTACGCTCCGTCACACTCACCCGACGCACCACCTTCCTGCAAGGACACACCACAGAGTTGTCACAGGGGGGGAGACCAAAATGCCAATGTGACTGTAACCCCCACAATCACCTGAGCAGGTACCGATATAACAGTCAGTCCTTGAACCCAAGCACCTCTGCACTTGGTCTTTTTATTGTGCCTTCAGGTGTGTAACAAGCTGAACTGGGACATGGGCGAGTATGTGGCAGAGCAAGTAAATGACAAAGGGTTAAGTGAGCGGGTGTATGGGGGCAGATAATAGAGGGAATGACCAGTAGGAGGCAAGTCATTGTCGTACTTGTTTGTTTCAATGCAAAAGAACAGTGTAACTGTGTAACTGTAACCCTCTGCATGAGCGGAGCTGCTCTATGAAAGCGGAGAAGGATTCCATATAAAGTTGTAGAAGTGAGGCCCAGGCCGGTGAAACTCATCGAAGTGGACAGGAAAGTTGTCCCAGAATATTATGGGATGGAAAAGGATATGACTGGATATGAGTGGGATACTGATATTTCTGAGAGGAGCCACTAGAGGGGGCTGTTGTGCTTAGGGACTTTATACAAGAGAGAAGCACTGACGTCTGTGTCTAAGGGTCTGTACATCCCTGCGGAGCCCCTGTAATTACTTTGTGCAACAGCCAATCAGTGTCCCCCCTTTGTGCCCCCCATACCCTCTGCTGCCAGCGCTGGATGTTCTCCTCTGCAGAGCCGTCCGGTGTTTGTCCTGTGATTTCTTGATGGCGTCATGTTTGTGCTTCAGCTCCAGGATCTTGGCTCGGACCTCCTCGTCCCCACACACATCTGCCCCGGGGGGAGGAACACAAGGAATTTACTGGCAAAGGAACGAACCTGCAGACAGGGCCCCCTTATCCCTTAATACAATCAACCTTGTGCCCAAAATGACTGCAGTTCCCTTACCCAATGGCGTCTCGTCCAGCTGAGACTTGGAATTCAGGTCGGCGCCGTGCGCTACAAGTAGTTCCACCACGTGGATCTGAAACCAATGGGAGGAACATGAGTCCAGTAAAGAAGATACAGAAGTTTAGGGCCCCATTGCCCACATGTGAGATTAGTGTGATGAGGGCCCCCAGCTGAGTCACGTGCAACACTGATTGACAGGATCAATGGGGAGCTCTGGGTGTAAAGCCCAAACTCACCTGCCCCCAGCAAGCGGCCGCATGTAGTGGCTCCCAGCCATCTTGGTCTCTGGCATTTACCAGCGCCTTGTGCTCCAGGAGAAGCTCCGCCACCGCCAGATATCCATTCGCAGCCGCAATGTGCAACTAAACCAACAGGGAGCAATGAGACATCTGCACTCTATACGTAATATGGCTGTGTGAGGGGAGAAGAGAGGGAGACAGAAGGGAGAACAGAGGAGGAGAAGACAGAACAGTGGGGGGAGAAGAGACAGATGCAGAAGGAAGAGCAGAGGAGAGAGGAGGGAGACAAACGGGGAGCAGAGGACAGAGGAAGAGAGTGGGGGGGGGAAGAAGATACAGATGGGAGAGCAGAGGCAGAGAGAAGAGAGGGAGTCACAAGGAAGAACAGTGGACGAGAGAAGACAGGGAGAGGCAAAAGGGAAAACAGAGGCAGAGGGAAGAGAGGGAGAACAGAGGAGAGAGGATGAGAGTGGGGGGAGAAGATACAGATGCAGAAGGGAGAGCAGAGGCAGAGAGAAGAGAGGAAAAAGGGAGAACAGAGGACGAGAGAAGACAGGGAGAGGCAAAAGGGAAATCAGAGACGGAGAGAAGAGAGGGAGAAAGAATGGAGAACAGAGGATGAGAGTGGGGGAGAAGATACAGATGCAGAAGGGAGAGCAGAGGAGAGAGAGGAGAGGGAGGCAGAAGGGAGAAAATGCAACTGGAAGGAAGAGGAGAGTACAAGGAGGGGGAGAAGATAGAAGAAGTTGCCAATTTCTTACCAAACTGGTGCCGTTAGGGTCGTGTGCATTCACCTCTCCGCCCGTCTCCACCAAATGCTGAATATCTTCCAACATGTGCTGCTCAGTGGCCCCCCGACACTCCTCTATCTTCTCCTGGGTGATACCTGTGATACAGAGGGGGCAGCTTTATATACACTCACAATGTTCTACACAAATACAGAGGGTTCCAGAAAGTGATGCCCCTGACTGTGCCCCTCACAGGAATAAACACAAAGGAACGGAGCCCCACACTGTGCCACACAAATATCACATGCCCATCACGGGGGGGCAGAGCTCAGTATAAAGATAAAGACCCACCTTGCTCAGCCATTGCCGTCTCAATATGATCCAGGGTCACATCATCCTCACACAGGTCGTAGGGCATGTTCCCATCCGAGTTCACTGCCAGCAGGTTGGCACCACTGAGTGGGGAGCACAAGAGGTCAGACACAAGGGGCCCTGACCCAACCACAGATTTAACCCCCATCCCCCCAATACTGTAGCACAAACCCCCATACAGGGAGGGCTCTTACTGTTTAATGAGGAGCTCCACCAGGTGCAGGTGACCACATGTAGCAGCAGCATGAAGAGGCGTCCATAGTTCACTATCACAGGCATTCACATCCGCTCCTGCACCAATCAGAAGCCTGACAATCTCTTCATAGTCATCAATGCAGCACTGAGGGGTACAGGGAGTTACTAATTTATGAGTGAGACTGAGAAATTGGGCTCCCTGCCTGATATATATCGGGTCATTCAGCTTGGAGCATAGCAAGAGAAGGAATGTTCTGGGCACACAATAAGCTATACCCTCATACTGTACTGTCTAAGGGAATCAATATGGCACCTCCTCCTCCCATATGTATAAATACAAATATACAGAGAAGGAATGTTCTGGGCACACAATAAGCTATACCCTCATACTGTACTGTCTAAGGGAATCAATATGGCACCTCCTCCTCCCATATGTATAAATACAAATATACAGAGAAGGAATGTTCTGGGCACACAATAAGCTATACCCTCATACTGTACTGTCTAAGGGAATCAATATGGCACCTCCTCCTCCCATATGTATAAATACAAATATACAGAGAAGGAATGTTCTGGGCACACAATAAGCTATACCCTCATACTGTACTGTCTAAGGGAATCAATATGGCACCTCCTCCCATATGTATAAATACAAATATACAGAGAAGGAATGTTCTGGGCACACAATAAGCTATACCCTCATACTGTACTGTCTAAGGGAATCAATATGGCACCTCCTCCTCCCATATGTATAAATACAAATATACAGAGAAGGAATGTTCTGGGCACACAATAAGCTATACCCTCATACTGTACTGTCTAAGGGAATCAATATGGCACCTCCTCCTCCCATATGTATAAATACAAATATACAGAGAAGGAATGTTCTGGGCACACAATAAGCTATACCCTCATACTGTACTGTCTAAGGGAATCAATATGGCACCTCCTCCTCCCATATGTATAAATACAAATATACAGAGAAGGAATGTTCTGGGCACACAATAAGCTATACCCTCATACTGTACTGTCTAAGGGAATCAATATGGCATCTCCTCCCATATGTACACTCACCTGGTGTAGCGCTGTCAGACCATCCTCGTTATACAAGTCTGGGCTGAATTCATTCTGCAGTAAGTATCGCACTAAAAACAGGAGTGAGAAATAATTTAGCCAATTGTAACCTTTCCTGATATAAATATTAACAGCACTGAAAATCTAAGCACAACTACAGTCACAGTGATATTATACTTTATATACCACTGACATGTGCTACAGTGCAAGACATCCATTACTCATCAGCCAATGTCCCAGTGAGCTTACAATTTAAGGTCCCTATCCCATTCCCATCAGTCCCTGTCCCAGTAAGCTTAAGATCTATGGTCCCAAAAACATTCCCATCAGCCCGTGTTCCAGTGTAAGGTCTCTTATCACATTCCCATGAATTCCTGCCCCAGTCAGCTTATTAAATTTATATTATAAGGCCCCTGTCATATTCCCATCAGCCCCTGACTAGTGATCTTACAATCTAAGGTCCCTATCACATTCCCATCAATTCCTGCCCCAGTGAGCTTACAATCTAAGGTCTCTATCACATTCCCATCAATTCCTGCCCCAGTGATCTTATATTATAAGGCCCCTGTCATATTCCCATCAGCCCCTGACTAGTGATCTTACAATCTAAGGTCCCTATCACATTCCCATCAGTCTCTGCCCCAGTGAGCTTACGATCTAAGGTCCCTATCACATTCCCATCAGTCCCTGCCCCAGTGAGCTTACGATCTAAGGTCCCTATCACATTCCCATCAGCCCCTGACTAGTGAGCTTACAATCTAAGGTCCCTATCACATTCCCATCAGTCCCTGCCCCAGTGAGCTTACAATCTAAGGTCCCTATCACATTCCCATCAGTCCCTGCACCAAAGAGCTTACAAGATCCCATCCCAGTGATCCCCAACTAGTGACCCCAAAGCATGTGCTTATTTTTGAATACCTGGCTTGGAGTTTTGGTTGTATAAAAACAGTTGTATTGCCAATAGAGTTTCCTATAGCAACCAATAGCCAATCACAGCCCTTATTTGGAACCCCAGGAACTGTTTTCATGCTTGTGTTGCTCCCCAACTCTTTTTACATTTAGATGTGGCTCACGGGTAAAAAAGTTTGGGGACCCCTGGCCTATCCCATTAAAGTCAGGGCCCCGGGGCTGCTCGGCACCAGATCTAAACCCGGAGCCAACCAATGAAATCAGCAGTTTCACTAAAGGACAGAGGGGAAGCACAAGTGTGAGCAAGTACAGGATCCAGAAAGTTCTAGAAGCAGCCAGTTACCCAGAATGCTCAGCAGGTGTGACAGGAAGACAAGGTGGCACCCACAGCGCCAGGGAGACATTTAGTGCTAATAAATAATTCTGCACTTGGTGCTAAAACAACGTTTCAGAAAATGTGCCTGTGCCTCGTGCTGCTCCCCTGGTCTTTACTGGGGGGATAAGATTTGAGTCTCTCCACGTGCCCCCGGATTCTGCACTGAGCACCCCAACATTGTGTGACACCCCGGTAGCGTCAGACCATGGGGGGCTCGGGGAGAGCAGCAGCTGCACATGTAGCAACGACCCCCTCCATCACTCTCTAGTCTCCAAAACCTTTTCTATTGTATCACTAGGCCCCACACCTCTTACAACTCCCAGCGTTACGACTCCCGGCACCCTGAAGCAGAATCTAATAGGAGTTGGTGCTAGTGCATTTGGTGGTTCCCAAGGCCCTGGGGCCGTATCCATAGAGAGGACAATAGCCCCGGGGGTATAAATAATGCAAGAGAAATGTCACTGCTTTATCTTTATTATTTTGTTTGCTCAGCACTGCGCCCATGTTGCTTTATTGCTCCGTAGCTACAACACAACTGTCAGTTGGCAGCGCCACATCATGAGCCAACGGTTAATATGGGCCGACTTAGCCGATACTCTGGGACAGACACTACAACAGCTCCATCTAATGGTCATTGCATGTAAATACATTGCTGAAAGCTCCCTCTAGTGGTGTGTGACTGTCACTGCAACATCAGCCATAACTTACCCAGAAGCCCCTGTGCCTGGAGTGGCAGTGCCAAACCTCTGCTCCAATAAAATGTGCACCAGAGTATCGGTGTTTAATGGCACAGCCTGGCTGTCTGAAATGTACAATTCCCTGCTGGCCAAGAAGGAATTCTGGGAGCTGTAGTTCTGCAGCAGTTTAACTTGGGATATGGCACGGTTGCTGTTCCTGGTGCCCGTCTGGGGTGGGTGTGGCACCATCAGGCGCTCAGTCTGTTTGTATTGGCTGCTGTACGACCCAACTGTCTGTTTAGTAAACAGACTTCCCTGCCAATGCCTTTAACCCCTGAATGACTTATTCCTCTTATATTTACTGGTACCGCTTCCCCGCAATTACTCCGGGCATGGGCAAAATGCAGCTACAACTCCCAGGCACCCTCCAAGGGCCAGTAACACCAAAATAAGAAAGAATTTTGTAGACATTTAAATTTGATTCAATTTTACATGCGATCCCTGGAGCTCTCCCAAATAAAATGCCAGTAACAATCTGTCAGTAACATCACTGGCCAGAAAATGAACCCCAAAATCTGCAGCAAAGAACAAAGGTAAAAGGGTCCAATCCAAACGACCAACGTCTTTCCCTTCCAGTAGCAAAGAACCAATCAGAACATTCCTTATTCTAGTAAAGGGGCAGACTAGTGGGTATCCAGGCAGAAAATATCACCCAGGTCACTGCCCAGCATTCACATGCCCATTACACACAAGCCACATATATATATATATACAGTGTAAATTAATGTACTAATGGGGGTTACACAATGAGAGGTGCCAGGCTCCTGGTTTACACCCAAAACATTTGCCAAGATCTCACTAAAATAAAATAAGCAAATCTGCTTGGTGTTTCACTACTTTCACTACTCGTTACATTTTCTCCTGGTCTAGTAACCCATAGCAACAGTCACCGTGGCTGCGGATAGAGATAAGTCAGAGATAAGCATGTGATTGGCTGCTGTGGGTGACTGGGCCTGGAGTAAATCTTAAACCAGTTACAACATGAGCCCCATTGTGATTTCTGCTTCTCCCATAAGCACCAGGGTCCTGCCTACTAAGGGCATTCAATGGAAATAATGCCCAGATGCCAATACACGGGGGGCTTCTCACGTCTCATATCTTGCGAAGAAGCAGAATATGGACAGGGAGAGGCGCAGATAAAAGGAGAAGTAAAAAGAACAAACAAGGAAGGCAATAAATTACTCCCTAGGGAACAGACAGCGGTTTGAATTCCAGGATGGGGTGAGGTGGAACTACACAAAACCCACAATAGTGTATGACTGATTGTATTGTGCCTTGTACACTCTCTGTCATATACACACGTCACTTGGCTTTAACGTCCCCTTTAGGTCTCGTTAGGAGTGAGAAGAGCAGTTATTGGACATATGGATGAAGCAGGGAGTTAAAAGCAGGGTGCTAGTAAGTAGCAGGGAGTTAAAAGCAGGGTGCTAGTATGTAGCAGGGAGTTAAAAGCAGGGTGCTAGTAAGTAGCAGGGAGTTGAGGGCAGGGTGCCAGTATGTAGCAGGGAGTTAAAAGCAGGGTGCTAGTATGTAGCAGGGAGTTGAGGGCAGGGTGCCAGTATGTAGCAGGGAGTTAAAAGCAGGGTGCTAGTATGTAGCAGGGAGTTAAAAGCAGGGTGCTAGTATGTAGCAGGGAGTTAAAAGCAGGGTGCTAGTATGTAGCAGGGAGTTAAAAGCAGGGTGCTAGTATGTAGCAGGGAGTTAAAAGCAGGGTGCTAGTATGTAGCAGGGAGTTGAGGGCAGGGTGCCAGTATGTAGCAGGGAGTTAAAAGCAGGGTGCCAGTATGCAGCAGGGAGTTGAGGGCAGGGTGCTAGTAAGTAGCAGGGAGTTGAGGGCAGGGTGCCAGTATGTAGCAGGGAGTTAAAAGCAGGGTGCTAGTAAGTAGCAGGGAGTTGAGGGCAGGGTGCCAGTATGTAGCAGGGAGTTAAAAGCAGGGTGCTAGTAAGTAGCAGGGAGTTGAGGGCAGGGTGCCAGTATGTAGCAGGGAGTTAAAAGCAGGGTGCTAGTAAGTAGCAGGGAGTTGAGGGCAGGGTGCCAGTCCTGGAGCACCAGGCTAATAGAAGGCCTCACCCTTTCCGGGCTCCTGCTCCGTCTCTCTACAGAAGGCAAATCAGTTCCTGAGTAACGAGGCCCAGAACATTGAGCCCGAGGATGCCCATCTGCTGCCATTATAAAGGGCTGGACATGCCAGGCGTCCCTCTGCTTTCCATTCCTTATAATTTCCTAACCAGAAGCCTAAGAATAAGCCTAACGTTTAATTTCCATACAGCGTCTCCTCCCTGCCTTTAATGAACATCTAGTGTGTCCAACAGCACCACACCCTGGGGTTCTCTGTACCCACAAACCTATTCATTAGTCTCACTACCCAACATGCAAATACTCCTGTGAGAACTTCCCCAAGCCAGTTTCCATCATTCCATTCCCTACCAGTATCCACCATTGAATGTCTGAGCACACTGATCAATCCAACAGAACCATTATTGGGACCCAGCCGTGCTACAATGAACCCTACCCTTACAGTCAGCTTTCCCTCAGCCACGAACCTTTCTTCTCTATGAGAATGCCTTCTCCATCTTGAATTCCACTGCCCAAACCAGACAAGTCTTCGTATGGCTTCTCCAGAAAATCATCCCAAAGCCTCACATCTTCCATGATGACAACCCATTCAGTTTATATTCTCATGAGACCTTAAATAACTTCTTCATATGGCCCAAGCCACTTTAAGTTCTAATCAAGGCCTGCACATTGCTCCAATGTGACAGAACCAGCAAGTCACTAATTCATAGGGGACTTTTTCCCCAACAAACATTGTTACTCTGGTTCAGGAGATATTGGGCCAATACTTCTGCACTGAGACAGAAAATGAGGGTTAAAGATGGAAACTAGCCCTGACCCCAGCCAACTTCTCATACTGGTGCACCTTCAGCATCTCACGTGGTTATTATGTTCCATGTTCTTGTACAGTTGGGAAAGGATCGCACCACGGGTCATTTGGGACCTAAGCCAACAGCCATTTGCAGCCTTCCTCATAAGTCTGATAAGATACTGGACATGAACACCATCACTATGGCCCCATAAACATACAATGCTGAATTCTTCTGGGAGGACAACTTGGCAGGCAATGTTGTATGAGCAGCTTTAATAAGAGATCTTGGTCCCATACTGTTTGTTGTCACAGTGTCTGTAGAGTTTAAGCTCCTCGGGGCAGAGACACAATGTAAGAAAGGGGAACCTCAGCTCTATTGCCTATTGCTATTCTCTCTCCGCTGATTGCTGGTGCTTAGAGTGTGATATTACAATATCCCTTTATTCTTTATCACTAGGGTGGAACCAACAAGGAAATCACCAGGACACCACAACTAAAGGCAACTATATACCCACCTGACAAACGGGAAACTCATGACCCCAACTCTACACATCAGTCAAGGAGGGGTCGCTGAGGTAGTGTGAGCCAAACCTGACATTCCCAAAATCTTCCCCAGTCCCAACGTATAAATCCATAACCTTGTTATGAGCTAAGGGGGCCAGTCTGAAGGTCAGTTAGGGGGAGATTTGGGGTGAGTGTTTATTTGTACCCTGGGTACCCCTGGAACTATAGCAGGGTGACACCCCAATGTTTCTATATATCTGTAACCTTGTTATGAGCTAAGGGGGCCCAGTCTGAAGGTCAGTTAGGGGGAGATTTGGGGTGAGTGATTATTTGTACCCTGGGTACCCCTGGAACTATAGCAGGGTGACACCCCAATGTTTCTATATATCTGTAACCTTGTTATGAACTAAGGGGGCACAGTCTGAAGGTCAGTTAGGGGGGAGATTTGGGGTGAGTGCTTATTTGTACTCTGGGTACCCCTGGAACTATAGCGGGGTGACACCCCAATGTTTCTATATATCTGTAACCTTGTTATGAGCTAAGGGGGCCCAGTCTGAAGGTCAGTTAGGGGGAGATTTGGGGTGAATGCTTATTTGTACCCTGGGTACCCCTGGAACTATAGCAGGGTGACACCCCAATGTTTCTATATATCTGTAACCTTGTTATGAGCTAAGGGGGCCCAGTCTGAAGGTCAGTTAGGGGGAGATTTGGGTGAGTGCTTATTTGTACCCTGGGTACCCTGGAACTATAGCAGGGTGACACCCCAATGTTTCTGTATATCTGTAACCTTGTTATGAGCTAAGGGGGCCCAGTCTGAAGGTCAGTTAGGGGGAGATTTGGGGTGAGTGCTTATTTGTACCCTGGGTACCCCTGGAACTATAGCAGGGTGACACCCCAATGTTTCTGTAACCTTGTTATGAGCTACAGGGGCCCAGGTAGTGTGAAAACCCCTAACACATGGCAGTGACTGGTAAATACTAATGAGACCCATGACAAGGATGGGTTAAAAAGAAGGTAGGTACTAGTTGAAGACACGGCAGACCCCAGGTAGGTACAGGGTGCACATCTGAAGTTAAAGACAAAATGGCTCGGGTAGAGGCAGATTACAGAATAATTTAGAAGAGGAAGGAGATTAGAACTAATTAGTCCAATTGATATTTGTGCTCAGTCAGATCTGAGTTCCAGAACATTTGGATAAAGACACAATCCATTTAGTTTTCACTCAGACGAGTGTCGTGAAGTGGGAAATTCCTTAATACGGACATTTTTATATACGTATATATTTTCGGGGCAGCCCTCTGCTTCCGTGTCATCCCCTCGGTAAAAAATTCAAAATATACTAAAGAAGACCAGAAATACTGAGATTTTTTCAGCCTTGAGAAAGGTCCCTGATGGGACTGAAACATCACGTTGGCTCTACATGCGCCTTCTAATCCACTAATAATCTCAGTGTGGCTGGTCTTCTTTACTATCTACCAGACACTTCCACTCTCTCCTCTCTGTGCCCAGACACTTCCACTCTCTCCTCTCTGTGCCCAGACACTTCCACTCTCTCCTCTCCGTGCCCAGACACTTCCACTCTCTCCTCTCTGTGCCCAGACACTTCCACTCTCTCCTCTCTGTGCCCAGACACTTCCACTCTCTCCTCTCCGTGCCCAGACACTTCCACTCTCTCCTCTCCGTGCCCAGACACTTCCACTCTCTCCTCTCTGTGCCCAGACACTTCCACTCTCTCCTCTCCGTGCCCAGACACTTCCACTCTCTCCTCTCTGTGCCCAGACACTTCCGCTCTCTCCTCTCTGTGCCCAGACACTTCCGCTCTCTCCTCTCCGTGCCCAGACACTTCCGCTCTCTATTCTCTGTGCCCAGACACTTCCACTCTCTCCTCTCTGTGCCCAGACACTTCCACTCTCTCCTCTCTGTGCCCAGACACTTCCGCTCTCTATTCTCTGTGCCCAGACACTTCCACTCTCTCCTCTCTGTGCCCAGACACTTCCACTCTCTCCTCTCTGTGCCCAGACACTTCCACTCTCTCCTCTCCGTGCCCAGACACTTCCACTCTCTCCTCTCTGTGCCCAGACACTTCCACTCTCTCCTCTCCGTGCCCAGACACTTCCACTCTCTCCTCTCTGTGCCCAGACACTTCCGCTCTCTCCTCTCTGTGCCCAGACACTTCCGCTCTCTCCTCTCCGTGCCCAGACACTTCCGCTCTCTATTCTCTGTGCCCAGACACTTCCACTCTCTCCTCTCTGTGCCCAGACACTTCCACTCTCTCCTCTCTGTGCCCAGACACTTCCGCTCTCTATTCTCTGTGCCCAGACACTTCCACTCTCTCCTCTCTGTGCCCAGACACTTCCACTCTCTCCTCTCTGTGCCCAGACACTTCCGCTCTCTATTCTCTGTGCCCAGACACTTCCACTCTCTCCTCTCTGTGCCCAGACACTTCCACTCTCTCCTCTCTGTGCCCAGACACTTCCACTCTCTCCTCTCCGTGCCCAGACACTTCCACTCTCTCCTCTCCGTGCCCAGACACTTCCACTCTCTCCTCTCCGTGCCCAGACACTTCCACTCTCTCCTCTCTGTGCCCAGACACTTCCACTCTCTCCTCTCTGTGCCCAGACACTTCCACTCTCTCCTCTCCGTGCCCAGACACTTCCACTCTCTCCTCTCCGTGCCCAGACACTTCCACTCTCTCCTCTCTGTGCCCAGACACTTCCACTCTCTCCTCTCCGTGCCCAGACACTTCCACTCTCTCCTCTCCGTGCCCAGACACTTCCACTCTCTCCTCTCTGTGCCCAGACACTTCCACTCTCTCCTCTCTGTGCCCAGACACTTCCACTCTCTCCTCTCTGTGCCCAGACACTTCCACTCTCTCCTCTCCGTGCCCAGACACTTCCACTCTCTCCTCTCTGTGCCCAGACACTTCCGCTCTCTCCTCTCTGTGCCCAGACACTTCCGCTCTCTCCTCTCCGTGCCCAGACACTTCCGCTCTCTATTCTCTGTGCCCAGACACTTCCACTCTCTCCTCTCTGTGCCCAGACACTTCCACTCTCTCCTCTCTGTGCCCAGACACTTCCGCTCTCTATTCTCTGTGCCCAGACACTTCCACTCTCTCCTCTCTGTGCCCAGACACTTCCACTCTCTCCTCTCTGTGCCCAGACACTTCCGCTCTCTATTCTCTGTGCCCAGACACTTCCGCTCTCTCCTCTCTGTGCCCAGACACTTCCACTCTCTCCTCTCCGTGCCCAGACACTTCCACTCTCTCCTCTCCGTGCCCAGACACTTCCACTCTCTCCTCTCCGTGCCCAGACACTTCCACTCTCTCCTCTCTGTGCCCAGACACTTCCACTCTCTCCTCTCTGTGCCCAGACACTTCCACTCTCTCCTCTCCCGTGCCCAGACACTTCCACTCTCTCCTCTCCGTGCCCAGACACTTCCACTCTCTCCTCTCTGTGCCCAGACACTTCCACTCTCTCCTCTCCGTGCCCAGACACTTCCACTCTCTCCTCTCCGTGCCCAGACACTTCCACTCTCTCCTCTCTGTGCCCAGACACTTCCACTCTCTCCTCTCTGTGCCCAGACACTTCCACTCTCTCCTCTCCGTGCCCAGACACTTCCACTCTCTCCTCTCCGTGCCCAGACACTTCCACTCTCTCCTCTCCGTGCCCAGACACTTCCACTTTCTCCTCTCTGTGCCCAGACACTTCCACTCTCTCCTCTCCGTGCCCAGACACTTCCACTCTCTCCTCTCCGTGCCCAGACACTTCCACTCTCTCCTCTCCGTGCCCAGACACTTCCACTCTCTCCTCTCTGTGCCCAGACACTTCCACTCTCTCCTCTCCGTGCCCAGACACTTCCACTCTCTCCTCTCCATGCCCAGACACTTCCACTCTCTCCTCTCTGTGCCCAGACACTTCCACTCTCTCCTCTCCGTGCCCAGACACTTCCACTCTCTCCTCTCCGTGCCCAGACACTTCCGCTCTCTATTCTCTGTGCCCAGACACTTCCACTCTCTCCTCTCCGTGCCCAGACACTTCCACTCTCTCCTCTCCGTGCCCAGACACTTCCACTCTCTCCTCTCTGTGCCCAGACACTTCCACTCTCTCCTCTCTGTGCCCAGACACTTCCACTCTCTCCTCTCCGTGCCCAGACACTTCCGCTCTCTATTCTCTGTGCCCAGACACTTCCACTCTCTCCTCTCTGTGCCCAGACACTTCCACTCTCTCCTCTCTGTGCCCAGACACTTCCACTCTCTCCTCTCCGTGCCCAGACACTTCCACTCTCTCCTCTCTGTGCCCAGACACTTCCGCTCTCTCCTCTCTGTGCCCAGACACTTCCACTCTCTCCTCTCTGTGCCCAGACACTTCCACTCTCTCCTCTCCGTGCCCAGACACTTCCACTCTCTCCTGCACTTATTGCTGTAAAACTAGGACCATGGGAAACTTTGGCCACGTAACATGCAATAAATGGGATGAAAATAAATGAATAAAGGGAAAGTTGAGCTCTGGAGGTAGGTCAGGTCTGGCCCAGTCCAATGTACTTCCCATTGACTTGAATGAGTCAATTTCCCAGGGTTAATCATTTGTACGGAGCTTGATAACTAGGCCCGCCTTTTTATTACCCATCAGGTATCATTACCCGAGGGGCACAGAATTCTGGGTACTGTAACGACTTTCATTCCGATTGCCAAGGGCACTTGTGTGAATTTGAAGGATAAACCAGTTTATCGGATGTGAGTGATAACGTCATTTACTCAGTGATTTCATTATCAGTGACTTTGTGGCACAAGAGCAATGACTTTCTGCAGGCGGCCTATCGAGCGCAGCTGTAATGTTTCCATCAATAAATCAATAGTATTTCATTGTGTCGCACTTAAATGGCGAGTAATTCCCACTCTTAACTGACCCCCGGGGGCATCAGACTGATCTTGTAGGGACAGAAGTAGAAATGAGACAACAACTACTAAATGACAACCCCCAGGCAGAAGCGCAGGAGTCCGGGACTTGTGCACCCCCCCATCCCAGGCAGCTGCTCCGCTGAGTTAAAGGGGAAATAAACCTTTGAATTAATTTGTATTAAGCCGCACAGGAGACTGTGGGAGTAATTATTTGCAGTGAAACCCACAGTGAAGTTAGTTATTGCTGGTTGCTAGGGTCAGGGAACATGGCAACAAGAAAGCAGACAGAAACTTCTCCTATTGTAGAAGTGCAACTCCCAGCGGCCACTGTCAGGTTAGATTAATGGCAGTACTGGGGGGGGAGGGGAGCAGAGTTATATACAATATATAGAGAGCAGCGTATGTATAAATATATCCCCGAGTCTGCGGCCCTCCCCTCCCCCTGCTTGGGGCCCATATAATCCTCTCAGGGACAAGCTGATTATCCAACAGGTGTCGCACACACTGACCCCCCAGCACTGGAATCTGTCACACGTCTGCCAGTGGAGCAGGGGGGCCGCCAGCCCAAATTCCTTTCGGGGACCCCCTGCCAGACGCTGCGTTACATTGTACCAACCCCCAACTATTGACTCCTCACAGCTCAGGAATCTGATTTAATTAAAGACGCAATTAATCCACAATAACCCCCCCCCTCCACTGTAAATACAACTGAACTTTCTCTTCTTCTGCCCCAGCGGGTGAGCGGGGGTTAATCAACAAAACAACCAGGAACAGGTTCTTCTATAAACAAAAAATTCTCCTTCTATCAGTCCCTAACAACTCCCTGCAACCTGTCCTACAGAATGAACTCCCTGCAACCTGTCCTACAGAATGAACTTCCTGCATAAACTGCCTGCAACCTGTCCGACAAAATAAACTCCCTGCAACCTGTCCTACAAAATGAACTCCCTGCAACCTGTCCTACAGAATAAACGCCCTGAAACCTGTCCTACAGAATGAACTCCCTGCAACCTGTCCTACAGAATGAACTCCCTGCAACCTGTCCTACAGAATGAACTCCCTGCAACCTGTCCTACAGAATCAACTCCCTGCAACCTGTCCTACAGAATCAACTCCCTGCAACCTGTCCTACAGAATTAACTCCCTGCAACCTGTCCGACAAAATAAACTCCCTGCAACCTATCCTACAGAATCAACTCCCTGCAACCAGGCCCGGACTGGCAATCTGTGGGTTCTGGCAAATGCCAGAGGGCTGCTATAAGGTCCCATAGAAAGTCAGTATTTAATGGGCTGGTGGGGGCTGATTGGGCCTCTTTGTACCTGAAATGTCAGGGCCTATTTTAATTCTCAGTCCAGACCTGCCTACAACCTGTAACAGAATAAAGGTGGCCATAGACGCAAACGAGCGGATCTTCCCCCGATATGGCATTAACGAGCATGGCTATATCGGGGGTAATCTGATTGTTTTGCCGTATGGCCGAACGATTATGATGTGCCGTGGGCTCCGGCGGGATCAGTCGGGTCAAAATCAAACCTGACCAATCGACCAAATGAGCGATCTCCACCGGACGAAAGCTGTCGGCACACGGCACACACGATCTGACAATCGTACGAATCCACGATTCATACAATAGGATCTGTGTGTCTGTGGCCAGCTTAAGGTACTGGATCTGTACAATGTGATGGGAAGATTGCGCAGGTTGAACAGACTGAGCCGACTGTCACCTGGATCCCTGACACCGACATTTGGGCCTTCGCCGACACACGGGGGAGTCGCCCATTCTGGGGGGGGGGACACTGAGAAATACACTAATGCCATTAATGCCATGCGGGTCCATCAGATTTCAGACACACGGTGTGAGGCCGGGGCATTACCTCTGTATATGGAGGGGGGGCATGAAACCCCCCGGGATAATATCCTCAGGAAACCCCACTCTAAATATCCCCCACTCTTCCTACACAAACTCCCCCACCCCCACCCCAGGCTTCCTGACCAGACACATAACAGGAAGTGCAAGAAAAACCTTCCCCCGACCTTCTCAACAAATAGTCACAAACCCAAAGTTCCAGCCATGAACTAGTTGTCCCCCCCCATCTCATTGTGAATCTGAATAACCAGGAGACTCATAGGGACTGGCTCCTCCCATCAGTCACTTCATCACTTCCCCGGAAACAAGTTCTGCTCTGCCGGCCAGAGAGACCCAAACAGGTTGGGATGAAATACAATCAATTTCCTTTATTTCTCACTCACCCCACGAACAGGAAACTGCACAGGAAGTGGCACCGACCCTTCCCATTCCCTCCAACTGTACCGCCATTTCTATATTTCTATATATTATACACCAAACTCATTTATTATAATGTACCCCCCCTACTGTAATGATAAGGATATTAGAAGTCACTGAGGGGTTGTTCTGTGACCATATAAAGACACAAGGCTGCAGGCTGAGTTATACAGGGAACTCTGAGTATCACTCATGTATTATAAGGGATAATGTACCCCCTACTGTAAATGATAAGGATATTAGAAGTCACTGAGGGGTTGTTCTGTGACCATATAAAGACACAAGGCTGCAGACTGAGTTATACAGGGAACTCTGAGTATCACTCATGTATTATAAGGGATACTGTACCCCCCACTGTAAATGATAAGGATATTAGAAGTCACTGAGGGGTTGTTCTGTGACCATATAAAGACACAAGGCTGCAGGCTGAGTTATACAGGGAACTCTGAGTATAACTCATGTATTATAAGGGATAATGTACCCCCTACTGTAAATGATAAGGATATTAGAAGTCACTGAGGGTTGTTCTGTGACCATATAAAGGCACAAGGCTGCAGGCTGAGTTCTACAGGGAACTCTGAGTATCACTCATGTATTATAAGGGATAATGTACCCCCTACTGTAAATGATAAGGATATTAGAAGTCACTGAGGGGTTGTTCTGTGACCATATAAAGACACAAGGCTGCAGACTGAGTTATACAGGGAACTCTGAGTATCACTCATGTATTATAAGGGATAATGTACCCCCTACTGTAAATGATAAGGATATTAGAAGTCACTGAGGGGTTGTTCTGTGACCATATAAAGACACAAGGCTGCAGGCTGAGTTATACAGGGAACTCTGAGTATCACTCATGTATTATAAGGGATAATGTACCCCTACTGTAAATGATAAGGATATTAGAAGTCACTGAGGGGTTGTGACCATATAAAGGCACAAGGCTGCAGGCTGAGTTATACAGGGAACTCTGAGTATCACTCATGTATTATAAGGGATAATGTACCCCCTACTGTAAATGATAAGGATATTAGAAGTCACTGAGGGGTTGTGACCATATAAAGGCACAAGGCTGCAGGCCGAGTTATACAGGGAACTCTGAGTATCACTCATGTATTATAAGGGATAATATACCCCCTACTGTAAATGATAAGGATATTAGAAGTCACTGAGGGGTTGTTCTGTGACCATATAAAGGCACAAGGCTGCAGGCTGAGTTATACAGGGAACTCTGAGTATCACTCATGTATTATAAGGGATAATGTACCCCCTACTGTAAATGATAAGGATATTAGAAGTCACTGAGGGGTTGTTCTGTGACCATATAAAGGCACAAGGCTGCAGGCTGAGTTATACAGGGAACTCTGAGTATCACTCATGTATTATAAGGGATAATGTACCCCCTACTGTACAGCTCAAGGAACTCAATGCTTTTTGGCATATACAGACTAATGACAGATGTGAGTCTTTTTTCAACCTGAGCAAATACATAACTCTATGTAACACCAGGGCCCATAACAATCATATGTTGTTGAACTTCACCTCCCACATTACATCCTTCTATAAGTGACTCTGTACAAGCTGCAGTTTGGGTGGTGTCTGCGCAGCACTTTGTATTGAGACCATCTGGAGCTGCTGCCACGTACATCTGGGGTCAGTGACAATATGAGCCAATCACAGACGGACCCTGATTATAATAAGAGAGAGACTGGAATGAACCCCTTTTATACAGGGCCCAGACCATGGGGGGTTCACTGATTCTTATGGATCCAGAGACCCCTCCACACTCCCAAATGTTTCTTCTCTAGATAAAAGTCCCAGAGAGGACCTAGCTGAGCATTATGGGTAAAGCAGGTGCAGAGCAGAATACATTGTGACATCAGACAGGTATGTGGGAGTAAAGTTCTAGAATTTGGGGGGGGGGTCAGTTAAAGAGACAACTCTGTTCCTTGGCTTTGGGGAACTCCTCCCAGTTGCCGTCAGCCCTCCAGCAGAATGTCAAGAATGTGACCAATGTCAGAGCCGGGTGGGTGAGCTCGGAGCAGGTTGCAGGGAGTTACAGGTTGTCTAACAAAGGCGCTCGCTGACATTCTGAGGGGCTCGGGTGCTGGGATAATCCCTATTGGTTTGCCAAGTACATCACACGTCACATGGTTAAATGGCCCTTGGGAAAGAATAAATATCGCTGGGGGTGGGAGGGGTATATGGGGGCAGCAGCACTAGGTACAAATATTTGTTGGGTAACAACGTGGGACCCCTGTCTCCCAGCATGCAGCATTCCTAGTTTCATTGTATATGTGGTAGAGAATTCTGGGAGTTGTAGTTCTGGGTATGTATGAGTGAGGGAGGAAACCCCCACAGACACCTTGCAGATTGAGCCCTGGCTGGAAGTGAACTGGGGGGCCCCCAATAAACAAGTGCCCCCTGCACTAGAAGGTTCAGCAGAGGATTCTGGGAAACAATCATAACACACTTTGGTCCCATTAGGGTTATTCAGCCCCTAGGAATTTGGGGAAAACTGGAAATCACAATAGGACACAGTTAACCATTCCTCTGCTGCCATTGCCCCCCCCCCCGGCCAAGGGGAACAGTGAGGCCAGACTGAGGCCCCCCAGCAGTGACAATAACAATGAAGTGACAAGTGACAATAATGAAGGTCAGAAACAGCTGCCCCAGGTCCAACAGTAACCGGATCCTAATCAGCAGCAACGCAGGGGCCCCAACACCCAATGGTAACGGCACATGGGGAGATCTGTCACCCACATTTATTACTGTGAGGAACAAATCTCCCCAAAATGCCTCAACATTGGCAATAAAGTAACGGGAAGTCATGTGCAACAATTCATTTGTGAGGTTGTCTGGGGGGAGATTTGTGCTGTTTGTGTGTATGGCAGCACCAACGTTCAGACCATTGGCCACTCACAAGCGCCAGTTACTGGTCACCCGGCCGATGTATAACAGGCCATTGGCTATCAGAATGGGAACTGCTTGGAGCTCTCAGCCTGCACTGAATTCCAAGGAGCCATGCAGCTGTATCAGAACCAATGAACACTGAGAAGAAGATTTCATTAAAGGGGTGAGATGTTGCCTCTAATAAAGGGGATCAGTGATTGGCTGAGGGCATTTCCGCTTGGGAGTTGAAGCTGTTGGTGCTGCTGGGGGGGGGGGGGTTGGCTCATGTCACATCCGCTCAATCGCTGACTCTTTGTTACTAATTAATGTCTGTCCCTAATTATCACTGCAAAGTCCAATATCTCAACTACTAGATCTCCCGCCCACTTTCACTTTAATCACCACCCCTCCCCCTTTAGCTACTCCCACCACCGATCACTCCCAGCAGCCTCTCCTGCACTGGGGACCCCAAACTTCTCCCTCCTACAAAGTCTGAGCATATCAGAGATTCATCATCATCATCATCAGTTATTAAAGCACCAACAGGTGCCGCAGCGCAGTACAATAAATGGGCTCATATAGGGGGGCAAGTAGAGGTTGTGTTGGGTCTGGGGGTGTTGGTAGTGTTGGGGTCACTTGATTGGGGTGGGGGTACAGGGGATGTGAAAGAAACGCATGGGGTTTATACACAAGTGGGTGCAGCGGAATTTGCTGCTGTGATTGAGCCCCACCTCTCTGTACAATTATGTGATATGAGGGGTTAATGAACCCATCCCAGGGGCCCCCCCAAGTACAAAGATCTGATCCAACATATTGGAGTAAGGGCCCCAGTAACAAGGGTACAGTCAGGAGATCACATTGCCCCCCAAATAATACAGTGAGCAGCGTATCAGAGCCCCCCAGGGATGTTGCGACACTTAGCGCCCCCAACCTTATACCCCCCCACTCTTACTTTTAATGTGGGGGGGCACATCACAGTTACACTCTCTGCTACAATACTGCGTGGGTCCATTTTTTGGAACCTGTACCCGACCCGGACCAATTTGCAATTTGCAACCTGGACCCGCATTGTTACCCGCTTGGACCCACAACCCGCTGACCATCAAGAGTCAGGAAGTGATGTCACTGTAAAGTGGAAGTGACATCAGAAAAAAGGAGTAAAAATCGCTATTGAGAAGACCCTCGGCCTGACCCTCGTCTATTCCCGCACTCGGGACTTCTACCCGTAACCCGCAGTGAATGAGAGGTTGTTGTGGGTACCAGAGCCGCTGCCGGACTCGACTCTCTGCACCAGGACCGCCATCAGAAATCGCAGGGCCCCATACATTTCCTGGCCCCCCTGGGCGGCGCCCAACGCAAGCCCCACCTACAGGTCCGCCCTCCCCACCACACAGTAAAAAAACAAAAAATATATTGGTGGCTACGACCCCACATGAGAAAAAAAATTGGTGGCCTAAATTGGTGGCCAGGGCCCCTTAAACGTCCATCCCTTCCCGAATTCAGCAGCTCTGAGAAAGATGAGAGCTCGGGGACCCCTACAACTGTCCCCCCCCCTGATGGCTGCCCTGCTCTGCACAAGAAAAGCAGAAATTCCCACTGAAAGAGCAGAATTTTGTCTCTTAAAGTAACAGAAGTTTTTTGCCCAATAACTTTGTGAGCCCCCAGTCAGTGCAGTGCAGGATATGAGCCCCCAGTCAGTGCAGGATGTGACCCCCATGAGGACAATACACAGGATATGAAGTCAGTGAATAGAAAACTCAGCAGAAGTTGACACTGATATTGGGGGGTGTCAGTGATACTGGGGGGCATTAATAGTAAACATGAGGTGGGGGGGCTCTTACCTTCCTCAGTGTCGTTCCGGGCAGCGGCCTCCAGTAAAGTGACAGTTGGGGGGAACGTGACCCGTCGTTGCTCTTTGCCCCCCTGTTTCTTCTGCCCCCCCTTTGGCTTCTTGCCGTGCCCCCCCTTCTCACACTGAGCCCAATTCTTCAGCTGCTGAGCCCGGCGCTTCTGGGCTTGTTTCACCCTCTCCTGGGGGCTCATCCCACTCACCCCCGACATCTCCAACACCAACTCCTCGTGCTCCGCCATTACTGTGCCCCCCCAGATCTCTCACACGGAATATACAGGGGGGGGCTCAGGGGCATCAGCTGCTCCTACTCACATCCCTGACTCACACTCACCTCACACTCACTGAGTCTCACTCACACTCACCTACTGACTCACCGACACTCACTGACCCACACTCACACCTACTCACTCAACTACTGACTCTCACTCACACTCACTCATCTACTGACACTCACACTCACTGATCCTGATGTCACTACAATGCCCCCCCTGTACTCACACTCACACTCACCAATAATCCGCCCCCCAGGAACAAACTGTCACGTGACGGCCCAGCCCGGGGGGGCAACTCCTGATCCTGAGGGAGGGGGGGGCTCAGCAGCGCGTTCCTGACACAACTGGGGGGTCACTTCCTGGAGTGAGTGGGAGGGAAAGAGTTAAGGAGCTGTGGGGTCACTCACACTCACACTCACACTCAGCCCCCGCTACTAAATGAACAGTCTCTCCCCCCACAAGTCCCGCAGCCCCGAGTCCGCTGGAAACTCCTGATCCTTCTCCTCCCCGGGGAAACCTGAAGCGCTTCCTGCAGCCTCTGCCCCGCCCACTCCTCCCACTCACTCCCACAGCCCCGCCCTCCGTCCTGACCCCGCCCCGGCTCCTCCCATCTCACCACCCACACCTCCTCCTTCCCAGTCCCGACCACTCCCAGCGCTCCCTGCTCTCCTCTCTCGTCTCTCTCTGTCCTCTGCCTCCTGCCCCTGTACCAACTGCCCCTGTACCAACTGCCCCTGTACCAACTGCCCCTCTACCAACTACCCACTGTACCTCCTGCCCCTGTACCTCCTGCCCCTGTACCAATTACCCCTGTACCTCCTGCCCCTGTACCTCCTGCCCCTGTATAAACTACCCCTGTACCAATTACCCCTCTGCCTCCTGCCCCTGTACCTCCTGCTCCTGAAACAACTGCCCCATAGCTGCTTTTTTCCCCCGCGCTGCTCTATTCAGAACAAATTGATGGGAATGATGGGGCCCTGCAGTCCAACTGAGGGGCCACAGTTTAGAACTGACTTCTGGAGCAGGAAAAGTTTTGGCTCCACTGATTCCATATTTACATTTTCTGTGGAGCTGCATTAGCTCCGCCTTTTACCCCACATATACATTGAGTGGAGTGGGGAGGAGCCATGGCAGGGGCCCACCCCCAAGGAGCCTGTACACGTCAGATTAATAGGGCCCAGTGTGAATGATTAGACACGTCCCTGAGATGGGAGGGTGGAGAGTCCATAGCCCGGAGCCTCCAGTTTCTGCTGGAAACCTGATGCTACTGGATTTCCCTTCAAGCAGGAGACAATGGCACCTGTACTGAAGTGGGAGCTGCCATACTGCCATAAGTAAGAGGGATATAAGTGTCTCCTTGAGTTGCATTAGTCTATGGTTATTGTATGACAGTAACTACACAGCAACTGTCACTCTCTCAATAGTTACTGTGCTGCATTGTGATTGGAGGAAGAGTTTATATGGGCGGGACTCACTATACCAGTCAGTTGTACTGAAGAAGCTGCTGGAGGAGAAACGTCGTCAGTGATTACTCAGCAAGTCCAGTTGTTTTCTAATTCCTTCTATTACATATTCCATTAGCTGAGGAATGAACCCTTCATACAAATATTGTTTATTGTGTGTGTAAAGGGACAGTTAAACCTACAGCTCATTATTCCGCTTTCCCTTCTGTAAGAAAACTGCGACTCAGTATAAAATGTATCCGGTTACGTTTGGGGATTGTGTTTCCTCCATGAGAGACAGAAACTCCCACAATCCCCTGCGTCTCACCTGCCGACTCTGCACAAATTCACACCTGTCCTCTGATGTCACAATGAAGGTAAAATTGGTGCGAGGGGTTAATGAGTCGCTATAATTAGCCCCCTGTGATCATTATTTCATTATCACCTTCCCAATTCCTTATCATTTACTAATTGCCCCTCCCCCAGCTCTTTCTGACTCATGAATATCCCATTTTTGGAGGCGGAGCTGGTGAGGTCACAGGTTTGTTCCCGTGGGATTGGGGGATATTTTTATCAGATGTTGGTACATCGGCAGCAAAAACGGGATCTTTCTTCAGTTTGGCCTCCCACATATCGGCCCCAATTGTGCTGATCTGACTGCTGGTCCCTAGGGCCAATGATGGGGCCACAGGAGAGGATCAAGTGGGCGGGGCTCATGCATTGATATATAGAGACATATTACAGGTCTAATAATTTCTGGGGTGTTAAACCTGCACCCCCCCAAAGAGCCTCTTAACTACAACTCCCAGCATCCTCTTGGTTGTGATATTGTAGGAGTTGTAGTTGAACAACAGCAGAAAGTGAAAATATGTAACAATTATTGCACAATATAAAATATTCTTTCTCTCAACAGTTACCCCCTAGGGGGCCTTTAATGCAAAAGCCTAGGGCCAATGCCCCTCCTCCAAAGGGAAACTATTCCTTCCTGTTGTTTTATTTTTCATTATCAGTGTCATGATCTGCCACTAGGGGGAGCCTCCCAACAACAGCAACAATAGAGACAAGTCCTTGCAAAGTGACACTGCTGCAAACACAACAGCCGCCAATGGAACAGCTCCCCCCTCCCCCGACTAATGGGAGCCGCCTCCTAAATACATGGAGAAAAGATCGGCTCAAATGGGTAAAACAGGGGGAACATTAGTGAATAGGCCCTAAGGCGTCCCTTTAAGGCCACACCCCTGCGTGACATTGTGCAGTTGATGGTTGATACTACTCCACAAGGGGTAGTGAATCTAATCACCAACCCAGGGGCCCCTCCTCCTGCACACAGAAATACCCAGGGGCCCCTCCTGCACACAAATACCCAGGGGCCCCTCCTCCTGCACACAGAAATACCCAGGGGCCCCTCCTGCATCACAAATACCCAGGGGCCCCTCCTGCACACAAATACCCAGGGGCCCCTCCTCCTGCACACAGAAATACCCAGGGGCCCCTCCTCCTGCATCACAAATACCCAGGGGCCCCTCCTCCTGCATCACAAATTCCCAGGGGCCCCTTCCTGCACACAGAAATACCCAGGGCCGCTCCTGCACACAGAAATACCCAGGGGCCCCCTCCTCCTGCCATCACAAATACCCAGGGGCCCCTCCTCCTGCACACAGAAATACCCAGGGGCCCCTCCTGCAAACAAATACCCAGGGGCCCCTCCTCCTGCACACAGAAATACCAGGGCCCCTCCTGCATCACAAATACCCAGGGGCCCCTCCTGCACACAAATACCCAGGGGCCCCTCTTCCT
The DNA here is from genome assembly GCF_017654675.1 of Xenopus laevis. Classification (NCBI taxonomy): domain Eukaryota; kingdom Metazoa; phylum Chordata; class Amphibia; order Anura; family Pipidae; genus Xenopus; species Xenopus laevis. The sequence continues at coordinate 162,619,678 of NC_054381.1, forward strand.
GGCACACAGAAATACCCAGGGGCCCCTCCTGCACACAAATACCCAGGGGCCCCTCCTCCTGCACACAGAAATACCCAGGGGCCCCTCCTGCACACAAATACCCAGGGGCCCCTCCTCCTGCACACAGAAATACCCAGGGGCCCCTCCTCCTGCATCACAAATACCCAGGGGCCCCTCCTCCTGCATCACAAATTCCCAGGGGCCCCTCCTGCACACAGAAATACCCAGGGGCCGCTCCTGCACACAGAAATACCCAGGGGCCCCTCCTCCTGCATCACAAATACCCAGGGGCCCCTCCTCCTGCACACAGAAATACCCAGGGGCCCCTCCTGCAAACAAATACCCAGGGGCCCCTCCTCCTGCACACAGAAATACCCAGGGGCCCCTCCTGCATCACAAATACCCAGGGGCCCCTCCTGCACACAAATACCCAGGGGCCCCTCTTCCTGCACACAGAAATACCCAGGGGCCCCTCCTGCACACAAATACCCAGGGGCCCCTCCTCCTGCACACAGAAATACCCAGGGGCCCCTCCTCCTGCATCACAAATACCCAGGGGCCCCTCCTCCTGCATCACAAATTCCCAGGGGCCCCTCCTGCACACAGAAATACCCAGGGGCCGCTCCTGCACACAGAAATACCCAGGGGCCCCTCCTCCTGCATCACAAATACCCAGGGGCCCCTCCTCCTGCACACAGAAATACCCAGGGGCCCCTCCTCCTGCACACAGAAATACCCAGGGGCCCCAGGCCATATGAGAAGCAGAGGGCCCTGTGTTGCAGGAATATCACTGGAGGCTGCAGGTACCTGGGGGCCCCAGGCAGAATTATAGCTGGAGATATTTATTGGGCCCTGTCCCTTTATAAAACAGCTGTCAGGGGAAGTAACTTGCAATTGGTCTTGATTTATTGTGGTTTTGTGTTGTGGCAGCATCGTATGTTTTTCACTTTGGTCACAGACGGAAGCCAAAGGGTTAAGATACAGTCAGACCAATCGCAGGGCTGTGGGTACCAGCGGGGCCCCTGTACAAGTGTCAGACGTCTCCTGAGCAGCCGCCCAACCCCCTGTCTTTGCCGGAGCCTTAATAAATGTTTCATTGCTCAGCTCTCAGGCTCATCTTTCTCTCAGTGGCTCCGGGGCCCCCGGCTCTCACTAAATAGGCCTCAGCCAGGTGCATTATGGGAACTGAACTAGATGTTATTGGGCCCCACAGCAAATTCATTTTAGGGCCCCCAACAAATCCAGAGTTTGTCCTGTTTTACCATTTGTTGAAATTGCTCTTTATTTGGGCCTCATGGGGCCCCTATACCTACTGGCCCCCCTGCAGCCGCAGGGTCTGTTGGGGGGGGGGCAGGGAGACCACACACCTCTTGTTGTACAGCAGGGGTTAAATGAACTGGGAGTGGGAGTTGCCATACTGATTTCCATGTAAATGTTCAGTGTAACAGACACCAGTTTATCTGTAGGGGGTGGAGCTGCCATACTGAGTACAGGAACAGCGCCCCCTTGTGTGTGAGACAAAGTCATTCCACTCTCTGACACATAACGGGCCCTTTAGATCCTCTGGGGGCCCAACAGGACCATGTGCAGAGCCCACCCCCAGTCTCGACTCACAACCTCATGTCATTGGCCTATAGGGAACAGGTGTCTGATTGGTTATTGGGGGTCACATATAGGGGCCAATTATAAATCTTCTTCTTTAACTGGATTTGCTGATGGGACAGACACTGCCCCCGATAATTACCCCAAATCCCTCAACTCTGGCCCTGAGCCCCCCCCAAGTGCAGCCAATCCCGAGGCTGGAAATAACGGGGTCGCCCCCCAGGGAAAACCTATAGGGACCAACTGGAGTCAGTTATTATATGGGGCCCCGAGCCGCATAGTGTGGCCCCACAGCAAAGGAAATGCAGGAATATGGGGGCAATTACTCCCATCACTAACACATGGGGGGCAGCTAATACCAGGGGGCCCCCAGTTCCTGTTCCCCCTTTATCTCAACCAATGAACTCGACCCCTTGTTATTATTTAGCTTTTATTTCTATTATTTCACTTTAAACAGAGACAAAGGCAACAGCCAATGGTTCCCATTCCCAAAAGGGATTCACAGTTTAAACTGGACATTGATTTCTATTGGTTATTGGGAGAGGAAGTGAGTCTTTGGCTGGACAATTTCTATTGGTTATTGAGTGAGTGAGTGTTAGTGAGTGTTAGTGAGTGTTAGTGAGTGTGAGTGAGTGTAAGTGAGTGTAAGTGAATGTTAGTGAGTGAGTATGAGTGAGTGAGTGTTAGTGAGTGTTAGTGAGTGTTAGTGAGTGTGAGTGAGTGTAAGTGAGTGTTTGTGAGTGAGTGTTAGTGAGTGAGTAAGCAGTGAGTAGGGGGCTCGTGGGTGGGCAAGTACTCACTGACATTTTCTTTTCCCGTCTCATTGAGTTGCCCCACTGCTCCCAGTTCCAAGTCCCAGTCCTGGAAAATCTCAGGAAGTTTAATAGGATTTAACTCTTTCCTTCTCATGGCACTGGGACCAATAGGATTGACCCAAGTGAAACTGAGACAAAAAGTAAAAGCTGCACCCCAATACAGGCCGGTGCCCCCACTACCTAGAGCAGCTAAACTGTCACGTGAGACAAGAATCATTCCCTCCAATAAAGAGCCCGGGGTCACTGCACAATATTCGTTACTGGAAAAAAGAAACACAGAAAGTGATACGGCAGCAGCACTATTGATAGGGTTGTTCCCCTTTAAATTAACTGTTTGATGTAGAGAGTGATATTCTGAGACAATTTGCAGTTGGTTTTCATGTTTTATTATTTGTGGTTTTTGACTTATTGAGCTTTTTTTGCAATTTCAGCTATTTGGTTGCTACGGTCCAAATTTCCCTAGCAACCATGCACAGCCTGACCCCTGCTGGACGCTGCTCCGTATTACACCTCTAGAGACAACATAGAAATCTCTGATCACAGCCTGACCCCTGCTGGACACTGCTCAGTATTACATAAAACCACACATACACAATGGGAAGACTTACTGTTAGTAGAAAAAAGAGTCCAGATGATGTAAGAAGTACAATATCTTTATTTGGACATATTCAAGCCTGACGCATTTAGTGTAGAAAGACAGCACTTACTCATAAGCCTATGAGGAATGAATGGATATTGGAAAGTTGTATCAGGAGTCAGAAGCAGCAGTGCAGAGAAGAGAAAGGGACAGACACAATGACAGTTACACAGAACTATAAACCCAGTGAGAATGAGGAATGAATGGATATTGGGAAGTTGTATCAGGAGTCAGAGGCAGCAGTGCAGAGAAAGGGACAGACACAATGACAGTTACACAGAACTATAAACCCAGTGAGAATGAGGAATGAATGGATATTGGGAAGTTGTATCAGGAGTCAGAAGCAGCAGTGCAGAGAAGAGAAAGGGACAGACACAATGACAGTTACACAGAACTATAAACCCAGTGAGAATGAGGAATGAATGGATATTGGGAAGTTGTATCAGGAGTCAGAAGCAGCAGTGCAGAGAAAGGGACAGACACAATGACAGTTACACAGAACTATAAACCCAGTGAGAATGAGGAATGAATGGATATTGGGAAGTTGTATCAGGAGTCAGAGGCAGCAGTGCAGAGAAAGGGACAGACACAATGACAGTTACACAGAACTATAAACCCAGTGAGAATGAGGAATGAATGGATATTGGGAAGTTGTATCAGGAGTCAGAGGCAGCAGTGCAGAGAAGAGAAAGGGACAGACACAATGACAGTTACACAGAACTATAAACCCAGTGAATATGAGGAATGAATGGATATTGGGAAGTTGTATCAGGAGTCAGAAGCAGCAGTGCAGAGAAAGGGACAGACACAATGACAGTTACACAGAACTATAAACCCAGTGAGAATGAGGAATGAATGGATATTGGGAAGTTGTATCAGGAGTCAGAGGCAGCAGTGCAGAGAAAGGGACAGACACAATGACAGTTACACAGAACTATAAACCCAGTGAGAATGAGGAATGAATGGATATTGGAAAGTTGTATCAGGAGTCAGAAGCAGCAGTGCAGAGAAGAGAAAGGGACAGACACAATGACAGTTACACAGAACTATAAACCCAGTGAGAATGAGGAATGAATGGATATTGGGAAGTTGTATCAGGAGTCAGAAGCAGCAGTGCAGAGAAGAGAAAGGGACAGACACAATGACAGTTACACAGAACTATAAACCCAGTGAGAATGAGGAATGAATGGATATTGGGAAGTTGTATCAGGAGTCAGGACCAGCAGTGCAGAGAAAGGGACAGACACAATGACAGTTACACAGAACTATAAACCCAGTGAGAATGAGGAATGAATGGATATTGGGAAGTTGTATCAGGAGTCAGAAGCAGCAGTGCAGAGAAAGGGACAGACACAATGACAGTTACACAGAACTATAAACCCAGTGAGAATGAGGAATGAATGGATATTGGGAAGTTGTATCAGGAGTCAGAAGCAGCAGTGCAGAGAAGAGAAAGGGACAGACACAATGACAGTTACACAGAACTATAAACCCAGTGAGAATGAGGAATGAATGGATATTGGGAAGTTGTATCAGGAGTCAGGACCAGCAGTGCAGAGAAAGGGACAGACACAATGACAGTTACACAGAACTATAAACCCAGTGAGAATGAGGAATGAATGGATATTGGGAAGTTGTATCAGGAGTCAGAGGCAGCAGTGCAGAGAAAGTGACAGACACAATGACAGTTACACAGAACTATAAACCCAGTGAGAATGAGGAATGAATGGATATTGGGAAGTTGTATCAGGAGTCAGAAGCAGCAGTGCAGAGAAGAGGATGGATATTGGGAAGTTTCACTGACTGATATTTTCTATCATTAAAGAACATTTTCATTTCTCATTATTTGAGTTCAGTTCCCCTTTAATGAATACAATGTATTTATATAAAAGTGCCTCAGAGATTCCCGGGGGTCCGGGGTCTATTCTGGTGACGTCCCTCATGTAGATCTCAGGTATTTGAATACAACCTCTATCCGACAACACCAACAACCACTATATTCGCGCTGTGGTCCCTTTAAGGGCTGCCACTTATAGTAAATGACTTGCACCTGAGTTGCCCCACATTGACCTTTAACCTCGAGGCTGTGGGGCTGATCACTGTGGATTGTGACTAACGCTCAAGCCCAGACTTTCAGGTAAGTCCCAGAACGTTGGAAGCAGTTGTGTCCCCTCTTGCAGGAATCAATGACTATTGGGGGGAGTTTCCATTCCTGGGGGGCATTATGTACCCCTGAACTCCCTGCTGGATTAATTAGCTGCTCATTAGCAGAAACTGCACTGCTGGTTGAGGATCCTGCTGTGTCTGCAAACAATTATCTGCTGGGGTTCACTGGTGTGAGAGGATGGGACCCCCAAACTGTGAGTATGTGGGGTACAGGGACCCCCTCTCTCATTAACCCTGCACTAGCTGGATATTATCTCATTAGACTCCATTATTTCAGTCTGTTCTGGCCGGGGCCCGTGTGGCTCTGAGATCATTAGAACACATGGATGTTACATGGGGCCCCGTGAGTTAATCAGGAGCCACAGAGCAGTGACATTGTCTCTTTACTCCTAATTTATCTGTACACTGTGCCTTTAAATTAACCCCCTCCCAAAAGGTTGTTATTCCTCATTCTCTAAGTCATTGCCGGTGTCTGTCCCTTTGTATTCTGTGCACTGCTGGCTCTGACTCCTGAAACACTAAAGCAACTTCCCAATCTCCATTCAATGAGTTTATATTTATGTGCAATTGTCCAGGGGGGGTGTGAGTGGGGTCAGTTAATATTTTGGGGCCTGATTTACTGTAAGTGACCGAAATTAGTTACTGCCCCATTCACTGCTCTGGGCAACGTGGCAACTCCCTGCACCCCCAAAATACATTTGTGGTTCTCTGTATCTGCCGCTTTGTTACCACTAGATGGCGCTGCCCCACTAAAGTCTATGGGGATCATTAATAGAGTAATTAACAGCCCTGCAGTTGGTCTCTCTGTACTATGTGTTGCTGCTCTTTCTCTTCAGCTATTTGTAAATACTTTCTATAGTGAGATTCAGTGGATTGTCTGGTTGCTAGGGACAGTCAGCCTGGCAACCCCAGCAGCAGATGAAATTGCAAGATGCAGAGAATAGAACAGTTTAATTCTGTAACTGTGTTTTATGTGCAGTGACCCCACAACCAGAGGGCCCCTGGGGGTAGAGACATGAGCAAAGGGCACATTTAATTGGGCATTTAATAAATATATATAAATATAACACAGGTTGGGACCCCTAATAGATGCAGCTCATTCCCTTTAAGTTGGGGCCACAGGGTAACGAGTTTTTTCCATTACTTGGGGCCACGCCCTTGTATGGGTGCAGGGTTATAGGGGGGATGGGTCGTACAGCTGTCGGAGGATTCTGGGATATGTAGTTTAACCACATGAGCACAAGTTGGATCCAGCCACTTTAGGTCTGTTGTTGCCCCGGGTGGGGGGAGGGTGCAGATATCATGAGGGTGGGAGCCGCCAGCAAGGGGACAATGGGGTCGGCCGGGGACGGTTCCTCCCAGTATCAGTATTTACTAAGAGTCAATTCATTCACAAATTGCTGCTGTTTGGCTTGTGGATGCAGGTGACTCATGGCTGGGCCCTAGGGCTGGGGGGCCCCGTGGGAGAGATTCTGCAGGTTCCTCTGAGATGCCAGTCTGGGGGGCCAGAGTAGAACTAGGGGTTGGTAGAAGAGACGGACCAGGTCTAAATAAATACTTGGATTTTGGTGCAAAAATGCAGAATAACCGTTTTTTTTGCACCAAAATCGTCTGCGTCTCCCCCAACACTGAGCCCCTAAATGTCCCCAATGTTGTCACAGAAGATCTTATTGGTTTGGCCCAGGGATCAGTTTGGGGCCCAAGTCATTAGAATTTATTGGACCCCGGAGGGACCGACCCATAAACATGTCACTGCCATTGGGGGGGGGGTGCTGGTTTAGTTCTCGGGTATTGAAGGTGGGGCTCCCCTATAGTTGGGGTTCGCTGCTGCAGGGATGGGGCAGGTTCCACTTGGGAAGGGGAGGTCTCTATGTCTGACTGATCCCCCTCTTGTCTCCCCAGACCCTGTTCTCACCTCGCGCCCCCCCCCCAGCCCTGGAGTCTGAGGAGCCACTTGTTGGAGGTTGATCTGCATAACAAAGGGTTAATTAGGGAGGGAAGTGCCGAGTCTCAGGATGAGAGACCCCTCCAGTCTGTACTCAGGATTCCCAGCTGGATCCCAGTATGAAAGTGTGGAGCCTCCCAGCCTTGCCCTGCTGAGCTCTATAGACCAGGAGCAGCTCCCAGTGGCCACCGGCCAGTCCTATAATCACAGTGTCCAGCCTTGGCCCCAACCTTGGCCACCCTTGTCCCTGTACAGAGAGGGGGGCACGTGGAGCCCAGACAGAGGCAGTATGTATGGACTCTCCCCCGGCACCCACGAGGGCTCCTGCACCCACACTCACGAGGGCCCCAAGGACTCAATGGCAGGAGACCAGACCAGGTCCAGGAAGAGCAAAAAGAAGAATTATCATCGATATAACAAGCCCCCCTATTCCTACCTGGCTATGATTGCCCTGGTCATCCAGAACTCGCCCGAGAAGAGGCTCAAACTCTCCCAGGTAAGGGGGGCAAGTGGGGCAACTCGAATATCTGCCGGAGTAGTCCTTGTGTGTCTGGCACCTTCTCCTGAGCATCTACTTGTCATGGACCTGCTCTCAACTCACTTGTTACTGCTGGTACCGACTCCATAATATTAGTTATATTGTATCACTGCTGGTACCGACTCAATAATATTAGTGTTATATTGTATCACTGCTGGAACTGACTACTAATAATAGTTTTGTGTCTGTCCCTTTCTCTGCACTGCTGGTTCTGACTCCTGATGCAACTTCCCAATATCCATTCATTCCTCATTCTCACTGGGTTTGTAGTTCTTTGTAACTGTCATTGTGCCTGTCCCTTTCTCTTCTCTGCACTGCTGCTTCTGACTCCTGATACAACTTCCCAATATCCATTCATTCCTCATTCTCACTGGGTTTATAGTTCTGTGTAACTGTCATTGTGTCTGTCCCTTTCTCTGCACTGCTGCCTCTGACTCCTGATTACAACTTCCCAATATCCATTCATTCCTCATTCTCACTGGGTTTATAGTTCTGTGTAACTGTCATTGTGTCTGTCCCTTTCTCTGCACTGCTGCTTCTGACTCCTGATACAACTTCCCAATATCCATTCATTCCTCATTCTCACTGGGTTTATAGTTCTGTGTAACTGTCATTGTGTCTGTCCCTTTCTCTGCACTGCTGCTTCTGACTCCTGATACAACTTCCCAATATCCATTCATTCCTCATTCTCACTGGGTTTATAGTTCTGTGTAACTGTCATTGTGTCTGTCCCTTTCTCTGCACTGCTGCTTCTGACTCCTGATACAACTTCCCAATATCCATTCATTCCTCATTCTCACTGGGTTTATAGTTCTGTGTAACTGTCATTGTGTCTGTCCCTTTCTCTGCACTGCTGCCTCTGACTCCTGATACAACTTCCCAATATCCATTCATTCCTCATTCTCACTGGGTTTATAGTTCTGTGTAACTGTCATTGTGTCTGTCCCTTTCTCTGCACTGCTGCTTCTGACTCCTGATACAACTTCCCAATATCTATTCATTCCTCATTCTCACTGGGTTTATAGTTCTGTGTAACTGTCATTGTGTCTGTCCCTTTCTCTTCTCTGCACTGCTGCTTCTGACTCCTGATACAACTTCCCAATATCCATTCATTCCTCATTCTCACTGGGTTTATTGTGTCTGTCCCTTCCTCTGCACTGCTGCCTCTGACTCCTGATACAACTTCCCAATATCTATTCATTCCTCATTCTCACTGGGTTTAAAGTTCTGTGTAATTGCTACTGAACGTTGTGTCTGTCCGGTGGTTTATATTCTGTGCACTGCTGGTTCTGACTTCTGAAACAATGTAGCAATAAGCACCTGAATACTAGACCTGTAGAAGTAACTCACATGCAACAATGTTTCCAGTTGGCCCCCTGTAGGAGCGGCAGCCCCCGGGCTTGGGATGTGAGTGTGAGCTGTGGGGGTAAATGATTAGATGGGGGGGCAGATGGGGGAGGGGCAGGGATTATTCAGATTGGTCCTTAGGAAGGTCCATTTATTTTTCCCATACAGTTGAACAGCAGATAAGCCCCCGCTCTGTGTATTTAACTCCTTACTGTAAACGAAAGGCAAAGTGCAAAGGTCAAACCAAATAAGAAATCAGCCCCCCCCAGGGATTCCCAGCAGGGGGCCGGGAGTCTGCACTCTATAGGGGGCTCCTATCTGGGCTCCTGAGTGACAGCGACAGCTCCGAGATAAGGCCGGAGGCACCGAGATGTTTGATAATGAGAGTTTGTTACAGGGACCCCGGGCTAAAACTATTTGTGGGGCCAAATTTATCTTCTCTCCATCCTGAAAATGTCCAGCTGCTGTTTATTGACAACTCCCGGCATCTTGCTGCATCCTCAGAGCTGTAGTTCATACACACACATATATATATATATATATATATATATATATATATATAATCTCTCTGCTAGTTAGGGGTACATTATCCCTTATAATACATGAGTGATACTCAGAGTTCCCTGTATAACTCAGCCTGCAGCCTTGTGCCTTTATATGGTCACAGAACAACCCCTCAGTGACTTCTAATATCCTTATCATTTACAGTAGGGGGTACATTATCCCTTATAATACATGAGTGATACTCAGAGTTCCCTGTATAACTCAGCCTGCAGCCTTGTGCCTTTATATGGTCACAGAACAACCCCTCAGTGACTTCTAATATCCTTATCATTTACAGTAGGGGGTACATTATCCCTTATAATACATGAGTGATACTCAGAGTTCCCTGTATAACTCAGCCTGCAGCCTTGTGCCTTTATATGGTCACAGAACAACCCCTCAGTGACTTCTAATATCCTTATCATTTACAGTAGGGGGTACATTATCCCTTATAATACATGAGTGATACTCAGAGTTCCCTGTATAACTCAGCCTGCAGCCTTGTGCCTTTATATGGTCACAGAACAACCCCTCAGTGACTTCTAATATCCTTATCATTTACAGTAGGGGGTACATTATCCCTTATAATACATGAGTGATACTCCGAGTTCCCTGTATAACTCAGCCTTCCTGAATTCTGTTCCCTTTGCAGATCCTGAAGGAGGTCAGTACACTCTTCCCCTTCTTTAATGGGGATTATATGGGTTGGAAAGACTCCATCAGGCACAACTTGTCTTCCAGTGACTGCTTCAAGAAGGTAAGTGTGAGTTGTGGTTGACACCAGAAACTTAGACCTGGGTCTGGGCCATTTCCTCCCATTATATGTGGGATTGGTGGTATCTCCTGGGGAGGTCTATAACAGGTGTGGGTGGGATAGTCTATCCCCAGGTATGGGATACTTTTTGTAATTTCAGCTCCTCTGGTTTTGTCTGACTTACCCTTGACGTCTATAATGCAGGTGAAATGGCTAGTACCTTTGCTACTGGAACGGGGGTAGAATTTGACATGTGGGAATCAAGACCAGTGAAGTCTGTCATTTTCTATTGCCCCAAGTAACTTTGCCTTTAATTATTCTTGCCATCTAGTGACAGTGGGAGATCTTGGATTAATTTAATTTATTGTCCCAGGAACAGTTGCACCAGCAATAACTTGGCCTCTTGTCATCTCATCTACAGATTCTCAAAGACCCTGGAAAGCCCCAGGCCAAGGGTAACTTCTGGACGGTGGATGTGAGCCGGATTCCTCTGGATGCGATGAAGCTGCAGAACACTGCGTTGACCCGAGGTGGATCAGACTACTTTGTCCAGGATTTGGCTCCATACATCCTACATAACTATAAATATGAGCACAATGCAGGGGCGTATGGTCACCAGATGCCTCCAAGTCATGCCAGATCCCTGTCTTTGGCAGAGGACTCTCAACAGACCAACACTGGTGGCAAACTTAACACATCCTTTATGATTGATTCCCTACTCCATGACCTGCAAGAGGTGGATCTGCCTGATGCCTCCAGGAACCTTGAGAACCAAAGGATCTCTCCGGCTGTAGCCATGAACAATATGTGGAGCTCTGCTCCTCTTCTCTACACTCATTCCAAGCCAACAAGGAATGCCAGAAGCCCTGGTTTGTCCACCATCCATTCCACGTACTCCTCTTCCAGCTCCAGCATTTCTACAATCTCCCCCGTTGGGTTTCAGAAGGAGCAGGAGAAAAGTGGTCGACAAACTCAAAGGGTTGGCCATCCCATTAAACGATCAAGAGAGGACGATGACTGCAGTACCACATCTTCAGATCCTGACACTGGGAACTACTCTCCCATTGAGCCCCCAAAGAAGATGCCCTTGCTTTCATTGGACTTGCCCACTTCTTACACAAAGAGTGTGGCACCTAATGTAGTGGCACCACCAAGTGTCCTGCCCTTCTTTCATTTTCCTCGCTTCACCTACTATAATTATGGACCTTCACCCTACATGACCCCACCATACTGGGGTTTTCCACATCCTACAAATTCTGGTGGGGATAGTCCACGTGGACCCCAATCTCCTCTGGACCTAGACAACATGTTACGGGCCATGCCACCCAACAAGAGTGTGTTTGATGTGTTGACAAGTCACCCAGGTGACCTCGTCCATCCGTCCTTCCTCAGTCAATGCTTGGGCAGCAGTGGTTCCCCGTACCCAAGCAGACAAGGCCTTATGTAGAGACGGAGGCCTCCTGGCCTGACCTGGAGTGGACACTCAATGAAATGAAACCTGGGTACCAGGTGCTTCTGTTCCTACTGACTTCATACATTGCTGTAGATATTGTGGGGCCCATGGTTCTGGGAGTAGTGGGTGGTTGGAGGGTTGTTTACAGCAGGGAGGAACCAGATCTAAAGTGTTTTTTTATATTTCTGCCATTTTAATCCTGTCTGGGTTCTGCCAGGAACTGACGGGGGTCTTGTACCCTACATATTGCACTAATGTTGAGTTGCTGTGGGCCCCATCATGTTACTCTGCAGCCCCCTCTTGGCAGGGATACTGGGAGGCTGAACATTGAGTGGCCTGATAACCAGTTGCTGATAACCAGTCGCTGGTGCCACCAGTACCGATTGTCCCACAGCTACTGGGTGGATGCCCCTTGACCAGTAGTCTTTAATTGAGGGGTTTTTATAAGGGCCCTTAACTTTGCAATACGACACCCCTAATTTGACATTCCAAAATCCAAGTGTATCAGTGGAAAGACTGGTCAAGTTATGGCTCGTTGGGCCCAGACCAGGACTGGCACCTCTGTGGGCAGCCGGCCATTAGTCCCAGCATGAGCCAGTGGAATTCTGGGATTTTGTATGAATGAAGGAGGGGATGTTATTAGAGATTTATTTATTGGGAAGAGATTGCCCCTCCCACTGGTCTGCCTCTAGGGACCAATCAGTCGGGGACAATTGACTTTTTGTAAGGTTTTATTTGAATGTTTTTATTTGGGCTGAGGGCTTTATCCCCAGTCCCTAAAGTTTCTAACGTGAGACAATGAGCAAAAGACTTTTTAAATGCTTTTAAAGGTGACGTTTCCCACCTCTTTCTTCTCTAGGGGACAAATGAGAGAGGGGGTACGGCCCGATCTATAGACATGGGGGTATAATGGGGAGGTGTGGATCATCCTTCAAGTATATAGTGACCTACAATATCCCCTGCAACTTACTGAGGGTCTCCCTATTGGGCCCTACACCTCTGTTCATTTAATGGCTGTGATTATAAATTAAACCCAATGGGTGACACTCCTGCTGCAGGCTGCACTGCTCTTTGCTATTCTGTCTGTACATTTTTTGTTGTTTCTAATTCTCAATCTGTCCATTGGAATGCTGAGGATGGCGCCCCCTAGTGCCGGATCACTGAAGTGCACTGGAGCTGATTGTGTGTCAATGATGGGAATGTGACTCCTTGTACAATTTAATGGATCTGTTTATTGAGCAGTCCACAAGTGGGAGCTGCCATATTTCCAACTAAAGCATCAGCAGAGCAATGTGGCTGCCCCCATACAAGGAAATGTAATGTCCCAATATCCATCCATTCCTCATTCATTGGGTTTTATAGTAATTTTTATGTTTGTCATTGTCCGTCCCTTTCTGTTCTTCTTGGCTGGGGGCTTCTGGAGTGGGAACCAGCGGTGCAGAGAACAGAAACGGACAAACATAACATAACGACAACTATAAACCCAATGAGAATGAGGAATGAACGGATACTGAGAAGTTGGACAGAACAGCAGCCAATAGTTTAGTTCCCCTTTAACCTCTTGTGGATTGTACATATGAGCTGGGTTTTTCCGCTGCCTCTTCTGATGTGGCGCCAGAAGACATTTTGAATTGACAGTTGGGTTTATTATATTGTTTTGCTTAATCTGTAATGGAAGCTGGGCCCTCTGGGGCCCCACGTAGAAACCTCCGTTCCCAGGGAGCGGCCCCAATGGATGTCTGTGCAACAGAAGAGCCTGTTAATATCCTGGATGTACTTGATATGATATTGTTTGTGTGACCCGACTGTGCCATGAATAAACCCGCGCTTGCACTTTAACTGCCTCTGTGCTTTCATCTCTCTTCACTGCGGGGCCTCGGGGGTTAATGGGATCTGCATGAAATGGTCAGTTATTGCCAAAACTGCCTGTTATTACACCCCCTCCCCCCCCACAGGATCTGGGACAGGGGTGACTACATAGGATGTTGGGTCATAAGATTTAGGAATCCTAATGGCACTTCCCACTGATCACTTAGGTTCCCTGGGGCAGTTAGGTTCCCTGGGGCAGTTAGGTTCCCTGGGGCAGTTAGGTTCCCTGGGGCAGTTACGTTCCCCGGGGCAGTTACTTACTCTGGGCCATAGTGTTGCTGTTTGGGGCTTATTAATATTAATGGTCACCGGGATCTTGGGACTTGTAGTTTAATATACGCACTAAATAAGTTACTGGAAAATATATTAACCCTGCCTTCTAGTTGCTGGGGTCACTGACTCCCTGCACAACCTCATATACTCTGTGAGGAGGACAAACACCTGTCCAGTTTGGCTGCCAGAAAAACTTGGGCTAGTTCCCGGATCATCTTCTAACAGTTGCCCCATGTTTTCTCCCTTTGCTAAAAAGACATCCGACCCTTCCTTGTACCAGTCTAATATATCTGCCAGTTCAACTGATTCAGGGGATTATTCCCAGCACTCCCTGTAACAATCCTTTCCTCTATTCTGATTGGATCCCTTGTGGCTGCTGGGAGGGGCTACTGGTATAGGAAGGCAGCCATTGGCCCACAGGCAATACAGGGGCTGTGCATGGGCAGCTTTACCGTATTCTGCACATAAGAACAGGCATGTGGCTCCGCCTACTTCCTTTCATCCAACCAATAGGAATTTTGTATCTCCGTCAATATTACTTGTTCACCATGACCTGAGGCCCAACGGATTAGGCAGAAATGAGAGTATAGGGGCAGCTTTAGGCACCAGAGGGGTTATTGTACCTCCCACCCTTATAGATGTAATGAGATATATTGTATGAAAATAAAGTGTCAGCCCAGAGTATTCGTATTGGAACCTGGGGGCCAGTGAGACACAAAGAAGTCAGTGTAAAAGCTCATTTATAACTTGTATGGCAACCAGCATGGCAGCTCCTACTACAAGAAATAAATACAACTGAAACAACTAAATCCCCAACACGTCCATCCTGGGGCCACACAAACTCTGATCCCTCAATCAGTTCCCTGTTGTATCTAATGATTTACTGTCCTATAAGCCCCCACTCTGTGCATATCAAAGCCCCCCCACCGGGCCCCTCACTCTCATCCCCTGCAACAGGGGCCCCCTGCAGAGATAGTGGGAAATCTGACATCAAACCATTTGTTTCACAGCTTCTCCCTCCCCCCCACTGCCCTCCCCTATAATCTCACCCCCTGGAACTATAGCAGGGTGACCCCCCCAATGTTTCTATACATCTGTAACCCTGTTATGAGCTAAGGGGGCCCAGTCTGAAGGTCAGTTAGGGGGAGATTTGGGGTGAGTGCTTATTTGTACCCTGGGTACCCCTGGAACTATAGCAGGGTGACCCCCCAATGTTTCTATACATCTGTAACCCTGTTATGAGCTAAGGGGGCCCAGTCTGAAGGTCAGTTAGGGGGAGATTTGGGGTGAGTGTTTATTTGTACCCTGGGTACCCCTGGAACTATAGCAGGGTGACACCCCAATGTTTCTATATATCTGTAACCTTGTTATGAGCTAAGGGGGCCCAGTCTGAAGGTCAGTTAGGGGGAGATTTGGGGTGAGTGCTTATTTGTACCCTGGGTACCCCTGGAACTATAGCAGGGTGACTGTTACCCCAATGTTTCTATATATCTGTAACCTTGTTATGAGCTAAGGGGGCCCAGTCTGAAGGTCAGTTAGGGGGAGATTTGTGGGGTACATTTGAGACAACTTTATTTGTGTATTTGGGGCACAGGAGATATAGGCCAATTCGTATGATTATTTCTCACTGATCAGTTCAAGAAGAAGCACAGATACAAGATACAGTTGAAGGGGCATTTTGGTGTAAGTGGGAGGGGCATCAGCTGGTGGGTGGGGCAATGAAGAATTTATTATTAGAGATATAGAAGCTGAGTTTTCTCATTTTCAGTTCATTTCCTTTCAACTTCCATGGTTGCTAGGGTATGCAAGTCATAGCAACCACATTGTAGTTTAAATACCAATCTACATTTACATAAGAAAAAAGTTTGTCAAAAATATGGGGGGGGAGGATAACAGGGGAACAACCCCATGAATATGCCACAATAGTACTTCCCACAGCGTAGCAGGAATTGACTGTATGATTACCCCCCCTTTAATGAAGAACTTTTGTCTAAAAAAAAATGTCTAGAAATACTGTATTTAATAGAATGTACTTCAGTTGGCTCTGGGGAGAAGCCGAGTTTAGGGGGAATCAAGTAGAAAGTGGGGTTCACCTGTCATAGAAGCTGATGCTACAGGGCTGATTATGAATCAATTCTGCTGCAGACTGCACTGGTTTCTATGCTGTTATTTACAACTTTCATACAATTGTATCTGTGTATTTACTTTAGAATAAAGGTGCCGATACTTTCGTCTGCCGGGGTCTCCAAACAAACAGATCTCCCCCTGGATATGCCCATCAAAATGCAGGTGATATTGGTCCAGTCCGATCAATCATCTCTATGATTACAATGACGGACAAACAAGATGAAGACCCCATTATTGAGCTGATTTATGGCCAGATATTGGGTCTGGGAGGCCCAACTGAGAAGCCCATACACTGGCCAATAGGCGGCTCAATCTTCTGCCCGTGTGTGGCCACCTGAAGTCCTTAGTGACTCTGGGCTGGGGAGGGACACACAACACCATGTAATGACCCAAACGCAGTCATTCAGCTTCTCCCGCACACATTAGCCAATGGGACGATCTTGTTTATGTTCCAGTTTAGGTGAAGCCACTCCCCCTGCCCACGGGGGGGTCCTGCTGTCAGTCAGCAGAGAGAGAATTGTGGAAGGGGTGGGGCATGTGGCCAGGTTTTGGGTTAATTATAGTTTAATTATAACTGGGGCGTGGTAAAGCAAGGGGCCCCATTTCACTTGTCAGAGCCCACCACCCAGGGGTCCCAGATGAATGATGTGGCCCCATGATTACAGAGTGTGCCCTGCCTCCTGCCCAACCACGGGACCCTGTAGGTAAGAACCCGGGATTGACTTACCTAAAGAAGGTTAATACAACAGGAACCAGGTGAGGATATTGGGCCTCTCCCCACTGGTCACAACTGCCCCGTCCAGAGGTAAAACTGTCAGAGTGGGAAGGGGCAGTTGGGAAATCCCAACCTGGTCACCACTAGCACCCCCCAATATCCAACTCTTGTTGCCTTTGAAGCTGCACTTTAGTTTTCCCCCAAATCTCACCCTAAACTGTCCTCAGGTTGGGCCCCTCCAGTCGCTCCTTAGGGCCCCCATAGAGCCATATAACTGGTTCCCTTATACAAAGTGTGAGCAAACGATGAAGAGTCTCACCTGACCCAAAACCCGTCACCCAGAACAACCCAAAGGCTTTTCCACAACGGGTTTATTTGGATCCAAAAGGAACACACAAACATAAATAGAGACGCACATAAAGGGCAGATGCTATTGGCTGAACACAATTGGCCACACCCCCATGCCCAGCAGTACCCGCCCTCTCAGCTAAAAACATCAGGGTTAAAAAGAGCCGCACATAATTCCTGCCACATAAAATAAACACATTCAGGTCGCTCCCAGCAATGGGCAGTTAATGAGGGCAGTGGGTGGCGCCACCTCTGGCAGGTGCTGGAAGTACAAACATTATTTTAATGCACTTTTCTGTTGTCCCCACAAATAATGCACCATTACCCAGAATGCTCCTGTGGCCTGCAGGAAGGTGCAATGACGTTTATTAGGGACGGGCTATTCCTATAAGTCCTCTGGCCACTTGAAAGTTGCCCCTCAGTGTTAAACTCCCAGAACCTGCACCAGAGCCGGAACCTTGAGAAAAAAATCTGAGCCCCATTATCCTAACCCTACACCCCCATCCCCGTGGGTCAGTCCATTACATTGCAGTGTCCACAGGTAGGTCTGTGCACCTGAAGAGTGTCACTCCCTGACTCCGCCCTCACAGACACCATGTGACACAGAGTCCCAATCAGACCTTCTCTTCATTCCAGTCAGCGGCTCTTGCAGAAGATTTTGTGTTGGCGATTAAGTACCAGTGGGTCCCCGTGCCAGGCCTGTGCCAGGGAATCTCTGTCCATCTTACTGAGGCAATGAGACGCCAGTCTGAGTTCACACAGCGAGGAGGAGATGGCGTCCAAACAGGAGCTACTGAGGGGCCCGCGGATACTGCAGCCTGGGGGTGAAACACAAACCTCTGTCAGTACCTACCTCTCCCCATAGAGAACCTTCATTGTACAATGGATATACATATTCCCTGAGGTTAAATAAAAGTGGACCCAATACAGAGCCCTGTGGGACCCCACTAACAGGGTCGGACTGGGCCGACGGGAAAAAACCCGGTGGGCTCCGGCACTCATGAGCCCCCACAAGCCTAGACCCAATGCTACAGTCCGACCCTGCCCACTAAGAACCCTACTCCAAGCACAGAAAGTTCCACTGACAGCCACTCTCTGTACCCAATCCAGTAGCCAGTTTCCTATTCATGTGCCAACAGCATCACCCGGATCAACAGCAAATGTTTATGCTGTACCCTATCAAAAGCTTTGGCAAAACCCAAAAAACTACTGCACCCCAAATGTCAGAATCCTGCAGCCCCACTCTATTTAACTCCCCACCCCCCATGGATGTCAGACTTACTGGCCAATAATTGCCAGGCTGAGATCGTAATCCCTTTATAAATTTAGGAATGACATCAGCTTTCCTCCAACGCATAGGTACCTTACCAGATATAAGGGAGTCTGAGAAAATCAGAAATAGAGGCCAGGCTATAGTTGAACTACTACCCCAGGGTGTATTCCATGAAGCCCAGGCCCTGTGTTTTGCATACACAATATGTTCCTATTGAGTCTGATTTATTCCCTTTGTTTCTGCCCCTAGTGCTGAGCTGAAATGTGCACGGACTCTTCCCAACCCAAAGTCTCTCAGCTGCCCACCTACCTCTCTCTCATTAACTCACCTGTCAAGTTAAGGTCAACCATCTCTGTGTTCCGCTCTCCAATCCCCTCCAAGAGATATTCCAGCCCATCAGCACCAATGCCCGAATTCCCAGACAGGTCTATGGAGACCAAAGGAGGACAGACAGGGAGGCACCTGCCAGATAATTAGAATTAAAATCAAAATGTATGTTTGTCTGTTACCCACACCGCCATCTTTAGGCCCAAACTCTACATCCGCAGAGACGTGTTTATAGGTAGGTCCCACCTATGCCCAAAGTGAACGAATGGCAGTGCCATGTTTATGGGTCAGAGGCAGAACATACCTGGCGAGCTCCCGCACAGACACGTCAGTCAGGTGATTGCAGGAGAGGCTCAGATGAGACAAGACACATCCGTCCTGAACAAACAGAGGGAACAGTGAGTATTGGACCATTCCAACACAGAAGCACCATGAGCTTTATTAGCCTGGTAATTAATAGGGAGCTCCAGCAGTAACCCCAACCCCTACAGTAAAAGTGGGAGAGGGAGTTTCCATTCTACCCATAAACCCCAATTTGTACATAACAAGCGAGGGACGGGGGATGCCCCAAACACAAACCTGTGAGAGGTATCGGACCAACGGCTCAATCAGAAGACCCTCCTTATTCCCAGAAGCCACTGCTTTGATGTCCAACCTTGTTAATGTGTCAGGCGCCAGCGTCTTTAGGACAAGTTCCAAACCAGTGGAGCCCAGAGGATTGTGGGATAGGGAGAGGGTCCTTAGGTGCACAGCTCCTGGGACAGAGAAGAAGAGAGCCCCCTACAGTCTTCATGAAGTAACAAACTGGCGCTTAGTAATGCAGGGGACAAGCGATAACCCGGGTATAAAGAGGAGGGTCTCACCTCGGAAGGCTTCTGACAGTTGCATGCGGTACTGCTGTAAGAACTTGGCGGACAACTGGCAGCCCCTCAGGTGTAAAGTGCCGAGTACTGGGCAAGAGTGAAGAAGAAGAGCCAGTGGCTGGGACAGACCATCCCCAAGTGGGTTCACACTCAGGTCCAGATGCTCCAGGCTCTGGTGAGGGGAAGTGAATACGGTTACTAAGCAACACAAAACTAACAGCCTTACACAGCACTTCTAGTGTTAAAGAAGTCACCTTAAAGGGGCCGTCCTCCTGTGCGCCTGTTCTGTTGGCCAGCCTCCTGATGCCCTCGTGGGTGAGCCGGTTGGAGGAGAGATTGAGGTGGGTGAGGTTGGGCATTGTACTTAGCACTGCCAGCAGCTCCGACGCTTCCGTATCCCCCAGAAGATTGCCGCTGAGGTGCAGCTGGCGCAGGGAGTTCTGCAGCTTTAAGGCTCGGAGGAGGGGGCCGAGGGCTCGTGGGCGGAGAGACAGGTGGGAAAACGTTAGGCACGGGCTGCTTTCCTGACGCTCCAGGGCTTTTAGCAACAGGCCATTCTCCTCTGCAGGGAAACGTGTCGGACATCACAGAGGGATCGTGTACAAAAGGGAAGGGAGAGAGGGATAAAGGGTCAAAGAAAACACTGGCTGGGAGGAGTCAGAATTAAAACCCTGCCTATTCCCTTGTTCCCACAAATCTGTCAAAAAAGTGTCAAAGAAAGTTAAATCTTCCCTCCATGTCGTCTCTCTTCTCTCACCCAGAAACTCTCCCACAATTCCCTGCCTCTTCCTTAGCTGCCCCTGGTAACGCTGCTCCAAACACCCATCCCTTATATTCAATGCGGCAACTCACCCACAGCCAGGCTCTGGCAGGCCTTCTTGTAGCGCTCTGTGAGAGGGGGCAGGTCCCACGAATGCACCTCCGCCAGCACCTGAAAGCACCCACTTTAGTGAGATGGAGCACAAGTGGGGGATGGGAGGGAGAGGGGGAACATTGAGGTAGGCAGGGGTATAATACATAACTTTAGAAAAATAGTCCCAAAGCATGCTTGTAGATATAAAAATATAGGTTTATTCCATATTATAAAAAAATCAAACATTCCCCCTATGGTGCCTAACGCGTTTCATGCTTACCTAGCACTTAGTCATAGGCAATCTCTAACAAGTTAGTTGCTTCTGAACCTTAAGTATTGGCTCTCAAAGACCCTCCCCACAATATATATTATAATATGGAATAAACGTATATTTTTATATCTCCAAGCATGCTTTGGGACTATTTTTCTAAAGTTATGGTTGTACCTCTGCTTGGCCACTAGAGGTTCCCAGCGTGCTACAATAATCTTTACTACGCCTCTGATCCAAGGTAACTATATGTTTAGGGGTATAATACAGCCTTAGAGGCGACACTGACCTCCTCATTGCTCTGCAGCACATGTAGGATGAGATCTTGGGGAGCCAGTAGGGCCCCCTCTTTCTTCAGGGTGAGGCGAGGGAGGAGCCCGCAGCTCTGGTAGTAGCGCTGAGCAGCCTGGTCGGCCAACCACGAGATCTCCCGGCTCTCACCGTCACTGTGAAAGACAAGTTAGAACTCAAATTCTGGGCTCAACACCTTGAGACTCTCAGTGAGGTTCTGCTCACCTGTGAGGTATTGGGATCAGGAAGATGTTATCCTGTACTCTGACTCGCACTCTGATTGGTGGAGGCACGGTGGGATTTAGCATTACCCCGGTGGGCTGCAGAACAAAGCAAAACGTGAGTGAGACTCCATGTTATGGGTGGGATCGGCCTCAACATAAGAGGCAGGTCAACTCATGAAACTGGTCCTAGTGTGTGTGTGTATGTGTGAATATTAGATTGTAAGCTCCACTGGGTCAGGGACTGATAATAATGTATAACATCTGTAAGGAGCAGAGGAACGTGTTAGATAAATCAAGGATAATAAAATAAACTGCAGCTTATGCCATTTCCCATGGTGTCCCCCTACTATTAAGAACCTTAACTGCCCACCTGTATAATGATGGGACTCACCAGTCCTGAGGAATCTTTTGCCGAGCTGAGCAACCTGGTGGGGGCGCTCTCCTGCACACGGGAAATAAACGTGTTGTTCTGTACAGGGTCTTTTGTCCTTCCAACCACTGTCCTGTCCACTATTTGGGTCAGCTTGGTCTGGCGCGACCGTTTCTTGGACACAGAGAGCGAGCGAGTCGGCAGCTTTTCCCGGACACGGGGGAGTTGGGCTACCACATCACTCTCTTGGCTGCTAACTGGCGAATCCTCCTCTATGCTTGGAGTAAATGTGGGAGACCTGCACTGTCTCTTTCTGCTGCGTGAGGCCTCCTGGAGGTCATCTTCCAGCCAATCATCATCAAGGTACTCCTCGGATGGTACCAGAGCCATCTTGGATAGAGTGTCTTGAGTAAAGCTGGTTGGCTGTGCCAGAGACTGAGTAAGCAGCCGAGACTTGGCACTGCCCAAATCCCTCATGGCTTTCTGGTACTGCTCCATGCCGCTGTTGGGCAGCCTAGCTTGGTGGATTGGAAGGAAAGATGGATTCTCTGCCTCAGGTTCATCTAATGGTTCTCTTACAAGAGCAGAGTCTGACAGGGGCAATTTCCCCTCAAATCGAGGCCTCTTTTTAACAGGTTTTAATGGAGTCAAGAGCTGCTCAAATGGCTCCTCACTAAAATCCCCACCAGCTTGTGTGCTTGTGTAGATAGAAGGAGATGAGCTGAGAAAATCATCCTGCTCTTCATCTAGGGCTGAAAGTGGGACATTCTTGGGTAGGGTTGTCCTGTCGCTCCTCCTTCTCTCTCTATGAGGTTCAGTCCTTTCTTGATCAGCTCTGGAATCCCAGGAAGGAGCCAGTGAATCCGGCTGGGAGCCCTCGGCATCGAACAACTCGCTGTCCTGAAGGGTCTCCGGTTGAGAGGGTTCAGCAGCCACTGCAGAAAACAAGAAGGCAGAGAATAATCCCCAACAAGACCAGACAGTAGAGAAAGATTTAACTTATGAGACCGTCACCTTACAATATTACACTATCAAGTACAACACCCCTTAAAGGGGTTGTTCACCTTTAAATGAACTGTTAGTATGATGTAGCGAGGGATATTCTGAGACAGTTTGCAATTGGTTTTCATTTTTTTTATTTATTGTTTTTGCCCTATTTAGCACCTCTCCAGCTTGCCGTTTTAGCCATCTGGTTGCTAGGGTCCAAATTATCCTAGTAACCATGCACTGATTTGAATAAGAGACTGGAATATATATATATATAGGATAGGCCTGAATAAAAAAAAAAGTGTTATAATAATTAGCAGTAACAATACATGTTACAGAGCATGTTTTTTTAGATGGGGTCAGTGACCCCCATTTGAAAGCTGGAAAGAGTTAGAAGAGGGCAGATAATTAAAAAAAAAAAAAAAAAAAAAACATGAAGGCTAATCGAAAAGTTGCTTAGAAGTAGCCATTCTATAATATACTAAAAATTTACTTAAAGGTGATCGACCCCTTCAACCCCTCCGCTGACTCATACGGACTTTGATATTGTGAATTTCTACCCAAGGAGAAACAAAAGGGGGACCCTGGAGACTGTGGTCACGCTATACCCAAATAAATCTGCAGCCTTGATCTTCAATTTTGCACCCCCAGCTACCCACCAAAATCTTACCCCGGCCGGCGAGAGCTTCCCGCAGTAGGCTTTCAGTTTCCTTGCAGTTCTGCCTGGTCTCCTGATCCAGATGTT
Source organism: Xenopus laevis (assembly GCF_017654675.1). Lineage (NCBI taxonomy): Eukaryota > Metazoa > Chordata > Amphibia > Anura > Pipidae > Xenopus > Xenopus laevis. The sequence continues at coordinate 162,643,011 of NC_054381.1, forward strand.
TCCCATAGGTACGGATCCATTCCTGGAGGCTTCCCAAAGGGGTGACACCCTATCGGTGGTACAAAGCAGAGTATTAAACAGACCAACTTCAGGCCTGCCAAATACATACTCCAGTATTAGGGTTAGGGGCTGTATAACATTTAGCAGCAGTGAAAGCATTACATTAACCTGCACTCGATGCAGTAGCATCACTGACAATATAGAGCAAATGAGAAGGAAGTGATGCAATAACACAGGAAGTGATGCAATAACACAGGAAGTGATGTAACAAGACACACACCTTGCCATTCTTCATAGTCACGGATGCACCTCGGCGGATTAGCAGCTGGGCCACGAGGAAGTTGCCACTGGACAGGGCGTCATGGAGGGGGGTGATACCCTCACACAAAGGCCCCCCCGGATCATTAATGTTTGTGCCTTTGTCCAATAGAATCTGCACAATTTCTGGAGAGAGAAGGGAATGGGAGGAGTTAGCAGTACTCTCGCTAAAAGTCTCCTGCCTTCATTTCTATATATTTCTCTATTTCTCACCCAAGTGGCCGTGGTTAGCAGCCTCATGGAGGGGGGTCCAGCCGCAGTAATCTCTGGGGGAGAGAGGATGGCCCTGCAAGGGAGCAACAATCATTGGCCAGTGACAGGAGAGTAGCACAGAATGACAGAATGGAGGAAACAATGGGACAAAAGTGATTGTTCATGGAAGGAAGAGCAGCGACACCCGGATCAATCAGGCTCAGTAAGTGGCGTTACCTTCTCTAGCAAAGACTTGACAAGCTTGATGTTGCCCTCAATACAGGCCCGATGCAGCACAGTCTCACCCTTCTCATTGCGCCGCTTCCACTGTCACATAAAGAAGCACAAAAGTAAGTGAAGAGTGTCCCAAAGAGCTTGCAATCTCCTTACAACCCCATCATTCCTCCAGCCCCGTCTTACCCGGTTTACTCTTCTCTTGCCAGGAACCAGTTTTTCATAGCCATCAAGATCCTCATCATCCTCTGCACAGAAGTGAAAATTCATCAAAAACAAAATCACTTTCCAGTTCACAGTTAAATAAACCACAAAATGGCTGATTATTTAAAGGAATACACGTTGCTTGCTTGGTCGGCTGGACACTTTGCAGCAATGCCATATTCCAAGGACAATTTTCCTCTAGCGAGTATTTGAATTAAAGTGTTCTTTCTGGGTAAAGGGATCAGAATAATGAATCCTGTGTAACAAATGGTCTTAAAGGGGCAGTCTGGCATTTAAAAAGGGATTGTGCAGTAAAAAACCTTTTTCTATTGTTTCAGTTATGAAATATATTTGGTTTGTGTAATTTCAGAATTGTGTAATAAACGGGGAAAAATCTGAAACGGGTAATAAAATCGTTCTACTCCTTGTTCACATGAGCAAAATTAAAACAAAGCAGCCAATAAGCGAGATTAACTCCATATAATCAGCTGCACCTTATCTGAAAGCCTGACAGGCTGCAGCTTGGGAAAGGGAGGGGTCTGTTTATACTTAGAGCTTCTCAGTTAAATAAATTGAACGAATAGTCAAAAAGGGGAGGAGGGGGATACCGGTCTCTTTTCTTGGGCTTTTGCGACTGCCGCCACTTCTTTCGTTGCTGGTGATGGCAGTTGCTGTGCATGGAGAGCTGGGAAGACTCATTGTTTCCGATGGAGTCAATAGGGCTGGCACCTAACAACGTGGCCACCCAGAAACATTCCTGTGTCAGTTCTAATGTTATATAATGGGACAACACTGACACAACAACATACATGTGTGACATTAGCCTGTGTTCAGCAATGGGGGGCACATGAGGGTGCAGGGGGCTGTCACAAGTGGTTGGCACAGGAATTAAAGGGGATGTAAAGTCAAAAAAAAATAATGAAATGCCCTTTTTACTTTCTTTAATGAAAAAGAAACCTATCCCCAATATACTTTAATTAAAAATGTGTACCGTTTTCATAACAAACCTTATGCAGTGAAATTCTCCCTTCATTTACTTGCTCTGACTGCTGTGGATAGGAAACTTCAGACAGTCCCTAACTGCTCTGCAGGGAAAGGATCATACTTTCCAACAGCAGGGGGGAGGGACTTCCCAGAACTCGAGCAGCTTTGTTTGTTTCCCTGTAGAACTGCCGGCGACCATGTAGAGATTCATATCTGCAGCAGTCAGAGCAAGTAAATGAAGGGGGGATTTCACTGCATACAGTCAGGTTGCCTATAAAAACTATACACATTTTTTTATTGGGGATAGGTTTCTTTTTTAGTTAATAAAGTAAAAATGGGATTTTATTTTTGCCTGTACATCCTCTGTTTCCAACTCCAGCTGCAGGGACAAAGATCATGGAGCCAGATTTAAACAGATAAACTGGGATTCTATTTGGAGGATTATTTTGCTGCAGCCACTGGTTCTGCAGAGTTGGAGAAAGTTTGTATTAAACAATAGAAAAACTATAAAATCCACATTAGATGACATGACAACACAGGAGCCAGTGCAGTCTGTATATTCTGATTATTAATCAGTCTTGTGTATCGGCTTCTGGCAGATATTATTTGACTTGTGCTGTTTTGATCATTTATGACGATCCCTAAGCAGCCCAGATCACACTGAGCATGTGCACAGTCTTGGTCTTGCAAAGATGTATAACAAAGTTACAAGATGGTGACCCCCTGTGGGCAACTTTGAAAGCATAAATCATTACTTTAATTAGGATTGTGGTGCACATTTTTATGTTTAGTATACAAAATACAGCATTTCTAGTATTATTTAGTTTCCCTTTAAGGGAGGTGGGAATAGATGACATGGCAAGAGAAAGTCTCAGACATGGGCTCGTTCTCACCGCTTTGTGACAGTTCCAAGTCGCTCTCCTGCAGAGGCTCACTATTCTCCATCTCCTCCTCTTCCTCACTGCACTCCCCACTGACTCCAGAACAAAGCTCCTGCAGTTTTGCCTCTGTGTCCCCCACTTCTGGGTCCCCCAACTTCTCCTGCAGGGCCAGCAATTGGCGGAGAACCTTCCTCTGGGAACCAAAACCAAAGACTCAGTTCCTATTCACTATATCCACCCCCAGGACTCACAGAAATGAAAGGTACAGGACAGACTTGGGAGTTACACCCTGAGATCTCGTTGTCGGGGAGTCGCTCACATTTCTGTCATGTGTGAAGATCATATGAACACAACAGCCAATCTGTTTTCTGAATGATATTCTCACCTTGCTTTTTTACCATTTATTAAAGGGGTAGTTCACCTTTAATTTGTCTTTTAGTTTAGTGTAGAGAGGGATATTCTGAGACAATTTGCAGATGGTTTTCATTCTTTATTATTTGTGGTTTTTGACTTGAGTTTTTTATTCAGCAGCTCTCCAGTTTGTAATTTCAGCCATTTGGTTGCTAGGGTCCAAATGACAATAGCAACCATACACTGATTTGAATAAGAGACTGGAATATGAATAGGAGAGGCCTGAATAGAAAGAGGAGGAATAAAAAGTGACCCCCTTTTAAAAGCTGGAAAGAGTCAGAAGAAAAAGGCAAACAATTACAAAAAAACTATACAACAATGAAGAATAATGGAAATGTTGCTTTAACTGGACATTCCGTAAGATACTAAAAGTTAACTTAAAGGTGAACCACCCCTTTAATACTTCTTAGACAACATAACCTGTGCATGTCTGTATGGGGCTATTAACAGAGAGCACATTACAATCAATCCCACACATGTCAAACACGCACACGCATGTACCTTGTATTCTGCCAGTCACATACCTACCTAACATAACAGAGGCGGAGTTCTAGTACATAACGTCAAACCAATGCCCCTCCCAGTCATACAATAAGCCCCGAAAAACACCTTTACACACTCACAACTGTAGCTTTAATGCCCAGAGACAGAGGCAGGGAGAGGATTCTCTAATTCTGCACATACACCACTGGGGCTGGACTGCACAATGGAGCAAGCAGACAGTCAGAATAAGCAGTGTCACTGAATGAGACAGTCAGAATAAGAAATGTCCTGGAGTGAGACAGTCAGAATAAGCAGGGTCATGCAGTGAGACAGAATATGCAGCGTCATAGAGTGAGACAGTCAGAATTAACAGTGTCCTGGAGAGGATAAACTCTACTTACCTGCAGCACAGTCTCTCCAGCCCGCCGGGCACACTGCAATGCACTGGAGAGGCAACTGTGTATGTCTCTGGGCTCTCGTCCGTCCTCTTCATAAGACAAAGCAATGTTCATCCAAGTCTTACATTCCTGGGGAAGGATAGAGACAATTCAAACACAGTTGGCTTGAGAAAACGCATGGCCATGGCTTGAGAAAATGTATTAAAAGCCAATGAGTAGCAGAGTGCTGCATTATGGGGTCACCCAGACAGCCACAAAGGGGTCACAAATAAACCCTGCACCATTTTCTAGGAAAGGAGAGGGAGGTTCATTGTGTGTCTGTCCATTTGCCCATTAAGTGTAATCTTCAGTGTCCAGACAGGCTTCCACAAAACTGCACCATCAGTTCTGACTTGTGCTCCAGACTAAGGAATGGTCTCTGGAAACTCAGTATGTTCAGAAAGACACAAGAAGATTTGCAGTTCCATTAAAGAAACAGTTCAGTGTAAAATTTAAAAACTGGGTAAATAGACAGGCTTTGTCAGCTCTCTAACTCTGAGTTAGTCAGTGACTATAAGGGGGGCCACATGGGACATAACTGTTCAGTGAGTTTGTAATTGATCCTCAGCATTCAGCTCAGATTCAAAAGCAACAGTTAGATCCCATGTGGCTCCCCCTCAAGTCGCTGATTGGTTACTGCCCAGTAACCAATCAGTGGAAAGCAAGAGAGCTGAACAGCAGGAAGTAGTGTTCTGGCTATTATGTTACACATCCACTCACTCCAGCCTTTATACATTACATTTTTCCCTATCTAACTATATTAGATACATTGTTTATTTTGCACAGCCTCTTTATTTACCCAGTTTTTATTTTTATACTGAACAATTTCTTTACATAACGAACTCACCTCAGATGGGTTTCCCTTCCTCAATTCCAGCTCGGCCTGGTAATGCTTCACAGCCTGTGTGTGTTCCTTCAGGTCAGTAAAGGTGGCAGCTAAGGACACGTGAATAACTGCCAGTTCCCGCTCCGGCTTCCCCAGGGACTCAGCACAGTTGAGCTGGGACAAGGGGAGAATTATGAGAAGAGTAACAAGATGGCAGCAGCCAAGAACAGTCCAATTAAAACTATACAGCAACCAGAGCCATAGGGCAATGGAATTGTGGGTATGTGGTACCTACCTGCATTTTGTAGTACTCAATGGCTCTGGTGTAGCAGCCAACTTTACAATAGAGGTCCCCCAGCTGCTCATAGAGACACAGCGCCCCCTGCTGATCCTCTTCACTCAGCTCAGACAAGGCCTCCTCCACTCGACAACCTTTCATCGCTGCGGGAGAGGAGTCAGGTATTCACATGAAAGGGACAATTTAGGGTAAGAGGAGGGGCTGCACATTATCTTGTGTAGAAGAACATAGGGGTGAGTAGAAAGGGACGGAATAAAACAGCTCTCCCTGTGTAACAAAGTATCCTGCGCACCTTCCTGCCAGCCTATTCCAAATCCTCTCTGACCTGCAATATCTCTGCATTCAGATTCATATCATTCAGTCTTACGAAAACTGTGGGCCCAGACACATTAAGTGAGGCACAAGCCAGAAACCAATGTGAGAGGGAATGTGTATCCGGGAAATCTCTTTGCACCAGGATGTTATTTCTCCCTATTAAACATCTCCCCTGTATCTGCTCTCTCAGTGTCAGACATTAGAGAGGAGACAACGGTCGGAGGCTTTTACCGTATTTAAGGTTCCTGCGCACAATGTCTCTGTCCGTCAGATCCCGAAAGCCAAGGAGAAAGGATTTTTTGAGGGAGCGTTTTCCAGCAGATAAATCCCCCAGGGACAGTAAGACCTGGAAGAGATGAGGGATACAATTCATGGCATTCAGATAGTGATATCCCATGTTCTGGACTTACAGTTTTATAATTTGTGCCCCCAATAAAATCTATACTTTCCCCCAGGAACTCACGGACGCCCCCTACCTGACCGATGCTGCTGTAGCATTCACTCTCCATATGTTTGTCCCGCATGCGGCGGGCGCATTCCCGAGCTGCCTCCCAGCACCTAATGGCCTTGGAATGTTCCTTATTGCGCATGTGGATCCCGGCCAGAGTGAAGTTGGCTCGATACAGGTCCTCAAACAGCTGGTTCTGCCTGTAGGAGGCCACAGAAACCAGAAGAGAGTATTTGCCATGTTAGTGGTTGGGCTCACGGACATTCAATAAAAGCCACAAACACACGGACGGAGCTGCTGCAGGAAGCCCAGACTTACAGACAAGGGGGGCAAGTCACTCACATGCACTGCGGGAATCCATGGAACATTAGCAGAGACAGAGAGAAGGGACTGGTGTGTGGGAAAGTGACTGTGCAGAGAGGGATCTGGCTGGGAGACAGGTAATGAGAGTGTGCATGGAGGCATGAGGGCTGGGGCCACAAAAAGACAGACAGACGTACTCAGATATAAAGACACTTTTCCGGATGTAGAAGCTGCACTTGTCAGTCCGTTTCAGTTGATCGTACAGGAGACCCAGATTGAGGTAGAGTCGAGCTCTCATCTCATTCAGCTCTCGCACTGAGACCTTTCCTACATGACAAATAATCTGTACAAATAATCTGCACAGAGAAACCCCCAATTCTCCAGGTCAGTATATAGTTCCAGGCATTACTGCAAGGGTCAGCCCCTCCCACTATATCCTCCTGAGCTACAGTGCAAGGGTCAGCCCCTCCCACCATATCCTCCTGAACTACAGTGCAAGGGTCAGCCCCTCCCACCATATCCTCCTGAACTACAGTGCAAGGGTCAGCCCCTCCCACCATATCCTCCTGAACTACAGTGCAAGGGTCAGCCCCTCCCACCATATCCTCCTGAGCTACAGTGCAAGGGTCAGCCCCTCCCACCATATCCTCCTGAGCTACAGTGCAAGGGTTAGCCCCTCCCACCATATCCTCCTGAGCTACAGTGCAAGGGTCAGCCCCTCCCACCATATCCTCCTGAGCTACAGTGCAAGGGTCAGCCCCTCCCACCATATCCTCCTTAGCTACAGTGCAAGGGTCAGCCCCTCCCACCATATCCTCCTGAGCTACAGTGCAAAGGTCAGCCCCTCCCACCATCATCCAACCTGTGTCATCCATTAGAACAAAGGCCAAATTACCCCCAATGAGCCATATTCTGATTGGATAAGTGATAGCCCTGACACACCATTCAAGCCTATTGGATTCCAGACCAGATAAAATGAACACAAGCCAAGTACTTTGCTCCTCACCCTCCAGCTTCTCATCCACAATGGCCAGGCTCTTCAGGAAAGCTTCCTCTGCAGGTCCCTTGGCTTCGTCGGCTCGGCCCGTGTCACACATATACAGGTAGGTGCGGCCGATGGTGGCCAGGGCTCTCTGCTCCTCGACATCAGAACAAACAGAACGAGCTAGATCCAAATGGAGCCGCTGGTGCTGTAGAAAAGGAGCAGCTCACACATAGTGTCTCTCCATTCAAGGGTCCTACACAGACAGTCTCCAAACAGACCCCCACAGCCGCCCACAAAATAAAAGCCATAGCTTCACGCCGATACCAAGACTTACCTTCAGTGCTGCCTCAAAGTTCCCCAACTCAGCAAAACACTCTCCAATTTTCCGATTGGCTATAGCACAGCCAATCACATCAGCTAACCCCTCGCAGATCACCCGCTCCTGCCGATGTTCCTCTATAGCCTCCCGGTACTGACCTATTGGAGAAAGAGAGGGAAACACATTACATAACTTTCCCCACTTCCGTTATGTCTCCCGGTCACTCTCTGATGCGCAGAATTAGTCAGAAATAGTCAGTAGGGGTGGGAATAGTAGAGGGGTACAGGGGTACAGACCTGCTGGTAGAATGGTCACTGTCAGGAGACAAGGGCAAATATTAAGGCAACGTCAAGCAAATCAACAATGTCTCTCATTTAACTGTACAAGTATGGGATCTATTATCCAGAAAAATCGGGACCTGGGGTTTTCTCAGATAAGGGATCTTTCTGCAATTTGGATCTCTATACTTTGATACTAAAAAATAGTTTAAACATTAAAGGGATTCTGTCATGATTTTTATGATGTCGTTTTTATTTCTAAATGACACTGTTTACACTGCAAATAATTCACTGTACAATATAAAATGTCATTCCTGAAGCAGCAAGTGTATTTAGTTGTAATATTGGTGTGTAGGTGCATCTCAGCTCATTTTGCCTGGTCATGTGATTTCAGAAAGAGCCAGCACTTTAGGATGGAACTGCTTTCTGGCAGCCTGTTGTTTCTCCTACTCAATGTAACAATGTGTCTCAGTGGGACCTGGATTTTACTATTGAGTGCTGTTCTTAGATCTACCAGGCAGCTGTTATCTTGTGTTAGGGAGCTGCTATCTGGTTCCCATTGTTCTGTTGTTTGGCTGCTGGGGGGGGGGGAAGGGAGGAGGTGATATCACTCCAACTTGCAGTACAGCAGTAAAGAGAGACTGAAGTTTATCAGAGCACAAGTCACATGACTGGGGGCAGCTGGGAAATTGACAATATGTCTAGCCCCATGTCAGATTTCAAAATTAAATATAATAATATCAGGTTGCTCTTTTGAAAATTGGATTTCAGTGAAGAATTCTGCTGGAGCAGCACTATTAACTGATGTGTTTTGAAAAACACACGTTTCTGATGACATGATCCCTTTTAATATATCCAATATGTTTTACCACCAATAAAGATGAATTATATACTGTATTCGTTTGAACCAAGTACAAGGTACTGTTTTATTACACAGAAAATGAAATCATTTTTAAAATTGGGAATGATTTGATTAAGATGGAGTCTATTGAGAGATGGTCTTCCTGTAATTTGGAGTTTTCTGGATAATGGGTTTTCTGAATAGCAAATCCCCTGCCTGTATGTATGTATGTATGTATATACTGTATATATGACCAGCACACTCATTTCTTCAATCACCAAAATTTTATTGCAACATCACTGTGTAGCCAACGTTTCGCCTCACATTGGGGCCTTTATCAAGGATAAAGTGCTAGAGCTAAACCCTTGATACACTTGATAAAGAGCGATGATGCTCGAAACATGTCGTGTTTGTGATTAAAGGCACTTTGTGCAGCAGTACTTCTGCGCTTATTTTGTACCCATACCTATTACTGGATTTACTAGAGCTATACCCATAATACCCCCAAAAAGGCACCAAAATGACATCACTACAAAGTCCATTATGTCATTGGTGCAGATAATTGAAATCTATTGATGAAAACACAGTAATTATTACACTATTAGGTGTCACCAGGCTGCAGTGAAAACAAATCTGTGTATTTAGTCCATTTAAATGAAAATGTGAAGAGTTAAATGTTACTTACGTTGTTTCCAGAATCAGCAGAACCTGTAGACAAACGAGGCTGATCTCACCCACTTGTAACATTTGTTTCAATCTTTAAGGAAACAAACATTTCTCATTTTCATACAATGTCAATAGTAAAGAGCTGCCGGTAGAACTGGAAGAAAATCACTTTAGTCCCTCAGGTGCCACTCAGTCCAGTTTGTGGATCCAGAATGTTTCCCTTTTTAATTATCTATTGTCATAATCACCAGCCCTTGTTCTTTTGGGGACGTGTTTCATTGGCATTTATCTGAATGTTATCTGAACTCTTTTCTTTTTTGTCTGGATCCAATGCTGCTCATATACTTGATCTATACATTGTCATTCTCTCTTTAACTGGTTTTCCTGCAGTTGATCAACATTTAATAAAGTACATAATGTTGGGCTCTCAGCTGCTTTTTGACTTTCAAGTAATTGTCTTTTCTTTTCTACCGGCAGCTCTTTACTATTGGCCTTGTATGAAAATGAGAAATGTTTGTTTCCTTAAAGATTGAAACAAATGTTACAAGTGGGTGAGATCAGCCTCGTTTGTCTACAGGTTCTGTTATTGTATCTGCTGATTCTGGAAACAACGTAAGTAACATTTAACTCTTCACATTTTCATTTAAATGGACTAAATACACAGATTTGTTTTCACTGCAGCCTGGTGACACCTAATAGTGTAATAATTACTGTGTTTTCATCAATAGATTTCAATTATCTGCACCAATGACATAATGGACTTTGTAGTGATGTCATTTTGGTGCCTTTTTTTGGGGGGGTTTTATGGGTATATAAACTGTTAATTTATCACTAGCACTTTATCCTTGATAAAGGCCCCAATGTGGGGTGAAACGTTGGCTACACAGTGATGTTGCAATAAAATATTGGTGATTGAAGAAATGAGTGTACTGGTCCATCTTCAACTTTTATATAACAATAATTAACCAAGCACAAGAGTGTATAACGTGGAGAGAGTACGGGTACCTCCGGAATCATTGTGTATATATATCACAGAACAACCCCTCAGTGACTTCTAATATCCTTATCATTTACAGTAGGGGGTACATTATCCCTTATAATACATGAGTGATACTCAGAGTTCCCTGTATAACTCAGCCTGCAGCCTTGTGCCTTTATATGGTCACAGAACAACCCCTCAGTGACTTCTAATATCCTTATCATTTACAGTAGGGGGTACATTATCCCTTATAATACATAAGTGATACTCAGAGTTCCCTGTATAACTCAGCCTGCAGCCTTGTGCCTTTATATGGTCACAGAACAACCCCTCAGTGACTTCTAATATCCTTATCATTTACAGTAGGGGGTACATTATCCCTTATAATACATGAGTGATACTCAGAGTTCCCTGTATAACTCAGCCTGCAGCCTTGTGCCTTTATATGGTCACAGAACAACCCCTCAGTGACTTCTAATATCCTTATCATTTACAGTAGGGGGTACATTATCCCTTATAATACATGAGTGATACTCAGAGTTCCCTGTATAACTCAGCCTGCAGCCTTGTGCCTTTATATGGTCACAGAACAACCTCTCAGTGACTTCTAATATCCTTATAATTTACAGTAGGGGGTACATTATCCTTTATAATAATGTACATGAGTGATACTCAGATTTGGTTTCCATTTAAGAGAGCCCCAGTAGATTATTAATCTGCTACTAAGGAGGCAACTCTTGACTTCTGGGAGGATACAAAGAGAGGGCAGAATAGAGGATATATGGGGGCTCATATCTGTCAATATAAGGGGTTTAATAAAATCATTCCCAGCATGACCTGCCTGAATATTATATATTTCATATTAACTGGGTATACAGCAACAAACATTGAACTCAAACAGTTTTTTTTTTCCTAAACTTTTCGGTAACAGGTTAAGGTTGGTATAAAACACAACTGCCAGTCCCACCCATACTGACAACAGGACCCTACTTAACCCCCAGGATTGTTAAAAGACTGAGCAATTGTTACTGTGGTGCAGCTATTCAAAAAGGGATCTTGTTCTCAGCATGAAAACTATAGGCCAGTAAGTCTGATGTCAGTAGAAGTAAAGCTTTTGGAAGGGGTAATAAGGAATGAGATGCTTGACTACCTTGAACATCAAAATGAGTAATGAGACTGGGCCAATGTTGTTTTATGTGTAATAGATGTCGCTAAACTACTTTGATTCCCTTTCATGAAAAAATGAGCAGGGACCTGGATTCTGGGATGGCAGTGGATGTGATTTACTTAGACTTTGCTAAAGCATTTGATACAGTGTCACACAGAAGGTTACTGGTTAAATGAAGGAATGTTGGCCTGGAACATAGTATTTGTACCTGGATAGAGAACTGGCTAAAAGATAGACTACAAAGAGTGGTGGTAAATGGAACATTTTCTAATTGGACCAGTGTTGTTAGTGGAGTACCGCAGGGCTCTGTACTAGGTCCCTTGCTTTTCAACTTGTTTATTAATGACCTGGAGGTGGCCATTGAAAGTACTGTTTCTATTTGTGCAGATGAGACTAAATTGTGCAGAACTATAGGTTCCATGCAGGATGCTGCCACTTTGCACAGTGATTTGTCTAAACTGGAAAACTGGGCAGCAAACTGGAAAATGAGGTTCAATGTTGATAAATGCAGGTTATGCACTTTGACAGAATGAACAGAAATGAAAGTCATGGGCTGGGGAAGAAACTTGATGGTCACATTGAAACAACATGAAATAAATATGTGGAAATGAGTGAAAGGCCCAGGAATAATAATAATAAATAATAATAAAACTCACCAGTGCGGCCCAGGAGCTCCCCCAGCTGGTTACACACGGACGCCTCCTCCTTTAGGTTGTGGGACCTCTGAGCTTTGCATTTTGCCTTCTCTAGTTCTGGGGCAAAAGCAACACAATGTTACAGCACTGGGGGCCTCATCTCCCTCATTCTGTTGGTATGTGGGGGGGGTGAGAGCGGTCGGTAATATAGAATGGGGGGGAGCTCTGTCGGTACTGTGGGGGGAGATTCTGTTGGGTCAATATTGGGGGGAGATCTGTTGGTATGTGGGGGATTATCTGTTGGTATGTGGGGGGAGAATCTGTTGGTAATGTGGGGGGGAGATCTGTTGGTATATGGGGGGGAGATGCTGTTGGTATATAGGGGGGAATGATCTTGTTGTATAGTGGGGGGAGATCTGTTGGTATGTGGGGGAAGATTCAGTTGGGTATGTGGGGGGAGAGATCTGTTGGTATGTGGGGGGGGGAGATCTGTTTGGTATATTGGGGGGAGATCTGTTGTATATGGGGGGAGGATTCTGGTTTGGGTATATGGGTGGGAGAATCCTGTTGGTTATGTGGAGGGGGAGATCTGTTGGTATATAGGAGGTGAGATCTGTTGGTATGTGGAGGGGAGATCTGTTGGTCATATGGGAGAGTGAGATCTGTTTGGTACTGTGGGGGGAGATGCTGTTGGTATTATGGGGGGATGATCTTGGTATGTGGGGGAGATCTGTTTGGCTAATGTGGGGGGAGATCCTGTTGGTATGTGGGGGGAGATCTGTTGGTATGTGTGGGGGGGGAGATCTGTTTGGTATATTTGGGGGAGATCTGTTGGTATGTGGGGGGAGAATCTGTTGTTATGCTGGGGGGGGATCTGTTGGGTGGGGGGAGATCTGTTGGTATGTGGGGGGAGATCTGTTGGTATGTGGGGGGAGATCTGTTGGTATGTGGGGGGGAGATCTGTTGGTATATTGGGGGGAGATCTGTTGGTATGTGGGGGGAGATCTGTTGGATGTGGGGGGGGGGGAGATCTGTTGGTATGTTGGGGGGGAGATCTGTTGGTATATGTGGGGGGAGATCTGTTGGTATATGTGGGGGGAGGATCTGTTGGTATGTGGGGGGGAGATCTGTTGTATGTGGGGGAGATCTGTTGGTATATGGGGGGATCTGTTGGTATTGGGGGGAGATCTGGGGGGGAGATCTGTTGTATATGGAGGGAGATCTGTTGGTGGGGGGGAGATCTGTTGGGGGGGGGAGATCTGTTGGTATATTGGGGGGGGAGATCTGTTGGTATGTGGGGGGAGATCTGTTGGTATGTGGGGGGGGAGATCTGTTGGTATATGGGGGGGAGATTGTTGGTATATGGGGGGAGATCTGTTGGTATTGGGGGGGAGATCTGTTGGTATATGGGGGGGAGATCTGTTGGTATATGGGGGAGATCTGTTGGTATTGGGGGGGGAGATCTGTTGGTATATGGGGGGGAGATCTGTTGGTATATGGGGGGAGATCTGTTGGTATATGGGGGGGAGATCTGTTGGTATATGGGGGAGATCTGGTATGGGGGGGGAGATTGTTGGTATGGGGGGAGATCTGTTGGTATGTGGGGGGGGAGATCTGTTGGTATATGGGGGGGAGAATCTGTTGGTCATGTGGGGGGAGATCTGTTGGTAAACCTGTGGGGGGGGAGATCTGTTGGTATATGGGGGAGGAGATCTGTTGGTATAGTGGGGGGGAATCTGTTGGTATATGGGGGGGAGATCTGTTGGTATATGGGGGGGGAGATCTGTTGGTATATGGGGGGAGATCTGTTGGTATGTGGGGGGAGATCTGTTTGGTATATGGGGGGAGAATCTGTTGGTATATGGGGGGAGAATCTGTTTGGTATATGGGGGGGAGATCTGTTGGTATGGTGGGGGAGATCTGTTTGGTATGTGGGGGGAGATCTGTTGGTATGTGGGGGGGATCTGTTGTATATGGGGGGATCTGTTGGTATATGGGGGGGATCTGTTGGTATATGGGGGGGGGATCTGTTGGTATATGGGGGGATCTGTGGTATATGGGGGGGAGATCGTTGGTATGTGGGGGGAAGATCTGTTGGTATGTGGGGGGGGATCTGTTGGTATAATGGGGGGATCTGTTGGTATATGGGGGGATCTGTTGGTATAGATGGGGGGATCTGTTGGTATATGGGGGGGATCTGTCGGTATGGGGGGGATCTGTCGGTATGTGGGGGGGGAGATGATTTATATAAATGAGTTCGTTTCAGGAGAAGAGAAGAAGGAGCCGATACTCACGTTTAATTTCCCGCTCACTCATTCTCTGCGCCTCAAATCGCCTCAATCACTTACTTCCCGTCCCGCGCTCTCTTCTAACAAACTCCGCCTCGAATGTGCATAAAGCAACTGTGATTGGGCGCGATACAACATGACTGTTCGTTAATTGGAGGAAAGAGGCGTCAATCGAACACGAACGACCTGTAAGAGAACTCAGTCGAATACTAGAGACGGCATTGGCTCACGAGTGTTTTCATGTAACCAATAGAGTATATGTGAGGGTGCTCAATCGCTTGTCATGTGATCAAACATTTCCGTGATTGGTTAAAGGACAGCCAATCGTATCTCAATTGTCTACTCCTAGCAACGGTCTTTTGGAGCGCGCGGTTTGACCGTGTCATCTCACGTCTTGAACTATGTTGTTTACGGAAATATCCCGTGACACTTCCTCACCTATCAGCGTTTCGTAGCGACTCTGGCTCCTCCCCTGGGTAGAATTGGCGCCAAGGTGTCGTCGCTAAGTGAGTGTCACGAGTGTTTGTGGGTCAGAGTCACTGGAGTGAAAAGGCTTTTGATTGTGGGCGGGTTTGTGACTCGGATCAAAAGAATTCGACTTGTTTCTTGTCACAGGGAAACCAAAAGTGAGTATTGACCCTCAATGTCAGTGTTTAGCTGATGTCACGTGACCAGGGTCAGATTGGGCTGGTGGGACCCAGAGAAAAACCTGTTGGGCCCACTCTGACCCCACTCTGACCCCACTCTGACCCACCTCCCAACATTTTGGAAGTAAAAAGAGGGACAAAAAAATTTTCCGCACATAGCGCAGCAATTTGTTTGACCACACCCCTTTCTGTGGCCACACCCCCTAATTACCATGTTCATTTTACAGAATTTGGCAGGTTATGAAAGTTTGAAAATATTTCTCCTTATCTAAACTGTGTTTTTGTGTCTCAAAATTGTTACAAAGTATCTTATTTGCACCTGTTAGCTGTTCTGGGCTCTCTGCTAAAAGCCAATTGAGTGAGAAACTTTGTTTCTTTTTCTGGCTGTTCAGTGCAGAGAAAAGAGGGACTTTCCAGTACAAATGAGGGACTGCGGGTTGAGCTGTCAAAAGAGGGACTGTCCCTCCGAAAAAGGGACAGTTGGGAGGTATGTTCTGACCCCGTGTATAACTGAGGCGTTTGGACTTTATTTCTCAGTTCAGAGGTGCCCCATTGGCAGAGTCTCAGTGGATATGAGGGGGGGGTCTATCAGTTTTGCACATCCGGGTGCCGCCATTTTCCCCCCATTCCTCTTTGCACAGCTGCTCAGACTGTCAGGTGACTGGGGGGGGGCAGCCATGAATTTCCTCAGGATTTCACTGTATTTGCCGCATTCTCTCCCCATTCTCACCTCCAACACTTTCCCTGTGCATAAAAGAACCCACAAACATGATGTCAACCTGTGTCACATGGGAGGGGGCGTCTGTATGAAGATGGTGCCTGACAGTTGGTGCCAAACATGACATTTAGTCTGATGGACAAACAGTTTAGTTTTGATGCCATTGGGCCATAGAACCTTTTCCCAGTTGCCTTCAGAAGTTTCCCACTTACTTTGTGTAGTTGAGACACTGTGTGAGTTTAGTTACCAGTGGTGGAAGTGCCGTACAGCAGACCCTGTGGCTGTAATTCATTGTAATTGTAATTAAAGGGATCCTGTCATCGGAAAACATGTTTTTTCCAAAACACATCAGTTAATAGTGCTGCTCCAGCAGAATTCTGCACTGAAATCCATTTCTCAAAAGAGCAAACAGATTTTTTTATATTTAATTTTGAAATCTGACATGGGGCTAGATATATTGTCAATTTCCCAGCTGCCCCCAGTCATGTGACTTGTGCCTGCACTTTAGGAGAGAAATGCTTTCTGTTTTTCCTTCTCAATGTAACTGAATGTGTCTCAGTGGGACCTGGATTTTACTATTGAGTGTTGTTCTTAGATCTACGAGGCAGCTGTTATCTTGTGTTAGGGAGCTGCTATCTGGTTACCTTCCCATTGTTCTTTTGTTTGGCTGCTGGGGGGGGGGGGTTGATGTCACTCCAACTTGCAGTACAGCAGTAAAGAGTGACTGAAGTTTATCAGAGCACAAGTCACATGACTTGGGGCAGCTGGGAAATTGACAATATGTCTAGTCCCATGTCAGATTTCAAAATTGAATATAAAAAAATCAGTTTGCTCTTTTGAGAAATGGATTTCAGTGCAGAATTCTGCTGGAGCAGCACTATTAACGGATTCATTTTGAATTTTTTTTTTTCCCATGACAGTATCCCTTTAAGGACCTGTTCCCACGTCACACAACGTCTGGCCGTATCTCGTGTGCACAGGAATGAGAGGAGGGGGATTGGGAACTACATGAATTAAACTCAGCAGACCCCAAACTCCTCACTCACCTGTCCACCTAAACACACGCTCTAACCTGACGCATTTCGATATTTCCACCTACAACATCCTACTAATGTGTCTTTGCCCCGTGGCTCTTAATTGCCGTGTATTTAAACGTATTCACTATTATTTATTTCAATGTTTATCCTGTAACATTGTACATCGTTGTGTATCCCAGTGGCACTTTGTGAATCAAGTGCTGCATACGTTACACATACACACAGATTTCATACACACGGAGAACACGGCAAAACACCGTTTACCTGTGTTAGGGTCACCCAGAAGTACAAGAAGGGATGTGAGCTGCAGGAAGATTACATGCAGGAGAACAGACGCAGACCAGGAGTCTTATTTGTTCTGTTCTACCATATTGGTGGACAGACCATTTATTTATAGGTCGAGTACATACACAATTAGTTCATGATTATGCTTTAAGGTGGGTTAGGGTGGTTTCCCACCATAACCAATTAGAGAAGAGTATTTACAGTGGTGTGAAAAACTATTTGCCCCCTTCCTGATTTCTTATTCTTTTGCATGTTTGTCACACAAAATGTTTCTGATCATCAAACACATTTAACTATTAGTCAAAGATAACACAAGTAAACATAAAATGCAGTTTTTAAATGAGGGTTTTTATTATTTAGGGAGAAAAGAAATCCAAACCTGTGTGAAAAAGTAATTGCCCCCTGAACCTAATAACTGGTTGGGCCACCCTTAGCAGCAATAACTGCAATCAAGCGTTTGCGATAACTTGCAACGAGTCTTTTACAGCGCTCTGGAGGAATTTTGGCCCACTCATCTTTGCAGAATTGTTGTAATTCAGCTTTATTTGAGGGTTTTCTAGCATGAAGCGCCTTTTTAAGGTCATGCCACAACATCTCAATAGGATTCAGGTCAGGACTTTGACTAGGCCACTCCAAAGTCTTCATTTTGTTTTTCTTCAGCCATTCAGAGGTGGATTTGCTGGTGTGTTTTGGCTCATTGTCCTGCTGCAGCACCAAGATCGCTTCAGCTTGAGTTGATGAACAGATGGCCGGACATTCTCCTTCAGGATTTTTTGGTAGACAGTAGAATTCATGGTTCCATCTATCACAGCAAGTCTTCCAGGTCCTGAAGCAGCAAAACAAGCCCAGACCATCACACTACCACCACCATATTTTACTGTTGGTATGATGTTCTTTTTCTGAAATGCTGTGTTACTTTTACGCCAGATGTAACGGGACGCGCACCTTCCAAAAAGTTCAACTTTTGTCTCCTCGGTCCACAAGGTATTTTCCCAAAAGTCTTGGCAATCATTGAGATGTTTTTTAGCAAAATTGAGACGAGCCTTAATGTTCTTTTTGCTTAAAGGAAAACTATACCCCCAAAATGAATACTTAAGCAACAGATAGTTTATATCAAATTGAATGACATATTAAAGAATCTTACCAAACTGGAATATATATTTACATAAATATTGCCCTTTTACATCTCTTGCTTTGAGCCACCATTTCGTGACTCTATCTGTGCTGCCTCAGAGATCACCTGACCAGAAATACTACAACACTAACTGTAACAGGAAGAAGTGAGGAAGCAAAAGGCAGAACTCTGTCTGTTAATTGGCTCATGTGACCTTACATGTGGTTTGTATGTGTGCACAGTGAATCTTAGGATCTCAGGGGGCGGCCCTTATTTTTTAAAATGGCAATTTTCTATTTATGATTACCCAATGGCACATACTACTAAAAAAGTATATTATTATGATAATGGTTCATTTACATGAAGCAGGGTTTTACACATGAGCTGTTTTACTCAGTATCTTTTAATAGAGACCTACATTGTTTGGGGGGTATAGTTCTCCTTTAAAAGTGGTTTGCGCCTTGGAAATGTGCCATGCAGGCCGTTTTTGCCCAGTCTCTTTCTTATGGTGGAGTCGCGAACACTGACCTTAATTGAGGCAAGTGAGGCCTGCAGTTCTTTAGATGTTGTCCTGGGGTCTTTTGTGGCCTCTCAGATGAGTTGTCTCTGTGCTCTTGGGGTCATTTTGGTCGGCCGGCCACTCCTGGGAAGGTTCACCACTGTTCCATGTTTTTGCCATTTGTGGATAATGGCTCTCACTGTGGTTCGCTGGAGTCCCAAAGCTTTAGAAATGGCTTTATAACCTTTGAAATTGAACTCAGGTGTGATAAACCACAGTTAAGTTATTTTTTAACAAGGGGGGCAAACACTTTTTCACACAGGCCCATGTAGATTTGGAGTTTTTTTTCTCCCTGAATAACGTAAACCTTCATTTAAAAACTGCATTTTGTGTTCAATTATGTTATCTTTGACTAATAGTTAATGGTTTTTGATGAGCAGAAACATTTAAGTGTGACAAACATGCAAAAGAATAAGAAATCAGGAAGGGGGCAAATAGTTTTTCACACCACTGTATATGTGTGTGTGTGTGTATATATATAAATATAATACACAAAAGCCGTGAATATCTTGTAAATTAAATACTTATAAACGGTGAGTAGTGATGTCATCAGTTATAAACGGTGAGTAGTGATGTAATTTCTGTCACATGACTCACTAAAATTTGTGTATTATAATTAATAAAGTACCCCCAGTTGTAAAATATAAGGATATTAGAAGTTATCTCGGAGTTCCATGACCTGTATAGAAACACTCAGCCTTCAGCCTCGTACTTTTATATGGTCATGAAACTCCTCGGTGACTTATAATATCCTTATATTTTACAAGAGGGGGTACTTTATTCACTATATAATCCTCTTGTGATAATGACATCTAAAGCTCCTCATGGGGGTCGGCCAGTGCTGCTTGTGGGGGTCTGATGTGTCTCATGTGTCAGTATATGGGGGGAGGGCCAGTACTCACCTCTGATTTCCCGCTCAGTCATTGTGTCAGTGATGCTCCAGTCGATCTCTCCATCCTGACAAGCCCCGCCCCTGCAGTACAGACAGCGGCTGTGATTGGACACAATACATTTAGACCGGAGAGAGACAAGAGCGACTCACACAGTGACAACTAAACGTTCTACATGTTTGTTTGTTTGAATTCCTGGAGTTCTCCGTGTCCCTGTCATCTCAGCGCGCTCTTTTTTCAAACCAATTCGGGCAGGTAGCGGTTTGGGTCAGTTTCTTATCGCTTAGTCTCATCTTTCTGCGATTGGTTAATAAGCAGCCAATGGTGATTTAGCTGCTGGCCCATGGCAACCGTTGCTCAGTACGCGCGGAAGAGTTTCGTTTCTTCTGCATCGATCAGATCACGTGACGGCACATTCTGACAGGTCTGATCTGTGACCCACCGACCTTGTCTCCTCCCCTTCAGGGGATCCGCTATATAAAGTCATGTAAAACACTTGTTTAGCTGGGAATGAGCTGAGCCGACTCTCTGGGAAGGGAGGCCGAGTCTCATGGCCGCTGTACCGGATGAGCAGAGTAAATTCTCTCATGTTTCCTTCCCTTAGACTTCACGGCTGCTGTTGGCTCGAGCTGCTCCGCTCACATATTGGCGGCAGGGGGCGCTCTCACTAACGTGGGGCAACAGCCCTGGAATGAACCCCGACAATGATTTACTGAGGGGCAGCTTATGAATAATGGCCTGTAACATGAATAATGGCCTGTAACAGTCGCTCAATAGCCTACTTCTTCTTCACAAGGTTTCTGCCTTCCACTTCTATCACTATTCACTGTTTCCTTCAGGCTTTGGCTCTCAATTACTTCCACCTCAGGCTTTGGCCTACTTCCACTCTGAGATACTTCTGCCTCAGGCTCAACTACTTCTCCTTCAGGCTTTGGCCTATTCCCGCTCTGAGATACTTCTGCCTCAGGCTCGATTACTTCTCCTTCAGGCTTTGGCCTACTTCCGCTCTGAGATACTTCTGCGTCAGGCTCGACTACTCGCTTTGGCCTACTTCCGCTCTGAGATACTTCTGCCTTAGGCTCGACTACTTCTCCTTCAGGCTTTGGCCTACTTCCGCTCTGAGATACTTTTGCCTCAGGCTCTTCTACTTCAGGCTTTGGCCTACTTCCGCTCTGAGATACTTCTGCGTCAGGCTCGACTACTTCTCGCTTTGGCCTACTTCCGCTCTGAGATACTTTTGCCTCAGGCTCTTCTACTTCAGGCTTTGGCCTACTTCCGCTCTGAGATACTTTTGCCTCAGGCTCTTCTACTTCAGGCTTTGGCCTACTTCCGCTCTGAGATACTTTTGCCTCAGGCTCTTCTACTTCAGGCTTTGGCCTACTTCCGCTCTGAGATACTTTTGCCTCAGGCTCTTCTACTTCAGGCTTTGGCCTACTTCCGCTCTGAGATACTTTTGCCTCAGGCTCTTCTACTTCAGGCTTTGGCCTACTTCGCTCTGAGATACTTTTGCCTCAGGCTCTTCTACTTCAGGCTTTGGCCTACTTCCGCTCTGAGATACTTTTGCCTCAGGCTCTTCTACTTCAGGCTTTGGCCTACTTCCGCTCTGAGATACTTTTGCCTCAGGCTCCTCTAATTCAGGCTTTGGCCTACTTCCCCCTCAGGCTCGACTACTTCTAGCTTTGGCCTACTTCCACTTTCTTTTGCCTCAGGCTCGACTACTTCTACTTCAGGCTTTGGCCTACTTCTGCTCTGAGATACTACTATGTGTCACCGGTTTTCTAATATTGAAGTGTAAAGTGTCCTTTTTCACCTTCTAAAGCAGCTCTAGGAGGGGGGGTCGCCGATCCTGTAAACTGTTCTAAATTGATACATTTAGTTCATACATTTTTTATCTTTGTCCCTGCTGAGCAGAATCTCTGGGTTTCATTACAGGCAGCTGTTAGACTTGATACAATAGTTACTGATACTCCAGAGGCTGCTGAGAAATGGATCAACTAAATGTTGCAAAATTGTAACAGTTCAGAGTCTGAACCTGAATTACTGAGACTCAAACACCAGAGACAGGAACATTCAACTTTAAACTTAGATTTTGGGAAAACAATAAAAAATAAATAATGTAAAGTAATTGAAAAAAGCCTTTATTTCTAGGGAACAATCTGATAACAACTGAAAAAAATTGTTGGAAGGTGAATATCCCCTTTAACTCCCTGTACCTGTGGCACTAAGCTTAGTATGGGGAGTAGTGTGTGTACCGCTTACAATAATGGCTTCTACACAGTAATGATTATAAATTGTAACAGAACCAATGTGCAATAAACACACAGATCAGTACAGGGGATGGTGTGCATGAAACTTTTTAATTTCTCAGCAATAAAAATAAAGATAGACAGACCTACAGGCATAGCATGGATATCCATTCACTTCATACAAGGTGGTGGTCCAATTAAATGTGGGTAACCTTCTCCCAGCCAAGGAGAGCCACCCTGTGCTTTGCAGTCATCTCCAGCCACCTGCACCAATATGTTGGCTATCCCTGGCTTAGAACCGACCAGTAACCGTTATATGGAGCATTCAAGTCAATGTACCTATGAACAGTTACTTCGAATACGTCAGGGCAGTAAGTGCTTCTCTATATTTCCGGACAGTTTCCAGACAAGTCAGTTGCACACAATGACGGCATCTCCTTGGGAAGCACATGTGGAGCAGGTACATGGCAGTTAGTCAGCAGCAGTGGAGGCGGCATTACTAAGTATTTTACTTTAACTACACGGTCACTGTACGGCAGCAATTACACTGCCCGGTATTTCACTGCTCCAATACATATACAGTGACTAATGGGTTTATATAAAAATAATTTCCATTGGCACACTGCAGTGAAAGTAGCCTCAGTGGACATTAAAGGGGAACTATCATGAAAATGTAATATAAGCTTCCTCATACTGAAGTAAGAAACTTTCTAAATACAATCAATTAAACATTCTGCATTGTTTATGAAATAATCAAGTTTATCTGCACAATCCCTCAGCATCTGTTTCTCTTCATTCTGTCTTCATGCAGCAGTTGGGTGTCAGATATTCACTGACAGTTACATCCAATATATCTTATAGGGGGGCTCCTTTCCTAGCAGATGAATTAGAGCTCATTCAAATAACTGATTCCAGTACAAACACAATCTAACAAAATAACTGCCTTTTGCACAAATCCTGCATGTAGAGAGACATGATGTCTGGTGAGTTTAATAGAGTGACCTCTAATACATCTTCTAGGCAAAAGGAGATATATTGGATCATTCATCTGACACCCAACTCCTGAATCAAGACAGAATGAGGGAAACAGACGCTGGGAAAGGAATCGTGAAGATAAACTTGATTATTTCAGAAACAGTAAAGACTTTTTAATTCATTGTATTTAGAAAGTTTCTTATTTCAATATGCCGAAGCTAATATTACATTTTAATTTGTGCAATATTTCCCCTTTAAACTTCATCTGCAACATTACTGGGAGCTAATGGAAAGGCCCAATACTGCTCAAATCAGCAACAACTGTTCATACTCAGCCAGGGACCTACAGCTTGTGGTGTTCACCCCTGAAAGACACACATCCTTACAACTGGGACATTCAGCCAGTGCTGCCGGCCATGTGACTACGTAATACTGCTAATGCTGCCCGTTACAATGTTCCAGGTAGGAAGTAACTCGGAATTGTGAGTACCTTCAGATAACAATAACAGGCTGAATACAAACGTGCAACACTATCAGCATTGTGTCTGCTCTTCGTTCCTCTACTCCAAGTACAGAATAAATCAAAGAAAATCAAACGTGGGGCTGGAAGAAAATCCCCTCCTACTGTACAGCTTTATACAGAGAAACAGAGCCCACCCAGAAGGATGGAAAGCCGGATGCCCACGTTATTCCATGCATCACCCTGTTGTGTTTGTCT
Organism: Xenopus laevis; assembly: GCF_017654675.1. Classification (NCBI taxonomy): domain Eukaryota; kingdom Metazoa; phylum Chordata; class Amphibia; order Anura; family Pipidae; genus Xenopus; species Xenopus laevis. The sequence continues at coordinate 162,666,693 of NC_054381.1, forward strand.
GCAGAATTAAAAGACATCTTTCATGATAAAATGAATAATAAATAGTCAGAATAGCTAGAGGTAATCTACCTAACGATGGTGTAGAGCAATGATGGGATATATTGACTAAGCTGAGCCGGCAAACAACTCGAGGTATCACTACAAAACACTTTCCACTGACACCTTGATTAGATGTACTAACACTACTTCTCTTTTCTACAACCACTTGGGTGCAGCACCTAATAGCACTGTTAAGGCCAGTGGAGAGGAAGAAATCAGATGTAGGAGAATTTATAGAAAATAAAACAGTACAAGGCCTAGAGAATTGAAATAAATATAAATGAAAGTAAAAACAGGCCGTTTCTATGTTAAAATAAGTAAAGCAGCAGAGAGAGGCAGACGGAGAGAAGGTGTAACCACAACAATAGAGGAAACATGCAGAGCACACAAGCAAATGAAGAAATGAACAGCTGATATAGGAAGCGGAGGCTGAGGGACATAAAAGTGCAAATAAACATGAATAAAAAGAATTGAAGAAAGCAGAAAAGGACAAGTGAGACATAAGAAGTGGAGAGAGGAGCAGGGAGAGAAGTGTAGGTTGGAGAGATCAGAGAAAAAGCCAAGTTTCAGAAGACAAGTGGAGAAAGAGCAAAATGAGATGTTCGGCATGTAGAGAGTAAGCCTATGGGGGGAAATGACAAAAAAAGGAAGAAACAGCAGGTTCAAGCACAGGGTGAAGTTGCAGTAATGAATAGACTGGATGGGAAAAGTTGATAGTAGACCAAGAAGAGGAGGAGACCAAGTCAAAGGCAAGAAGAGAAGTGCAGCCATGAGACGCTGAAAAGTGCTGAAAAGTGCTCTAGTCAAAGCAAGGGAGGGAAAGGGTGGTTAGAAGAGACACCAGGAAAAGGTTAATTTGAAAGTGGGGAGAGATGCTTCGGACAGACAGAAGTGCTGCTCGTAATGCAAATTCGCAGGCTTATGGCAAACTCGGAACACGCCCCTCACTTATAGAAGCACACTAAAACCGGAAATGAAATAAATATAAAAATACAAAGCAACACAAAAAAATGCTTTTCTACTAATCTTCATATGCCTTTAGTCTAAAGCAAGAAAAGAAATAGTCCGAGCCAATGTAACGCATCGTTCCGAGTGGAGACACAGGGAGCCGGCTGAGGTAAGTATGGTTCTGCAGGGCAGTAGCTTGTTACTTTTGGATCTGGAATATAAAGAGCCGGAGGTTGATGTTCTTGGCAGCCAGCAGTTTGTTACATTCCACAGAGTCTATGATTGGCAGCGGCACATATTCCGTCTCATTGTTCTCATTGGTGAACACAAAGTGGTAGATGACGGGGTGTATTTTGACATCATCATAGGGACCTTTGAGCAGTAGGAAGGAACACTCCATGGGGGAGTTGATTTTGCTCTTTAGGATGAGCTGGAAGGATAGGGTACGCTTGCAAGACAAGTTGGGGTTCCTCTCCGAATCATTAACACGAGCCTTAAGAACCCAGGTCTGATTGAGAACTGTGAAGCGCGGTGTCTCGTAGTACAGACGGGTAATGAAGTCGTCGGTTCTGTAAGGGCGGAACTGCACCTCTGTACCAAATGGGCGGAAGGAAAAAAAGAGAAGAAAAAGAGAAAAACCACAGTTAGTGGGGGAACCGATCATTCCACGCACCCACTACAACACCACATTACCTGCACCGTCCGGCGTTCTGGCCGCTCCTGCATTGGTTTCCCTCACAAGGATTTATACTTTCTTAAAGAGGGGAAAGATGGACAATCTAACTTCATTTGATAAGCATGAGCAGTACATGTTTAAAAAGAGAAGTCGTTCCTGTGCGGGGTGGGAGCAAAAATACTTATCATGGATCCTAATACAAGGTGGTAGGAAACAAGACACAGAATGTGGATGGAGCAGACATTAGTCAGTCCTACAGGCTCACACTCTGGTACAACGTGACTACATGAATATAATAGCATTGCTTACATTCATTGAAGAGACTTTGTACGCCCTGACTTGGAAGACAAACAGTGAGGAATTCACTTGGTTCTTGATGGAAGCCAGGCATAGAAGCAGCAGCTCAATACAATTCTTACAACCAAGATGCCATTTTCATGCCAGTCTGATCAATTTCATTACCCACGGTACTTGACTATATAGACATGAACAGGTTTGTACAGGTGTTTCCATGCCACAGGCTCCAGTTCTCTACCAGCTGTCCTGAGTCCTGGGCACTGAGTGGACCTAAGAACTTTATTGCCCTGAGCAAACATGTGGCTTCCCTACCTACTGTCTACTGCCTTTACCCTCAACTAAATCTACAGCTACCCTACCAACTGTCCTGTGGCATTACCCTGAATTAAATCTACAGCTACCCTACCAACTGTCCTGTGGCATTACCCTGTGGCAGAGATATCCTATGGTACCACACAGAGCAGCACCCAATCTGTTGTGGCATTTCTGGAGCAGAACCTCTTGCCTACTTCTGTTCCTAGGCAACCGTAGCCAGACTGGCCAGACCAAAGAAGAACACGTTATCAGTCTGTTTATCTTGCACCCCATTAATATAATAAAGGAGAAAAAGGATGATTAGGGGCTACAGTTAGGTACAGATATCAGTACCTGGAAGAGGGATTTTGTAAGAACACACACACAGATTACTTTAAAGAATAAAGCCATTTTATTCCAGCTTGGTGATACACAGCTAATACATGCAGGTACAGGTTTTACATCCCTAACCAAAGGAACCAGTCCATCAGAATATACATGGAAGCATTTGCAAGATCACTGAGCAAGTCATGAGTTGAGAGAAAGACGGTCAAACACATTTACATACATGATTATAAGCAGAAATAATACCATGAACCCACGTGTACAGTCTCTACATCACATGCCCAATGGAAACGCTTGGCTGCCCAAATTCACAACTAGAAAATAAAGTCCATCCTAGTAAAGGGGAAGAAAGTTACAATTGCACTTGTTTTGCAGTTGAATTATGTGATAATCAGACATCCTACAAAATGAGAGGCCAAGTACTTACCTGGTAAGTTCCTAACATGGACACTGCCATCCAGTTTAAATCAATTTGCATAGCAAACACCCACCAGTCACTCAGACACATGGCTAATCATTCAATGGAAAGGAAGCTGCCATATTGCTAAAGCCAATATTACACCCTCAAGACTTAAAAGGCCAAAATGAAGATGTTTTTTCAAGGACATGTTATTCTTCGGATCAGTGACAGGCACAGCCAGCAAAGTAGAGTTTAGCTGAGAGGTTACTATTGATTGTGACGACAGGGGGACTGGGAGAAAAATGAAAACAGTGAGGTTATTTAGGAACCCTTCAGAGGCAGAAGAAGCATATTTGCTAATGGAAGGACAACTCACTCCAAAGAGAGAAAGAAACAATCCAGCAATTTCTAGCTATTCTGAGCACTCGGGCAACATATATTTCTGAGGCAGATAAAGTCATACGTTCCTAAGGAACAAGAGGAGAAAGTAGAGCAAAAGAAAGCGCCTGCAGCGCGAATAGAACCGCCCCGCGTTGGTAAATAAGCTGTAGCAATACTGATCACAAGATGAAACAATGCTGCCTTACCTCCCACCAGAAAGATCAAGATGATAGGACTTCGTAATCCAAAACTGTCGCCAATCAAGGAGAAGGGTTGGTGAAGGGAATAGGGTATTGGAGGGGCGCTCTCTTTTTTCCCCCCTTTACCCTGCATTAAATGGACACCACTCCTGCTTATACATGAGACATCTCTCTCCATCTTCTTCTGATCCTGGTTCTCAACATCAAAGAACAACAAGAACACTTTCAACCCACCCACAGCTTCCCACTGAAGGAAAGTAAATATAAACAGGTAAAACAGGAGATCTCTCCTAACAGTATCTTACACACGTACGGAGAAAGGCGAGTGATCAAGGAAGCTGATCGTGGAGGGTCACTTGGTAAAGATCAGCAGCTGATTCTCAGTGACAGCTGCCAGACTTTTGTAGGTGACCCCCTTCAATACAACAACATTGGTCAAGATGGTTTAACTACCCACAAAGTTAGCAAGCTCTTCTGGCGCACACGCTCTTCCTTAGTGTGATAATTAGATCCTTATTGGTACCTAGAAAGCACAAGAGTGATATATGCAAAACATTTTGTAGCAAGATCTCCCCCCGGTCAATGACAACAGGTAAGCGTCTGTAGTTAGCCAACATGGGGCCTTACCTGTGTAACCGATCTTCTCAAAGCTCAGCAGGCTAAAGATACTGTTGTACAACTGCATCTCTTTCTTGTGCGTTTGGTCCATCTCATCCAAGATCTCCATCAGTTCATTGCCAGTTTTAGTAGGGTGGCAGCATTCGGACTCATGTACCGTTAGCTCATGATACGGGCCCTCCCATGGGCACCCGATCCGTTTGTACTTGCACTGTGTAACTCTGTAAGAAGCAAAGGACAGGGAGTTTTAGGGGCTTGTGTTCATGCTGTGTCAGTGGGAAGCTTTTAGGTGCAGGAACTTTAGACTGGGTCAAGTTGGTCCAATTCATCTTCACTCCTCCACCCTTCCATTTCTCTATTCACCTTCACCATGTTTCACTTACACCTATTTAATCACATCCAACTGTCTCCACCCACCTTTCCATCTCAGTTGACTCATCTGTGTCTCTGACCCATTTACTTGCATACATCCTTATAGCTTCACCCATTTATGCCTTCTTCTATACACCTTGCCTTCTACTCTTAAGGTGGATTTTAAGGTGGCCGGAGACATAACAATTATAGGAAAAAGATTTTTCAAAGAAAAATCGTTTGTTTCAATACACTAGTGTAGAGCTGAATCATCAGATATACATATAGAAACAATAGAATTCTACCTGTATCTGACGATTCGAGACTGACAATGGCTGATGTTTGGGTGCCTTCCGGTCAGCCCGAACAACGAGCCGACAACATCCAAGTCTTCTGCCGATATCGGACGGCTCGTCTCCCAAAATACATGCACTGAATATAGTACGAAAATTAGTTTCGTATGATATTATTGGTGCATTTATGGTTACCTGGACCATGTATATATTCATACCTTTCCATCTGCCTTCACCATTCCATCTGTTTATAGTCATTTTTTCCCAATTCATTATCACTGATCATCTCTTTCATCCCCATCAGTTCAAACATTTCCCGTTCCTTTATTCCATCTAAGTTCAATCTTCTCCATGGACCTTTGCCTTCATCTATACTTCCTTGCCTTCCACCACCCACATATCCATCCTCACCAACAAATTCCTTTTTCTTCACTTTCTTTTCTTCCCCATTTGCACTTCTAACTTCCTTCGTTTGTCAATCACCACCTCCCTATTCATATCCACCATCTCCATCTTTCCATCCAGCTCAAACCAGCCAGTCATCTTCTGCAAATCAACCATTATTTGCCCATTTAGAATAGACTGCAGTTGTACGGGACAATACGTAGCAGCCATAAAACCTCCTGAAATAATCTTTTAGCAAGTAATAATGTTTCCAGACAGGTGTCAATATTTTTGCCTCTTTATGAAGATTAAAAACAAGCTCTCTGTACAGTTAGTGACTGTTCAGCGACTGGATGGGAAAAACAGAGATGGAATGATGCAAACAAGAGTGTATATATGTTTAGAGGCCACATTTAAAGGAAAAGCAGGAAAATACCTGCATAATCCAAATGACCTTGTAAACCTGGCGTTTATTCTGGAGGGCGAGTTATAGAGGTGAGTGTTTCTAGGCAACATATAGAAACTAGATCTCAACATGGAGGCGGCGCCATTACCTGTCCTGACACTCCTCCTTCTTGTGTCTTTCCAGCAAAGAACGGGGAAACTGTTTTAGGCAGAAGCCACAATCCGATGGCAGCTCACTGACGGCCTTCTCCACGGCCAGATTCCTGCAGCACAAACTCTTACTGATCTCACAGCGGCAGTTAGGGCACGTGGCCTGCTCTTCCTTAAGCCGAGAATCCGCCAGGAGGTGGATAAAGCAGCCGGCGCACATGAGGTGCCCATTAGTGCACTGCAGAATAGAGAAGGGAAAATAAGGGAAGTCTACTTTCCACCTCAACACCAGACATGAGAGAAGTCTCTATGGAACCACCTTAGCCTAGACAACATCAAACTGCACTGCTTGCTGGTCTGGAAGGTACCATCATAACATCTCTTCAAAAGCTTTTGCCCAGATTTAACTCTACAAACATCTAATAACTGTGCATGGGCCACTCCCAGTCAGTTGAATGAAAAGTGGTGGCCGCTGGCTTTAAGGGGGGGGGGGTATGAAGGAATATTATATTAGAACATAGAATTGTGATTTGGATAAGAGAGAGGAGCTCTCCAGTAGGGAGTTATTCCATAATACTAGACTGTAGAGAAAGATCACATTAGCTCTGCAGTGCTCGTTTTTCATTAAACTGACCCTCATGGAGATGGAGCTAACACTCTAGCCCTGCAGACTACTTTCAGCTATACCATGTATGTATTCATAGTCTCTGGTTATAATGACAAACTTATGAAAAGCCCCCCCCCCCCCCCCCCCCCCCCCCCCCCCACTGTATGTTTGAAACAGCCTAGAAAAGCTTTGCATAATGCTGGCCTGTTCCACTGTAGGTAGGGTTGTCACCTTCTCTGTAAAAAACAAACAAAAACAAACAGTTCTTTCCAACGTTTTTATCTCTGCAAGTGTAAAGTCATGCACCATACTGCCATATACATACACACACTCAATACAACACGGTCTGTCGTTCCTAATGGGAATCTTCCTTCTATAATGGCACAAATGATCAGATTAAAGGATTATACACCAGAAGGCCCCACTTTTGCAGAACGCAAGGTCTCAGCCCTCTCCTCTCATATTGAACAACAGGACCTCACTAAAGCTGCCCAAAGACATGCACATATATCCTTGTGTCCAACAAACGATCATGCAGAGCAGTCTCCTGACCTACAACTAACCATTCAGATGAAATAAAGTAGTAAAAAGAACAACTCAGAAGATGTTCTGGTCATTAATTGACAGACAGCAATTGTAGGAAAGTTATGTCCGACAAATTCAACTGACAGTCACACAGTGATATGGTCAGATAGGCAATACATGTAGAGATATTATCATTAGCCAACTGAAATCTTCTAACCTGTCCCGATCACCATAGTAAGGAAAATGTCGTGATGATCCAAACACAGTCTGAAAATCATATGAACCTTAGTTTCATACAACTTTATCTTTGTGTCTATGGCCAGCTTAACAGACCCCATGCCTGCAGCCCCCTCAGCCCACCTGTTACTGTCAGCACAGGGCCTTTATATGGTCACAGAACAACCCCTCAGTGACTTCTAATATCCTTATCATTTACAGTAGGGGGTACATTATCCCTTATAATACATGAGTGATACTCAGAGTTCCCTGTATAACTCAGCTGCAGCCTTTATATGGTTACTTCTAATAATCACATATAATACATGAGTGATACTCAGAGTTCCCTCAGCCTGCAGCCTTGTGCCTTTATATGTCACAGAACAACCCCTCAGTGACTTCTAATATCCTTATCATTTACAGTAGGGGTACATTATCCCTTATAATACATGAGTGATACTCAGAGTTCCCTGTATAACTCAGCCTGCAGGCCTTGTGCCTTTATATGGTCACAGAACAACCCCTCAGTGACTTCTAATATCCTTATCATTTACAGTAGGGGTACATTATCCCTTATAATACATGAGTGATACTCAGAGTTCCCTGTATAACTCAGCCTGCAGCCTTGTGCCTTTATATGGTCACAGAACAACCCCTCAGTGACTTCTAATATCCTTATCATTTACAGTAGGGGGTACATATCCTTATAATACATGAGTGATACTCAGAGTTCCCTGTATAACTCAGCCTGCAGCCTTGTGCCTTTATATGGTCACAGAACAACCCCTCAGTGACTTCTAATATCCTTATCATTTACAGTAGGGGGTACATTATCCCTTATAATACATGAGTGATACTCAGAGTTCCCTGTATAATCAGCCTGCAGCCTTGTGCCTTTATATGGTCACAAACAACCCCTCAGTGACGTCTAATATCCTTATCATTTACAGTAGGGGGTACATTATCCCTTATAATACATGAGTGATACTCAGAGTTCCCTGTATAACTCAGTCTGCAGCCTTGTGCCTTTATATGGTCACAAAACAACCCCTCAGTGACTTCTAATATCCTTATCATTTACAGTAGGGGGGTACATTATCCCTTATAATACATGAGTGATACTCAGAGTTCCCTGTATAACTCAGCCTGCAGCCTTGTGCCTTTATATGGTCACAGAACAACCCCTCAGTGACTTCTAATATCCTTATCATTTACAGTAGGGGGTACATTATCCCTTATAATACATGAGTGATACTCAGAGTTCCCTGTATAACTCAGCCTGCAGCCTTGTGCCTTTATATGGTCACAGAACAACCCCTCAGTGACTTCTAATATCCTTATCATTTACAGTAGGGGGGTACATTATCCCTTATAATACATGAGTGATACTCAGAATTCCCTGTATAACTCAGCCTGCAGCCTTGTGCCTTTATATGGTCACAGAACAACCCCTCAGTGACTTCTAATATCCTTATCATTTACAGTAGGGGGTACATTATCCCTTATAATACATGAGTGATACTCAGAGTTCCCTGTATAACTCAGCCTGCAGCCTTGTGCCTTTATATGGTTACAGAACAACCCCTCAGTGACTTCTAATATCCTTATCATTTACAGTAGGGGGTACATTATCCCTTATAATACATGAGTGATACTCAGAGTTCCCTGTATAACTCAGCCTGCAGCCTTGTGCCTTTATATGGTCACAGAACAACCCCTCAGTGACTTCTAATATCCTTATAATACACAAAAGCCATGAATATCCTGTAAATTATATCCTTATAAACGGTGAGTAGTGATGTCATCAGTTATAAACGGTGAGTAGTGATGTAATTTCTGTCACATGACTCACTAAAATTTGTGTATTATAATAAATAAAGTACCCCCAGTTGTAAAATATGAGGATATTAGAAGTTACCTCGGAGTTCCATGACCTGTATAAAAACACTCGGCCTTCGGCCTCCTACTTTTATATGGTCATGAAACTCCTCGGTAACTAATAATATCCTTATATTTTACAAGAGGGGGTACTTTATTCACTATATCATTTACAGTAGAGGATACACATATAAACTATGCTTCAATAAATGATATTTATTTCAGCTGAACCCATGTTCCAACCCCCCCATACGCCCTGGGGGTGCCACGTCCAGTAAATATCCCACAAAAGTTGTGCTGCTGGTGAACTACAAGTCCAAGTACCCCTATCGTTAGCCCAGTATGAATGGAAGCTGAGCAATAGGCTTCTATAAATAATCATGAAGGTACTGTCACATGACACCCCTTATACAGGGCACATCCCTAATGCCCAGGACTCACCAGGCAGCACTGCCAAAAGGTACATTTTAGTAAGTAACTTTTCAATTGGTCTTCATTAATTATTTTTTTTTATAGTTTTTGAATGATTTTCCTTCTTCTTCTGAGTCTTTCCAGCTTTCAAATGGGGGTCACTGAATGAAATGTTCTGTAAGGCTACAGATTTATTGTTACTTTTTATTCCTCCTCTTTCTATTCAGGCCTCTCCTATTCATATTCCAGTCTCTTATTCAAATCAATGTGTGGTTGCTAGGGGAATTTGGACCCTAGCAACCAGATGGCTGAAATTACAAACTGGAGAGCTGCTGAATAAAAAGCTAAATAAGTCAAAAACCACAAATAATAGTGTTGGGGTTTATATTGCGCTCATGCTTTGGGGGTGAGGGGTTGCTTCTCCCTTAAATGTCAGTGATTGAGGCAAAGTCCTGAGGTGCCTGGGAGTTCTAATCCTGAATTGTCAGCTCCATGCACCAATGTTCTGCCCCTGTGCCGGGGAACCTGACCTAAATCCTAATCCACATTCCAGTCGTTCCTAGCAGATCACATGACATGAGAGAGCAGCCAATCAGAGGGCAGCTGAGGAAAAGCAGGTTAGGGAAGGGGACGCTGCTTAGAGCCAGACAAGGGGCCCCGCAGTACAACTGGGTTTTATTTACAGGGAGGGGGAAGGGGGGCCTCCTGCTTCTCTCTAATAATCCTCCTCCCCCTGCTCATGTAACAGCCCCATAAGGGGGGGGGGGGGGCAGAAAACTGACACTTACACCTGCACTTGTGCCTCCACCCCCACAACAAACATGGAACAGGTGGGGGCTGGGAGCAAAACACTGTGTTGTGTCTATAGTTTGTGTCCCTAATATGTCTGGGCCCCTAATACTGACGGGCAGTCATACTCGGGTATTACCCCATGCCAAGGGGGGAAACATCAGATGCCAAAACGGTCACACTAACAGCTGTATATACACACAACTCCCTGCAACACTCACTATACAGGAGAAACGCCACGTGCCACCGTTATAATTGCTATTTATGGATAACAGTGAAGAGCCTCCACCAAAGAGCTTGCAATCTGAATAACAGCAAAAAAAAACCTGAAGAAAAGGCAAAACTGTCAGTCAGTATGAGAGTGCATAGTCACATGATATTGTTTGGAATCCTCCTGTATCATTGGTGTTTTGTCACGCTGCGTGTGATTGGCTCGTGCCTTCATGTCATGTGACAGTCAGACTGGGCATAAACCCCCAAGGGCAAGAGAGAGTGGACTAAACCCTGTGTTGTGTACAATTGGGGCAACTGTCACTTGTATAAGGTGACGCTAATGACATTGTTGCCTAGTGCCAGGTGTGTGCCTCTCCAACATGTGGGGCCCGAGGGCCACGTGCCTGTTACTGAGCAGGTGCAACTGCAAATGTTTCCCATTCAATGGGAGGAGGGAGGCTTTGTAGCTTTCTGTCCCCTCATTTAGACTGAGAATTTGCTGCTAATGTCCCTGTGTGTGGCCCTACAGCCCATAGCCCCCAATAACATAGAGTAAGGAGAATGCAGGAAAGTCATGATACAGGAACAGCATCACAAACATCAGCTTTTAGACTCTGTGCCAGGCACCCTCCACTTTCCATCCCTCCCACTTGCTCTGGGCCCCCAACATCATGTGACACTGAGTTAGACAAGGGCCACACAGGGAGGGGCTGCGCTGCTGAGTAATTATAACCCTGTTACGCCAGCTCTGTGCACATTAAAGGGCAAATTCAACTACGGCACCTCTATAAGGCCACACCCCTCATTCACCCAAGCCACACCCCTCATTCACCCCACCAGATACATGTCTGGGTGCAGGTCTGGACTGGGAGACAAATAGGCCCCGGCATTGCAAGTAAACAAGAGCTAAACAGTCTATGGCACCTCACAGCAGCCCCTGGGCACAGACTGGCCACAACCTCTGACTTGGAGCAAAACCAGCAATGGATGTAGCACAGCGTGGGCAGGGTCAGACTGGGGGGCATTAGGGCTGCAGTCTCAGGGCCCCCCCCGCGTATTTGCTTCTGGCCCTTCTTCAGACCAGTCAGCAGGGAGAGGAACCACTGAGTGCAGATCTGGGCCAGTCCGACCCTGAGTGTGAGGATATAATTGATCCCAATGTTATTAATAGGGAATAAAGATAAATATATAGGAAGGTCAGTGATATGATCCCAATGTTATTAATAGGGAATAAAGATAAATATATGGAGGTCAGCGATCCATGTTATTAATGGGAATAAGATAAATATATAGGGGAAGGTCAGTGATCCCAATGTTATTAATAGGGAATAAAGATAAATATATAGGAAGGTCAGTGATCCCAATGTTATTAATAGGGAATAAGATAAATATAAGGAAGGGTCAGTGATCCCAATGTTATTAATAGGGAATAAAGATAAATATATAGGAAGGTCAGTGATTCCAATGTTATTAATAGGAATAAAGATAAATATGATAGGAAGGTCAGTTGATGCCCAATTGTTGATTAATAGTGGAATAAAGATAAATATATAGGAGGATCCAGTGATTCGCAATGTTGATTATAGGAATAACAGCTAAAATAATAAATAGGAAGCGCAGTGATCCCACTGTTATTTAATAGGAGAATAAAGATAAAATAAGTAGAGGAAGGTTCAGTGATCCCAAATGTTATTAATAGGGAATAAAGAATAAATATAATAGGAAGGTCAGTGATCCCAATGTTATTAATAGGGAAGTAAAGAAAAATATATAGGATAGTCAGTAGACCCAAATGTTTATTAATAGGGAATATAATGATAAATATTATAGGAAGGTCATGTGATCCCTAATGTTATTTAATAGGGAATTATATTAGATATATGAGAAGGAAGTCAGTGATCCCAATGTTATTAATCAGGAATAAAGATAAATATACTAGTAGGTTCAAAGTGATCCCAATTGTTATTAGATAGGGAAATAAAGATGAAATATATAGGAAGGCCAGGTGATCCCAATGTTGTATTAATAGGGAATAAAGGATATAATATATAGGAAGGTCAGTGATCCCAATGTTATTAATAGGGAATAAAGATAAATATATAGGAAGGTCAGTGATCCCAATGTTATAATAGGGAATAAAGATAAATATATAGGAAGGTCAGTGATCCCAATGTTATTAATAGGGAATAAAGATAAATATATAGGAAGGTCAGTGATCCCAATGTTATTAATAGGGAATAAAGATAAAATATATAGGAAGGTCAGTGATCCCCAATGTTATTAATAGGGAATAAAGATAAATATATAGGAAGGCCAGTGATCCCAATGTTATTAATAGGGAATAAAGATAAATATATAGGAAGGTCAGTGATCCCAATGTTATTAATAGGGAATAAAGATAAATATATAGGAAGGTCAGTGATCCCAATGTTATTAATAGGGAATAAAGAGAAATATATAGGAAGGTCAGTGATCCCAATGTTATTAATAGGGAATAAAGAGAAATATATAGGAAGGTCGGTACAACCCTAGATGTGATAAATAAGAAATACTGTGTGGGCGTGTCTCCGCGGGGGCGGTACTAAGAGATCGAGGCGAGAGACTGACTCGTTGGGGAAGTGGCTGAGTGACAGTTGAGAGGAGTGTGTGGGCGGAACAAGCTGTGAGTGTAGAATGTGCCCCATGTTGGGCGGGAGCAGTTGCTATGGCTCCTCACCTGATACACAGAGGCTTTGGGCAGGTCCAGGCAGACGGTACAGCAAAGCACCGAGTACAGTCTCTCCTCCAGCCGGACACTCCCGGGCTCGGCCTCTGAGCGCAGTCGCTTCTTGGGCGGCCCGTCCGAGTCTGAGGGGAGTGACAACAGCCGAGCCGGACCCGCTCCCCCGGGGACTTCCTCCTGTCCCACTTCCGCTCCCAGACCCGCCGAGGAGGAGGCCATTGGCCCCGGTGCCTCCCGCTCTTCTGACATCTCGTTTCGTGGTCTCCGCTCAGATACCCGCAGCCGCCATCTTTCCTCCTCTCTGCAGCGGTACCGCCCCCCGCGCAACGTCACGGGCATGTGACTGACCCTGCGGAGACGCTAAAATACTCGGAAAGTCAGTGCCGCCATACTTTTGGTTGGCAGTCGCTACACTGGATCTCAACTGGATACTTGGGATGATTGACCTGTAGTGTTTGTTATTAACCTTTTATCTGCCCAAATTCATCATCTTCTTCTGCCACAAACTCACCTGCCAGTTCTCTCCCCAATTCCTCATTCCTCTTCTGCCCCAATTCAACCCCTAATTCCTCTATTATCCAAACTCAACCCCTAATTCCTCTACTCACCCCAACTCAACCCATCCTTCCTCTGTTTACCCCAACCCCTCCGTCCTCTACTCATCCAAACTCAACCCCTCCTCTACTCACCCCAACCCCTCATCCTTATATTCACCCCACTGAACCCCTCCTTCCTCTACTCACCCCTACTCAACAACTCATTCATCTACTCATCCAAACTTAACGCCCCCTTCCTTTACTCACCCCAACCCCTCCTTCCTTTACTCACCCAACTGAACCCCTCCTTCCTCTACTCACCCCAACTCAACCCCTCATTCCTCTACTCATCCAAACTCAACCCCACCTTCCTCTACTCACCCCAACTCTACCCCTCATTCCTCTACTCATCCAAACTCAACCCTCCTTCCTCTACTCACACCAACCCCTCCTTCCTCTACTCACCCCAACTCAACCCCGCATTCCTCTACTCATCCAAACTCAACCCCTCCTTCCTCTACTCACACCAACCCCTCCTTCCTCTACTCACCCCAACTCAACCCCACATTCCTCTACTCATCCAAACTCAACCCCTCCTTCCTCTACTCACACCAACTCCTCCTTCCTCTACTCACACCAACCCCTCCTTCCTCTACTCACCCCAACTCAACCCCGCATTCCTCTACTCATCCAAACTCAACCCCTCCTTCCTCTATTTACCCCAACTCAACCCCTTATTCCTCTACTCATCAAAACTCAACCCCTCCTTCCTCTACTCACCCCAACTCAACCCCTCATTCCTCTATTCATCCAAACTCAACCCATCCTTCCTCTACCCATCCCAACTCAATCCCTCATTCGTCTACTCATCCAAACTCAACCCCTCCTTCTTCTACTCACCCCAACCCCTCCATTCTCTACTTACCCAACTGAACCCTTCCTTCCTTTACTCACCCCAACTCAACCCCTCATTCCTTTACTCGTCCAAATTCAACCCCTTCTTCCTCTACTCACCAAACTGAACCCCTCCTTCCTCTACTCACCCCAACTCAACCCAACTCAACCCCTCCTTCCTCTACTCACCCAACCCCTCATCCCTCTACTCACCCAACTGAACCCTTCCTTCCCTTACTCACCCCACTGAACCCCTCCTTCCTCTACGCACCCAACCCCTCCTTCCTTTACTCACCCCAACTAGACCCCTCATTCCTCTACTCATCCAAACGTAACCCCTCCTTCCTTTACTCCCCCCAACTCAACCCGTATTCCTCTACTCATCCAAACTCAACCCATCCTTCCTCTATTTACTCCAACCCACCCTTCCTCTACTCACCCAACTCAATCCCTCATTCCTCTACTCATCCAAAATCAACCCCTCTTTCTTCTACTCACCCCAGCCCCTCCTTCGTCTACTTACCCAACTAAACCCTTCCTTCCTCTACTCATCCAAACTCGACCCCTCATTTCCTCTACTCATCCAATCTCAACCCCATCTTCCTCTACTCACCCCAACTCCTCATTCCTCTACTCACCCAACTGAACCCCTCCTCTTCTACTCACGCTACTGAACCCCTCCTTCCTCTACTCACCCCAACTCAACACTTCCTTCCTCTTCTCACCAAACTCAACCCCTCATTTCCTCTACTCATCCAATATCAACCCCTTCTTCCTCTACTCACCCCAACTCCTCATTCTTCTACTCACCCAACTTCATTCCTCTACTCACCCAACTGAACCACACCTTCCTCTACTCACCCCAACTCAACCCTTCATTCCTCTACTCATCCAAACTCAACCCCTCCTATCTCTACTCACCCCAACCTCTCATCCATCTACTCACCCAATTGAACCCTTCCTTCCCCTACTCACCCACTGAACCCTTCCTTCCTCTACTCACCCCAACTCAACCCTTCATTCCTCTACTCATCCAAACTCAACTCCTCCTACCTCTACTCACCCCACTGAACCCTTCCTTCCTCTACTCACCCCAACTCAACCCTTCATTCCTCTACTCATCCAAACTCAACCCCTCCTTCCTCTACTCACCCCAACCCATCATCCCTCTACTCACCCAACTGAACCATTCCTTCTTCTACTCACCCAACTGAACCATTCCTTCTTCTACTCACCCCAACTGAACCCCTCCTTCCTCTACTCACCCCAACTCAGCCCTCATTCCTCTACTCACCCAACTGAATCCCTCCTTCCTCTACTCACCCCAACTCAACCCCTCATTCCTCTACTCACCCCAAATGAACTCCTCATTCCTCTACCACCCCAACAGAACCTCTCATTCCTCTACTCACCCAATCCCTCATTCCTCTGCTGCCCAGGGCCAATTTGCCTGGGAACACTTGAATTTTTTCTATAACATCAGACATCAGTGCCCTATTGGGTTTTGGAGACTGAACTAGTGACATGGGGGGAAATTTGCTCCTGGTCTGTGAGACATATGAATCAAATGATTGCTTTCAGTGCTCAACATGCAGCTTGCTGGAAAAAGCTCATCACTGATTGGTTGCTAAGGGTTACTGCCTAGGTGCAGATTTACCCACTGTTTTTAATTGGGCCTCATGGCACCCTACATGTACCTGGCATAAATATGATGTTTATATACCAGTCCAGCAATAGCTGCATCATGGCATGTGTGATGTCAATTATGGGCTTCAGATGGGACTGTGAATAGTGACCCTCCCATGCAGCGCCCACTGTGGATGTGGAGAATAAGGCAATTTATTTAGAATCCAGTCACATGACTCTGCCCATCACTGCTTTAGATTTACTTTGTCTGTCCCTTAATGATAACCCAATGTTTTTTTTCTGTTACTTTAGTGTATGTGACCTGTAAGTATTCTGTAAGGAAGGGGAGGGGCCTTTAATTAGGAGGTGAGCAGAAACCTACATTCTGGGATGGCAGTGGATGTGATTTACTTAGACTTTGCTAAAGCATTTGATACAGTACCACACAGAAGGTTACTGGTTAAATGAAGGAATGTTGGCCTGGAACATATAAGACTGTTACAAGCAACTCCCAGACAATTTCAATTCGCTTTCGACAGATCCGACGTGCTACACCAAAACACAGGCGTCAAATTAAATGCAACGGAAAATAATGTAAGAACTACAAATGCCGGATCTTGTCGCAGCGTTCAACCGGCACGATACGGATGCAGACGCAGCATATTGTCGTGTCAGATGAACGCTGCAACACCATCCGACATTGCTATTGCTTACCTTATTTTTCATTGCATCAGATTTAACGCCTGTGTTTTGGCGCAGCATTTCGGATCCGCCAAAAACGCGTTGAAATCGGCTGTGTTGTCCTCTCCCTGTTCCGGTACCCTTGTCCTGGTTCCCTGCCTACTTTGTGTGGATATCCCAGTACTGACCTTCGATTCAGTGTCGGACTGGGGTACCCTCCCCCCCACGGTAAAAAATACATAGTACCATACAACACCATTGTACTTTTGATATCACATCCCTCCCCCCCTCTCAGCAAAGCTTCAGCAGAAAAATGGGAAGGTAACTATGAGATATGAGAATAACACTCAATAGTAAAAATCCCATTACAACTCCTTCAGTTACATTGAGTAGGAGAAACAACAGGCTGCCAGAAAGCAGTTCCATCCTAAAGTGCTGGCTCTTTCTGAAATCACATGACCAGGCAAAATGAGCTGAGATGCACCTACACACCAATATTACAACTAAATACACTTGCTGCTTCAGGAATGACATTTTATATTGTACAGTCAATTATTTGCAGTGTAAACAGTGTCATTTAGAAATAAAAACTACATCATAAAAATCATGACAGAATCCCATTAAAATGAACTTTTAGTATGACCCAGAGAGTGATATTGTAAGACAATTTGAAATTGGTCTTCATTTTTTATTGTATTTTTTTTTAATTACAGCACTTAGCATTTTGTTCAACTCTCCAGTTTGGAATTTCAGCACTGATCTGGTTGCTAGGGTCTGAATTCCCTTAACAACCAGGCATTGGTGTGAGTCAGAGGAAGGCAAATCATTGAAAATTTATACAAAATAAAAAATGAAGACCAATTGAAACATTGCTAAGAATTTGTCCATTACGAGGGCTTGCTCATCATACCACCACGGATTTTGTCACGTCTGCAACAACTAGCAGCATGGCCGAATAGAGCAGCCCTCGTTATATGTTATACGTCATCATTTCAGCTTTTAACGTTGTCTCTATCCCTCCGAGCCAGAGAGTTTAATAATATATTTAGTATAAAAACAAATGTGTTAGCGCAAGGGCAGGTGCATTTAGAGCGGTTACAATTATCCGGGATCCATGCAAAACTACAACTTCCAGGGTTCTGTTAGGAGCTGGATTGAGGTAAGAACTCTGGGTGATGTAGTTCAGAAACATCCAAGGGGTATGAGGTGCAAATGACTGGGCACTATCAGCTAAGGGATCGGGAATTTTACACTTGATATATGATCCAGCAACCAGTGACAGCTCCTAAACACAAACCCTCCCCTATCCCAGTGCCGGGGCAGCACAGACACTTACTCTGAGTAACTGGAATACAAATTGTTCCATTATATCCGTGTCCCCAGGACAGAAAGGCTCCGTTTGCTCTTCCTCGCTCCCCTCAACTGTCACCAGGGCAGCCATCAGGGGGGAGAGTTGTAGGGGGCCTGAGGGTAAGGGGGGCCCGGTTACCGTGCACTTTCTTGATTAGCCGGGCCCCCCTGCTTTCTGAGAGCTGCTGACTTCGGGAAGGCAGGGCGGGAGCAAAAGGGGAGGTGGCTCTGTCCATTACTTCCCCTTATTGGTCACTAAGTTTAAGTCCCGGCTGAGCTGCTCAGGGATTGGATAGCTGAGGTTTGAACTTCTCCTCCAGCTCATCCAATCACCATGCAGCTTTACCAGGACTTGAAATTCTGTGACCAATAAGGGAAGAAAATGGTGTCACTGGAAGAAGATGCAGCCACCTGTGCTCCCCTCCTCCCTTCTGTAGTTGGCAACTCACTGACAGCAGGTGGGCCCCACTAATGAAGTAAGTGCAACATGGCAGGGCGCCCCTAAAGGTAACCCTTTGTGGTCCCTGTTTTTTTAAACTTCTGGGGGGGCAAGTTTCTTTACATGGAAGTTTCAGGGGGGCCCTGGCCACCAATTTTCTTATAACGTGGGGGGGGGCCCTGGCCACCATTTTTTTTCCCATGTGGGGTCCTAGCCACAAATATTTTTTAATGGGGGGCCCTGACCACTAATATTTTTTTATTAACATGTGGGAACCCTAACCACCAAGGTTTTTGTTTTTTTTAGTGTGCAGTGGGGAGGGCGGACCTGTGGGTGGGGCTTGTGGTGGGCGTAGCCCAGGGGGCCCAGGAAATTTTTTCGTATGGGGCCCTGCGATTTCTGAAGGCGGCCCTGACTGTCGCCATCTTCCAGCTGCTGAGAACTGAGTGTAAGGCAAGAAAAGATACGAGAGGACAGCCCCCACCATTAAGCCCACACTTAACCCTCAGCTTTCACTGGCCCGTCACAAACACATTTACTCCTCCTATGGAGTAAGCCAAGAGTTAACTCTCCGTTAACCTGCACATTCCTACCTTAGCCGTCCTGACTTCTAAACACACATGACTTTGAACAATACATCAGTTTCTTGAATGAATTCCCTTTATCCAAGGGGACTCGCTGCAGGGAACGTAGAATCTTTCACGCAGACGCAGCTAATCGCCAGCAGGAATGGATTGTCAGGTCACGTGATAACAGAATCCTCAGCAGCCGCCTCGAGTCCAACCAGAGGTACTGGCAGCAGCAACTAACTGTGGGCGGGACCAAATTGACGGACATGGTCAGCGGGAGGAGGTAGACCCACTGCCAATACCAATAGAATTCTGATTTTATTGAGGCCCACACCGCAAGTGTTTGCACGGACCTCACTGTACAAAATAAATTATTTATTGAGTCATCACAAGTCACAAATTAAATAAAACAAGGGCCAAGGAGCCCATCAAGGCTGGGGCCCAACTGGTTTTTTCCCGGTACCCCGGCAGGCAAGTCCGACCCTCCTTCCATTGCTCCCTGGACTTTCCCTCTGGATTTCTGTCTCCATAAAGAGAATCACGTACCAGAGGCCTCCCCTTCAGACTAGAGGAAAAGAAGTTTCATTTAAAGGAACAGAGTAGGGGGTTCATCACAGTGAGGACAGTGAGGTTGGGGAATGCACTGCCGGGTGATGATTCAGTTAATGACTATAAGAGGGACTTGGATGATTTCTTGGACAAGCAGGGAAGAATATTATGGAATGCTGTAATGTCATTGGTCTGATAAGGGGATGGACCTGTATCCAGTATTTCTTGGTGAACCAGTCAGATTTGGAGAAAAATTAACCACATAACCTAAAGATCAATACTCTACATATATATATGTGTTTTTTCTGTGCAAACATGGGCTGCTGAGTTGTTCTCCAATACTATGGAACGGCAGAATGTTATTGGTCAGATTGGCAGGTTTATGACTGGGGTAAAAAAGATGGCAGATTGATGCTCAGCACCTTTAAAAATCCCTTAGGTCTGTTTTGTTGTTTGTCAGAATTCTGAAATCTGATTGGTCAGGTAGAATGGCAGGTCACTGTGAGTTGGATGATCGTTGCTTTGGTTGAACAAAATCATCATCATTTATTTATATAGCGCTGTCAAGATACGCAGCGCTTTAACAAAATGTAGTCGTTGAGCCCCCAGAAGATGGTCTCTGAATTTGATGTTTTCCATGTCCAAATGAATTAAACATGGTTATAAGATGTGACTCTTCAGAAAAGAAGGAGAAAATTCACTGGCACACAAGACTTCAGTAATAAACGAAAAGGTCTTGTCTTGCACTAAGCAGTCCTAATGTAAGAAACTTACCTATGCGGCGGGGACGCCCGCCGCATGGTCCTCGAGCCGGCGCTGGCGCCGGCGCCATCTTGGAATCTAGGGCGTGCGTGACGCGCCTGCGCGCCTCTTAAAGGCACAGGCACGCTGGCGCATTTGCACCAGCACATTTTTGACGCCCGTTTGGCGCGAAATTTGAACCTATTTAAGGCCCATTCTGTTTCCCAGCCAGTGCCCGTGATAGGATTTGTTTCCTGGTGCTTCTGAGCCTTAGTGCATCTGTTCTTGTTATTCTGTATCTTGATTACCCTTGTTTGACCCTGCCTGTTCCTGACTACTCTGAACTCTGTATCCTGACCCTCATCTGCCTACGACAACTCTTCCTGCTTAACCCCTTGATTGACAACCCGGTTTGACCCTTGCCTGCCTGACGATTCTGATATCCGCCTGCCTCGACCCAGCCTGTCTGACCATCCTTCTGCCTAATCCTTTTGTACCGTGACCTTCGGCCCAAAAAGACTCTGCTAACAGCCGTGCCCCTTCGCCAGCCAGAACATCTCGTCTTGTACCCCTCGTTAAGTCCAGGTGGCACCCAAGTAAGCTGAGGGCTCCTCCTCCCGAAGCCCAACGGTGGTCACACTACTGGTGAAGCTGAGTCCAGGGTGCTTGGCATTTGTTCTGGTATCGGGTGCCGGCCGTGACACCTGTGTGCCGGTGAATTTTCTCCTTGGATTCTTTGGAGGGTGCTGAAACCTCCATCACGGTGCACCAAGCTTATCTTACTGGGTGAGGTATAGGTGCGGTCACTCCACATGTTTCTGTGACTCTTCAGAAATGCCCTTTATATCCAGGAGCATTGCAGGAGGGGCCCTGTGTGTTTTCAACCAAAAGTTCTTGTTGACCTCATCATGGATGAGAAGTCCTGTCCCTGAGAAGTTCTCTTCAGGCATTCCGTGTCCCAACACATGAAGAACACACACACAGATGTGTCACTTCTAGTTCTTGGCAGGAGCTGATGGAGTTAACAGTGACAAAGTCTCCTCCCTCCTGAGCTCAGAGACAACAATGCAGCCGCTCCTGTCGCTTCCTGACAACAGAGATCCTTTCACTTTCATTTCTTGGAGCTTTCTATGATGGCGACCGCAATGAGTGCTGAATTGACCTGCTCTGTGTGTCTGGAGCTCTATAAGAATGCCATGATGCTGGAATGTGGCCATAGCTTCTGTCAGAGCTGCATTGAGGAGGTCTTAAAAAGCCAAGATGGACCTGCAGTCTATACCTGCCCTCAGTGTAGGAGAACATTCCATGAGAGGCCTTCACCCAAGAGGAACCTTGTAGTGTGTAGCTTAGCTGAGCATTTCTTTTCCACTCACCCTGAGCAGGACGGGACCAGGATCTTCTGCACCTACTGTGTCCTCTCTCCTGTACCTGCTGTTAGATCCTGTCTCCTGTGTGAGGCTTCTCTGTGTGATACCCACCTGAGGGTCCACAGCAAGTCAGCAGAACATGTACTGACCCAACCCACCGACTCCTTTGCGAAGACCAAATGTTTGCAACACAAGAAGCTTCTGGAGTATTACTGCTGTGAGGACTCTGTCTGTATCTGTGTGTCCTGTTACATGGTTGGAGAGCACAGGGGCCACAGGGTGGAGCTGCTGAGTGAGGCCTCTGAGAAGAAGAAAGAGACACTGAGAAAAGTTGTGGAGAAACTGAGGCCAGAGAGAGAGGAGACTGAGAGAGGAGCCCAGAGACTGCAGGAGCGCAGGAGAGAAGTGGCAGAAAAAGCAGCCGGTGAGACAGAGAGAGTCACTGCCCTGTTTAGAGACATCAGGGAACAGCTGGAAGCCCTAGAGAAGCGACTCCTGAGTGACATCTCCAGCCAGAAAGAGAAGCTCTCACTCACACTCACTGATCTGATGGAGCAGCTGGAAATAAAGAAGGACGAGCTGTCCAGGAAGATCCGTCACATTGAGGAGCTGTGCAACATGGCAGATCCACTCACTGTCCTACAGGAACGGGAATCACATGGAGCTGCAGATAATGAGGGGGGCAGAGAGGGACATGATATAAAGGTCCCTGCTGTAGGGGATCTGGATGTGGATCTGATCTCAGAGACATTACTCACAGGCTTAGCTGCCATTGTGACTGGGGTAAATACAAAATTAGCCCATCATTTGGGTACATCAACCAGTGGAGGAGAAGGCTCAGAACTTTTTGTGTCATTGATAAAAACAATACCAAGTATTTCCCCATTAAATTCTATTACTAACAGTAGATTTGACCCTGTGTATGGGCAGGAGGCTACAGACCTGTTACTGGATATAAACACGGCTCATAATAATGTATCTGTATCAGGGGACAGGAAATCTGCTTCCTACTCACCCACAGACCCGCGTTGCCCACAATCCCCAAAGTTTATTAAGGATTGGGCTCAGGCTTTGAGCAGCAGGAGTTTCCCCTCGGGGCGACATTACTGGGATGTAGAGGTCAGTGGCTCTAAGTTGTGGGGGGTGGGAGTAACGTATGCCAATATAGGGGGAGCAGGGGAGCAGCCCAACATCGGACTAAATAGCAAATCCTGGGCTTTGATCCGGAGGGACAATAATTATATTGCAGTTCGGGAATCTAAGGGGTTCAGTGTAGCCTACGCCCCTTTCTGCAGGAGAATCAGGGTCTCACTGGACTACGAGGCCGGACGTCTGTCCTTTTATCATCTGAGTGACCCCATTAAGCACCTGTTCTCCTTCACTGCCACCTTCACTGAGCCCCTCCGTGCTGCTCTGTCTATAGGGGAGGGGAGGCTGACATTCCTTACTTAGGGAATTCCGCAGGGCACGGCAGTTGAGTTGCATCTCTTTTATACAATTTATACAATAACTTTACTTTTGGCAACACTGGGAATAAAACAAATGTGTTATATTGACTGAAATGAATCATTATACTTTGTACCACTTCATTCCTATAGACAATCATTCTGCCAAAAATGTCTGATTCCAACACTACATACAATATAATCACAAATTGCCAGAAATAGAGAGTTGGCAGTTTACAATGTCCTGGCAGCCCCCGCAGCTAAATTCTTTGGTGAAAATAAAAGTAATAAGCTAAATAACTTCAGTCAGAGTTTGACTTTCCCTTTAAATAATCTCAATAATCTTCTCATGTAGGTGATTTTATATCAGACATTTGAGGAATTTGATTGGCAGTTTCTTGATTTACTGATATTCTTTTATAAATCTTTATATTGTGATTGTCAAATGTGAACTGTGTCATTATTTCAGTTATAAAATGTCCTTAAATAATCAATAACATTTTATATATTGATATATTTGTGATTTTACTGTACATCTCACAGACCTTATATAAATATTCAATATACATACAGGAATAAGTATATTTTTATTTACTATTCAGTGTTTCCATAACCTTGTTATGAGCTACTGTTACCCCAATGTTTCCTTGTGTTTATTTGTGCCCTGGGTACCCCTGGAACTATAGCAGGGTGACACCCCAATGTTTCTATATATCTGTAACCTTGTTATGAGCTAAGGGGGCCCAGTCTGAAGGTCAGTTAGGGGGAGATTTGGGGTGAGTGCTTATTTGTACCCTGGGTACCCTGGAACTATAGCAGGGTGGACACCCCAATGCTTCTATATATCTGTAACCTTGTTATGAGCTAAGGGGGCCCAGTCTGAAGGTCAGTTAGGGGGAGATTTGGGGTGAGTGTTTATTTGTACCCTGGGTACCCCTGGAACTATAGCAGGGTGACACCCCAATGCTTCTATATATCTGTAACCTTGTTATGAGCTAAGGGGCCCAGTCTGAAGGTCAGTTAGGGGGAGATTTGGGGTGAGTGTTTATTTGTACCCTGGGTACCCCTGGAACTATAGCAGGGTGACACCCCAATGTTTCTATATATCTGTAACCTTGTTATGAGCTAAGGGGGCCCAGTCTGAAGGTCAGTTAGAGGGAGATTTGGGGTGAGTGTTTATTTGTGCCCTGGGTACCCCTGGAACTATAGCAGGGTGACTGTTACCCCAATGTTTCTATATATCTGTAACCTTGTTATGAGCTAAGGGGACCCAGTCTGAAGGTCAGTTAGGGGGAGATTTGGGGTGAGTGATTATTTGTACCCTGGGTACCCCTGGAACTATAGCAGGGTGACACCCCAATGTTTCTATATATCTGTAACCTTGTTATGAGCTAAGGGGGCCCAGTCTGAAGGTCAGTTAGAGGGAGATTTGGGGTGAGTGTTTATTTGTGCCCTGGGTACCCCTGGAACTATAGCAGGGTGACTGTTACCCCAATGTTTCTATATATCTGTAACCTTGTTATGAGCTAAGGGGGCCCAGTCTGAAGGTCAGTTAGGGGGAGATTTGGGGTGATTGATTTGTTGTATTCCTCAGCATTTTCATTAGACTCTGGGAATCAACTTTCCTACCCACAATCTGGCTTGGAATGATCTATGCATCTCATTTTATCTATTGTAGCAGATATTGTATTAAATCAAATCATGGGGACACATCCAGAACAGCATGGGGAACTGGTTTTGGGATGTTTGCCCAAGGGTATGGTGGAGTTTCACAGCTAGGCTTCCTGGCCAATCACAGCAGAGCATGGGCACCTCCACCTTTTTGGTTCCTGGCATATACATAAAATCCTTGCCCTAGATTGCAGCAAGTAATTCAGCCATCACAGGCGCACTGAGCATGCTGGGACACCAGGAAATGAAGTGTCTTGTCCAACATCACAAGGAGTTGCCACAGGGAATTGATCCAGGGCATCTGACATTAGATTCCTTTTCAAAGGCTGGTCACTCAAGTGTAAGGATGATAAGGAAAAAAGAGCGAGAGGGAGCATGATGAGGGAGAAGGAATGATGATGGAGGAGTGGGGATGATGAGGGAGAAGGAATGAAGATGATGGAGGAGTGGGGATGATGAGGGAGAAGGAATGATGATGATGGAGGAGTGGGGATGATGAGGGAGAAGGAATGAAGATGATGATGATGGAGGAGTGGGGATGATGTCAGAGAAGGAATGGGGATGATAAAGGAGCAGCTTCATATATTTATCTTTTTGGAATGAGGCAAAGAGAGTTGTTAGTAAAGGTCAGACTATTGGGTAGAGAAAGCGTAACAAGTCCCTGGTCTCAGTACAGAGAGCACTTACCTGCCCCTGAGTCACATGTGGGACAGAATGTGGGAGTCACATTGCATTATGGGTGCAGGTGGGTGATCTGGGCTCTGTTGTCTCTCTGTACTTGTGAGGGATCAGTTGCCCAAATGGTAAGAGAGGGAGGAGCCTATGACAGATGTTACTGGGGTACCTTTCATACTTAGTACGAGGTTACATGGGTATTACTTACAATAATCTGGTACCACTATGATATTTGCTCCATTTTGTGCCAATGTCTATGTGACCTAATGGGAAGTTGAGTTCATTGAGTGTTTTATTGATGATGTGGATTTGGGACGGGGCAGTGGGGGGCAGGGGGTGCTCAGTTCATGGAACATAATTATAACCAATCACATAACAGTGACACACAGGGGCCCAGAGAGGGAGGGTGGGCGGACACTTCCACAAATGTGGCTGAAAATGATGCTGACAAAATAGTCCCAGTGCTGCAGGATACAGTGAGGTGAGTAAATAGTCAGGTACTTGTGCCTTGTTACTCCCAGTATTAACTGTACCCCATGGAGAAGTGGAGGTGCCGGTCGGGAGTTGATATCACTTTGTGCCAATCAACAGTCAGTCCAGGCCCAGGGAAGTGTGGGTGCTGGGAGTTGGAGCGTTACCATTTGGGTGACCAGCCATCCAGTTACAGAAGATGAATAATTCAACACTGCAGAGAGAGTATTGGGGGGCTAGGGGGGGCCCTTTGTATGTGTGAGGGTAAATAGGGCAGATTTGCCAGGGGGAGGGGCAGTAGAGTAACAGCACACGGGATATTGAGCCCCACTTACTATATAAAGGGAGACTGCAGTTATTTGTATTATTCTATTAGTATTAATGACAGTCCCGTATGTAAATGACAGATACACTGACAGGTGGGGAACAACATCCCATTATTGGGGGGTAACGTCTGTGTCTGTTTCTTGGCACAGCCCCCATTGCAGGTTCTATAAAGTAAAGTTTATTATTGGGCCTTTTATCATTTCTTCCCAGTTGGTTGGGCCAGTGTTTGGGCAGCATGTGTAAGATGGGGGTTATGTGTAAGATGGGGGTTCAGTGTAAGATGGGGGTTCAGTGTATGATGGGGGTTCAGTGTATGATGGGGGTTCTGTGTATGATGGGGGTTATGTGTATGATGGGGGTTCTGTGTATGATGGGGGTTCCGTGTATGATGGGGGTTCTGTGTATGATGGGGGTTCCGTGTATGATGGGGGTTCTGTGTATGATGGGGGTTCAGTGTATGATGGGGGTTCTGTGTATGATGGGGGTTCAGTGTATGATGGGGGTTCCATGTATGATGGGGGTTCCGTGTAAGATGGGGGTTATGTGTATGATGGGGGTTCTGTGTATGATGGGGGTTCCGTGTATGATGGGGGTTCTGTGTATGATGGGGGTTCAGTGTATGATGGGGGTTCTGTATATGATGGGGGTTCCATGTATGATGGGGGTTCTGTGTACGATGGGTGTTCTGTGTATGATGGGGGTTCCGTGTATGATGGGGGTTCAGTGTATGATGGGGGTTCCATGTATGATGGGGGTTCTGTGTACGATGGGTGTTCTGTATATGATGGGGGTTCCATGTATGATGGGGGTTCCATGTATGATGGGGGTTCTGTGTACGATGGGTGTTCTGTGTATGATGGTGGTTCCTTGTATGATGGTGGTTGCGTGTATGATGGGGGTTCCGTGTATGATGGGGGTTCCGTGTATGATGGGGGTTCCGTGTATGATGGGGGTTCCGTGTATGATGGCTGCTTATAACTGATGTGGGTGAAGGAATTTTTTGGTTCTGAGTCAGTAATTTCCATGCACAGAATCTGGTTTTGTATCAGCAGGTGTGGGTGCAGGTGTGGGTGCAGGTGTGGGTGCATGGGTGCATGGGTGCTGTAGTCAGCTGCACTGCTGGGTGATGTACAATATGTGACCCGGGTGCTGCTGTTGATCCGTTTCTGGTTTTCCAATAGTTAGAGCTTCTGGCCTGTTCCAGCATGGGCTGCACTGGTGACTTGGGGATACAGATTTAGGGGGTTCCAGAGTCGCTAGTGTTACTTTGGCAATTGAAAGTGAAGATTCCCCTGCAGTTCATTCCTGTCTGGCGCAACTTCGTTAGGGGTCTTCACTCAGGCTAATTTACATACAGTGGGAAATAATAAAGTGCAATGGACGTATATGTTGCAGCAAATACATTACATTACACAAGTCCAGGGAACCTTAATAAAGACAATAGTTGTTATATTGCCCTACACATGAGCCCACTGTATAGTTTATGTTCCTTATGTTAGAGAATGTAGGGGGGACCCAGTTACCCAAAAAAAATGAAGGACTTTTGCAGCCTGTCACTCTGAAAAAGGAAAAGACCCCAGTGTTTTTAGGGAAACTTTTTCCACTAAAAAATAAGATGTAAGTGACAGAAGACTGAGGAAGATCCTTTCACTCCAGTGAACTTCTTCTGTCTGAGCTGCTGACGGCAAGTCTGGCGAAAGAGGGAACGTTCAGTAAAATCCGCATTTCATTTTCGGAGTAACGACCATTCGCCAGAGCGAAAATTCGTCTGCCGATAGATTGTGAATGAGCGCTAGTGTCTGTGTCTCTCGCTAGCGAAGTTACGCCTGCGCCGTTAGTAAATTTTCGATGTAACAATAGCGAATTGACGCTAGCGTTAACCACTTCACCCTCAGGATAATCTGCCCCTTAGTTTCTTAACATTTTGCCCCAGTGCTTTTCATCAGCAGCAAGTTTGGTTGATCCGCTGCTGATCTCTGGTTGGTATTGGGGTGTGGCTATTGTCAGTATTGGGGTGTGGCTATTGTCAGTATGGGGGTGTGGCTATTGTCAGTATGGGGGTGTGGCTATTGTCAGTATGGGGGTGTGACTATTGTCAGTATTGGGGTGTGGCTATTGTCACATGTCAGTCCACAGTGCCCCACCCCAAGTGATTAAAGGGATTGTTCCCCTTTAAATTAACTGTTAGTATGAAATAGAGAGGCATATTTTGAGCCAATTTGCAATTGGTTTTCATTTTTTAACATTTGTGGTTTTTGACTTATTTAGCTTTTTATTCAACTCTTGAGTTTGGAATTCCAGCAGTCTGGTTGCTAGGGTCTAAACTGTCCTAGTAACAGGCAGTGGTTTGCACGAGAGACTGCAATATGATTAGGAAAGAGCCTGAATCAAAAGAGAAGTCATAAATGTAATAATAGTTTTTTGGCTGCCGGAGTAGAGACTAAATTAACCCTTTCCTGTCTCTGACATGTATTTCTTTCTTACAATTTCATGGTAGAAGCCATTTCTGTGCTCAAGAACAAGGGAAGAGACCACCCAGACCAGGGCCCCCCGGGAATTTCCGGGCTCCCGACAGGCCAGTCCCACCGTTATAACCAGTACAACTCAAACCCTTCAGAGTCATCTTCATTTTGTGAATGTAGCCCAGGAGCTGACACTCTACATTGCCCCACACATCCCACCAATCCTTTTTGAAGCCCCATTCCTAATGGACCAACTGCACTGCTGTGTATTCCTGCAAACTGCGTTACTTTCAGGGGCCGGCCCAGCTCACAGCCCATTATATATATAATATTGTCCATAGCCCCAACCCCAACTGGGACTCACACAAACACACTGCACTGAGAACAAAACTAACACTAACCAGACAGATTTCATTATCTTCAGGATTCACTGTTACTGTCCCTTTAAGACCAGACCAGTCTACTGCACTTGATGATGGGGGTGCACTTGTACTGGCCACGGGGCAACTGATTCAGAACATTTGGCACATGAATTCAACCCAAATACTGTCCTGCACTCGAAAACAACTCCTCCCTCAGTACTGACCAGTGTCATTCAATAAGGAGCCGACCCACAGAGAATTAAAGGGCAACTTTACCCAAACACTTTGTTGCCTAACTTCCCAATATCCATTCATTCCTCATTCTCTGCACTGCTGCCTCCGACTCCTGATACAACTTCCCAATATCCATTCATTCCTCATTCT
Source organism: Xenopus laevis (assembly GCF_017654675.1). NCBI lineage: Eukaryota > Metazoa > Chordata > Amphibia > Anura > Pipidae > Xenopus > Xenopus laevis. The sequence continues at coordinate 162,696,384 of NC_054381.1, forward strand.
CACTGGGTTTATAGTCTGTGTAACTGTCATTGTGTCTGTCCCTTTCTCTTCTCTGCACTGCTGCTTCTGACTCCTGATACAACTTCCCAATATCCATTCATTCCTCATTCTCACTGGGTTTATAGTTCTGTGTAACTGTCATTGTGTCTGTCCCTTTCTCTGCACTGCTGCCTCTGACTCCTGATACAACTTCCCAATATCCATTCATTCCTCATTCTCACTGGGTTTATAGTTCTGTGTAACTGTCATTGTGTCTGTCCCTTTCTCTTCTCTGCACTGCTGCTTCTGACTCCTGATACAACTTCCCAATATCCATTCATTCCTCATTCTCACTGGGTTTATAGTTCTGTGTAACTGTCATTTTGTCTGTCCCTTTCTCTGCACTGCTGCTTCTGACTCCTGATACAACTTCCCAATATCCATTCATTCCTCATTCTCACTGGGTTTATAGTTCTGTGTAACTGTCATTGTGTCTGTCCCTTTCTCTTCTCTGCACTGCTGCTTCTGACTCCTGATACAACTTCCCAATATCATTCATTCCTCATTCTCACTGGGTTTATAGTTCTGTGTAACTGTCATTGTGTCTGTCCCTTTCTTTCTCTGCACTGCTGCTTCTGACTCCTGATACAACTTCCCAATATCCATTCATTCCTCATTCTCATGGGTTTTATAGTTCTGTGTAACTGTCATTGTGCCTGTCCCTTTCTCTGCACTGCTGCCTCTGACTCCTGATACAACTTCCCAATATCCATTCATTCCTCATTCTCACTGGGTTATAGTTCTGTGTAACTGTCATTGGTCTGTCCTTTCTCTTCTCTGCACTGCTGCTTCTGACTCCTGATACAACTTCCAATATCCATTCATTCCTCATTCTCACTGGGTTTATAGTTCTGTGTAACTGTCATTTTGTCTGTCCCTTTCTCTGCACTGCTGCTTCTGACTCCTGATACAACTTCCCAATATCCATTCATTCCTCATTCTCACTGGGTTTATAGTTCTGTGTAACTGTCATGTGTCTGTCTCTTTCTCTGCACTGCTGCTTCTGACTCCTGATACAACTTCCCAATATCCATTCATTCCTCATTCTCACTGGGTTATAATTCTGTGTAACTGTCATTTTGTCTGTCCCTTTCTCTGCACTGCTGCTTCTGACTCCTGATACAACTTCCCAATATCCATTCATTCCTCATTCTCACTGGGTTTATAGTTCTGTGTAACTGTCATTGTGTCTGTCTCTTTCTTGCACTGCTGCTTCTGACTCCTGATACAACTTCCCAATATCCATTCATTCCTCATTCTCACTGGGTTTATAGTTCTGTGTAACTGTCATTGTGTCTGTCCCTTTCTCTTCTTCTGCACTGCTGCTTCTGACTCCTGATACAACTTCCCAATATCCATTCATTCCTCATTCTCACTGGTTATAGTTCTGTGTCACTGTCATTGTGTCTGTCCCTTTCTCTTCTCTGCACTGCTGCTTCTGACTCCTGATACAACTCCAATATCCATTCATTCCTCATTCTCACTGGGTTTGTAGTTCTGTGTAACTGTCATTGTGTCTGTCCCTTTCTCTTCTCTGCACTGCTGCTTCTGACTCCTGATACAACTTCCCAATATCCATTCATTCTCATTCTCACTGGTGTTTATAGTTCTGTGTAACTGTCATTGTGTCTGTCCCTTCTCTTCTCTGCACTGCTGCTTCTGACTCCTGATACAACTTCCCAATATCCATTCATTCCTCATTCTCACTGGGTTTATAATTCTGTGTAACTGTCATTGTGTCTGTCCCTTTCTCTTCTCTGCACTGCTGCTTCTGACTCCTGATACAACTTCCCAATATCCATTCATTCCTCATTCTCACTGGGTTTATATTCTGTGTAACTGTCATTGTGTCTGTCCCTTTCTCTGCAACTGCTGCCTCTGACTGCTGATACAACTTCCCAATATCCATTCATTCCTCATTCTCACTGGGTTTATAGTTCTGTGTAACTGTCATTGTGTCTGTCCTTTCTCTGCACTGCTGCTTCTGACTCCTGATACAACTTCCAATATCCATTCATTCCTCATTCTCACTGGGTTTATAGTTCTGTGTAACTGTCATTGTGTCTGTCCCTTTCTCTTCTCTGCACTGCTGCTTCTGACTCCTGATACAACTTCCCAATATCCATTCATTCCTCATTCTCACTGGTTTATAGTTCTGTGTAACTGTCATTGTGTCTGTCCCTTTCTCTGCACTGCTGCTTCTGACTCCTGATACAATTCCCAATATCCATTCATTCCTCATTCTCACTGGGTTATAGTTCTGTGTAACTGTCATTGTGTCTGTCCCTTTCTCTGCACTGCTGCTTCTGACTCCTGATACAACTTCCCAATATCCATTCACTTCCTCATTCTCACTGGTTTATAGTTCTGTGTAACTGTCATTGTGTCTGTCCTTTCTCTGCACTGCTGCTTCTGACTCTGATACAACTTCCATATCCATCATTCCTCATTCTCACTGGTTTATAGTTCTGTGTAACTGTCATTGTGTCTGTCCCTTTCTCTGCACTGCTGCCTCTGACTCCTGATAAACTTCCAATCCATTCATTCCTCATTCTCACTGGGTTTATAGTTCTGTGTAACTGTCATTGTGTCTGTCCCTTTCTCTGCACTGCTGCTTCTGACTCCTGATACAACTTCCCAATATCCATTCATTCCTCATTCTCACGGGGTTTATAGTTCTGTGTAACTGTCATTGTGTCTGTCCCTTTCTCTGCACTGCTGCTTCTGACTCCTGATACAACCTTCCCAATATCCATTCATTCCTCATTCTCACTGGGTTTATAGTTCTGTGTAACTGTCATTGTGTCTGTCCCTTTCTCTGCACTGCTGCCTCTGACTCCTGATACAACTTCCCATATACCATTCATTCCTCATTCTCACTGGGTTTATAGTTCTGTGTAACTGTCATTGTGCTGTCCCTTTCTCTGCACTGCTGCTTCTGACTCCTGATACAACTTCCCAATACCATTCATTCCTCATTCTCACTGGGTTTATAGTTCTGTGTAACTGTCATTGTGTCTGTCCCTTTCTCTGCACTGCTGCTTCTGACTCCTGATACAACTTCCCAATATCCATTCATTCCTCATTCTCACTGGGTTTATAGTTCTGTGTAACTGTCATTTGTGTCTGTCCCTTTCTCTGCACTGCTGCTTCTGACTCCTGATACAACTTCCCAAATTCCATTCATTCCTCATTCTCACTGGGTTTATAGTTTCTGTGTAACTGTCATTGTGTCTGTCCCTTTCTCTGCACTGCTGCTTCTGACTCCTGATACAGTTTCCCCAATATCCATTCATTCCTCATTCTCACTGGGTTTATAGTTCTGTGTAACTGTCATTGTGTCTGTCCCTTTCTCTTCTTTTGCACTGCTGCTTCTGACTCCTGATACAATTTCCCCAATATCCATTCATTCCTCATTCTCACTGGTTTATAGTTCTGTGTAACTGTCATTGTGTCTTTTCTTTCTCTGCACTGCTCCCTTCTGACTCCTGATACAACTTCCCAATATCCATTCATTCCTCATTCTCACTGGGTTTATAGTTCTGTGTAACTGTCATTGTGTCTGTCCCTTTCTCTGCACTGCTGCTTCTGACTCCTGATACAGCTTCCCAATATCCATTCATTCCTCATTCTCACTGTGTTTATAGTTCTGTGTAACTGTCATTGCAGGGCTGTTAATCAGCTAACGTCTACTTTGTTTCATGAGTTAGAAGCAGCAATACAGAGAACAAGTGTTTATGTGGAGTTTCCTTTTAAATGAATTGGCTTTTGAACTTGGGTGTTTAACTCTGTAATTCCCTTGGGGCGGAGCTACTGGCACAAGCCTGGATTGGCTGGAATGGACTGACAAACACACACAAATAAATTAGAATATTTAATATAGAAATAAACCTTCATCTCTCAATGGAAACAGATTGAGCTGAGCTGCACGAGGGGAGCTAAATCTTCTTACTCCCAAAACTATCATCACTTCCTGGGGCCCCCAGGAGCCACTGCGCAGGTTAATAAATGGAATGAACAGAAAGAGTTAAAGGGTCGGACTGGGATTTTTCTTTTGAAATCCATAATTGATCAAGGCACAGAATTCAATGGCGGGTTGAGCTGCTTGTGGTCGGCTGGAGTCGGGCCCTAAGTCAGCGCACGGGGCCAGCCAATAGAAGCAGAGGATTATGGGCTGAATAAATCCATTCGACTGGGAGGAAGGGGGCGCTGATGGATCTGTCACTATATAAAAATTTTTCTATCGGTGACCTCAGGTTCTATTGGAAAAAGAATAAAGTGGGGGGAGAATAAGTTACTTGACAGGGAGAATTAGGGCAAAAAGGGAGGTGAAGAGGATGGAGAAGGGGGAGGGAAATGGGGGGAGGAGACACACTGGGGGGAGGGAAACAGTGAGGAGGAGAGAATAGGAGAATGGGGGGACCAGCAGCTGAACACAAGTTGATGGTTAGAAATGCGTATGGGGGTGAGAATAGAGTGCAGCTCATTTCCCTTGGCTTTTCTTACAGGAAAGATAGAGTTAAATTCAGCTGGAAGCTTCATTCGGAATAAAAAGGCAGAGAAAAAACTCTACGGATCCGACAGTTTGCGTGAATCTAAAGGACCAGAAAATTTTCAGAACCCCATGTCACGGGGCTCATTAACTCTGCGTTGGAATTGGGGGGAAAAACGGATTCCCTGCAACCAACGTTCAATTTAGTTGGTCCCTAGGCGCGTGAAGTCCGCAGGTTGAACTGGATTGGTTCCCGCCGTCTCCAGACCCTCGGGCATCGTGCAATAAATGTTTCACCCTCGTCGTACTTGGTAATTATCGCCCCGGAAAACCCGGGCACGTTCTTATCATCCAGACCTACAAACAACATAGAAACCACCCATCACCCTCAGTGCCTCCCTCCTGTTTCACCCTGCAGTGGAGGGCAAGACTGGGGGGGTACCACAATGAGCGGGCAGGAGGGGAGGAGCAAAAGGGGGCCACTGAACCAGGTCCATACCGAAAGTAAAATATTTTTCAAGTTTTTGATAATTCATCAAGGAAGGGAATTTGATGCAGTGTTTTAGGGTGGCTGGATGTGTTAGTGGTGCTAAAAAGAACAGGAGAGGTTGCCAGTGGGGGAGAATTGTTTTAGTCCCCCCCCCCTGTCCCCGGAACCTCCCCCAACCCCCTCCCCTAATTAAACCCCTTTTTATTTCAAGAATGTCACTCTGTTCAGATGTATAATCTGGCCAATGGGACGGGGCGTTTCACTGGACACACCCTCACTGGATGGACTATTCTGATGAGGGAGGGGCTAAATACTTTATTCCCAGTTCTCAAGCCAATGAGATGGAGGGTTTCACTGGGCACTCCCTCAGATGGACTTTGCTGAGCTAGGACAGTGATGGGGACCCCAAGCTAAGGAAACGGGGGTACCCAGACACTGTAGAAGGATTAGAGCTTATAGTACAGTGTGATTGGTCGGGTCCCTGTGGGGCTGAGCAGGAAGAGCTCTGGGGGCCAAAGTTGGGAATAACAGTATCACCTGATTCTTCTTAAAAGGGGCCAGGAGTTATTCATTTCATTCAGCCCATTCCCTAATGAACAACAATGAAAATAAAGAGAATTCTTACCTGACATTTGTCCCCTTAAACTTCCAACACCGCGGTGAATTATTTTGTGAGCTTGATGTGTCCGTTCCGCACCTTCCCAGAAACAAAACAAATTCACCCCATATGCCCCAGGCCAGAGCCATGAATACCCCAATGCCCACTAATAAAACCCCTGCTCCCCCAAGGTAGTGTAAATCCTGATCCTCACCGGTCAGTGTTAATCCCTGCATCCCACGGCTCTGTTAACTCCCTGATTCCTCAACGGCTATGAATCCCTGCATCCTCCAACGCTCAGTGTTAATCCTGCATCCCCACCCGGTCAGTGAATTCCCTGCTCCTCCACGCTCTGTTAAATCCTGCACCTAACGGCTCTTATAAACTCCCTGATCCTCACCGCTCAGTATAAACTCCTGCATCCTCAAGGGTCGTGTAAACTCCCTGCATCTCCAACAGTTCGTATAAATCCCGATCCTACAGGGCTCAGTATAAACTCCCTGCATCCTCCAAACTCATTAAATCCCGATCCTCCACGGCCCCTAAAACTCCCTGATTCACCGCTACATAAAACCCCTGCTCTCCCGCGGTCCTGTCTCCCTGCATTCAAGGGCTAATATAAACTCCCTGCATCCTCCAACAGCCAAGATAAATCCCTGATCCTCCCGGTACTAAACTCCTGCCCTCACACGGCTCACTATAAACTTGAACCTCCACGTAACTATAAAATCCCTCATTCACAGGGTCACTATAAACTCCTTGCATCCTCAAGCGGCTCATGTAAACCCCTGCATCCCACACGGTAACTAAAAATCCCTGATTCAACGGTAATATAATCCCGCTCCTCCACGGGTATAAAACTCCTTCCCTCACGCGGCTCATATAAATCCCTGCTCCTCCCCCACGGCTAACTATAAATCCCCTGCCTCACAGGGCTAACTATAAACTCCCGCATCCCACACAGCTCAGATAAATCCCTGCATCCTCAGGCTCATAAAAACTCCCTGCATCCTCACAGGTCACTATAAACTCCCTGATCCTCACACGGTCACAATATTATCCCTGATCCTAACACTAGTATAAAACTCCCTGCATCCTCACAGGGCTCACTATAAACTCCTGCATCCTCACAGGGCTAACTATAAACTCCCTGCATCCTCACAGGGCTCACTATAAACTCCCTGCATCCTCACAGGGCTAACTATAAACTCCCTGCATCCTCACACAGCTCAGTATAAACTCCCTGCATCCTCACACGGCTCACTATAAACTCCCTGCATCCTCACACGGCTAACTATAAACTCCCTGCATCCTCACAGGCTAACTATAAACTCCCTGCATCCTCACAGGGCTCACTATAAACTCCCTGCATCCTCACAGGCTAACTATAACTCCCTGCATCCTCACAGGGCTCACTATAAACTCCCTGCATCCTCACACAGCTCACTATAAACTCCCTGCATCCTCACGCGGCTCACTGTAAACTCCCTGCATCCTCACAGGGCTCACTATAAACTCCCTGCATCCTCACACAGCTCAGTATAAACTCACTGCATCCTCATACGGCTCACTATAAACTCCCTGCATCCTCACAGAGCTCAGTATAAACTCCCTGCATCCTCACAGAGCTCAGTATAAACTCCCTGCATCCTCACACGCCTCACAATAAACTCCCTGCATCCTCACAGGGCTCACTATAAACTCCCTGCATCCTCACAGGGCTCACTATAAACTCCCTGCATCCTCACAGGGCTCACTATAAACTCCCTGCATCCTCACAGGGCTCACTATAAACTCCCTGCATCCTCACAGGGCTAACTATAAACTCCCTGCATCCTCACAGGGCTCACTATAAACTCCCTGCATCCTCACAGGGCTAACTATAAACTCCCTGCATCCTCACAGGGCTCACTATAAACTCCCTGCATCCTCACACAGCTCAGTATAAACTCCCTGCATCCTCACAGGGCTAACTATAAACTCCCTGCATCCTCACAGGGCTCACTATAAACTCCCTGCATCCTCACAGGGCTCACTATAAACTCCCTGCATCCTCACAGGGCTCACTATAAACTCCCTGCATCCTCACAGGGCTAACTATAAACTCCCTGCATCCTCACAGGGCTCACTATAAACTCCCTGCATCCTCACAGGGCTCACTATAAACTCCCTGCATCCTCACAGGGCTCACTATAAACTCCCTGCATCCTCACAGGGCTAACTATAAACTCCCTGCATCCTCACAGGGCTCACTATAAACTCCCTGCATCCTCACAGGGCTCACTTATAAACTCCCTGCATCCTCACACAGCTCAGTATAAACTCCCTGCATCCTCACAGGGCTCACTATAAACTCCCTGCATCCTCACACAGCTCACTATAAACTCCCTGCATCCTCACAGGGCTCACTATAAACTCCCTGCATCCTCACAGGGCTCACTATAAACTCCCTGCATCCTCACAGGGCTAACTATAAACTCCCTGCATCCTCACACAGCTCAGTATAAACTCCCTGCATCCTCACAGGGCTCACTATAAACTCCCTGCATCCTCACAGGGCTAACTATAAACTCCCTGCATCCTCACAGGGCTCACTATAAACTCCCTGCATCCTCACAGGGCTAACTATAAACTCCCTGCATCCTCACACAGCTCAGTATAAACTCCCTGCATCCTCACACGGCTCACTATAAACTCCCTGCATCCTCACACGGCTAACTATAAACTCCCTGCATCCTCACACGGCTAACTATAAACTCCCTGCATCCTCACAGGGCTCACTATAAACTCCCTGCATCCTCACAGGGCTAACTATAAACTCCCTGCATCCTCACACAGCTCAGTATAAACTCCCTGCATCCTCACACAGCTCACTATAAACTCCCTGCATCCTCACGCGGCTCACTGTAAACTCCCTGCATCCTCACAGGGCTCACTATAAACTCCCTGCATCCTCACACAGCTCAGTATAAACTCACTGCATCCTCATACGGCTCACTATAAACTCCCTGCATCCTCACAGAGCTCAGTATAAACTCCCTGCATCCTCACAGAGCTCAGTATAAACTCCCTGCATCCTCACACGCCTCACAATAAACTCCCTGCATCCTCACAGGGCTCACTATAAACTCCCTGCATCCTCACAGGGCTCACTATAAACTCCCTGCATCCTCACAGGGCTCACTATAAACTCCCTGCATCCTCACAGGGCTCACTATAAACTCCCTGCATCCTCACAGGGCTAACTATAAACTCCCTGCATCCTCACAGGGCTCACTATAAACTCCCTGCATCCTCACAGGGCTCACTATAAACTCCCTGCATCCTCACAGGGCTCACTATAAACTCCCTGCATCCTCACAGGGCTAACTATAAACTCCCTGCATCCTCACAGGGCTAACTATAAACTCCCTGCATCCTCACAGGGCTCACTATAAACTCCCTGCATCCTCACAGGGCTCACTATAAACTCCCTGCATCCTCACAGAGCTCAGTATAAACTCCCTGCATCCTCACACGCCTCACAATAAACTCCCTGCATCCTCACACAGCTCAGTATAAACTCCCTGCATCCTCACAGGGCTCAGTATAAACTCCCTGCATCCTCACAGGGCTCACTATAAACTCCCTGCATCCTCACAGGGCTCAGTATAAAGTGAGAGACAGTTGAGTAGAGGGATATTATATATATATATATATATACATATACACAGTAGGATATTTAATATATAAATATACAGTATGAGGAGAAACAGAAGGCAGAGACTGTCCATTACCTTCTTGTCCCAGATCTGGAGGGGTTTGCTGCCGATACTGTACAGGATGGAGAGGAATCCGGACTGGAAGGTGTTTTTGAACATGATGAGTCTGAGGGGAGACACCGAGTGTGAGTGGCTGGGGGAGGGGTCACTATGAGGAGTAAATGAGGGAATATTGGGGGACACAAAGTAATGGGAGGATTGGGGGTGAGGCCTGTGCTCGTGGCCCCTGAATGACTCGGGGAGTGACAGGGATAAAACTCGCTGGTGGGAAGGAGACGTTGACTGGAGATTCCACTCACCCGGTGCCGCTCTCTCTCTCTGTGTCTCTCCGTGTGTTCAGGCCGCGCGCCCGTTGCTATGGCGCCTCTCTAGGCCACGGTTACCTCGGTAACGCCTCTTCCTGCCCCTCGCGTCGTCATGACAGCTCGTTCCCGCCCCCCGCGCTCATGTTTGGTCTTAGCGTCGCTTTGGAGATGTGCCGGGCACGTGATCAGGAAGTTGGCCGCTGCCGGTTTAAAAATCAACCATGTTGGATCCTGGCATTGACAGTGCAAGCCTAGAGCAAGCGGACATTTTTGTTTCTGGTAGTGAGTGTCTCCCCCCGTGCTACTATTTGGACACAGCGAGCTTCCGTTTATCAGTCCCACCTTCGCATTAAAACCCCATCCCTTCACTAACTGGCGGTAACTTCTGACCACGCCCATTAAATGAAGGAACCAGAGCAAAATATACATCTGGTTTGTTTTACCTCTTTATTTCTCAAATAACATTCACAGAGGTAAAAATCAGGAAATACAATATAAAATGGTGGGACCAGAAATACAAAATGTAAAATGAGGTAAAACTCATGGGAAATTTTTTTCCCCAAAACCCATCAGTTAATAGTGCTGCTCCAGCAGAATTCTGCACTGAAATCCATTTCTCAAAAGAGCAAACAGATTTTTTTATATTCAATTTTGAAATCTGACATGGGGCTAGACATATTGTCAATTTCCCAGCTGCCCCCAGTCATGTGACTTGTGCTCTGATAAACTTCAGTCACTCTTTACTGCTGTACTGCAAATTGGACTGATATCACCCCCCCCCCAGCAGCCAAACAACAGAACAATGGGAAGGTAACCAGATAGCAGCTCCCTAACACAAGATAACAGCTGCCTGGTAGATCTAAGAACAACACTCAATAGTAAAATCCAGGTCCCACTGACACACATTCAGTTACATTGAGTAGGAGAAACAGCAGCCTGCCAGAAAGCATTTCTCTCCTAAAGTGCAGGCACAAGTCACATGACTGGGGCAGCTGGGAAATTGACAATATGTCTAGCCCCATGTCAGATTTCAAAATTGAATATAAAAAAATCTGTTTGCTCTTTTGAGAAATGGATTTCAGTGCAGAATTCTGCTGGAGCAGCACTATTAACTGATTCATTTTGAAAAAAACATGTTTTCTGGTGACAGGATCCCTTTAAGGGAAATGAGACTGGACCTGAAAGACTGAGCTAAGGCTGGAAGGTCAATGTCACGTGTATCCCGGACTAAGACATTGGGGGAAGAAGCAGGTGGGCACAGAGAGTAAGAGATGGAAAATGTGACCAAATTGTGATCGGAAAGGGGGAAGGGTTCACTGTTAAATCCAGAGAGAGAGAGAGTTTTAGTAAACACTAGATCCAGAAAGTGGCCGTCCTTATGAGTAGGGGTGTTTGTCCACTGCTGGAGCTCAAAGGAGGAGATTAGTCGGAGAAAACGAGAGGGACAGGGTTGTGAAGAATCATCAATGTGGAAGTTGAAATCCCCAGGAATGATTGCAGGGCTGTCAGTGCAGAGGAGGAGGCTGATGGGGGTCTGTAAATGACAGCTACACGCACAGAGAGAGGGGCGAATATGTGAAGGACATACACCTCAAAAGAGTTAAATGAGAAGGCTGGAGGAATAGGAAAAGGTTTGATCTGACAGCGAGAGGAGAATTCCAACTCCCTCACCACTTCCAATGGTTCGGGGGGTGTGAGAGAAAGATAGACCACCATGAGATAGAGTGCAGCCTCAATGGAGGTATCATTGTGTGAGAGGCAGGTTTCTGTTAGTGCAAGAAGACTAAGTGAATTAGAGCAAAAATGATCATGGATTAATGGAATTAATTGGGCTGATAGTTTTGTCTCATCTGCAAACACTGATACATTACTTACAATCCCCTCCCCTAAGTCATTAATGAACAAGTTAAATAAAAGTGGCCCCAATACTGAGCCCTGGGGGACCCCACTAAACCCAATAGGTTTTGCCTCCAATAAGGATTAATTATATCTTAGTTGGGATCAAGTACAGGCGACTGTTTTATTATTACACAGAAAAAGGAAATCAGTTTTAAACATTTGGATTTTATGATTATAATGGAGTCTATGGGAGACGGCCTTTCCGTAATTTGGAGCTTTCTGGATAATGAGTTTCCAACAGGCCCAGACTGGCAATCTGTGGGTTCTGGCAAATGCCAGAGGGGCTGCTATAAGGTCCCATAGAAAGTCACTATTTAATGGGCTGGTGGGGGCTGTTTGGGCCTCTGTGTACCTGAAATGCCAGGGCCTATTTTAATTCTCAGTCCAGACCTGGTTTCCAGATAACCAATCCTACACCTGAATTGGGCAGCTTTGATTTTTTTTGCCAGGGCTGCTTTTTTCTCCTACTCTGGCCCTGGCTGAACTATACCTCTATACTGCCCAAAGATATAAACTAAAGGAAGACAGACGCCAGGGGTTCTTAGTGAATTTAAAGGAGAAACAAACCCTTTACCAAAAAAACCCTGACCCCACCTCACATAGACCCCCCTCCCTCCTAACCCCCCAGGTAAGTTCTGAGCTTTTTTTTAAGTGTATTACAAATTACTGGCAACTACATTGAGGGTAAATTTGTAATACCGGTCCCGGCTTTGGCAGGTATTTTACCAGCTATGCCAATAAAATACCGGCCGGGTGGCAACCCTACCAAAGACCTGGAAGATGGCTGCATGGAAATCCAATCCCTGAATCTGCACGAGGGATACGTAAAAAGTTAGGGGAATACTTAAAGGGATTCTGTCAAGTTATTTATGGTTTAGTTTTTATTTCTAAATTACCCTGCAAATAATTCACTGTACAATATAAAATGTCATTCCTGAAGCAGCAAGTGTATTTAGTTGTAATATTGGTGTGTAGGTGCATCTCAGGTCATTTTGCCTGGTCATGTGATTTCAGAAAGAGCCAGCACTTTAGGATGGAACTGCTTTCCATTTAAAACACACGCAGCATGGTTTTTATTGACGCGTTTCGGGCACAAATGCTTATGATTAAAGGCAGATGTGCCCGAAATGCGTCAAGAGAAACCATGCTGCGTGTGTTTTAAATGGACAAATAAAGATTTGGCTTTTAACAGATGGCCCAGCGTGCGGATCTTCACTTTTCCTCTCTTCCCCACATGTCCGGAAGACCCCAAAGTTAGCAAATTTGACTAAATGGTTTAAAGTCCATTCGCCTGAATGTAGATCTTTGCAGCTTAAAAAGTCTGCCCTGAGGTTTGAGAGACCCGAGATACAGTAGGACGAGCGGAAAAGCTGGTTCCATTCTGCCCATTTGAATATTTTCTTTGTTCTTTCAATAAGATGTTGACTTCTTAAACCCCCTTGGTGGTGGAACTAATATGTCATTGCTACATTGTCTGTATGAATGAGAACATCTTTGTTTCTTATATTCTTATATATGGAGGAAAAACTTTTAAGGCTCTCCAAACAGCTCCCAGTTCTAAGGAATTTGATGGAAGGTCTGACATACCCTTCTCCCGGACACCTTGCTTTGAGAGGTCTTGAAGATGAGCACCCCAACCTCTTTTGCTTGAGTCTGTTGTGACTTGGGTTGCCACCCGGCCGCTAAAATACCTGCCAAGGCCGGGGCCGGTATTACAAATTTACTGGCAATGTAACTGCTGGTAAATTTGTAATACGATCAAAACTAGCCCTCGGCCTGCCCCCAATCCCCTGCAACTTACCTTTTCTTTTGCCTCTTCTAGCGTCCGTGGTGTGGCCCGCCCCTTTTGACGTCACATCCCGCCCCTTTGAGGCCCCGCCCCCCAGCAGCCAGTAATTTTTTTTTTATAAAAGGTGGCAACCCTAGTTGTGACTAGGGTTGCCACCCGGCCGGTAAAACACCTGCCAGGGCCGGTATTACAAATTTACCGGCAATGTAGCTGCCGGTAATTTGTAATACCATTTACAAAATCCCCTGGCCGCCGATGAAAACTTACATTTTCGTTGGCTTCGGCCAGTGGCCCTGCCCCTTGTGTGATGCTACTGCACATGGCCCCACCCCTTTTGTGCCGCTACTCCAAATTACCCCACCCCTTTTGTGATTCGACTCCCCCATGGCTCTGCCCCTTTTGCGGCGACCCTCATCGGCTCCACCCCTTTTTGCATCATGCCCCGCCCCTTTCTTTTCCGCCCCCCCACCATGGCCGGTATTTTTTTTTTTTAAAAAGGTGGCAACCCTAGTTGTGACTAAGATTGTGGGTGCAGGAAACAATTGGGTCCCTTTCATGAGGTTTTCTATCTGAAGCCACCAAGAGAGTGACCTTTTTAGATCTCAGGGTATGTTTACTTTTTTGTTTAAAGATTTCTTTTGATGGTCCCACACCGAATTTAAGAATTGTTTAAGATAAAGGATTTGCCCAATGCTTTTACATTACCTGTCTGACTCTCTGTGATCACCTATGAGGGGGCTGCCATACTTGTGCAGCAGGAGTCCGTTACCATTAGAAACTGACAGGCCGAGATGTGACAGTCAGGTTGGCAAAACAGTCAAGTTTTGAAACTTCAGCTAACAATAACTTACAAAAACAAACCTCTCTGCAAAAAATGATCAACATGACCTATAGGTAACTTTTAATGTACATTCATATTTTAAAAAGTAGTTTTTTAGTGTCAGTATCACTTTAAGGCACCGTCTTCTTTCTTATCCATCAGTCCCGCACTATTTTTAAGAGGAAGTGTGGTTCTTTTAATTGTCTCTGCTACTGGAGGATCCAACTTTGGGGCATTATCCCAAATCTGAGAATCAGAAACATCAAAAGGAAAAAGCGTATTCCATATTTTTGAAGGATATCCAAGTTAGATTTTTTTAAATTTTCCCTTTAATAGCTTCATCCTCTGGGAAACATGTTTTACGTTTATTGATAATAGCAAAATACTTGCTTGTTTTTTTAGGGGATTCTGAAGCATCGTCCAACCCATTTGTTTCTCTCACAGCCGAGATCAAAGAGTCAATATCCTCTATAGGAAAAACATCCTCAGAATCAGAGTATTCTCCTTCCTCACACTCATCCTTATATTTGGAAGAACGGCTTCCACAGATTCATTTGTTGAGCCATTCTCATAAAAAGGGCCGGCTTCTGCAGGCATATCTTTACTCTTCTTAAGGTGGCCATAGACATAGACATCTGCAGATCTCTCCCCGATATGCCCACACTGAAGTGGGCAATAGGCTGATCCGATCGTGGGCCCTAGGGCCCAACGATTGGAGCAAAATGGATCTGATACGGGTGGTCGGATCATGGGACCACATAAACGCATAGATGTGGCCGCGATCCAACGAGATTTTTTTACCTGCCCGATTGAGAACTGGCGACTTTTCTCGGATGGCTCCAGACATGGGCCAATAAGCTGCTGACTCGGTCTGTTGGCAGCTTTTATCGGGCCGTGTATGGGGGCCTTACGTTTGTTTAAAGGACTCAAAGGCTTGTCTCATGCTTCATACCAGTTCCTCAGTCCCAGAGGAGCCACAACCTGCAGGATTTTATCTTTACAAACACCAGAAAGCTTGGTGTGTTCTGCCTCAGTTTGTTAGTACAGAGTAATTGTAGAATGTTTTCGTAGACCTCCTGGCTATCACTTTCTTATCCTTAGGGGGGATTCAGATGGAGAATCTGTTTTTGGTGGTCTCCTTTGCCTTGTTTTTAACCTCCCCCTTGTGAGGTGCAGTATCAGCCATGCTAAAAGACACAAGCACAACAGGAGCTCAAATACCGCACTCCCGAATAAACCTAAAACATTGCCCTGGATTCAGATTTACTTGTAGAGTAACAGCACAGCGTTTGGTGACCCAAATAGCAATGTGTACACCCAGGAGTGGCAATCTATCGCTCTGCCGCACGGTGTAAATAGACGCCAAAGACCCGCAAGTGACCAACTCGCATCTTATCCAACGTCATTTTCCTTATGTGCACAACCAGGGCATCTGAAAATTACTTATGCGATTGTGGAGCACCACCATCTGAATAGCGTCCCAACTCCATTCCTCGCTGACTCTGCATCACTATCTGAAGGCACAGTCATCTAACTAGCGCCCTGTAAAAGCTCCTCCCTCTCTGTAGTCGTTTTCTCCCGGGGCACAAACATCTGTGTGGCTCCCAATCTTAAACGTTCCTTCTTTTTACTCGGAAAACAACACTGAAGGATACAGTTAGGTCCATAAATCTTTCAACAGAGACAACATTTGTCTAATTTTGGTTCTGTACATGACCACAATGAAGATGCAGTTGAACTGCAGACTTTCAGCTTTAATTCAGTGGGTTGAACAAAAAGATTGTATAAAAATGTGACAAACTAAAGCTTTTATTTAACACAATCACTTCATTTCAGGGGCTCAAAAGTAAATGGACAAGAGAGTCAAAGGCTATTTCAAACAGAGAACCCTCCTATGATGTTCCCAAATCAAATGTATAGATACCGGTAAGTGTCCTGGAGGTCTATCCAGTCTACATGGCAAATCATTTGGGCAACATACCGGAGGCATTGAAAGATTTGACATTCAGATATTTGTTAAAGTCTTTGAGGTGTAAATCTTTTACATTTTGAACTGGTTCTGGCAACTTGGGTTTGTCAGAATATACAAATTTTCCCTTGGGAAATTCTTTTTGATATAAGGCATAGCCAGTGGTTTTAAGTGTGTTGAGCCCACATTTCCATGAATTCTCTTAATCTTCTACTCACCTTGGACAGTGGGGCTCACATAATGTAACTTGATTTTTGGTTGATTTTCCTGGTCTGTATTGTTAGGGGTCTTGAAAGGAATGTTTCCTGAAGGGTTTTCTTTCTTTTTTTTGTCTTGGGAAAGAAAAGTCAACTTGCCCACTGAAGCCATTGAAATTTGATCAAGATGTTCACCAAAACTGTCCTTTAAAAAGAAGCTAACAAAGATTATGTTTGGACTGGGAGTCAGCATGCCAATGTGTTAGCCACAGAACCCTGAGGGCAGCAACAGTTTGCCCCATAGATTTTAAGTTGAAAACCATCCATCAAACTTCTGTAGCAAAGTCATTGACCATTTTAATGTCCTGCACCACATCTAGCAACTTCACTCTCTCTCTCTACACTACCGTATCTTCCCAGTTCACCAAGTGATTTTAACACCTTTTTTGTTGGCAGATCTAAACATTTTGTCGTGTCTAGGCAGATCCTCAGCTTTGGCTACATCAGAGTCTTTAAAAATACATCTCTTCTTGGTCTACATAGATCTACTGCCAGTTCCTGCCTATGTCCTAAATGCCACATCAGTTTATCAGTGATCTGATCAAACATGTCATTCATCCATTGCTTGAAGGTTGATTTCAGCCGATCATCTTAAGGTCCGACAGTTCATGGTGCATCGGCACATGAGCAGGTGAAGAAGAACCGCAACTCCCATCTCTGTCCTATTCTCATGTCATGGTTTCCTATTCCCAGCCTCAGACTTCTCTTCCCATAGAAAGTAAAGGCAGACAAAGCTGGTGGGAATAAGGAGCGTATTTGGAACCCCAACTCCTATATACAGTACATATGTATTTAATAGGGATGCATCGACGCCAGGATTTGGTTTGGGATTCAGCCAAGATTCGGCCGAATCAAAAAACCATGTGACTTTTCGTCCCACAAACAAGGCTAGGCGCGGAGCGAGCTATTCTTGCCCACCTCCCCTTTTCCCTAATTTAACTATGCAAATTAGGGTTCAGATAAATAGTGGATTTGGTGCATCCCTAGTATTTAAACCATAGTGTCTATACCATGCCCTATTGACTATGTACAATATATAGACCATCCAGTACCTATCGGCTTCTACATGAGCCATCCCACAGGCTAGCGGGGAAGGACTCTGTTCACAGTGGGTGCTGCCATGTTTCCTGATGTGTATGTAAATGGGATAATTCTAATGTGGAGGCATTGCCAGGTTCAGTTGCTGGTATGTCCCCGGTGTCATTGTGCAGCACAAAAAATTGGCACAAACATTTATACACAACTTTATATTATTTGTACAGAGAGGAATATACAGAAAATGTAAAAATCCCAAATAAAACACACATATTAACAAACCAGTATGTAAATATACAGATGTGTCCGCTCTGCCCTCCTACACAAATCCTGGGTACATTGAAGGTGCTCTGTGCCCCCACAGACACAACAACTCCAAGTAACAGGAATAGGGCACAGTTACCCAACTCCTGCTCATTGCTCTTTCCTCCAGTCCCAGGCACACACATTACACAAATAGCAAAGTACCAGCTCTTCTCCCCAGTATCCTGGGTGCCCAAAAGTACTAACTGTTACTCCATCATACTACCTTACAAGAGCCCTAACAACTCAGCAACCAACAAACCAACCAAGTGACCTAGTCACCAGGATCTTCTATTTTCCTCAACCCAACCAACTGGCCCAGTTACTTGGATCTTCTACCTTCCTCAACCCAACCAACCGTGCTAGTTACCAGGATCTTCAATTCTCCTCATCCCCCATCAACTGGCCTAGTCACTAGGATCTTCTATCCTCCTCAACCCAACCAACCGACCTAGTCACTAAGATCTTCAACTCTCCTCATCTCCATCAAATGACCTAGTCAGTAGGATCTTCAATTCTCCACAACCCAACCAAAATCAGCAGGATCTTCAATTCTCCTCAACCCAACCAACTGGCCCAGTTACTTGGATCTTCTACCTTCCTCAAACCAACCAACTGTGCTAGTTACCAGGATCTTCAATTCTCCTCATCCCCCATCAACTGGCCTAGTCACTAGGATCTTCTATCCTCCTCAACCCAACTAACTGACCTAGTCACTAAGATCTTCAATTCTCCTCATCTCCATCAAATGGCCTAGTCAGTAGGATCTTCAATTCTCCACAACCCAACCAAAATCAGCAGGATCTTCAATTCTCCTCAACCCAACCAACTGGCCTAGTCAATAGGATCTTCAATTCTGCTCATCCCCATTAACTGGCCTAGTCAACAGGATCTTCAATTCTCCTTAACCCAACCAACTGGCCTAGTCACCAGGATCTTCAACCCAACCAACTGGCCTAGTCACCATGATCTTCAAGCCTCTTCAACCAAACCAACTGGCCTAGTCACCAAGATCTTCAATTCTCCTCAACCCAACCAACTGGCCTAGTCACCATGATCTTCAATCCTCTTCAACCCAACCAACTGGCCTAGTCACCAGGATATTCAATCCTCTTCAAGCCAAGCAACTGGCCTAGTCATCATGATCTTGAATTCTCCACAACCCAACCAATTGGCCTAGTCACTAGGATATTCAATTCTTCTCACACCAACTAACTATCTTCATAGCCCAACATACTGGTCTGTTCTGTAGGATCTGGACATCTCCACAATCCAAACTTGCTGTTTATTTTTTATCCCTGGATGCTGGTTTGATATTTTTTGGTGGCAGCTGCTGTTCATTCCCCTAGACGTAAGATTCATTATTCAATGAGGAGAGATTAAGTAAAATGTGAGAAATGGACAAAGCCTGGGGGTGAACAGTTAGAGGGCCACAATCAAAAGTGTATATTTATTCTAGAGCACAAGCAGGCCCATAGTTGCAGGAGGTTCTTACACTTTCCTGATATTAACATAGAACGTCGGCGGTCATAGACCTGGTGGCCCAGTGTCATTGGCTGGGGTATAATAAGGAGAGGGGGCTGTTTGATTGGTTCAAGTCTGCAGGAAGCACAGGTTTGGGAGACAGAGGGGCAAATTTAAGAATATTATAGGGGGCAGGATTTAGCATGGGGTGAGCACACACACGAGTGGTGTCTCATTTCAAGCCAAACCTGTACTACAGAGGGGGCAGTGTTAAGCCTGGGGAGTCCCAAAGGCACAAGAATAAAATCTGAATGATAAACCCCCAGTGCAATGAAAAGGGGGTGAGAGACAATCACATAATTTGGAGAGAGTTGATTGGTGTTTGGTGGTGGCCATATTTTGCAGCTGCACCAACTTTGTAGTCTGATGAGCCCCAGCATTGGTGTAGGAGGGTAAATAGGAAAATGCAGAACCCTAAAACCAGAGCTTTGGGGCGAGAACTCCAAACTCAAGAAAAATAATAATAATATGTAACGTGTCACATGACATGAAGCCATCAGAACTGCCCTAAATCTTGGAATAAGTGCTGGAAAATAGCAGAACCCTGGATACTGTGTAAATATGCGAGTACTGGCCCGAAATCTCACAGATCCCTACGCAGTCATGATGGGTGGGAAATCCCAGGGTTGTGGCCTGAACCCAACCAGAAGGGGGACCTGTTCCCAAAGAGCCACACCATTGTCTCCACTATAGAAAAACACACAGAACAAGCTGAAAGCAGCCATCCGATTGGTCCATCTTGCAGCAAGATGAGAACACGCAGGAGGCCAGTCCCCGTTGGCACAGTTGGCATGCAGACACTCGGGCAGAATTGGGCAGCAGCAGAACCACACGCACTTCAGTAAAGTCCCCTCCATTCCTAGGAGATGTTGGAGCCTGCTGACTTGCTCTGGGGGTCCCATGAAATCAGAGAGAGGGTGGGGTCCTCTGAATAATCATCCCCTTCTTCTGCAATGTAAGGCTCATCCCCCTCCAGCTCCAGGAAAATGGGAAGGTCACAGCTACTGGAATCCATAAGGATAAGGGGCTGAGCCGTATAATGGACAATCTGCTTCCCTGCAGGAATAAAGAATAGGAAAAGATGAAGGGTGAGACAACACAATTACCCACAATCCTCTCTGCTGCAGGTCACACACATCTTAATTGGGCTGAGCATAAACTGCAGGAGACTGTACCTGTGTCAGGTGTTCTGGACTCTGTCTCTGACTCCTTCTGATCCTGTGACGACAGCAGCTCCTGGATCTGAGACACATGGGGCATTAGGTAAGTGAGCCGGGGGCATTAGGTAAGTGAGCCGGGGGCATCATTAGCAGAGCTCTAGCAGACTGCCACAATGGTACAGGGGGGGTAATATGGATTCCATATTTACATATTAGAGGCATAAGAAACGAGCTGGGAGAAGTGAGTAAAAGTCTGGGGGAGGGGGGGCCTAAGGGAGTAGATGCATGTGACCGGAGCTCCGCTAAAAATGTATCCTGATAAGCCCTTACTATCCTCAATTTGAGCTGAAAGACCATCATTCAGCTACCACACTGACAGCCAACCTACCTGCATCGATGGGAGGCAGAAGTGGACCGAGGAATAAGCCAGACGTCGCCCAAAAACTCAGCGTGTACGCAAGAGATACAGGCCAAGATGGCGGCTCCGACACGAGACGGCCTTTCACCCCCACCGCCCAGCAACCAGCACCTCTGACCGAACCTCAAGACCTACCGATTAACCAGGTTCTAACTGCAATTGCGGAGTGCCAGGCAACACGGATGTCTGCTTTTACAAATAAGATAGAAGAGCTCCGTGTGGAACTTTCCATCCTGCGCCAAGACACTCAGAACATAAGGGAGTGTACTGCCGCAACTGAAACCCGCATAAGTAACATGGAGGACACCTGCGCTCCGCTCCGGGGTGAGGTACAGCAGCTTCGCACTCGGATCAAACAAGCGGTGGCCCACATAGAAGACCTTGAAAATTGGTCAAGGCGGAATATGAGGGTGGTTGGCCTAACGGAAGGTGTGGAGGGGAGAGACCCAGAGGCCTTCTAAACGGACTGGCTGAAACAGCACCTGGGTGAGTCCAAGAGCCCACAGGGTCCCAACCAGGCCAGCTCCCCCAGGAGCCCCCCCCGCACCCCTTCCTTGCTAAACTCCTAAATGATAAGGACAGGGATGCAGTGCCGCAAGAAATATAGGTGATGTGCAATCCCAAGGGTATAAAATCTCACTTTACCCAGACTTTTCATGTCGCATACAGAAAAAAGAGCCTCCTTTGTTGGTGCCAAAAAGCACCTGAGAGACAACAACATATAACTATGGGGGGGTTGTGGATGCACACCTGAGGCCAATTTCAAAAAGTTTAAAGCCCTGTCTAAATGATTCAAGTAAATATACAAGTGCATGTAATTTTGAAACAGGGGTTTTTTGTTACAAAGTTATGATCATAATATTGATAAGCCACCATACCACGTCAAGGTAAAACCCCACATGGTGGTCCCTAACTTATTTATCTTTAGTCATAGTAAAAAAGGAACATTACCTCTCTGTAGTAACAATTCTTAATATAAACATCTCCAGTGCTTTGGTTTCAAACTCTGTGCTAAATCCTCCCCCGCCAACTGCTGAGCGGCTTTTAAGAGGGAGAGACGGCCTTAACCAACGGCCATTTTAGAAAAGTAGAAGTCAGGTGTTGTAATTAAAAACAAAGTAGAGTGATATGTGCAGTTGCACAATAGTGTATATACATGTGTAAGTGAAATGTGAAGGTGTGTGTGGTAGTGATAAGGGAAAAGTGTATGTGTATTTAGGGATGTGTATGAATGTAAAACTAGAATAGAAGAGTGTAAAGGAGAACTAAATGAGAGACATAATAAGTGTATGTGTACATAGAGAAGTGTCTAATGGGACGTTGGTTTTTTCACGGCTAGATCCTCCCATGCCGCCAGCATTTATGGCTTTTAAGAGAGAGAGATTGCACAAACCAAGGCACAACAAGTGAGGGGGACCACCAAAAATATAAAGGGGGGGTATGAGGGTGCAATAACCACATGAGCTTGGCCAAAGCTTCCGGCAAATACATAACCATGTGGGGTTTTACCTTGACGTGGTATGGTGGCTTATCAATATTATGATCATAACTTTGTAACAAAAAAAACCCGGTTTCAAAATTACATGCACTTGTATATTTACTTGAATCGTTTAGACAGGGCTTTAAACTTTTTGAAATTGGCCTCAGGTGTGTACCCACAACCCCCCCATAGTTAGACAACAACATATGTTATGTAATGCTGTATCCAGCCAAGATACAATCGGATTGCAAACAACTTCTTCACTGACCCACAAGAAGTGAATGATTGGCTAGACAGCAAAGGCTTAAATAAAGGTGCCACCATCACCTGCAACTGACTCTATGAATATTCGGGCAGATGCACTAGAAACAAACACAGGTTCCTATGGCTCAAGAACCCCCTGCACAAGGCACCTGTGAGGATGGATCAGAGATACTCTTGGCCAGTAAGGTTTGTTACTTCCACAGATAGTTATAGTTCAGGGCAGTATCTCTGTTTAGGATGATACTGGGTGGGACAAGGTGTATCTTGAGTGAATTTTTTCTTTTTATTTTGTTTCACCATTATATATAATTGATGACCATATTATTGCTTGCACGGTTTTGTATGTGAATATGATGTATGTGACAATGACAGTACAGCGGCACCTATTCCCCCTCACTATTCCCTGCCCTCGTGAGTAAAAGCAAAATCAGACGGACATCCTGGAATGTCAGAGGTTGAAGTGATAGGATTAAGTGCACGATGTGCTAAAGTTTCTTATAGGTCACAAATCAGATACAATTCTTTTACAAGAGACACACCTGAGAGGAAACAAGATGATGTCTCTTGGGCAGCACATCACTATCATGCACATCACTATCATGCACATCACTATCATGCACATCACTATCATGCACATCACTATCATGCACATCACTATCATGCACATCACTATCATGCACATCACTATCATGCACATCACTATCATGCACATCACTATCATGCACACTACTCCTCAGGCTCCTCAGGCTCAGCCATTTCAGAACGGAAAGGAATTCCATTTACATTGAAGCTACAGTCAGACTCAAACGGTCGCTTCCTGATACTGCATTGTATTTTAGCACACACTCCTAGATCTATAGTTTGTATATATATAATCTGCTGCATCAAATATCTGCCAAGCTTGCAAGTCCTGACACATTACAACTAGGGAGGTCCAATTTACAGAGGCAACACACGGGAGGGGGGGGGGAGGGTTTTTGCGCCAACTAGGTTTCCTTCCCCTTTAAGAGGTATCTACAGTCAATTGCTCTCCCCGCATTAGACACTGAACAGCGACTAGAATTAGATGCAGATTTTACTTTGGAGGAAATTGAAGCCGCTTTCGCCTCCTTCCCGTCCTCTAAAGCCCCAGGCCCTGCCGGCCTACCCTCAGAATGGTACAAGACCCATGTGAAGCTCCTGGCCCCCAAATTACTCAACTTATTTCATTTGGCCTCCAAAACCAACTCTCTACCACAATCCTTTTATCAGGCAACTATAACACTAATTCTTAAACAAGACAAAGACCTTGCGCAATGCAGTTCCTATAGACCCATCTCGTTGCTAAATATGGATGCCAAAATCCTAACTAAAGTGCTGGGCACACGCCTGAACCTAGTAATCAAAACCCCGATACACCCTGACCAGACAGGCTTTATACACAACCACTCTACATATACGAATATAAGACGCCTGTTCCATAATTTGGATATAAAACATGACAACACCTTGCACAGGGCAGTAGTATCTTTGCGTGGGTGAAATTGGTATATCACTCACCGCAGGCCTCTTTCCTAGTAAATGGGCTTCTCTCAACACCCTTTCAACTCACTAGAGGTACCAGGCAGGGGTGCCCTCTCTCTCCCCTACTTTTTGCCATAGCAGCGGAACCCCTAGCAGGCTCAATTAGGAATAACAGACATTAAAGGACTGCAGATCTCACTTTATGCCGACGACACTCTAGTCTAGTTTATTTGGCAGACACTAATAACTCTCTAGATTAGTGATCCCCAACCAGTAGCTCGTGAGTAACATGTTGCTCTCCAACCCTTTGGATGTTGCTCCCAGTGGCCTCAAAGCAGATGCTTATTTTTAAATTCCAGACTTGGAGGCAAGTTTTGGTTATATAAAAACCAGGTGCACTGCCAAACAGAGCCTCAATGTAGGTTGACAATCCACATAGGGGCTACTAAATGGCCAATCACAGCACTTATTTAGCACCCCAAGAACATTTTTCATGCTAGTGTTGCTCCCCAACCCATTTTACTTTTGAATGTTGCTCACAGGTTCAAAAGGTTGGGGATCCCTGCTCTAGATCAACCACTGCAGCTGGTAAAGCAGTTTGGGGAATACTCAGGTCTATGGGTTAACTGGAATAAATCCAGCATCCTCCCCCTTGACCATAATCCACATCCCAGAGCGGACCTCCCTTTAAAGTGGGCGACCAAATTGAAATACCTCCAATCTTTATTGTGGGCTAATGGACTCTTTTCACATGTTTTGGCTGTGTGTCCAAATTGAAAAACTATGGAAGGATGTCTGGAATTCCATGCATACACGTTTATATCTACCAAATATAGTCACACCCTAAATCAGTTTGCTGGGTACAACAGAGGAACTACCTCTTAAAAGACCTGAAAGATTACGGCTTCTCCAGTTATTATTTTTTGTTAAAAAAAACCTTACTCCATTGGAAAGACTTCCAAGCTACAACAATCGGTGAATGGAAGCAACTTGTGAACACTAACTTAACTCATATAAAAGCAATTTATATTTCCAGAAATTGTCCCAGCAAATTTGAAAAAAATTGGGCAAAATGGACGGCTCTGGATACTCCGGGAGTGTAATTCATAAGGGTCTCAGCCTACATGTTGGTATAATGTGATAGTGAGGTGTATGAGGTTTCTTATTTGTGATTGAGGTGACTCACCTAATGACCTGACAGCTCATCCACCCCCATGAGGACTGACTCAATGGTTAAACGTACCCTGTTTAATTGTTGGAAGCGGTTAAAAATGATACATTTCAAACATAATTTACTTGGAAATCTTTTTTTTTTTTTTTTTCCTTTTCTTTTGTGGGTATGATTGCTGTAAAATGTAAATCACAAATAAAAAAAAAAGACTGGGGGATTCACACAGATATAAATATATCAGACTACACACACGTATATATGGGGGTGCTACTCACACTGGCGAGGCTGGAGTCGGGGTCTGGGAGGGACAGATCTGGGATTCCCAAGGACGGACTGAAGAGCTGGAATGAAACACAGTAATGAGTGAGGAGACCAGGATTGTGGAATTGGGGGAAGAGCAGAATGAAGAGAACACTGGATGAAGGGGCCAAATAAAAGAGCAAAATGAGGAGACAGAAACTGGGGACCGGACAGGAAAAGGGGGTACAGAATGGAGGGACTGGGAAGAGATGGTAGGGGGGTTATTTTTAGGGAAGTTTGGGGGGGGGGGGGGGGGTCACTCACATCCATGAGAGCGCTGGTATCTACACTGAAGCTCTGGCCGGTGAGAAGGTTCTGCAGGTTGTCCAGGTTGAAGTCAATGTTGTCCACATGGTCATTTAGCTCCGCCCTGAAGGAAAGGGAGAATGTGAGGAGGCGGAGACTAGAGAAGGACACAAGGGGGGCCATGATGGAAATGGGGCAATTGTGGGAGGGAGGATGACAGGGAAATAAGGGGGGGGTTGCCTAATTGCAGGTAAAGCTTTAAGCGACATGAGAAAGTGAAGTTGGGGGAGAGAAGGAGAGAATGTGTGTGGGGGGGTGAGATCAAATACAAATAAATACAAGACAGCGTGGGGGGGTGTTTAACAGATGAACGGGGCAGAATGTAAGGAACATACACAGCCATATCTAACCCGGGGGGCTCCGCTCTGCCCGGCACTGAGGAACAGGACGTGGGGAACAGACGAGCGACCTCAGACATCTGACGGCTCAAAGAGATGCTGAAAGAGATAAAGACAAGAGTATGGGAACCACACAGAGGGCATGCTGGGAAATGTAAGTGCAGCATACAGTAAAGCACTGACACCAGGGCATGCTGGGAAATGTAAGTGCAGCATACAGTAAAGCAGTGACACCAGGGCATGCTGGGAAATGTAAGTGCAGCATACAGTAAAGCAGTGACACCAGGGCATGCTGGGAAATGTAAGTGCAGCATACAGTAAAGCAGGGAGAGGGCATGCTGGGAAATGAAAGTGCAGCATACAGTAAAGCAGGGAGAGGGCATGCTGGGAGAAGGGAGTTGCAGGTGCAGATAAAAAATAACATGGGTCGGGGGCACAAGGGCTCAGCTGGGGGAGGCCATTGGCTCAGGGACTATAATATTTTCGGGCAGAAAACTAATTACTGTAACTTGGGAGAAGGTACATACAGGTGGGTCAATATATATTTATATTGTCATGTAGAATTAATAGCCCAGATGGGAAATATTTATAAAGAATAAGGTGAAATAATCTGATCACTTGTCAGGAGAGTGAGGGGTCAGGGCCCAAGATCACGTTTATAATGGGGCAAGTGAAGAACCCCAACCCCACCACTTTAGAAGCCCCCCGTAGCCACTTACTGTCACCCCCAGAATCCAACCCCAAGCTGAACCCCACAACGTAACTCACACATAATATATTACTGGATAAGCACATGCTCTGCAGTCTGATAGGGGTTCATTATAGGGGTTCATTATAGGGGGGCAGTCTGGTGGAATAATTCCCCATCCCCAAATAATACAGATGTGAATTTAAAGGGAGAACACGGGAAAGGACAAAATCACAGAGTGATAAACCGTCACTCGATGCCCCGCCCCCAGCGCTTCTATAAACAGGAGATGGACTTTATGTAGGGGAGCAGCGACCCCCATGTAATAGGCAGGAGTGGATGTTGGGGGGGTCATTAGGGACCCCAGGGCAGGACATACTTGTCTAGACAGGCGACACTCAGGCAGGGCTCAGGGGGGTGCGACTCTGACATTTCATCATTTTTATTGCCCCCGGGACACACACTGGTCTCAGTCTCCAGCAGAATTGAGTCTATGAAAGTGGAGGGCGATATTGGGGTGTCGTCCAGTTTAGGGGGCGCAGGACTCTGCTCAGGGCTCTGGGATGGAGTGAGGGGCTCCGTCTTGATCAGAATCACTGGACTGGGGCTAAACGGTAATGAGAGAAAGGGGAGATTAGCACATGGGGTTAAGGTGCCCACCCCCCACCCCATTCACCCACCACCCTATTCACCTGGCCTCTAAACTGGGACACGGAGAGGGGGAGGGGCTGGACTCTGGGAGTTCCGTCACATCAGATATAATGGGTCCTGCTGAGGAGTCTGTGAATCCCGAGACCTGGAAACAGAAAGAACAGTCAGCAGAGGTGGAAACAGACACAAAATTGGGGTGTAACAGGGGGTGCAGGAAACCTGGGGTCTCCCGAGTGAGACATAGAATAAAAGAAGAAATACCTTAAAGGGGAACTTCTCATTTATATTGACTTTATTATTTTACAGACGGACCTAAAGGAGCAACATTTAAATTTTTCAGAGCTGTGGAGTCGGAAGCAATTTGGGGGTATCTGGAGTCGGAAGCAATTTGGGGTATCTGGAGTCGGAAGCAATTTGGGGGTTTCTGGAGTTGGAAGCAATTTGGGGGTTTCTGGAGTCAGCAGCAATTTGGGGGTTTCTGGCGTCGGAAGCAATTTGGGGGTTTCTGGCGTCGGAAGCAATTTGGGGGTTTCTGGTGTCGGAAGCAATTTGGGGGTATCTGGCGTCGGAAGCAATTTGGGGGTATCTGGATTCAGTGAAAATAACGACGTAAGGGATTAATGAAGGAGCATCAGGCAGAAGTAATTGTGTTTAATACTTGAGTCCATGTTATACAGATATACGTCGCCTTCCTTTCATATAGAAGTGATTTTAGGTTTTTGATTTATGGAATTTCACTTTGACTTCGCTTTACATTTACCAAACGATGTTATTTATATATTTGAGCTTTGCCAGTGATTTAATGCCGTGTATGTTGTGAACTTTACTGCGTTTAATCAACATGGAAAACTCCACAGCCCTGTGATATTAGAATGTTATAGGATTGTTGGAGGGGTCACTGACCCCAAGTGCAATAAACGGCTTCACTTTACGGTTATTGGGTGTGTGCAATATTGGCCCCTCCTACTCATCTTCTAATTATTATAATAAAAGATTTGAAAAACTTGCCTGTGGTTGCTAGGTAACTGCACAACCAACTGTAACTGAAAAAAGTGGAAAATAGGAAAAGCACCAAGCGAAGAGGATCATCAATGAACCAATCATCATCCGACCTTCCTCCCACTTACAGACAATGATTCACTTACTGGGTAGGAGGTGCTGCTGGGCACGTGCTCCAATGAGTACTGACGACTGTACTTGGGAGGGGAGTGGCCTGTGCTACTGTCATTCAGCATGAGGGGGCTGCAGGAGGAAACGCACCAATCAGAGAGAAGATAAAATGTTATTCCCTTGGGAGTTAATGGTTTCATGCACCTTCCACAAACACAATTCAGCATGGCAGCTCCCACATTCCTGCTTCCTTTAATATAAAACCTGCTGCTGTATTTTAATATAAAAATGGGAAACCATAGTAATAAGTACAGTGAACTCATTAGATATGGGAGGAGCCACACAGAAGAGATAATGATTAGAATAAACTGGACTTGCCAATAACTAGAGCAGAACAATCACTTGCAATACACAGGCATTTCCTGCAGGTGGCGCTGTAGAACCAAAGAAACTTCTTAAATGTATTATAATAGGCTCATATTACACCATTGTACTTCATAGAGTAACACTCTCCTGCTTGTAATGCCCTCACCATACACTCAGTACATGGAGTAGCAATGGAGCAGAACTAAGGGGACAAGTGACCCAGGTACTAATGTAACAGAGGAGCCACTTTGCTCTATTTACCCCCCTCTCCCCACACATCGGGTCCCTTGTGGCTCTTACATTTTCCTCTTTACCCCCAGGATCCGGTTGGACTGGACCAATGAGACCAGGAACTGGATGAGCTGCAGAAAGAAGAGGAATTATTATTATCGCCCAATATAGTCTCCTCCCACCTTGATGCAGCACCATCTGTATATATTATATATATGTGTCTATATTGTGTATATGTGTGTGTCTATATTGTGTATATGTGTGTGTCTATATTGTGTATATGTGTGTGTCTATAGTGTGTGTGTCTATAGTGTGTGTGTCTATAGTGTGTGTGTGTGTGTGTGTGTGTGTCTATATTATATATATATATATATATATATATATATATATATATATATATATATATATATGTGTCTATATTATATATATATATATATGTGTGTGTCTATATTATATATATATATGTGTGTCTATATTATATATATATGTGTGTCTATATTATATATATGTGTGTCTATATTATATATGTGTGCCTATATTATATATGTGTGTCTATATTATATATGTGTGTCTATTCTATACGATTATTATTACATATATGATATATATTACAATAATCCCATGAGCTCAGGCTCACCTTATTGACAACTTTCTGCTGCTGAGTGTGCTTCTGCCTCAGACTCACTACCTCCCTCCACAGGGCCTCGTTCTCACTGCAGAGCATTTAATACAAGTTAGTCTGTGATTATTAGCACTCACTCACAGCCCAACACTCACTCACAGCCAGCCCTCACTCACAGCCAGCCCTCACTCACAGCCAGCCCTCACTCACAGCCAGCCCTCACTCACAGCCAGCCCTCACTCACAGCCAGCCCTCACTCACAGCCAGCCCTCACTCACAGCCAGCCCTCACTCACAGCCAGCCCTCACTCACAGCCAGCCCTCACTCACAGCCAGCCCTCACTCACAGCCAGCCCCCTCACAGCCAGCCTACTCACAGCCAGCCCTCACTCACAGCCAGCCCTCACTCACAGCCAGCCCTCACTCACAGCCAGCCCTCACTCACAGCCAGCCCTCACATGTCCACTCACAGGTGTCCCTCAGAGACAGCAGCAGTGACTTACAGTTGAGTCTAAGGGTAGAATCTGGGTGATTTGCCCACTCACTGTTTCATGGAGAGTAGCCGGCCGTCGATGCTCTCCTGCTTGCCCTTCATGCTCTGTACATCTGAAATTAATTTACTGACATTGTCCTGTCGCACCTTCCCCTCGTCGCTCTTACTCGCAGACATCTGATAATAAAGAGACGGGTCACTGGGCACCCCAATATGTTCCCTGTCTCTCGCCCCATCTCATTCCCACTAGTTCTCTATTAGCAGAAGTGGAAATATCAGTCTTATTTCTGATTAACTCAATTCTCCCGAGTATCAATACTCTCAGCAGTACCAATACCATTATACACAGAATTACAATTGTAGGAGTATCATTACTGTATCATTACTGTACCACCAACACAGCCCCCCATTCCCAGGAGTAACAATTGGGATTCTTTTGACTCCCAGATAAGCAGAGTATTATTCCTTCATTCCCAGAGTAGTAACACTAAGCCTCTCATGAGTTCACTATCACTTCTCTATACTCAATGTTACACAATCTTATTCTGCTATTGGCAAGAGAACCAATCATATAGAACTCCATCATGAGAGCGCTAGTGCCAGAAGGAGCAGAGTGGGCCCTGCAGTCACCCCTCGCTACCCACTGTCCTCGCTACCCACTGTCCTCGCTACCCACTGTCCTCGCTACCCACTGTCCTCGCTACCCACTGTCCTCGCTACCCACTGTCCTCGCTACCCACTGTCCTCGCTACCCACTGTCCTCGCTACCCACTGTCCTCGCTACCCACTGTCCTCGCTACCCACTGTCCTCGCTACTCACTGTCCTCGCTACTCACTGTCCTCGCTACTCACTGTCCTCGCTACTCACTGTCCTCGCTACTCACGTTGTTGACTTTGCGCTTGATGTTCTCCAGAAGTTGCTCCTGACCACGGATGAAGTAGGGATGCTGGAACTCTGTATCATCTCTTTCAGGTTTCACCAAACCCCCTTGTTCAATATGGACAACCTTCCGAAACCCATCTGAGAGAGAGAGAGAGAGAGCAGAACAGTGAGTGAGTGAAGGAGACAGTGAATGTGACTGGCACTGATTAGGGAAGTGATTGAGGAGAGGCTACACTCTGGTCAATATTACACATCCTTATTCAGAATTTGTCCCAGAAACACAAAGAATACGTGGTCGGGAAAACAAGAAAATGGGAACATCAGTGCAGAGACCAGAGTGGGAGAGAGCGCGGCGAGAGTGGGAGAGAGCGCGGCGAGAGTGGGAGAGAGCGCGGCGAGAGTGGGAGAGAGCGCGGCGAGAGTGGGAGAGAGCGCGGCGAGAGTGGGAGAGAGCGCGGCGAGAGTGGGAGAGAGCGCGGCGAGAGTGGGAGAGAGCGCGGCGAGGAGTGGGAGAGAGCGCGGCAGGAGTGGGAGAGAGCGCGGCGAGAGGGGAGAGGAGCGCGGCGAGAGTGGGAGAGAGCGGCGGCGAGGAGTGGGGAGAGAGCGCGGCGAGAGTGGGAGAGAGCGCGGGCGAGAGAGCGGCGAGAGTGGGAGAGAGCGGCGGCGAGAGTGGGAGAGGGAGCGGCGAGAGTGGGAGAGAGCGCGGCGAGAGTGGGAGAGGGAGCGGCGAGAGTGGGAGAGAGCGCGGCGAGAGTGGGAGAGAGCGCGGCGAGAGTGGGAGAGAGCGCGGCGAGAGTGGGAGAGAGCGCGGCGAGAGAGGGAGAGAGCGCGGCGAGAGCGCGACAGAGACACTTACACATGTTGAGTTGCCGTACAAAGCTGGCCATGTTGTTGTGCTTGAAATACTTTGGAAGAACCTCTTTGGCAAACTGTCCCTGGTCAAACACATGGAAACTGTTCCCTTCCTGGGGAAAGAGGAGAAGTATGGTCAGCAACAGGACGGGTCAGCAACAGGACGGGTCAGCAACAGGAATGGTCAGAGACATGGCAATAGCAGGACATGGTGTCATTATGGGAGAGCACAGCTGAAAGTGCTGTGTGTTCTGTATCACTCATAGCCACACCTCTATAGAGTGGATGACACGGACTATTGAAACCTGTGTTGGCCCCGCCCCTGCGGAACTGCAATGTGCCACTCACAATTCTTATGAGAATGAGGAAACAGACAATTCACTCCTCTGATAATAAAGCCTATGGGATTGTCTGGGAATTTCACTGAACTGCCTGGGAAAATTGTTTAGGGGACAAAAGGAAAAACTGCTGCCCTCAGTTACAGATTCTTGGGGCCCCCGGAGCCCCTACTGCACAAATCTATGGTTAATACACCGACTAGTGATACCCCGAATAGTCACAATTATCATTCCTTGTTAATTATCGGTCCTTTATATTTTAATTTGCTTAACTCCTGCTTGTTACGGAGTTCCCCAGCAGCAAAGACACGTCTGTTAATCAGCTGCCTTGTCTTACATTGTATCAACAGGCTGAACCAGCAGTGCAGAGACTATAAAGGGACAGACACTGCTTGCAATATCAATACATATACACATAACTTATAAACCATAGAAAATGTGTAATAAATGCTTGCTTAGAATTAGGTTTTCTTTTATTATGCAAAATATTATGTTTTGGGTTGATATTCCCTATAAAAGGGTTGTTCCCCTTTAAATTAACTGTTAGTATAATGTAGAAAGGGATATTCTGAGACAATTTGCAACTGATTTTCATTTTTTATCATTTGTAGTTTTTGACTTATTTAGCTTTTTATTCAGCAGCTCTCCAGTTTGTAATGTCAGCCATCTGGTTGCTAGGGTCCAAATCCGCCTAGCAACCATGCATTGATTTGAATAAGAGACTGGAATATGAATAGGAGAGGCCTGAATAGAAAGATGAGGAATAAAAAGTAACAATAACAATATATTTGTAGCCTTACAGAGCATTTGTTTTTTAGATGGGGTCAGTGACCCCCATTTTAAAGCTGGAAATATGCAAATAATTTAAAAACTATAAAAAATAAACAATGAAGACCAATTGCAAAGTTTCTCAGAATTTGCAATTCTACAACACACTAACAGTTAACAGTAATGAGAAGGGTACTGTCCTGTATCCGCCAGTATTTGCACCTTGTGTTGTACGGCGCTGCAGGGCATGTGGGCGCTATACTAATAATAAATCCAGCCCTGGGGCAATACACGGGGCAGCAGAGCTCTAACACGAGGATTCATGAGAGGTGGAACTGCAGACAGGGGTCCTGGGGGGTCACTGCTTGGCATATGGTTTATTCATGAATATAACGTACATAGGGGGAACCCCCAGTGCACCACTACACCGCTGTTTTCCCCAGCCAATGAAAGTGCCCGCCAGAAACATCACCAACACTGTTTGCCCCAATATAGAGATGACAAGCTGGGAAGTGACAGGGAAGCAGAACTGCGCTGATCCAATACCTGTCTGATCCAATGGAATGGGACCATAACCTCCTACTGTGCAACCAAAGGGACAAATTGCAGGGACGTCCTCTGTGTGTGTGTGTGTGGAATTATGGATACAGATGGTGCTGGGGTACAGGGAGGGCTGGGGTACAGGCAGGGCTGGGGTACAGGCAGGGCTGGGGTACAGGCAGGGCTGGGGTACAGGCAGGGCTGGGGGTACAGGCAGGGCTGGGGTACAGGCAGGGCTGGGGTACAGGCAGGGCTGGGGTACAAGCAGGGGTACAGGCAGTGCTGGGGGTGGTTACCTTGTGTAATGCTGGTTCTGTATCACATGGGTCGGGGGGGAGGGTGTCTGACATAGTGGAGCCAATACCTTTCGTTCTGGTTCTTTTGGGTTATCTTTGTGCCTAAAGCCCCAATGTAACAGAAATAAAAGTGCCGCAGAATTGGCAGCTGTGAAAGTGTCACCTCCTGACTGCCAATCAGGGAGCCGGTGTTAATGTGCCTCCCTTGTGTGTGTGTAATAATTAATGATAATGTGCGGAGAGGGAAATACAAATGTCAGCTCTGTGGGCCAGATTCCAGTGGCAAGTAGCAGTCTCTTTCCTAATACAATTACTGGCCCCGGGCTCCCCCTCTCTCTCATGGAGCGGCTAGCAGTGGCCGGGACCCTGTTGCTCCAGCTGATCCCTCTATAAATGATCCTTCTGTAAATGAGATCCATGTGTGAGCGGCGCAGCTCAGGTTTCTGCACTTGGCGAGCGACACAGGAAATATTGAGTCAGAGATGAGAGAATGGGGAGCAACTGAATCCAGACACAGTTACAGCTACTGCTCCTGATCAAACTGTCAGCCACAACTGCCTCACCCGCTATTAACCCCTTCCCCATATCTCATACACACTGCCCCCAGTCACATTAACCCAATCATTACCACTTTCTTGTGATTAATGAAGCATTTTCTGGGGTTCCCCCCACTGCCACCCCAACACACAGAATAAAATATGAAATAAACCTTTGTGCCCTCAGTAACCTTCACCTTCATACTGTTCTATATGGCACCTCCTCCTCCCATATGTATAAATACAAATATACAGAGAAGGAATGTTCTGGGCACACAATAAGCTATACCCTCATACTGTACTGTCTAAGGGAATCAATATGGCACCTCCTCCTCCCATATGTATAAATACAAATATACAGAGAAGGAATGTTCGGGGCACACAATAACTATACCCTCATACTGTACTGTCTAAGGGAATCAATATGGCACCTCCTCCTCCCATATGTATAAATACAAATATACAGAGAAGGAATGTTCGGGGCACACAATAAGCTATACCCTCATACTGTACTGTCTAAGGGAATCAATATGGCACCTCCTCCTCCCATATGTATAAATACAAATATACAGAGAAGGAATGTTCTGGGCACACAATAAGCTATACCCTCATACTGTACTGTCTAAGGGAATCAATATGGCACCTCCTCCTCCCATATGTATAAATACAAATAT
Source organism: Xenopus laevis (assembly GCF_017654675.1). NCBI lineage: Eukaryota > Metazoa > Chordata > Amphibia > Anura > Pipidae > Xenopus > Xenopus laevis. The sequence goes on from NC_054381.1 coordinate 162,731,652, forward strand.
ACAGAGAAGGAATGTTCGGGGCACACAATAACTATACCCTCATACTGTACTGTCTAAGGGAATCAATATGGCACCTCCTCCTCCCATATGTATAAATACAAATATACAGAGAAGGAATGTTCTGGGCACACAATAAGCTATACCCTCATACTGTACTGTCTAAGGGAATCAATATGGCACCTCCTCCTCCCATATGTATAAATACAAATATACAGAGAAGGAATGTTCTGGGCACACAATAACTATACCCTCATACTGTACTGTCTAAGGGAATCAATATGGCACCTCCCAGGAATGCAGTGGGAGTTATCCCCATATAATAGGGGAGACTGAGTTAAGGGGTAACAGAAGTGTAGGTTGAATCCTTCCTAAAAAGAGAACAGATGTGTCCCTATTTGAGTGGGGCAGAAAAGGAAAAGGGAAGAGGAATTACAGGAATAACAGGAATAACAGGATGCTGGGATTGTAATTTTGTGGTTGGATAAAATAGACGACGGCTTCTCTGGCAGGTTGAAGGGCAATAAAAATGGGAAGAGGCACACAGCCAAGAAACACAAAGAACCCTTCCCCAGGCTCACACTGACAGGAGGAGTAGTAGAGTATGGCTGATGCTCTGGGGGGCAGTGGTAATGAGAATAGTGAGATGCTGCTGGTGAAGCCCCTTACAGAGCACAAGCCCAACACTGAGTGAAGAAACAGAACATTCCACAGCCTCCACCTCACAGCCTCTCATTAAACCTCTAATGAAGCCTCTCACCCAGCCTCTAATCCAGCCTCTCATCCAGCCCAAATACATGTCATTGCCATTTGTAGACATTGTGCCTAAAAGCACAGGCTTGACCTCATACAGGGGCAGTGGAACTGAATCTCTCAGCTGCAGTTGCTGAAGAATAGTCCAGAAAACACATTTTAACATTACCAATTCGGTGTTTCTGGTAAGGAAAGAATATCGTATGAAGTTATACTTCCCCTTTATGTACTGAAGTGTGCGAGTGAGTTGGTGGGCGAGTAGGTGGGTGTGTGAGTAGGTGGGTGAGTGAGTGGGTGGGTGTGTGAGTGAGTGGGTGGGTGTGTGAGTGAGTGGGTGGGTGTGTGAGTGAGTGAGTAGGTGGGTGTGTGAGTGAGTGAGTAGGTGGGTGTGTGAGTGAGTGAGTAGGTGGGTGTGTGAGTGAGTGAGTAGGTGGGTGTGTGAGTGAGTGAGTAGGTGGGTGTGTGAGTGAGTGAGTAGGTGGGTGTGTGAGTGAGTGAGTGAGTAGGTGGGTGTGTGAGTGAGTGAGTGAGTAGGTGGGTGTGTGAGTGAGTGAGTGAGTAGGTGGGTGTGGTGAGTGAGTGAGTAGGTGGGTGTGTGAGTGAGTGAGTAGGTGGTGTGTGAGTGAGTGAGTAGGTGGGTGTGTGAGTGAGTGAGTAGGTGGGTGTGTGAGTGAGTGAGTAGGTGGGTGTGTGAGTGAGTGAGTAGGTGGGTGTGTGAGTGGGTGTGAGTAGGTGGTGTGTGAGTAGGTGGGTGTGTGAGTAGGTGGGTGTGTGAGTAGGTGGGTGTGTGAGTAGGTGGGTGTGTGAGTAGGTGGGTGTGTGAGTAGGTGGGTGGGTGAGTAGGTGGGTGGGTGGGTGAGTAGGTGGGTGGGTGTGTGAGTAGGTGGGTGGGTGTGTGAGTAGGTGTGTGAGTGTGTGAGTAGGTGGGTGGGTGTGTGAGTAGGTGGGTGGGTGAGTGAGTAGGTGGGTGGGTGAGTGAGTAGGTGGGTGGGTGAGTAGGTGGGTGTGTGAGTGAGTAGGTGGGTGTGTGAGTGAGTAGGTGGGTGTGTGAGTGAGTAGGTGGGTGTGTGAGTGAGTAGGTGGGTGTGTGAGTGAGTAGGTGGGTGTGTGAGTGAGTAGGTGGGTGTGTGAGTGAGTAGGTGGGTGTGTGAGTGAGTAGGTGGGTGTGTGAGTAGTTGAGTGTGTGTGGGAGGGTATGTGAGTAGGTGTGTGTGAGTGAGTAAGTTGGTGTGAGTGGGTGTGTGAGGAGCAACAAGGAGAATAACCGGGCAGTTTACATTTAAACGCAGGATATTAATAGTAAGGAGTCTCCTCCCTAAACAACACTGGGCTGAATCTTATGACACAGACACACTGAGCTATTGATACTGATCTGCTCCCCAAATCATGATCTCTCTGCTCATTCACACTCAATGTATCACTAACCATCCTGTTATCTTAATGGTGAAAATCCTGGATCCAAAATTGCAGCAATCCCAATAAATTACACAGCCCATGGGCCCCCTGGGAACTGATCCATAACACGGGATCAGAGAGAGCAGCCCAAGTATCTACTGGTACCAGACCCATAACACGGGATCAGAGAGAGAAGCCCAAGTATCTACTGGTACCAGACCCATAACAAGGGATCAGAGAGAGAACCCCATGTATCTACTGGTACCAGATCCATAACACGGGATCAGAGAGAAAACCCCATGTATCTACTGGTACCAGATCCATAACACGGGATCAGAGAGAGAACCCCATGTATCTACTGGTACCAGATCCATAACACGGGATTAGAGAGAGAAGCCCAAGTATCTACTGGTACCAGATCAATAACACGGGATCAGAGAGAGCAGCCCAAGTATCTACTGGTACCAGATCAATAACACGGGATCAGAGAGAGAAGCCCAAGTATCTACTGGTACCAGATCCATAACACGGGATCAGAGAGAGCAGCCCAAGTATCTACTGGTACCAGATCAATAACACGGGATCAGAGAGAGCAGCCCAAGTATCTACTGGTACCAGATCCATAACACGGGATCAGAGAGAGAAGCCCAAGTATCTACTGGTACCAGATCAATAACACGGGATCAGAGAGAGAAGCCCAAGTATCTACTGGTACCAGATCAATAACACGGGATCAGAGAGAGAAGCCCAAGTATCTACTGGTACCAGATCAATAACACGGGATCAGAGAGAGAAGCCCAAGTATCTACTGGTACCAGATCAATAACACGGGATCAGAGGGAAGACCAAGTAACTACTGGTACCAGATCCATAACACGGGATCAGAGGGAAGACCAAGTAACTACTGGTACCAGATCCATAACACGGGATCAGAGGGAAGACCAAGTAACTACTGGTACCAGATCCATAACACGGGATCAGAGAGAGAAGCCCAAGTAACTACTGGTACCAGATCCATAACACGGGATCAGAGAGAAGCCCAAGCAGACTGGGGGTTATCAAGGGAGACACTCACCCCTTCTCTCAGATTTTGGGATGTTTATTGTGAAAGGGCTCCACACCGTGAGCAATTTGGGGGGCTCTTATTAAACACAAATTGCCGTTACACCTTAGTTTGACTGCAATACACTGAAAGGGTTAATATGAGCGCAGGAGAATGGAGCCCAATTCTGGATCTAATAGTAATGAAGGTCCCTCTCCTGATGTATCCAGTGCTGGTGTCTTACGAGGAGCCAATGAACACAGCCGTTTGCTTCCAGATTAACCCTTCCTTGGCCAGAACCAATTGTAGATGCTCCAATGAGAGGGGTAAGAGAGCGCTCTAACAGACTTCAGATGGAGTCATACGGAGCAGGATTATGGGTAAATGGATTAACTGTACCGCTCCTCTAACCCTGCCACATTACTGGCCACTGAGCGGGCAGCTATTTATAACAATTAACAGTAAACGCGGGGTTACAGGAAGCCGTCCGGAGTAGACACACATATGTATCGTTTATACGGGCGAATGGAGAACCTCTGCCCACCGACACCAGCACCAATGTGTCACGTGCATTTCTATCCCTTACACTCTGTGCACCAACACTATGGACTACAACTCCCAGAATGCATCTCTTCACTAGAAAACAAGGGGAGGGAGGGGTGTGCATGACACTGTGAGCATAAGGGGGTGGGGAAATGGTTTCAGTGTTTTTCCAACAAAACTCAACTGAATGAGCTCAAGTCAAAAAGGGGCACATTTTCCCTTTGAGCAGAGGATTTATCAATAGAATGACCCCATTCTATAATGTAAAGTTCTGACCCACCGGACAGCACCTGTCTTATCTACAGATACATCAAGTCTTGGCAGATCTTTACTTCCCCTTTAGTAGAACCAAAGCAGCACACACAGAGCATCATTTCACCAGGAGATTTATATGAAATCACATATGTGGAAGCTACCATACTGACTCATGTAATAATACACTACATCCATATACCCCAAACAGACAGTCCCTCAGTAATAACCCGGCACTTATCTCTATCACATTATGTCAGCTCTGTGTTACAGTTAAATAACCAGCCAAGCAGAAGTGCAATTTGCCTCATACACTTGACTTGGGCACGTGCTGATGCGGCACAATCTGCGCTACAAAGTTGCAATGAGACGCATATAGAATAAATATGGTGGATAAATTATTCTTACCGGGCTCCAGCAGATTAAAGGGTCTGTCTCCGGGTTTTCCACCAAAGTCCAGAGTTTGGCAAGGAAAGCGGGTACATTGCTGCCCCCGCAGGTCGCGTTGGCATCCATATGGAGGGTGTAGTACGGACTGAGTGCTGGAGCCGAGTGCTGGAGCCGAGTGCTGGAGCCGAGCGCTGGAGCCGAGCGCTGGAGAGAAAACAAAATGTCAGTGGTACGTGGATGACATGGGAAAAGGAAATAAGGGGAGACACAGGGGACAGGCACCTTATTACAGGAATTTCTGGGACACTGTATATGGAGAACATTCCCAGAATAAAAGGGGCTGCACTGGAGGATTCTGGAATTAACCATACAGATCCTGGGCAGGAATATGGAGAAGAGAGTGGGGCATGACCTGGGGCAGGAAAGAATCCTCATGGGGTAATTTGGGAATCAGGCTCCTTTAGAACCATAACTTGGGGTGTAAATAGTATAATAGTAAATAGCCATTTAGACTGTAAGCTCTACGGGGTAGGGTCCTCCAGCCTTTTGTCTCCTTGACACTGAGCACTTAATCTGTAGTGTAATTATATTTTATATTTATGTGAATTGTATTTCTAATAATGCACTTATTGTTACTTATTATTCCAATGGCCCCTTGTTTGTTACTACTAATTTATTGTTTTGCTGTACAGTGTTTTGCCCCAAGGAGCGCTATACAAATAAATAAACATACAGGTATATATATATATATATATATATAACAAGGGAAAGTTGTGCTCACCACTAATTATAAAACCATTAGGCGGGGGTGCAATGAGGCTGTGACCACAAAATACATATAGACAAATACAAGAGTCCTCTGCACTCAACCCATTATCAATATATTTAAGACAGCAACATACTGCTACTAAAAAATGCCTTACCCTTTAAACAACACAGGGATTGTTTGTCCATATATTGCAATATATTTAAGCTGAACAACTACGTCACAGTCATCCCATATCTGGCCAGTCCTACGCTCAATTTTCATCTGATTCATTAAGAATTCTATAGTTTCATTATACATTTTATAAAAGGGACTAAGTTTTACCTGCAACTTACTTGCTGCTTTCAAAGCAAAACTCCCAAACTTGGCTGCCCTTTTATTAGACACCAGTGGGATCACCTGACTATAGCTGGGAAGGGGCACTCTTGTAGTTGTCTATATGTTTTTTGTGGTCACAGCCTCATTGCACCCCCGCCTAATGGTTTTAAAAACTAGTGGGGAGCACAACTTTCCCTTGTTTGTTCTAGTTATACAGGTCAGGTGATCCCACTGGTGGCCAATAAAAGGGCAGCCAAGTTTGGGAGTTTTACTTTGAAAGCAGCAAGTAAGTTGCAGGTAAAACTTAGTCCCTGTGTAAAATGTATAATGAAGCAATAGAATTCTTAATGAATCAGATAAAATTAAGCGTAGGACTGGCCAGATATGGGATGAGTGTGACGTAGTTGTTCATCTTAAATATATTGCAATATATGGACAAACAATCCCTGTTTTGTTTAAAGGGTAAGGCATTTTTCAGTAGCAGTAGCACAAAATGTCTCTGTCTTACATATATTGATAATGGGTTGAGTGCAGAGGAATCTTGTATTTCTCTATATATATATATATATATATATATATATACACACACACATGCATACGTACATATATATATATATATATATATATATATATATATATATATATATATATATATATATATAGTAAGGGGGTGCCAGAGAGCAGGTCTGGGATTCAAAATTGGCCCTGAAATTGCAAGTAAACAAAGGCCCAAAGTGAACAAAGTGAGTCTGACTGAGTCTCTCACAGCAGCCCCCCAGCCATTTGCCACAAGTCACACAACTGCCAGTCTGGGCCTGTATGAGGGGCTACATATTACTAATGAGACAGGGGAGCAGGCACGTGACATACGGAGGGGCAGTAGTATCAGGAGTATTAGAATAAAGGGGCAGTAGTATCAGGAGTATTAGAATAAAGGGGCAGTAGTATCAGGAGTTGGGGGTATTAGAGTAAAGAATAAAGGGATAATTAGGCAAATAACCCACCGCGGGGCCATTACCAAAGTCTAGGGGACAAAGAGGCAACTCACGTAGAGTTTAGGGGTAAAATCACTTCAGGGACAGGTTGGCAATGTTATCCCCACAGCAGGTAACTCCTCCGCGTTTTCCTGACGGGGTCTCCGACTCAGGCCCACTGGCCCATCCGCGCACAGTCACAGGCCGAGGGAGCCATGGTCAGCGCCATCTTGTGACGTATCAACCAAGACCAGCAAATGGCACATAACGCATGCGCAGTCCGCCATCTTACTCCACTCACGCTACACCCATCTGGCACCGCCCGGAAGTGCATTGTCCCCTACCGCCATATATGTACGCACTCGGCTCAAGAATGCTATTGCTTGTCCGCCATCTTACTACACCCAACGTAGTTTTCTCATTTATTATTGCTTTTTTGTCTAGTGCCCTGACTTGAAGTCCCTGAATAGGACTAAACGAGTTATAGTGCGCTGAAGATCTATTCAGATATAAAGATGTAAATGCCACAGGTAAGATGGTGGTGCACTTGTTCCGGCGAGTGAGTGGGCGGGTTTAGCGGAACTTCCGGTGTGAAGAGACAGGGAGAAACGTGTTTGTGCAAGTGGGACTGTGCCACTGTTCTCTTACTCGTTGTTACCCTACAACCGGAATCGATTCAATTGTCCCCCCGAGTCCTGAGTGAAACATGAAGAGAGGGAGCAAGAGAGAGTCTGGGGGCCCCCTCACTGAGGAGCCGGTAATCTCACACGTGACTGACACAAACTGCATTTACATGTGGGGCCTGTGATTAGACACTACCTGGGGGGAGAGGAAATGAGCAGTAATGGTAAAATATTGGGGCCCTCCTACTAGATATTTTCTCTTTATGGAAACAACAGCCCTTTCCACTAACATGAAGTAATCAGGACTTTATTGTAATTGTGCCTCTGCATCATGTGACTGTGGCCCCTGCAGTCCTTCTTCTTCTTCTTCTTCTTCTTCTTCTTACACATTATTCCATGTTTCTTGCCTAGGAGCCTCTCTTCTCTGAGGAGAACAGGAGTTTGCAGGATGGAAACCCATTAGATGAGAGTGACAGCGAGGAGAGCCAATACTCTGGCCTTGAGGATTCTGGGACTGACAGCAGTGACGATGAGGAGGATCACAGCTCTGAGGAAGTACAAGATCCAGGGAAGTCCCCAAAACAGATCAGAAAGGTACTGGTACCATGTCTCCTCCTGTCTGTCACTCTGCACTGGGAGGTCCATATGCCATGAACTCGTTTCCCTTCTGTCTGTGAAATAATACAAAGTGACCGCACTTGCACAACCTGGCTCTCCAGAAAACGAATGCCAGTGCTCTGTGAAGGAGGTCTCGGCAACCTCAATTTTCATAAGTAGGAAGAATTTCACAGGCACTCAGGTTCAATTCAAGCAGGTACAAGCCCTTGCTGAGTTTATTTTACGAAGGTGCAACAAAGGGGTTTACCCCGAAAACGTTGCACCTTCGCAAAATAAACTCAGCAAGGGCTTGTACCTGCTTGAATTGAACCTGAGTGCCTGTGAAATTCTTCCTCCCTTCTGTCTGTGTCACTCTAAAGTAGGAATGCACCAAATCCATGATTTGGTTTGGGATTTGGCCTTTTCTTTTTGGCTAAATCCAACTGCCTGGCCGAACTGATTCCAAATAAAAAAAATCACGACTTTTCATCACACAAACAAGGAAGTCAAATTTTTTTTAGACATGCGCTGTGCACACCGTTCTTTTTCCCCCCTCATTTCCATAATTTACAGATGCAAATTAGCGTTCGAATTCAGTTTGGGAATGACAAATGATTAGGGATTTGGCCAAATCCTAAAAGTGTCATAAAAATCATAAAATCCAATAGGTTCCCCATTCTCTGTTTCATCCTTTAAAGGACAAGGAAAGGCAAAAAAATAAAATCCCATTTTTACTTTCTTTAATGAAAAGAAACCTTTCTCGAATATACTTTAATTAAAAAATGTGTACTGTTTTTATAAGAAACCTGACTGTATGCAGTGAAATTCTCCCTTCATTTACTGCTGTGGATAGGAATTGTCAGACAGTCCCTAACTGCTCTGCAGGGAAACAATCATACTTATGTACAGCAGGGGGAGCCCCCGCCTTACTTCCCAGCCATGCAGAACTCAAACAGCTTTGTTTGACGATCCCTAAGCAGCCCAGACCACACTGAGCATGTGCAAGGTCAGGCCAAGATGTATAACAAAGTTACAAGATGGTGACCCCCTGTGGCCAACTTTGAAAGCATAAATCATTTGTTTGATTAGGCTTGTGGTGCAGTAAGTTCATGTTTATGTTTAGTATACAAAATACAGCATTTCTAGCCTTATTCTATTTTAGACTTTCCTTGTCCTTTAATGGGAAGTAGAGACTCAATGTCCCATGGTTCCTTTCTGTGACACTGCAGCGAGAAGGAAGACGCCATATCCCAAATTCCCTTCTGTTACTGGACAGTAGGAAAGTCTTGCTCACGATCTGTTTCCTACTTTGCCTGTAAGTGCACCACCCGGTGGAGGCTGCGGCCTGGGCCATCTCTGTGCTTCTACTCTAGAGGAGCTGGCGAATAAGAAGACATTTCTGGTTTTGCAATTATATGGAGCTTCCTGATCTGGAATTCACATTAGGTACTTTCCTTTCGCCCACAGCTTGTGAGAAGCGCTGACTCTGGGTTGAGCATCTGGTGCCTGTTTTGTTTTTCTGCCCTTTCCTGATGTTCCCTAATGTTTGTGGAACCGCTTCGTTCTTAAAATATCTGGGCCACATGGACACAGTATAAGGCTGAAGAACCAGGCCAGCAGGCAGCTTGTCCCCATTACTTCCTGCGTGAATATATATTTTATGTTCTGTATCTGATTATGGTCTTCTGCTCAACCCAAGTGGTGTGTTGTCTGTCATACAGCAAATTCATCCATTAATTCACCCTCACACCTTCCAACTGATCCAAAAAGGCTGTTTCAATTGCTCAGTTACGTCACTTCCTTTCATTTACCTCCCTATACAGCCCTGTACCCTGCTCTGACTTTTTCTATTGCCCAGTTATATCATTTGCTCATGTATATCCCTATATACAGCCCAGTGCCCTACCCATCACTAAATTCATTTTTACTCCCTATACAGCCCCGTTCCCTGCTGCCTTTTCCTTGGTTTCACCAATGTAAAAGCATTCTGTACACTACGGGCTGTATAGGGAAGAAATGGGAGTGAATGATGTAACTGTGCAATAGGGACAGCCAGCAGGGAACTGGGCTGTATAGAAGGGAAACAAGATTGAGTGATGGTTAGTGTACTGGGCTATATATGGGGAGATGAATGAATAATGAAGTGGCTCCTTTTTTCCCTATACAGCCCGGTTCCCTGCTGGGTTTTCCTATTGCCTGCTCACATCACTCACTCTTGTTTCCCTCTCTATTCAGCCTGGTACCCTTCTCTGAAATTTCCTATTGGCCAGTTACATCACCCATTCATGTGTCTCCCAGTATAGAGCCAGTACACTACCCATCACTCACTAGAGGTTTCCCTATTGTCAATCTGACACTCCTATCTCTTTTTCCTGTACAGCCCAGTACTTTTCTTCGTTACCTATTATCACTGTCTGTTTTTATTTTTTCACCAGTTTTGGCCCTTAACATAAATATAGTGCAACTCATATGGTTTCCACTGCTTTACAGGGTGCCACAATAGTGTAGGTAACTCTTATTTGCTTACTAAGTGCTTTTCTCTTATAGGTTCCCCACAGGACCAGTAAGTCTCAAGCTGATTCTCCAGCAGATGAGGAGGACCAGCCCAATGAGATCAAGGAGTATGAGAATGATTCTTCTGATGAGGAGGTGAGTCACTGATGTGTGTGATTTGTATGGGGTCCTTCTGTGTTCCAGAAACCTATAGACTGTATCTTCTTCCCCTCATCACGCTGCTTTTAGTAAGGAAAGGAAAATCCCTATTCTATTTGTTTTGTCAAAAGGCTACTGAGTCCTATAGTATTTTGTGCCAAGTCTATGCTGCCATAGTTTTATGGTCTCTCTGTACAGACTATGAGCAAACTTAGGGACTGTTCCTGCTGAATTGTGCTTAGTACAGGGAATACCTATGTACCATAGTTTTATGGGATCTCTCTGTATAGACTATGAGCAAACTTAGGGACTGTTCCTGCTGAATTGTGCTTAGTACAGGGAATACCTATGTACCATAGTTTTATGGGATCTCTCTGTATAGACTATGAGCAAACTTAGGGGACTGTTCCTGCTGAATTGTGCTTAGTACAGGGAATACCTATGTACCATAGTTTTATGGGATCTCTCTGTACAGACTATGATCAAACTTAGGGACTGTTCCTGCTGAATTGTGCTTAGTACAGGGAATACCTATGTACCATAGTTTTATGGGATCTCTCTGTATAGACTATGAGCAAACTTAGGGGACTGTTCCTGCTGAATTGTGCTTAGTACAGGGAATACCTATGTACCATAGTTTTATGGTCTCTCTCTGTACAGATTATGAGCAAACTTAGGGACTGTTCCTGCTGAATTGTGCTTAGTACAGGGAATACCTATGCTGCCATAGTTTTATGGGATCTCTCTGTACAGACTATGAGCAAACTTAGGGGTTTTTCCTGCTGAATTGTGCTTAGTACAGGGAATACCTATGCTGCATATTCTCTTAAACAGGAGGAACCTTTGCTTGTCTGCTTAGAAGGAAGATGTTTACTACCTGATTCACCTGTGCTGGTGGGATTATGTAGTAAACAATTATACAGACACTTAATAATCAGCCATTCATCATGGGAATTTTATAGGTGTTTAGAGTTAAAAAGTAGTAACACAGCCATCCCATAATAGGCTTACTGCAGTGCTGAACAGTAATGGGTCTGGCTGCATATCATATGGTGGGTATGGAAGCCAATGCAATAAACAAAGGCAGGGCCCTAGCATCTCTGCTAATACACCCAGCAAGCCCATGTCCCTTCAGGAGAGGTGTTCAGAGGCCCATCAGTATCTGCTCTTATTGACCTTCACCCTATATAAATACATGTTAATAATAATAATAATAATCCCATTGTTGTAGTGGATTGCAGAAATAGTTAATACCTGTTCGGAATTTCCAGCTGTCACTGATCTATGTCTGACCTATGATCAGAAACTTCCCAACTATCTGCAGACCTGATAACTAAGTGCAGGTGCTTTTGCTTTTGCCACACTCTAGTAAACTGACTCTACCTGTATTCTTGCACTGGGCCCTCTACTTTCAAGGCATAAGGGTGGTACCTTTTTAAAAAATACAAAAACTGCAGCGATTTTAATAATTGTTTAGTTAATATAGTTTGGTATTGGATGGAGTATCCAACCCCAACATATAATTTGCCAATTTCCAAATGAAATTCTTAAATTATGGCTTTGTGCATCCTTAAATTTGACAATATTAAAGGGGTTGTTCACCTCTGAGTTAACTGTTTGTATGATGTAGAGAGGGATATTCTGAGACAATTTGCAATTGGTTTTCATTTTCTATTATTTGTGGTTTTGAGTTACTTAGATTTTTATTCAGCAGCTCTCAAGTTTGCGATTTCAGCCATCTGGTTGCTAAGGTCCGAATTCCCCTAGCAACCATGCACTGATTTGAATAAGAGACTGGAATATGAATAGGAGAGGCCTGAATAGAAAGATGAGTAATAAAAAGTAACAATACATTTGTAGCCTTACAGAGCATTTGTTTATATTAGGGGTCAGTAACCCCCATTTGAAAGCTTCTCAGAAGAAAAACTATAAAGAATAAATTGGGAAGACCAATCGAAAAGTTGCTTTTAATTGGGCATTCTATAACATACTAAAAGTTAACCTAAAGATGAATCGCCCCTTTAACAAATTGTACAAGATCCAAATGGTCCAATATCGTTGCAGGTGGGAGGTGTGGGGCAACGTTCTGTGAGCTCCATGCAACAGTCTTTTCAGCTGCCCAATTCTTATGGCTAGTGCCGTGTAAGGATTGGCCTGTTCACACTAGTCCTTTTTATCCTGTTATAGAGTGAAATGGGTGATGTTTTGCATGTTAGATTTCATTTATTACTTATCAATGTTAGATTCAATTTATTTTCTTATTCAGTCAGTGGCTTCAGTGAGTCAACATCATAATTTATAATATATAGCGCCAGCAAGTTACTTCACGGGTCAGGCAACTTCAGGACATTACTTGCAAGAGCTTAAAATGAGTCTAAAAGTAGAAAAAAATCTTACCTAGCCATCTTTTTTTTTTTTTTTATACAAAGTTAGAGATAGTCTCTTGCCATAAAGCAGGACAGGACTGCTGCTTACAATGGGGATCAGACAGGACCTGTGCAGCCACTGGGACAGAATGTTCTGTTATACAGATAGCTAGAATCTCAGCTGCCATAAAGCAGGACAGGACTGCTGCTTACAATGGGGATCAGATAGGATCTGTGCAGCCACTGGGACAGAATGTTCTGTTATACAGATAGCTAGAATCTCAGCTGCCATAAAGCAGGACAGGACTGCTGCTTACAATGGGGATCAGACAGGACCTGTGCAGCCACTGGGACAGAATGTTCTGTTATACAGATAGCTAGAATCTCAGCTGCCATAAAGCAGGACAGGACTGCTGCTTACAATGGGGATCAGATAGGATCTGTGCAGCCACTGGGACAGAATGTTCTGTTATACAGATAGCTAGAATCTCAGCTGCCATAAAGCAGGACAGGACTGCTGCTTACAATGGGGATCAGATAGGATCTGTGCAGCCACTGGGACAGAATGTTCTGTTATACAGATAGCTAGAATCTCAGCTGCCATAAAGCAGGACAGGACTGCTGCACTTGGTGAGAAAGGAAGGTGACAACCTTTTAGTATTATGATGTACAAGCAGAAATGAAGACAACTTCATCAAAATGTATGAAATTATAAATATTATTCCACATTACCTCAATAAAATGAAGCATTTCTGTTTAGTAAGTGAATGTCCCTTATCAGGGCTCAGTGTAAAGTGATTATGGGTAATATCTGATAGGGACAGCTCAGCTGGACTCCCGGGTGTTACCCCAAGTTGTGTAGGGTTGTACCCCGGGTTGTGCTGCTGGAGTGTTGGGGTGATTATATGTAGGTCGGGAGTGGGGAAGGTTGTGCAGGATTATTTGGGATCTGATCCTCTTTCCCTGCACTTTCTCCTCTCCCCCCTGTCCCCTATTAGGAGAAGTATTTAGTGAGCACAAAATGAGTTTTGCAGCTGCTGCAGGTAATGAATGAGACTCTGGGCAGTCGGAACTCCCCGCACACCCCCTCCTGTAACACACACGCACTCCCCGCACCCCTCCTTCCCCCAGTGTCTGACCCTGGCTCCAGAGAGAGGTGGGGGGGGAGAAGTGGTTCAGTAGCTGCTCGTTGTGCGGTGCCCCCCCTGTACTTGGCAGTCTCTTCCGTCCCCCCCTTTGTGCTCTTTATAAAATTGGAGGGGATTCTGGCCTGACACTGATTCAGCCTCTTCACTTTCTTAACCCTGGCATGGCCAGACACTGCTGAATTGTGACTTTATACTCTTTATATTGACATGCTGCTGGCCCTGCTCATGGGCTGATCCGGGGGATTTTCCTCAATCTGACTACTAAACACGGGCCGGCTAATATGTATATGTGGCTTGCACAATATTCACCCTATGTAACCCCAATGTATACAGTACCTGCCACCCTCTGCTGTCTCACTAATGTCCCTCCATTATCCCAGCATGCCCTGCTACTGTGTATCCTGTGCTTGAATGTCTGCCCCCATGGCTACACAGCAGCTTGTTTATATAAACTATAGTAGTACTTATCTGTTATCTACTGTGTATCCTGTCCTTGAATGGCTGCCCCCATGGTTACACAGCGGCTTGTTTATATAAACTATAGTAGTACTTATCTGTTATCTACTGTGTATCCTGTGCTTGAATGGCTGCCCCCATGGCTACACAGCAGCTTGTTTATATAAACTATAGTAGTACTTATCTGTTATCTACTGTGTATCCTGTGCTTGAATGGCTGCCCCCATGACTACACAGCAGCTTGTTTATATAAACTATAGTAGTACTTATCTGTTATCTACTGTGTATCCTGTGCTTGAATGGCTGCCCCCATGGCTACACAGCAGCTTGTTTATATAAACTATAGTAGTACTTATCTGTTATCTACTGTGTATCCTGTGCTTGAATGGTTGCCCCCATGGCTACACAGTGGCTTGTTTATATAAACTATAGTAGTACTTATCTGTTATCTACTGTGTATCCTGTGCTTGAATGGCTGCCCCCATGGCTACACAGCGGCTTGTTTATATAAACTATAGTAGTACTTATCTGTTATCTACTGTGTATCCTGCGCTTGAATGGCTGCCCCCATGGTTACACAGCGGCTTGTTTATATAAACTATAGTAGTACTTATCTGTTATCTACTGTGTATCCTGTGCTTGAATGGCTGCCCCCATGGTTACACAGCGGCTTGTTTATATAAACTATAGTAGTACTTATCTGTTATCTACTGTGTATCCTGCGCTTGAATGGCTGCCCCCATGGCTACACAGCGGCTTGTTTATATAAACTATAGTAGTACTTATCTGTTATCTACTGTGTATCCTGCGCTTGAATGGCTGCCCCCATGGTTACACAGCGGCTTGTTTATATAAACTATAGTAGTACTTATCTGTTATCTACTGTGTATCCTGCGCTTGAATGGCTGCCCCCATGGTTACACAGCGGCTTGTTTATATAAACTATAGTAGTACTTATCTGTTATCTACTGTGTATCCTGTGCTTGAATGGCTGCCCCCATGGTTACACAGCGGCTTGTTTATATAAACTATAGTAGTACTTATCTGTTATCTACTGTGTATCCTGTGCTTGAATGGCTGCCCCCATGGTTACACAGCGGCTTGTTTATATAAACTATAGTAGTACTTATCTGTTATCTACTGTGTATCCTGTACTTGATGTCCATTGGGCAGGGTTAAAAATTCTGTTGGATCAAATACCGCATTGGTTTGCTGATCCTTGATTGGACCATCTTTATGCTCTTCGTTGTTTTCAGGATCAGACCAGACTGATATCGCTCACCTCAATGTTGGGTGAGGGGTAGATCTGCTTGTTGTATAGAGATGTCACCAAACAAGCGGATCTCTGTATGTATGGCCAGCTTTAGTCTTGTGATTTTAAGGGCAGAGACACGTGGAGATTTGGGGAGATTCTCCTAATGTGAACGGGGTGGCACTCGGAGCACTTTGTTTTCCATAGTCGCCCGAAGTTACCTCACAAGGAACCTTTGGGCGACTTCGGAAAGCCAAAGTGATCCTAGTGCCAACCTGGCCAGTGATTTTGATTCTAGCTGGCGGGAAGGCAGTTCACAGAGATTAGTAGCCCGAAGAACCGGTGATTTTTTTTGCTGGGAGCGACTAAATCTCCCCGAATCTTCGCGTGTGCCCTTATTCTAAACCTTGGGGTAACTCCTACTCTCGTCTGTTATTCCTCCATAATCCCAGCATTCCCTGCTATGGTACATTTACTGTGACAGTCTCTTATCCCACTATCCTTGTTATTAAAGGGGAAGTTCACCTTCCAAACACTTTTTTCAGTTCAGTTGTTTTCAGATTGTTCCCCAGAAATCAAGACTTTTTTAAATTTCTTACCATTTTTTGCTGTTTTTTCTAAATCTAACTTGAATGTCCCTGTCTCTGGATTTTGAGTCTGACAGCTCAGTAATTCAGGTGCAGACGTTGTTACATTTAGTTGATACAATTCATTGATACATTTAGTTGATACATTTAGATGTTATATTTAGTTGTTACAATCAGTTGATCCATTTCTCATCTCTGGAGTATCAGTAACTATTGTATCAAGTCTAACAGCTGCCTGTAATGAAACCCAGAGATTCTGCTCAGCAGGGACAAAGATAAGAAATGTATCAACTAAATGTATCCATTTAGAACAGTTTACAGGGTCGGCGACCCCTTCCCCAAGGCTGCTTCAGAATGTGAAAAATTACACTTGATGCTTCAATATTAGAAAAAGAATGACACATAGAAAATAGTAAGTAATTGGAAAAAGTCTTTATTTCTGGTGATCTGTCTGAAAACAAATAGTTGTTTGACGGTGAACAATTCCTTTAAAGGGCCAGTAACCCCAGAGAGTAAAATCTTTCATGTGCAGTTGTTGGACATTTCCAGGCAGCACCAGATCCGGTTAAAGGGAGCAACTATGTCCCTGATTCAATTGGCCCCTGGGGCCCTGTTTATCTCTGCATTAGCTGATTATATTAACTGTATGAGTGCTGGTGTAGCCAACAGATTTGTGGCTGGTTGGGGTTGCTACCAAGTGTCCCTTGGCCTCCGGTGCTGCTTCTGATGCTGGCCCTTTAAGAGAGCAACGCAGTAACATTAGACAAGTGCTGTCAAATCTAACTGGTCTCATGGAGCAGGTATTTTGGGCACTGACCCTGCCAAACCCACTCCCTCTGGCACCTCAGCACAATGAGCTCACTGGGTTATTCTGAGCTGCACGCCCTGTCCTTATGTACTCACACTCTCTGCTGGGATTGAGTCACGTGTACAAGGGGCCTTATTGGAGCCTTGTGTCAGCTCCCGGACTGGCAATCTGTCTATTCTGGCAAATGCCACAGGGGCTGTTGTGAGATGCCAAATGCAGTCACTATTTATTGGGCCCATCTTTGCCTGTATGTGTGTCCTTGGCTGTACTACCCCAGACACAACAATGTCCTACACAGAGTGGCACCTATATATGAACCATCAGTCTGTGCCACCCAAGTATCCCAGGTATCCCTGTACCTGTCTCCCTTCTGCGCATTTATACACAAGCGCATGCCTTGCTGCATTTGTGTTGCACTTGTCATTGCAGCTCATTGTGCTCTCATTGCCAGAAAGTGTGTGTGTAGACACCATACATTACACACGTTACATATGTTACACACATTACACACATTAGCAAGTAGACAGTAGTCAGTGTGTGTGGGAGGGGAGTGAATAAGTGGGTGCACCTGCTCATATCCTGGTAGTACAGACTGTCTGGGTTCAGGAACTCTCAGTACTACCCCCCCCCCCCCACTAGGTCTGTATCCCAACCATTAGATCACTCATTTCCCCTGTCCCATATCGGGGGCCGGAATTCCAGACACCTATAAAATCACTTCCTATGTGTGTAAACAGTCCTGTACCTCCCCCTTGTAACCCCTTCCCTGCTGTAGTCTTGTGTCCCTGTATATAAAGGCCATTCTGTAACCCCTTCCCTGCTGTAGCCTTGTTTCCCTGTATATAAAGGCCATTCTGTAACCCCTTCCCTGCTGCAGCCTTGTGTCCCTGTATATAAAGGCCATTCTGTAACCCCTTCCCTGCTGCAGCCTTGTGTCCCTGTATATAAAGGCCATTCTGTAACCCCTTCCCTGCTGTAGCCTTGTTTCCCTGTATATAAAGGCCATTCTGTAACCCCTTCCCTGCTGTAGCCTTGTGTCCCTGTATATAAAGGCCATTCAGTAACCCCTTCCCTGCTGTAGCCTTGTGTCCCTGTATATAAAGGCCATTCTGTAACCCCTTCCCTGCTGTAGCCTTGTGTCCCTGTATATAAAGGCCATTCTGTAACCCTCCTGTTGTAGCCTTGTGTCCCTGTATATAAAGGCCATTCAGTAACCCCTTCCCTGCTGTAGCCTTGTGTCCCTGTATATAAAGGCCATTCTGTAACCCCTTCCCTGCTGTAGCCTTGTTTCCCTGTATATAAAGGCCATTCTGTAACCCCTTCCCTGCTGTAGCCTTGTGTCCCTGTATATAAAGGCCATTCTGTAACCCCTTCCCTGCTGTAGCCTTGTGTCCCTGTATATGAAGGCCATTCTGTAACCCCTTCCCTGCTGTAGCCTTGTGTCCCTGTATATAAAGACCATTCTGTAACCCCTTCCCTGCTGTAGCCTTGTGTCCCTGTATATTAAGGCCATTCTGTAACCCCTTCCCTGCTGTAGCCCTGTGTTCCTGTATATAAAGGCCACCCTGTATAACCATGTGAAGTACATACAAGTTACATCCATTTCCACATAACCACTCAAATCTGCAGTCTCTCGCTCAGCATGAAAGGGGTTAAGGAGTCACCTGCAGCGGGGGCAGCAGACTTGTAGTTTGGGGGGGGGGGGGGAACGCCGGCTCCTTGTAAAGTGATCCTGGGGCTGAGGAAGAAGGGAAGTGGGGGAGAAGTTATTGTCCCATGGGGAAGGGGGGAGATGAGGAGAGAGTGAAGTGTTCCAGAGGTGAGTGGGCTTCTTCCCCCCCCCCAGACACACACCAGGGACCCCCCCTCACAGCTGGAGCAGTTTAAGTCTAGTGCAAGTTCCAGTCTGATTGAGAAACCCAGAGCTGCTGCCGCTCACACTCACTTTCCCATCAATCACATAGGGCACCCCATAGTGTTATTCTCTGTGTGACACCCTAAAGTGTCTGGGGGGGGGGGCTGGTGCAGAATCTTGTAGCCCCTTATGTTCTCTTAGTGGAGTCTTGGGCCTGTGGCACATATTTGTGGGACATTTGGGTCGTTAGCAGAACCTTCTCCAGAACCCCGGCCTATTGTTGCTTTTATTTAAGAGGAATGGCAGTTGCTGGAGAGGTGACAGTTGCAGAGAGCAATGGTCCCAATCCCACGGCAGTTTTGGGCATTTTCCTGCCACGTATTTCCCCCATTTCTCATTGAATCTGCTTCCCAGCTTGCTTATTAGTGAGGCATAGAAATGGCAATCGTTTTATTTTCCTGTATCATTAGGGCTCAGCGCTGGTCACTGTCAGATTCCTCCTCTAATTTAGGAATATATTTTGGGTACAGACAAATATTTACTTTTCCTGTCCTGGGCTCCGGACAGAGTGGACCAAAATAAACTGAGAAGAAGCCTTAATTCCTTCCCAAATATTGAGCTTTATAATCACTTGGTCGTCTCTACTTGGAACAGACACTTCAAGCTCCCACTGTTTAGGGGATCTGGTTAAACCCATGCGCTGCTCCGACCAGACTGGGACAGCGAGGGTTAAACCCAACTGAGGTCAGATAGGGAGGTGACATTGGATGTATAGAGATGACCCTGCAGTGGGCGGGGAAACTCCTCCCTCCATGTTCCCAAACTAACAGACAATATTATTCCTTATTAATAACCCCCTGCAATGACCTAGATATGTTGTACCCTATTAAAGGGGTAAGTTAACTTTTAGAAAGTTATAGAATGTCCATTTCCAAGCAACTTTTCAATTGGTCTTTGTAAATTTATATATATATATATATAATCTATCTCTTTTGACTTATTTGCTTTCTTCTTCTGACTTTTTCCAGCTTTCAAATGGGGGTCTCTGACTAGTTATGTGCAGGCCGACCTGAAGCCCGTGGGGTCAGGCAGGTTCGGGATGACTGACACACAAACTTGCACTGGACCTACTCCTTTATATATATATATATTTGCATATGTGTGCCCCACCCCCTTCCATGACATCAGTACAGGTATAGAAATAGGGGCTCATGGTGGGTTAGAATTGGGTGCGGGTTCTCTGGGGTCGGTGCAGGTCGAGTGTGTATTGTTATTGCTAGGGATGCACAGAATCCAAGATTTGGTTTCGGGATTTGGTCAGTATTCTGCCTTTTTCAGCAGGATTCAGATTCGGCCGAAAAATCCTAATTTGTATATGTAAATTAGGGACGAGGAGGGAAATTGCGTGACTTTTTTGTAACAAAACAAGGAATAAAAATTTTCCTCTTCCCACCCCTAATTTGCATATGCAAATTAGGATTTGGTTCGGTATTCGGCCGAATCTTTCGCGAAGGATTGAGGGGTTCGTCCGAATCCAAAATAGTGGATTCGTTACATCCCTAGTTATTGTTACTTTTTATTCCTCATCTTTCTATTCAGGCCTCTCCTATTCATATTCCAGTCTCTTATTCAAATTAGTGCATGGTTGCTAGAGGAATTTGGATCCTAGGAACAAGATGGCTGAAACTGCAAACTGGAGAGCTGCGGAATAAAAATAACTTAAAAATCGCAAATAATAAAAAATGAAAACCAATTGCAAATTGTCTCACTCTCTATATCATACTAACAGTTAATTTAAAGGGGAACAACCCATTTATTGATCTTTATTTATGTCCAATCCATGCTGTGCCCTATTAATAATCCCTATTTGTGCCCAAAACATTATGTGCCATATTTATGATTCCTGTTTGTGCCCAAGTCATGTTGTGCCCTACTAATATGGGCTGTTTCTTGAGATCCCAGTACCGTCTCGCCCTCCCGCTGGATTGTGCCCAGTTGGACCAGTGATAGTCACAGTGAATAGTAACATATCTCTCTTTATTAAACCTTTATGCAGACACAAGTCTTTAAATAATGGCAATATATACATTTAGGGGCCGCTGGGTCCAATGACGTCTAAATAAAGAGGTAGTATCTTGGCCAGTCCCAATGCCACCTTGTATATGAGGGTTCTGTATATGGGATTCTGTACTTGGGGTTCTGTATATGGGGTTCTGGATTTGGTACAATGTTCAGGGTGGGGACAAGGCAATATCGATGGTAATGGAGGATTTAGGGCAGGCACTAATAGTAAGTGCAGAGGGAAATGTGTGGGTGGTGCAGGGTTACACGTGCTTGTGGGGTGTTGGGGTGCATAGAACTTGCTGGCACCCGTGACTTGCCCGTCTCTGAAACACAGCGGATCATTTTTACTTCTGGGGTTGTCTTTGGGGTGTGTCTCTGGGGTGAGAACATTGGGTATCATAGAGGTTCATCTGTTTGGGTTCAGTCTGTTGCTGTCACTACCTCTGCTTTCCATGGTTATGATATTTGTGGGGTCGCACCCCATCTTTCTTCACTTTATCCCTCCCTCTCTTAAAATCTGCTTTTATCCACCCCCACAACCAATGCCCAGTGTTCCCTTATTACAGAGTCCCTCGCAAATCTGGGGGGGGGGTGGGGGGCATGTGTCTCTTTTTTTCTCACATTCTGGGGGCTTTGTTGCCTCTCACCCCCTCCCAGAGCTAAAGATGGGCTTCAGTTGGTTTCCTGCTTTGTCTTATTGAGGAGCACTGCTCCCCTAATTCCTTCTCCATTGGCCGCAGTGTGATTGGCTGCTGCTCCTCCAGTTGCAACTGGTGATTGGTGCAACTTCAGGATCTGGATCTTGGGGTCTCTTCAGGGGATCCCCGTTCCACAGATGTTTCTTTTAGGTTCGGATGGCAGTTTTCCTCTCTTTGTCTTTACCCTGTCAGGAAAAAAAAAACAATAAATAAAATGGTAGGGGTGAGTTGAGTTCTAGAACCCCATTTCTGGTGCACCCCAAACTGGGAGAAACCATTGAACCCTTAAAGCCACATAACAAAGCACTTTATAGTGGGCAGGCTGGCAGCTAGAGGTAACCAGAACTAATAGCAGAATATGTGAATATAATAAAGAGGGGAATGTAAGTAAAGTCAGTATCCCTTTAAGTGTTCCTCGTAGGCCGGCATTTTTGTGAGAGCTGTTTCAGATGGTTGTGTCCATGGGAAGGGGCTGCTGAACACTAAAACACAAGCCTGTGTGGATTTATAGCATTAACCCCCCTGTACCCACTGTGCCAGTTTGGTTACGGCCAATGAGGAGCCACGTGAGCAGTTTCTCCACTGGTGGAAATTTCCCTGGGCTGACATTGGCCTTCAGCCGTTTCTAGCGACCCCTTTACCTCTTAAATGAGAGTGCCCAGCCCCGTGCCCTGAATGCCCCAGTACAGAAGCTCCTATTGGTTTAGCTTTGCCTTTACAGAGGGGCAGTAGAAAGGGAGTGAAGAAATGGAACGGATTCCGAGCAGCCGCACGTTTGGCTTTGATTAAATCCATCTGTCGTTGCTGAACTATGTGTCAAACTTCACCTTTAATCTACTTTTCATTCACAACACACCCCACATGTGAGCCCGTCCCTGCCCCAGAAATCCCCCAGCAGCCCCTCTCCAGCAGTGCGACTGGGCAAATACCATCCGGCCAATGGATTTCCCCTCCCAAACAGTGAAATGGATCCCCCCCTAAACGCTCTGGCCGGAGGTATCGGGAGTCCAAGGGGAGCCAATCACGTTCATGCTGAATAACTGCCACTCTACCAGCAGGTGATGTCATGAAATAGCAAATCCATCACCCCCCCCCAAAAAAAAAACTCCCTGTAAGGAGGGGGGCAAGATGGTGGTGGTTCTGTTATTCTCTAGCAGAGTCTGCTCCCATTGAGTATATTTATTATACACGTCCCAAATCTTCTGGCTTTCTTTGTTCTGCCCCCACCAAGTGTCCATATCTCCCCCATAGAGCCCACAGCATGTCATTGGCTGACACTTGCACTATCTGTCAGTAAAGCCTGTGTCCGACCCACTGACAGAGCTGAATATATAGAATCCGACTTTATATTTTATATCTTGCCTCTTCTACTGAAACCTCTTATGGGCCCCCAAACTGCACTTCATGTCATATAACTTAACCCTTTATTTACTGGCATCATTCATTTCTCTGTCCTGCATTTAGATTAGGAATCCCTGCCATAAAGCAAGACAGCTCTGCCGCTCTTGTGCCAGTGAGTAAGTGGAGATAAATGGCCGGGACACCTCTCTGTACCTATAGTAACACCACAGAGTGCAAGCCTTGCTACACAAAAAAACAATCTCTGGGCACTACGTTATTTAATGGGGTTCTTCAGCTTTGAGTATACCGTTAGTAAGATGTAGAGAGTTAAATTCTAAGATAATTTGCAATTGGTTTTAATTTTTTATTATTTGTTGTTTTTGAGTTATTTTTTATTCAGCAGCTCTCCAGTTTGTAATTTCTGCAATCGGGTTACTAAGGTCCAAATTCCCCTAGCAACCATGCACTGATGTGAATAAGAGACTGGAATATGAATAAGAGAGGCCTGAATAGAAAGATGAGGAATAAAAAAGTAACAATAACAATATATTTGTAGCCTTACAGGGCATTTGTTTTTAGATGGGGTCAGTGACCCCCATTTGAAAGCTGGAAAGAGTCAGAAGAAGAAGAAAAATAAAAGTTGCTTGAAATTGGCCATTCTATTACTACTACCAGTTAACTTAATAGTGAGCCACCTGTTTAACATGTTGGTTCAGTTGTTATTAAACGTGAGTCCTGGGGCTTCTATGTAACTGGCGTGTGCCACCTTTGCCCCCGGGTGGCAGTAGAATTAGCGGCACAAAGAGGGGGTGCGCTGATGCTGGGGGGCTGCCACGTTAGCATTTTATTTTCACTTTAACATTGTCCAGTTAACAGAGGAAAAATGTTTTAAATATAAATTGTATTTTGACTTGAGACTGAGTAGTAGGAATATCTTTATAGACAGAATACTCTGCGTAGAACAATTTTATTGCACCGGGGCCAGCGTTTTTTGGTTTCCCCACCCCTCTTGGGGCACCCAGAAGTTTTATGTGAGAGACAGGGGTAGAGCAGCACAGAAATATGCCCCTGATCATGCAGGATTTATACAGGTATGGGACCTGTTATCCAGAATGCTCAGGAACTGGGTAATTTGGATCTCTATACCTTAAGTCTACTAGAAATTCATATAAACATGAAATAAACCCAATAGGCTGGTTTTGCTTCCAATAAGGATTAATTATATCTTAGTTGGGATCAAGTACAAGCGACTCTTTTATTATTACACAGAAAAAGGAAATTGGTAAAAAATAATTTAATTAAAATGCATCTATGGGAGACGGCCTTCCCGAAATGCAGAGCTTTCTGGATAACGAATCCCATCATTTAAGTCTATTGCAAATTCTCGAGCGTTGTTTAGTATGAAGTGTAGTTCTCAGCATGTGAAAGTCCCTTTGGTTCCGGTGAGTGTGTTGTTGCTGCTAATTCCCCAGATAAAGATAATGCAGCTATCATGTGTACTGTGTGACCCAGGACAAGCAGGACTTGTCTGTACAGCTATGGGATCTGTTATCCAGAAAAATTACGGAAAGACCCCATAGACTCCATTTTATTCAAATAGTTAACATTTTTTAAAATTGATTTCCTTATTCTCTGTAATAATAAACCAGTACAGGTATGGCATCTGTTATCTGGAAACCTATTATCCAGATAGCTCCGCATTACATGAAGGCCGTCTCCCGTAGACTCCATTTTATCCAATTAATTCAAAATTTTAAAACTGATTTCCTGCAATGATAAACCAGTACAGGTATGGGATCTGTTATCTAGAAATTCATATTGCAGAAAGCTTCGAATTACGGGAAGGCCGTCTCCCATAGACTCCATTTTATCTAAAGAATGCAGATTCTTCTGTATAATAATAAAACAGTCGCTTGTACTTGATCCCAACTAAGATATAATTAATCCTTATTGGAGGTAAAACCTATTGGGTTTATTTCATGTTTACATGATTTTCTAGTAGACTTAAGGTATGAAGGTCCTTTATCCAGAAAACACCAGCATTCTGGATAACAGATCCTATACCTGTACTACGAATGCTTCATACTAAACAAGGACTGAGAATTTGGAATAATTGTGTATTGGCTGAAGCATAGGCCGTAGTGCAGGCAAATAGCAATCACAATATTTCCCTATAGAACCCTTTAGACGCTTGTAAGCTCAGTGGGTCGCTGCAATATATATATTTCTGATGGGCTGGACCCCGCTCTGCACGTGAGGGATATAAAAATATATATATATATATATATATATATATATATATATAATTATATATATATATATATATATATATATATAATATATATATATATATATATATATATATATATATATATATATATATATTATATATATATATATATATATATATATATATATATATATATATATATATATATATATATATATTTTGTACTAGGGATGCACCGAATCCAGGATTCAGTTCAGGATTTGGCCTTTTCAGCAGGATTCGGATTAGGCCGAATCCTTCTGCCGAACCAAATCAAAATTGGGGCGGCCAGACTTTTTGTCACAAAATAGCTAAGTAAAAAATGGTTTCCCCTTCCCACCCCTAATTTGCATATGCAAATTGGGGTTTGGTATTCGGCCGAACCTTTCGATAAGGATTCGGGGGTTCGGCTGAATCCAAAATAGTGGATATGGTGCATCCCAAATATATACGTAGGTACATGTTGCTGTGCCAGTTTGTTGTGGGTTGAGCAGATGGTACCATGGATCTTGGTTCTGGCAGGGAAAATAAATAGGGCAGATTGGATCGCTGACTAATAAATAAATAAATATATATATATATATATAATATTGCTCATCCCCTGAATTCCCTCTCTTTAAAGGGAAGGCCAAATCAAAAAAACAACACATTTTTGCCCAATAAAAGAACCGAATTCTAAGCAATTTTCTGATTTACATTCATTACAAATGTCCTTATGTGTATATGTAATGCTATGGAAAGCAGTGTCTGTCCCTTTCTATTCTCTGCACTGCTGGTTCAGACTGTTAGTACAATGTAAGACAAGGCAGCTGATTGACAGACCTGTGCTGCTGGGGAAACAAGAGTTGCAGCTTTCAATCACAATTGTGTTTACAAAGCATTGTTAATAAATGTATAATGGGAAGTTGCTCAGAACGAGGTTTTGTTTAATAAGGGACATTTTTATTTTGGGGATTATTTGCCCTTTAATAGCATTATCTTATGTTGGAGGAAATGTCACTGTAATCCAGGGCAAGGGTCCCCAACCTCCGGGGCGAGGACAGTCCTGAACTGGGCCACCGAACACTTAACGTGGTGCGCCGAATTGGACGCGGGCTCATCCAAATTGGATGCTGACCCCCCCCCCAGTCCTTGGGAAAAAAAATTGGCTCTTTTTTGGTCCCTGGGCCAAAAAAGGTTGGGGACCCCTGATCCAGGGGACAATGGCCCATAAACCGCACGGGGCCCATTCAGCTCCCATTCCTCCTGTGCAGTTGAGTGGGTTTTGGGGCACATGGAACGATGGTTTCCTATTGGCTGCGGTGTTTTTCCTTCCTCTCCTGACCGTGTGTATGGAATATATAAGTGCCCTACAACTCCCGGGAGCCTCGGATACGTCCCTCCCTTGTAATGTATTATTATATATTGGTCTCATGGAGTTACAGCGCGTGTTGGGGAGCAGAAGTGATGGGGGTTCCTTTAGCTGAAAGTTGGGTAAGTGGCCAAGCTTGTAGAACCCCCAGAATGCTAATGGCACATTATAATGTAACGTTCCCTACTGACGGGCACCTATTGAACATACAGTCATGTTAACATTACACGTGCTGTTGCTATAGAAACCAGGTCTGTCTGTCCCTTTCTTGCCTTACCCACTGGCTCACTTACACCCACATCTACTTAGTCATGTACCAGCTGATACACATACACACTGTACCCCACATACCCACTTACATCTACACCTCATGTACCCAACAAATCACACACCCCACTTTCCCACTGACTCACACCTTCACCCACCTCATATCTACTTAGTCACACACACACACACAGTCACACACACACAGTCACACACACACACACACACAGACACACACACACAGACACACACACAGACACACACACAGACACACACACACAGAACACACAGACACACACACACAGACACACACACACAGACACACACACACAGACACACACACACAGACACACACACACAGACACACACACACAGACACACACAGACACACACACAGACACACACACACAGACACACACACACAGGCACACACACACAGGCACACACACACAGACACACACACACACAGTCACACACACTCACACACACTCACACACACTCACACACACAGACACACACAGACACACACTCACACACACTCACACACACTCACACACACTCACACACACAGACACACACTCACACACACTCACACACACTCACACACACTCACACACACTCACACACACAGACACACACTCACACACACTCACACACACTCACACACACTCACACACACAGACACACACTCACACACACACACACACACACACAGACACACACACAGACACACACACAGTTACTCAGGATTGTGCCATAGAGCCGCCCCGTCTCCTGCGTGTGCCACTGACGTGTGCCAGGCCGCTATGCCCAGTAACTGCCCAACTCATCTCAGACTCTGTCCTTCCTCACATAATGGAGCTGAGCCACAACCCTGGCCCCCAGTTCTATACCCGCCTGTGCAGTAATGGGGTGTCCTGATGCCGAGACATTCGCTGCCATTGCTCCTGGTGGCGCTGCTGTTGTTACTGACTGTGTGACCTTTAATGCCCGTCTGGAGTGGAAATGGGCACATTCACATCACAGTCTGCTTTGGGGATGGGCAATACTGGAATTCCTCCCTGAGCCGTATACATTACATCCGTATATATATATATATACCCCAGCCCTGGGCAACTCAAGCCTCCAACTCTGCAGCTGAGCAAACACTAAATCCCCCTGGACCCTAATTATATCAATAGAGACGGACGACCCCGTGATTCAGTAACTTAAAAGGCTTGTTCTCCTTCCAAACACTTTTTTTTTCAGTTCACTTGTTTTCAGATTGTTTGTCAGAAATAAAGACTTTTTTCAATTACTTTCCATCTTCTATTTTTTATCATTTTCCCAAAATTGAAGTTCAAAGTTTGTGTCTCTGGTGTTTCAGTCTGACAGCTCAGTGATCCAGGAGCCTCTCAACTGTTACACTTTGTTATATTTAGTTGTTACTTTTAGTTGTTACTTTTAGTTGTTACATTTGGTTGTTACTTTTAGCTGTTACATTTAGTTGTTACATAAAGGGTTAGTTCACACGACGAGATTTGGGGAGATTTTGTCGCCTCTTCTTCTGGGCAACAATCTCCCCAAACTGCCTCCTCGTGTCTTCCCATCCGCTATAATGAAAAGTCGCCTTCGCTAAAGCACACGCGGCGCTGCATTTTAAGAAGCCGCCTGAAGTTGTCTCACAAGGAAACTTCGGGCAACTTCTGAAAATGCAGCGCCGCGTGTGCTTTAGCGAAGGCGACTTTTCATTATAGCGGATGGGAAGACACGAGGAGGCAGTTTGGGGAGATTGTTGCCCAGAAGAAGAGGCGACAAAATCTCCCCAAATCTCGTCGTATGAACTAACCCTTAGTTGATACAATTAGTTGATACAATTAGTTGATACAATTAGTTGATACAATTAGTTGATACAATTAGTTGATACAATTAGTTAATACAATTAGTTGATTAAATAGTCTGTGAAAAATGAAACTTTACACTTCAATATTAGAAAAACGGTCAGACATAGAAAATTAAAAGTAATTGGAAAAAGTCTTTTTCTGGGGAACAGTCTGAAGCAACTGAAGGTATTTGATAGTGAACAAGTGTGTGGATTGGTTCATATAATAATACAGTATAAATCCCCTGATCTGCAGCTGTTGCTGAACTACATGTCCCAGGGGAGCCAGTGGTGGGACAGCAGGTGTAGGGGAGCAAGAGCTGGAGGGGCAGGTAAGGGGCAAGTAATGGGGGGCTACTACTCACCATTTTCCTCTGGGTGCTGAGGCAGAAGGTGCAGATGAGTTTGGGTTGCTGGCTGTCGGGGTGCTTGGGGCTGGCAGCAGAGGAGTGTGGGTAATATTGGTTGTGGCAGGGTTGGCCGTCCCCGCACGTGTCCCCGAGGAGCAGGACGTTGCCCAGGTGGGAGATGTAACTGGAGGCCAGACGCAGGGTCTCGATCTTGGAGAGTTTTCGGTCTTGGGGTTCGGTGGGGATGAGGGTGCGCAGTGCAGTGAAGGCGCCATTCACGCTGTTGGTTCGGTCTCTCTCGCGGGCGTTGGCCGAGTGGCGCTGGCGGGGCTCCCGATGGAGTCGGTGGCACCTCTTCTCTGCCCTTTTGGCCAGTCTTTCGGCCGAGTGAAGGAAAGACTTGTCTTCACACTCCGAGCTGTCGTTGGCACTCTCCTCCTCCTCCTCATCAGACATCCGAGAGATCTCTGGGTATAGGAAGCGCCCCGGGGGGGCATGGCGCAGCATGGCAAAGGACATAGTGCCCCCCGAGATGAGACGACTGCTGCTGCCAACTGCTGGCAACTCTCTCCTGTCTAATGCCTTCTTCTACCCCTGTCTCACCTCCTATTTGCCTCTGTCTCTCACCTGTCCCTGTCTGTGTAGAAGAGACTGTCTCTATAAAGCATTCTGGGGCCACTAGCTGTAACTCTCCTTGAGCCACTCTGAGAAGTCCACGCACTCTCCTCCTACTCTCTACGCTCCTCTTCTCTCCCACTGTCACTCCCTCAGCTTCTCCCTCCGCACTCTCTCCTACTGTCACTCTCTCTGATTCCCCTTCACACTCTCACAAGTTCCACCTCTGCGCTCTTCTACTCCATCTCTACTCTCTGGCTTTTGTTTTCTGATTCCTTCCTTGCTGTCTGTCTTACTGTCACTCTTGGATTCTTTGTGCTGTCACTCCCTCAGCTTTCCCTCCACACTCTCTCCCAACAGGTGACTCTCTCTGCTTCCCCTGCAGTCTCTCCTACTGTCACTCTGTCCTACTCTCGGATTCCCCCTACACTCTCTTAATGTCACTTCTCTGATTCCCCTGCACTCTCTCCTGCTGTCAGTCTCTCCTACGGTCACTCCCTCAGATATCCCACCTCCACTCTCATGGTTTCCCCCTCTGTCCTCTCTGTTGCTGTCTCTTTAGGATTCCTCTCTGCACTCTCTGAGCTGTTGGCGCTCTCTCATTCCTTCCTTGCCGTCACTCTGGTCTTGTCTGTCTCCGGCTGTCACTTTGTTGGGTTCTCCTTGGCAGTCTCCCCCACGTGCCAGAGAGTGCAGAGAGTGCAGAGAGTGCAGCGAGTGCTGGAGGTGCAGCTGTGATTGGGTTTATATAGTGACCCAGGAGAGAGGCTCTGGGCTTCCTTGAGCGGCAGCAGACACAGACTGGGGGGGTTTCATCGGAAGCTGAATGGGGGGGGGGAGTCCCCAGACAGCTGTGGGATTTAACAGCCTAGACTTTCCTCTGCTCCTTCACCAGACTCCACATTAACTGTTTCATTGCCTGGGCCACAGGAGAGACACGTATCTGAGTTCTGGGAGGGAGAGTGGATCTGGGCAACAGCTAAATGTGTGATTCCACCTTCACTTTGGGGCTGGTCACCAACTGGTTAATGGTAATTCAGTGATCTTTTTATCTGGGGGTTTGCTCAGCACTGTACAAAGGGAATCTGGGGGGGCAGCAATGGGACATTGGAGATCCCTGACAGTGAGCTCAGTGGCTCCATTCTGGGAGTCAGACCCCTTTCCAAATATGGACGGGAGGAAGATAAAGGACATCAGGCTTTGACATAATGGTACATTTTCCTACCCCACAGAGCTTGCACTCCAATGTATCTGCAACTGCACAAAGGCTTTAACTGATGGCCTGGCTCTGGAGATAGTGAGGTTAGTTAGACTGAAAATACCACTCTCTTTAGCTGCACAATGTAATGCCCCGTGGTACAAGGAAAGCGCAGGGTGGGGGTCTCCCTATTGCCAGTCCTGCGCCCCTTCCATTCAGTTCTACATTGGACAAGGGCTAGAAGTTTCTGAGCCTTTATAGCAAGCCATTAGCCAGAGGCATTTATATGGCACCAAATAATCCGCCGTATACAATAAAGTACAAGACGTGGCATTAAGGGAAAGCACTAAATATCAGGCGCTGCTGATGGAACCCAGACGTGTTTGGGATGAGGCCCGGCGTGTGTGCGAGCGTCTCCGTTGTGCCGGGAATACAAACAGTAATGGGGTCAGGGCTCAGAAAGCCAAATTGCACTACTGTTTCTCCTCCCTGAGTCTTTGTGCCGTTCAGGTCCAAGTGCTGAGTCAGAGCCGCGGGTATCTCTCTATCCTCTCCCAGGCTCAATGGAATCTGCTTCTCTTTCCAGGACATCAGGAATACAGTGGGCAACATTCCCATGGAGTGGTACAAGGATTTGCCACACATTGGATATGATCTGGATGGGCGCAAGATCTTCAAGCCCTTGAGGAGTAAAGATCAGCTGGAGGAATTCTTGGACAAGATGGAGAACCCAGACTACTGGTGAGAGATGTTCTATCTGGGCATGGGGTGGGCACAGTGTGGCACCAATGTTCCCATGTTTAGTCTGAAAACACTACATTTAGAATTTATTTGCACCAGTGTTGCACCTATTTATAATTAATATGGTAAAGATGGCAGTGCCTGGGCATGGGTAACCGAGCGTGGCACCCGTTAGAAATAGATTGGACTCCTTGTTCCCTTTTTTCTTCCCAGGCGGACGGTTCATGATAAGAAGACGGGGCAGGACATCAAACTGACCGATGAACAGGTGGATTTGGTGGAGCGGCTGCAGAAGGGGCAGTTTGGAGATCTAAACTATGATCCTTACCAGGTCAGTAGCAAGTAGCCCGTTTGCTGGAGACCTCTAGTGTGTAGGGGCAACTGTCAGCCCACACCTCCTCATTTAACCCCATCCTTCCTTGACTCCATTTGTACTGCCACCCATCTTCACCTCATTCACTTGCCTTTTTGCTCCTTTCTCAGCCGGCTATTGATTTCTTCACTCATGAGACAATGATTCATCCGGTGACCAACCGACCAGCAGATAAACGGAGCTTCATCCCCTCCCTGATTGAAAAGGAAAAGGTTAGTAGGGAAGGGGCATCTGTTCATTCTCTCCAACTAGGTCTCAATTCTTCCTCTCTACTTAAACACACTCCATCTTGTTCCTCCATTGTAAGTCCTTTCTTATTCCTGCACTCTGTAACCCTCTCCCCTCTTCTTTCTGCACAATACCCTCTCCCCTCTTCTTTCTGCACAATACCTTTTCCCTTTATTCCTGCACAATATTTCTTCCCTGTTCAAGTCCTGCACTATACTACACTCTTGCACTGTTTACACTCCCTCTAAGACCTGCACCATCCACTTTCTCATGTTTTCTATTTCACTGCTGTCTATCTCTCTCTTATCTTTCTCTTATCTATCTCTCTCTTTCTCTCATTCTTACTCTGCATTTATTTCTCTCTTGTTGCTGCACTCGACGCTCTCCTTCTGGATCTTGTTCTGTACACTCATTCCTGCACTATACATGCTACATTCCCGATCTGTACAATGTATTGTTCCCCAGTCCCGGCACCAGCAGATTTTGTGTAGAAAACAATTCCTGGCCAGTAGTTGACTCTTTCCCGTCGTCTCCCCTTCATTCTCTGCACCAAGAGCAAAGCAGTTGTGTTTGTGTTGCAGGTCTCTAAGTTGGTCCATGCTATAAAGATGGGCTGGATCCAGCCAAGGAAACCCCGTGACGATACCCCCACTTATTATGACCTTTGGGCAAAGGAAGATCCCAACGCCATCCTGGGCAGACACAAAATGCATGTTCCTGCACCTAAACTGCCCCTTCCAGGACATGAGCAGTCCTACAACCCCCCTCCAGAGTATCTAATGAGTGAGGAAGAGGTAAATGTTTTTGAAATGTTCATACATATTATAATAATGAATGTCCTGTGGGTTCCTCACTGCCCAACTTTCTCCTGGATCAGACTAATGTATGTTCCATCTCACTTCCTGCTCAGGGGAGCCCTGTGTCCCTCCCAGGATCTTCCCTTCCTGTTTCTGTGGTTGGATCATAACTGAGTAATTGTCCCCATGTTCTCTCTGACCCACAGCGTTTGGCCTGGGAGCAGCAAGATCCAGAGGATCGAAAACTGCCGTTTCTTCCCCAGAGATTTAACTGCCTGCGGGCTGTGCCTGGATACGCCCGATTCATCCACGAGAGGTTTGAGCGATGCCTGGACCTGTACCTGTGCCCGCGCCAGAGGAAGATGAGGGTGAGTGGCTTGGTGTTTGAGGGGGGATACATTAGAACTGGGGTTATTATATTAAAGGAACGAACACCATAAGATGAAAGTGTTTTACAGTGATTAAACTATAATGTATTGTTTCCCTGCACTGGTACAGCTATAAACACACTGCTGTGTAGCCATGGGGGCGGCCATTCATAGCACAGGTTGCACAGCAGATACCAGATGCATCTACTGAATCCCATTGTATTCTATTGCTCAGCTGATCAGTTGTCTGCTAAATAGCCTGTGCCCTTTCTCCTTTTTTAGCTTGGGCTACACAATAGGCAATTTACATATACTATTCTTGTCTTTCTACAGCAAGTGCATAACCTTTACCAGTTCATAGCAACAGTACATTACTTTAAAGTACTTTTATTTTTTTGGTGTTTCTGTTCCTTTAATGATAAATCCAATAGAAATTGTGACTTTGCTGATATTTAGCTGGAAGGAGACGTTGTAACAAAATCAGAAGTTTCATTTGGTTCGGAATGTTCTGTTCCTACACAGCAGGATTCAGTTCCTCCCAGTCCTTAGCCAGGTTATACTGTAACTACATGTCTTACTTGTGTCTGATCCAGGTCAATGTGGATCCTGAGGACCTGATACCCAAATTACCCAAGCCTAGAGATTTGCAACCCTTCCCCACAATACAGTCCATGGTGAGGGCAATTTCTTTACTCTTTCACCTCCTCCTTTTTAGCTTCTTTTGCAGCTTCCTGTTCCTTCTGCCTCCTAATTGGCTCCTTACTTTCTCCTTCTTCAATCTGAACATTCACTCTTTGCCTTCCTTTATTCACAGCCTCCTCCCTCCTTTATTTGGAGCCTTCTCACTTTCTCCTCCCTCATTTCCTCCTCCTTTATTTGGAGCCTCTTCATTTCCTCATTTCTTTCTCCTCCCCCCTCCTTTATTCTGAGCTTCCTCACGCCCCCTTCCTCCATTATTTGGAGCTTCCTCATTTCCTCCTCATTTCCTCCTTTATTCAAAGCCACCTCGCTTCCTCCTTCTTCTTTTATTTCGAGCCTCCCTCTTTTCCTTCCTCTATTGTGAGCCTCCTCATTTCCTCCTCCCTCCTTTATTCTGAGCTTCCTCACTTCTTCCTCCCTCCTTTATTTGGAGCCTCCTCATTTCCTCCTCCCTCCTTTATTTGGAGCCTTGACGCTTCTTCCTTCATCCGTTACTCTTAGCTTTCTCCTCCTTTTTATTCTGTGCCTCCTCGCTTTATCCTTCCTCTATTCTTAGTCCCTTCTCTTTTTCCTCCCTCTATTCTGAGCCTCCTCAATTTCTCCTCCTCTATTATTTGGACCCTCCCTCTATTACTCGGAGCTCCTCCCTTATTCCTCCCTCCATTACTCGGAGCTCCTCCCTTATTCCTCCCTCCATTACTCGGAGCTCCTCCCTTATTCCTCCCTCCATCACTCGGAGCTCCTCCCTTATTCCTCCCTCCATCACTCGGAGCTCCTCCCTTATTCCTCCCTCCATTACTCGGAGCTCCTCCCTTATTCCTCCCTCCATTACTCGGAGCTCCTCCCTTGCACATATCTGTAGAACTTCATCAGTTTCATGTTGTCCTTCCTCAGATTTACAAGGGACACAAGGATCTTGTTCGCTGTATCAGTGTTTCACCCTCGGGGCAGTGGTTGGTCTCTGGTAAGTGATTGTTCCTTATCTGCCCCGTCTCCCCCCATTCCCTTCCTGCCCCTCATTAATTCTCTTTACTGCCCCCCAACAGGCTCTGACGACTGCTCCGTGCGGTTCTGGGAGGTCAGCACCGGGCGCTGTATGAAGTCTGTAGTCCTGGAAGGCGCAGTTAAAAGTATCAGCTGGAACCCAAATCCAGTGCTGGTTCTGGTGGCGGCATGTGTGTGAGTTGCCACTTTGTGTTACACAATAGCCACTTCTCTATTCTGACGCACTTACACACGCACACGCTAAGCACTGACACACATGTTATTTGTCCCTTCCTCTCACCCACTTTGTGTTCCCCTTTTTTTGCCCCCAGGGACCGCTCCGTGGTGCTGATTAACCCGGGCCTGGGGGACAGGTTACTGTGCAGCGCTACGGACCAGCACATAAGTGGCTACCAGCCCCCCGAGGAGGAGGTCCAGCAGCCCGTCACATGGGAGGAAGCGGAGGGAGCCGAATATTCCAGTGGTCTGAGGCTCTGGATCAAACACCAGAAGGTCTGTGCCAAATGCTTCTTCTGTATGTCTGTCACCCCAATCCCTGTGCCTCGTGCATTAGCCTCTCACCCCAATCCCTGCGCCTCGTGCATTAGCCTCTCACCCCAATCCCTGCGCCTCGTGCATTAGCCTCTCACCCCAATCCCTGCGCCTCGTGCATTAGCCTCTCACCCCAATCCCTGTGCCTCGTGCATTCGCCTCTCACCCCTCTCTTTCTCTTCCCACTGTTGGTCCCTGTGCCTCGGGGGTGCTGGACTGTTACAAGTTATCAGACATTTTGGGTGACTCTGATGCTGTTTCTCTGCAGGAGGTTAAGCAGGTGACGTTTCACGCCCGGGGAGATTACTTTGCTGTCGTCCTCCCTGATAACGGCAACTCCCAAGTCCTCATTCACCAGCTGAGCAGGCGCAGGAGCCAGAACCCCTTCCGAAAAAACAAGGGTCAAGTGCAAAAGGTTTTGTTCCACCCCACACGCCCCTTCTTTTTTGTGGCCACCCAGCGATACGTCCGAGTCTATAACCTCCTGAAGCAAGAACTGACCAAGAAGCTACTGACCAACTGCAAATGGGTGTCCAGCATTGCCGTGCATCCAGCAGGTGAGTGCAACCCCCCCGGGTGAATTGGGCAAAAGGGAGGGGCAGCCACTACATCACGTGACAGTATAAGATTTGTTTTAATATTTCCCCATTGTGTTGGGCACAGGGGACAACCTGATCTGTGGAAGTTACGACTCTAAACTCGCCTGGTTTGATATGGACTTGTCTACAAAACCCTACAAAGTGCTCAGGTGAGCAAAACCCGTCCCTGGGGTGCAAAGGAGGAGGGGCCAGCGACAGGAGGGGTCTTTTTACTTCCCTTCACATCTCTGTGTCAGCCCCACCAGCCCCTGACTCCCCAGTCTGATCCAGTCTGATCCTGACTCATCTCCCAGTGTGGCCCCTGAATTCCCAATCTCATCCTGTTTTATCTCCCAGTGGGGCCCCTGACTCCCCAGTCTGATCCTTAATCATCTCCCAGTGTGGCCCCTGACTCCCCAGTCTGATCCTGCCCCCTCTCAATGTGTTTCAGGCATCACAAGAAAGCTCTTCGGGCCGTGTCGTTCCACAAGTCGTACCCGCTCTTTGCCTCGGGGTCAGATGATGGCAGTGTAATTGTGTGTCACGGGATGGTGTACAAGTGAGTGTGGGATGAGTATTGGGGTAACTACATAGAGGGACCAGTATTGGGGTAATTGTACAAAGAGGGGGCGAGTATTGGGGTAACTACATTGAGGGGGAGTATTGGGGTAACTATACATTGAGGGGCAACTATTGGGGTAACTGTACATAGAGGGGTGAATAGGAATGTGATTCCTGGTTGTTTTGCAGTGATCTCCTGCAGAACCCACTAATTGTTCCGGTGAAAGTTCTTCGGGGCCACGCGATTCATCGTGATCTTGGGGTTCTTGACGTGATGTTTCACCCCACTCAGCCCTGGGTCTTCTCCTCCGGTGCCGACGCCACAATCCGATTATTCACATAACTCCGCCTCCTATTCTGGACTTCCCATGAATAAGCCCCCCCCCCCAGTGCCCTCATTCAGAGGTTGCTCAGTGCCATCTCCGGGGGGGGGGGTGAAAGACTGGTGGCTAATAGCCCACGTAGCTCTCTGGCCCACACAGAATGGATCTCCCTCAACCAACAGTTTCAGTGCAGAAGATTAAGGTGCAAAATATTCTTGTTTGGTCTTTGGTTACCATGGAGACCGAGTCTCACTCCCCTGAGTCCTCACTCTGTTGCTGCATATTCAGCGCCAATAAAAGTCTTTTACAGTAAAACACCAATAGTTTCCTGTGGTTTTGGTAAAGTGGGGTGTTAGGGTCTGTGCAATATATGGAGGTGCCAGAAGGCTGTACCCCCTCATTACATCTGTGATGTTCCTTTATTCTGCCTGTCCAATAAACATCCAGACTCCCGTGAGATGTTCCACTGCAGCTTCTGGGGGGGTCTGGCCCCAATATGTGACCGATTCCTGATTGTTTTTGTGAAGTTTGTGCACATGTATATATAAATATATAACGGAACCATACAACAAAATGTTGGATGCTTTATTCACCAGTAGCTCCTCCCAGCAGACAGGAGGGAGCCAATGAGATTAGAGGAGGGAAAGGGGTGTTACAGGGAGAGCTGGGAAGTGAATCAGTGGTACAGGCTGATACATTAGATAGCTACAAGGAAGGGTCGGATGCTTTATTCACCAGTAGCTCCTCCCAGCAGACAGGAGGGAGCCAATGAGATTAGAGGAGGGAAAGGGGTGTTACAGGGAGAGCTGGGAAGTGAATCAGGGGTACAGGCTGATACATTAGATAGGTATAAGGAAGGGTCGGATGCTTTATTCACCAGTAGCTCCTCCCAGCAGACAGGAGGGAGCCAATGAGATTAGAGGAGGGAAAGGGGTGTTACAGGGAGAGCTGGGAAGTGAATCAGTGGTACAGGCTGATACATTAGATAGGTAGAAGGAAGGGTTGGATGCTTTATTCACCAGTAGCTCCTCCCAGCAGACAAGAGGGAGCCAATGAGATTAGAGGAGGGAAAGGGGTGTTACAGGGAGAGCTGGGAGGTGAATCAGTGGTACAGGTTGATACATTAGATAGGTACAAGGAAGGGTTGGATGCTTTATTCACCAGTAGCTCCTCCCAGCAGACAGGAGGGAGCCAATGAGATTAGAGGAGGGAAAGGGGTGTTACAGGGAGAGCTGGGAAGTTGTGGGAATCTCTCAATGGACAAGTTATAGAGGCAGATAATGTAACTTGGCTGGAGTTGAATGTGTGACTGGGCGGGGCCTAGGGTGTCTGTGTTGATCTAAATGAAGAGACACAAAAGGTTGTGGCCTATTTTGACACAGTTCCTGGAGGGGTGTGATCTCATTTCCTGTCCTTGCTCTTTGCTGATTCGCTGCCTGAACGGACCATTGCCTGTTACCGACTAATCTCCTGACTCTGAGCCGTCTGATTCCATTGCTGTTCTTACTCTTCCCCCAGTTCCTCCAGTCACATATTCCAGTTCCGGTATTTGGCCAGAATTCTTCCCAGTTCTGTCACTTTAGGTCCTCGGGCGTCTCAGTAGCGGTGGCTCCTCCCCAAACGCCATTGGTTGTTACAGACGGGACCTCAGCGTTTGTTCTGGATTTTGGGATGTGGAACGTGACGGATTCATTAGATAAGAACAAGGAAGGGACGAGGGAGTCACTGGTCCTGATCCATTTGTCCCTTTTTTGAGGAGAATCACTGGGAATAATAATTATTTCAGTTTATGGACCTGGCAGCACAGTTATTTAGTCTTTATTATTTATTATTAGTAGTATTAGCAGTATTGTTATTATAATATTATTATTAGCAGTATTATTATCTTATAATTAGTATTATATTATTAACATTATTATTATAGTATTATTAATATTATTATTTGTATTTTTATTACTATTATTAATAATATTATTATTATTATTACATTATAATTAGTATCATTATATTATTACTAATAGTATTATTATATTATAATTAGTATTATTATATTATTAGTAATTAGTAGATCTGGATGGTTCTGCCCGACCCATTTACACGACTCCCTGGTGCCCTGGACCCTGTATGGGTGATGTGGGGCCATTTGGCCCTTGGGAGTCCCCAGACTTATGTAATGTTTGGGGGTATTGGGGTGTCTGTTAGTAAATGCTGAGTCTGGTACTGCAGGGCTTCTGTGCACCCCAAACTTAAATACCCCTGTACCCCTGGCTCGGGTTCCCTTTGGTGCAAATGAGATCCTGGTCACAGGAGCATTGGGTTTGGGGAGACACTTTCCATGAGTGGGGTACAGACACCGGCAGTTGTGACTCCTGCACCCTAAATACATTATATTAGCAGGTTGGATGAGAGTGAGGCTAAGATTCTTATTCCCATTGGATAATCCTCCTGCCTATAGAATGACACCGGAACCTTGTACTTCTATGTGATTCGCTGGGTACAAAGTGGCTGAAAAGATTTTCATTGGCTGATCCAAGTCCAAGCTCTCTAGTCAGGCTCCTATTGGCTGAGCATTTACTAAAGGTGGCCATACACGAAGAGATCTCTCTCCGATATGCCCACCTTGAGGTGGGCAATATCGGGCTGATCCGATCGTGGGCCCTATCCTAACGAATGGGAACGGGCGGTCGGATCCTGGGACCGCATCAACGAACAGATGTGGCCGCGATCCGACTGGATTTTTTGTCCCATCCAATCAAGATCTGGCCGACTTCTCTGCTTTTCCTGCAGCCCCCCCACAATGTAAATCGTCTCAGACTGAAATACTCACAGCTGATTGGTCAGAGACACTCAAACTTGAATCATCCACAGATTCCCCCCCCCCCAGTCTATGAGACACATTCCTGTCCATAGGTTGATGACACAGCCCCTCCCCCATATAACACACAGACTGGACATAGAAATGCAATGGAGGGACAGACAGACGGAGCAGTAAATGGTAAATCTTAAAGGACACTAAATGTTCCAGATCGACTTGTTTAGTCTGATCCTCCTGCAGGTGCAGCACCAGGAAACCTGCCAGAGCCAATAGCAGACTGTCTCTATGGTTCTGGGTCATTCTGGCTCTATGGTTCTGGGTCAATCTGCCTCTATGGTTCTGGGTCATTATGGTTCTGTGGTCTTTCCCCAAGAGAAATAGTGGAGCAGACTCATAACATGGAGACCCCTAAATGGCCCAGGTTTATCCTCATGGACTCACATGGTGGAAGAAGGGGCGGATCCGAATGGCCGTGTGAATAAGCAGAGAGCGGATGTCCTTCTCCTGTACAAGTGACGGCAGGAGGCACAGACTGGACGTGGCCTCTTGGGTGACAATGTGCTCCAGATCTTCTCTATCATCCCTGGCGTTGATCATAGAGGTGAGGAGCTGGGAGCTTACGGACCTGCACAACATCAGGATCATGAGTTCTGTACAATACAAGGATGTTCTAGCCAGTCATGCCGGGTCTCTCCTTGTCTGGAGCTCCAGGCGCCATATTGTCCAGTCCCCGCAGGCTCAACGTTCTCACAGTCTCACTGGTGTCGAGTTGTCCATTAGGGGCACAAGGACAAGGAGGTTCCCCAGGTGACGGTTCTGCAGTTGATACAGGATCTCAGGCACCGCATTTTCATTCTACCACTTTATTCCCAGTGGTACCACAGGGGGGCGATGTTGGGCCAATGGTCAGACTGTTAGGGGCCACTATTTGGAGTGGGACACTATGGGGGGAAGGGAATCAATACATTATTGTCATTACTCTCATTAGGGATAAAGAGAAAAGAGAGAATTTAACCCTGACATTGGATGAATTAAGGGCCACATTGTGTCTCTCGGGGCCCCGGCTCTATCAGCTGCACCATCTCAGCTCCCAGTAATAAAGAGAAATGAGGGGTCTGGCTGAGAGAAGGGGGTGTGTGAGGCCGAAGGGGGAAAACTTGCTGCTGAGTGTGGCCCCAGGCCAGGGCTTGTCTCCCCTCCAGCAGATAAACAGCCCCAGCTACTAGTGTTACAGGATCCGCTTCCAGGACGGTGGAGATGGAGAATCAGTGGTTTGATCCAAGTCCAGGGCCGGTCCAGAGAGAGAGGAGCTTGGCTGGAAGCTGAAGGCATTTTCCATGACCCAAAGTCCTTGGCTCCGCTCAGCCGTGATGCAAGTTCTTTGTCTCCGTTTGTTAAAGGGAAATATCCTGGAAACTTATAGCGTCTCCTGCACCCCAAGTATCTTCCCTAACCCCGTGATATATATATATATATAACCCTATATGTGACATTTTGTATCCCCCAACCCTAGTCTATAACCTACTTATTATATATGTGACCCCCTAACCCTACAATATACTCTCATTATATATATAACCCCCCTAATACTACGCTATACTCTCATTATTATATATGTGACCCCACTAACCCTATGCTATACTCTTGTTATTATATATGTGACATAGACACAGACGGAGGAGTCGGTAGAAATAAAGGGAAGGACAGACGGAGGAGTCGGTAGAAATAAAGGGAAGGACAGACGGAGGAGTCGGTAGAAATAAAGGGAAGGACAGACGGAGGAGTCGGTAGAAATAAAGGGAAGGACAGACGGAGGAGTCGGTAGAAATAAAGGGAAAGAGCTGGGAAAAGCCAATGAAAGTCAATGAATAATAGTTGAGGCAACAACATAGAAATCATCATAGAACACTGGATCCTGCCCCACCCCCTTCTTACCCCTCTCACCTGCTCAGAGAAGACTCCCCACTTTCCAAACTGCACCCCACCTCTTCACTGCCCCCCCGGTCAACATGAACTTCAGCGCCTCCACCCCAGAGTTGCCCCCGAAATGAGCAAAAATACAGGAGACAGCAATGAGCAGAAATAATGGGGCACAAGTGGAACCTGCTGAAACAAATCACCCCCTTATTCTTGTGTTATGGAATGAGCCAGCTGTCCCCCCTGTTTCTTGTCTGAATGGATTCGTCCCCTATATTGTGGCACATGGAGCGGCAGGGAAATCACTTGTGTTGCTGCTATTAAAGGTCAAATAACCCAAAGGAACCCCCCAAACTTTCAGTAATGATTTATTTACCCATAGGGGTCCAGGTCTCTGGATGGGGGGTGTCTGACCCTTGGAAGGTCCCAGGTTCTTTGGCAGTTGCACCCCAATCATCAGACTGATGCAGAGAAGGAGGGTGACAAAGAGTTGGGGGTAACGTTCCTGCACCTCAAGGGCGGAGTCTGGCACGAGGCCTGCAGAAAGGATGGTCACATGTCAGCTACTGACCAATGGAAACGATCCCCAAAGGGAGAATGGAGACGGCTATGGGACCTCTGCAAGGAATTATGGGACATGGGGTCAGGGGGACAGAGGGAACTATGGGAGATCTCAATGTACTGCTGCTGAGTGGGATACACATGGGGGGCTCAGGTTTCAGACCTTTGGCTTCCAGGGGCCTCACTCACTGGGAGAATTAACCCTGTAGCCACTGGACAGGTGACGGGGAATTGACTCTATGGCTGTGGGTAAAGGAGAATTTGGTGTTTAATGGCAGTTTTATTGGTGACGTCACAATGGCACGAGGGGGGCAGGGGGAGGGGTTTAGGTTGAAGAGACCCCCACACTGGACTCTTATTGGCCACATTGTGAAACTGCAGTTGGTCTCCTGGGGGCCGAATGATTGGATGAAGCAGATGTATCAGTGTAGGTTTAGGCAGTGTGACCCCCAAATCTGTAGCAGAGACCCCCAAACTCCCAATGACCTCAGACACCGCTATTTTCTCCTCCCCTCAGTGGGATTATGGGTAATTGATTGTTTGTGCCCGCGGGGGGGTTGGAATACAGCAAGTGTCCATCAGGGAATGGGGGGCAGCACTATTTACTATAACTAGAGGAGGGAACTGGGAGTAAAGGGAAAGTAAACTCACATGAGAGATGGAACCCCCACACCCGACTCTGTGTGACACCCCCAATAATATTCATGAAGCCAGAGGGAGGGGCAGATGAAGAAGGGGAGTGGGAAACACCTGCATGGGGGGGGGGAATAACTGGAACAGGGAATAAAAGAATCCAGACCCACGTTCCAGACTCACCCCCCCCCCCGGTGCAGGAAATGAAGATGTTGCAGCTGCTGAGTCTGGAATGAGGCTCCTGTTCTGCACCAGCCCCCCCCCCCCCTTACTCATCTAATAACAGCCCCCCAACACTCCTGCACATGAACCCCAATTCCTTTATCCACCAGCCCCTCATAGTATAAACCCGCCCAGCACCCTCACCAACTGCCGTCATGTGCACTGTGTGTCCCATAATTCCTCCTGCAGTGGGAGGGGCAGACTGTGTGTCCCATAAAGTGGGGGGGGGCAGACAACACAGGGGTTGAAGAGCACTAGGGGAACAAAATTGCAGGGGGGGGGGTTACAGAGATAATTAGAGGGAGCAGCACGGGGCTCAGCACAGAGGTTTTTCTCCCCTGGGACATCGACACTCATTTTCCCCATTAGCAGATCCAACACCTGGGAGGTAAGTGGGGGGGGGTCTGAGGATAGCGCCCCCCATAGTACACACGTCTCACTGAAACGCACGGGGGGGGCAAACCATTAGACTGGGGGTCAAATAACAGACTCAAAAGATAAACAGTATGAGATGGGGATAAGCACAGACAGTGATACAGACAGACAGACAGACAGTGATACAGACAGACAGACAGTGATACAGACAGACAGACAGACAGACAGACAGACAGTGATACAGACAGACAGACAGTGATATAGACAGACAGACAGACAGACAGTGATACAGACAGACAGACAGACAGTGATACAGACAGACAGACAGTGATATAGACAGACAGACAGACAGACAGGTGATCAGATAAAAAGGACCCGGGGCTCTTACCTGTTATATTTGAGGGGGCAGGGCAAGAGGATACAGACCACGCCTCCAGGTGTTGTGTGGCCAAAATATAAATATGAACCTCGACTTTGTTCCCGTGAGTCTCCTGCGTCTCCTGCAGCTGCTCCTGAACCCGAGTGATGACGTCGGGCACCTGTGGGGCCAAAGGTTTGGGAAGGGTTAGGCCTCAAATCTCTTGTATGTGATTGGCCAATCCTGGCCTGCGGGTCTTGTGTTTAACTCCTCCTAATGAGAGTATCTACAAGCCCTGCCTACTGAGGACCCCTATAACCCCTCCCACTGGGAGCAAATAAACTCTCCTACTGGGAGTATTATACAAAGCTACAAGTGGAGTATATAGATATATAATATATACTGTATGTAACCCCCTCCTACTGGAACTATATGATCCCTACTGGTTGCAGCAAATAAACTCACCTACTAGGAACATTATACAAACCTACACAGAGGGACCAGCCCCCGAAACATTGTGTATCATTTGGCACATTTA
This sequence comes from Xenopus laevis, assembly GCF_017654675.1. Lineage (NCBI taxonomy): Eukaryota > Metazoa > Chordata > Amphibia > Anura > Pipidae > Xenopus > Xenopus laevis. Next base: position 162,776,060 of record NC_054381.1, read on the forward strand.
ACACATAGGGGTTAATCCCCTTTTGCATTTAACCCTGTGTGTCGCTTCCTCGTTTGTTCTTCCCAGTGGATTCAGGGGAGTCTCCCCAGAGGAATGAGCAGCAGATTGTGATATTGAGGAGGGCCCGGGGGTGTGAGTAACACTTTATCCATCACTTCAGCCAACACACAGGTCACTAGTGATGCCAATAACAGGGAAACATCTCTACTCCCCAGTAGTAAAGCGCTGAGAGAACCCGGGACCCCTCACTACATGGATCCAACTCCACTCACTACACACACAGCTACTCACATTTACATTCAGCTTGTGTAGGAAACACTCCAGCAGGGCGGCGCTCACTTCCATGGCCCAGTCCCTCTCATGTTCTTTACTTGATTACTAGGACCTGTCACAGACTCATTGAGTGAGTATAATGGTACAACAGAGAGTAAGTGACTCATTGAGTGAGTATAATGGTACAACAGAGAGTAAGTGACTCATTGAGTGAGTATAATGGTACAACAGAGAGTAAGTGACTCATTGAGTGAGTATAATGGTACAACAGAGAGTAAGTGACTCATTGAGTGAGTATAATGGTACAACAGAGAGTAAGTGACTCATTGAGTGAGTATAATGGTACAACAGAGAGTAAGTGACTCATTGAGTGAGTATAATGGTACAACAGAGAGTAAGTGACTCATTGAGTGAGTATAATGGTACAACAGAGAGTAAGTGACTCACTGAGTCAGTATAATGGTACAACAGAGAGTAAGTGACTCACTGAGTGAGTATAATGGTACAACAGAGAGTAAGTGACTCATTGAGTATAAAATGACTCTCTAGAGAACTTGGCCTACGTGTTACAGTCACAGAACCTGAAACATCTCCTGCAGTCCGTGTGGCGTCAGGTTCCAGAGCAACAAGTTCCGGAGTAAGTCCTTGAGTGACTCCAGCGTGTCCAGGTACAGGGTCTGTATAGACAAAGTCAGAGTGGGATTAGCGCCCCCGGCAGGAGAAACGTGGCCTGTACTAACATTTAAGATAATTACACGGGGGCATAAGTAGATTTGGTAGGAATGAAGTGCAACAGACACAGACAAGTAACTGCAGTTGGAACCTGTATGTGAAACTCTCCTGGGCCCCGGGGCCCACTGGTGGGAGGATGAAGACACTGGAATTAATTAACAGGAATTAATGAACAAAACAAACTCCTCCCCCCAGGTGTAACTGATCCCCAACTCCTTCCCTCCCACTGAGTGCAAGTGATCCCAAATTTGTGTATCAAACCATTCCTTTCACTGGGTCAGGGCTGAGCTCCCAGGGGCCCCTATTCTATGGAACATCAGACTGTAGGGGGCAGCACACTCAGTGTTAAAACCATTATCTAGAGTTTTTGGCTACAAGACATTGAGAAACCCCAACCAGTCACAGTTGACGTGGCCCAATGCCGGGGCCCCAGTTGGGAGCTGAGGAGACACCAGGTAAGTGCCGGCAACCAGGTCAAGTTGTCACAGAGCAGATTTCAGACTGTCTGGCACCTCCGACTTTATAAATTACTGACGAGAATCAGAGACAGAGAAATGACAGTGATGAACCCCCAGTCCCTGCACAGACCCCTCATGTGCCCTTCACATATCCATGTACCTGGGACAGACGGACACTTGGCAACTGAGCACCCAGAAACTCCACCGACACTCACCTTCCTGCCCAGCACCCATCTCCCCACCATCACTCACGAGCACCCATCTCCCCACCATCACTCACCAGCACCCATCTCCCCACCATCACTCACCAGCACCCATCTCCCCACCATCACTCACCTCTCCAGCACCCATCTCCCCACTATCACTCACCAGCAGTGGAGACAGGAGCTGAGCTTTGCAGGAGAAGTGGAAGAAGCCTGGGTGACAGACCAATCATAGAGATGGTTCTAATGAGGCAGAGCTTGAGAGACAGGTCCTGCTGGAGCAGAAGGAAAGAGACAGGGGAGGGGGTGGAGAGAGAAGGGTTAAGTTGTATTAACCCCTTACAAACAGGAATCACAAGGCACAGGGTAAAGGCAAAGAGTTTTGGCCACAGGAAAGTGAAGCAAATCCAGGTGCCGGCAGCTCTCACTCACTTATTTACACTTCTCTGAATATGGATTTGTTGCACTTCCCACCATTAGTGAGTGTGAGTTGGAACTGGGAGGAGAGGGTTAGTTTAACATCATTGATTGAGTGTAAAGTAGGAAAGGGTTAACATGCAGTAGGGAGTGAGTGTGTAAGATTTGGACAGAAGAGTGTGCATTAGTGAGTGAGCAGGTTTAGGGTTAGGGTGAGTGTGAGTGACTGAGTGTGCAAGGCTCAGGCAGGGAAGATTTACTTGTCAGGCGTGTGTGTTGCACAAGGTTGGCCTGAGTTAAGTGCACACTTGGGCTGTGTGGGAGTGAGGGGTCCCCAGTGAGTGATTGGGGGGATTGGACAGAGGATCCGCTCAGCGGAAACTATTCTCGGCCTGAGGAAGTGCACGGACTCCCGGGAGGCTCGTTAGTGGGCAGTTGTTAGTGGGCAGTTGTTAGTGGGCAGTTGTTAGTGGGCAGTTGTTAGTGGGCAGTTGTTAGGGGGCAGTTAGTGAGCTGCTATACAGTGAATATTCACCAGCTCCCCCTGGGTATTTGTGGGGATTCAAACAATGATGCTATAGACCCCCCAATCCTATGCTGTAAGAATGATTTTCCTTTATAGCCAGAGTTGTTTTATGACCCCCCTCCTGCCCAAGTTGTAGATGAACAGCCTCTGATTGGCCAGGAGCAGGGAGGAGAGTACAAAGCTGGGCTCTAAGGGAAATAATGGGGGAAACATGAGGCACCCCCAGCTCCAATCTCTCCTCTCTGCTCCTGAAGTGCAGCAGGTGGGCCCCAATTCTTTCCTCCCCCAGGGATTATCAGGACCGGGGCCCCTTTAGTTTCCCTCCCCTGACACCTCCTACTGAACAAGGAATAAAGTTCCTCCAGCAGAAACAAACATCTCCATCTGTCCCAGTCTGAGGTTCTCTACTGCCCCCTGGTGGTGGGATTGGGGCGCTGCCATTTGTGCTGAAATCGAGGGGTAACTGCGCCACCAGGATGTGCCCCATCAGGCAATCTGTGGGTTCTGGCAAATGCCAGAGGGGCTGCTATAAGGTCCCATAGAAAGTCAGTATTTAGTGGGCTGGTGGGGGCTGTTTGGGCCTCTGTGTACCTGAAATGCCAGGGCCTATTTTAATTCTCAGTCCAGACCTGTGCCCCATATACAAAGCACAGAAATGGGGGGCACACACATGCCCATAGAGGTGTCAGGCACTACTAGTGTGTTAATAAAAAGCACCCAGATTTTTGCAGCATTAATCTGTGTTTGGCCTCTTCTTACAATTCTCCTTTACTGAATTATGAAGCTTTATCAGACGGAAGCAGTAAAAATCGGCCAAAATTTGAGAGAGAATCATTAGCCTACGTATACGGGGTATTTTATCTACATTCACATTCTGGTGTCCTGGGATGGGGGTGACCAAGAGGATCCCAACCCCCCTCAATTATAGACACTCCAGACTTCCAGGAGAAAATCAGTCAGTCTGGGGCATTTTTTGATGCAATTACCTAAAAGACAGGTGAATAGTTACATTTAATTATAGATACAAAAACGGTTAAACGAGACTTTCAACCTAAATAAGAATTAGGCAATGATTGTGTTCTTATCTGTAAAGGAATATAAACAGCTGTTATATATATATATATATATATATATATACAAGCAGCTCATATTAAACTCTTCATTTAACCCTTAGGATATACTGTATCTGCTCTGCAACTGCCACATCCAATAACAATAAATGTTTCTTATCCTGACTCTGTTCAGCTTATTTTTTGGATTTCTGTGGGTTCAAAACAAGTGTTTGTCTCTCTCATACTTTCCTTTTTATATTTCACTGAATTGGTCTTGAATTTCTACATGAGAACGTACCAGTAGACTGTTCTGTAGAGTGATCCGCTGTCTGTTGTTGGATCCAAGGTTTGATTAATTGTCCAACATTTATCCCTCTCCAATGTGAGAATAAAGGATTAGCCTGAAACAAAAGTCCATATTTGGGGTCTGGTTTTAATATTCCCCAGTATTTAAAAATAGTTATTTTACAAAAAAAAATAATTATTATCAAAGGAACTGATGTCATTTATTTTCATTATTCTACTGTAATGAGCCAATAAAACACTTGAAACGCAACAGAAACCTGTTTGTCAGTGTGCTATGGTCGTATGGACTGAATTTATTTTCATTAGTGGACTTTTTTCTAAGAAGTTCTCCCGTAGGGATTTCTTGTCCCTCCTCATTTTTAGCTGCACGTTTCCCTTATCTTATCCCTTTTCTTTACATTTAGTTACCATTGTAGCAGTTTCTGTATCATAGAACACGTCAGCTCTTGGAACACGTCTGATGCTTACGGGGCTGACTTTTTGGAAAGCCTATGATAAGCCCGGGGGGATGAAAACGACTGGGTCTTAATAGATTGTTTCTATTGGTTTAGTGTAGGTGACAAATACTGATCATGTGAATATAATATTTACATCCAGAATTCTGTGGGATTAGATTCAAGGGGAAACTGAATTGTACAGTGATTGTTGATATTTGAGAAAGTTAAATGCTTCGAATGTACGAGACCAAAGAAAAACATCCACATATCGCGTGTAAACGTGGATAAACTTTGCATATTCATCATTGGAGAAAATTTACTTTTGTTTCTAATTAATCCATACAAATATTAGATTTCCCCCAATACTAGGGATGCACCAAATCCACTTTTTTGGATTCGGCCGAACCCCCGAATCCTTTGTGAAAGATTCGGCGAATACTTGGTAAGTAAGGAGAAAACCTTTTTTACTTCCTTGTTTTGTGACAAAAAGTCACGTGATTTCTCTCCCCGCCCCTAATTTACATATGCAAATTAGGATTCGGTTCGGCTGGGCAGAAGGATTCGGCTGAATCTGTATCCTGCTGAAAAAGGCTGAATCCTGGATTCGGTGCATCCCTACCCAATTCACACACAGGGGTATCTCTACCCACCAATAAACAAACACACACAGGGGTGTCTCTATCCCCCAATAAACACACAGGGGTGTCTCTACCCACCAATAAACACACAGGGGTGTCTCTATCCCCCAATAAACACACAGGGGTGTCTCTATCCCCCAATAAACACACAGGGGTATCTCTACCCACCAATAAACACACAGGGGTATCTCTACCCACCAATAAACACACAGGGGTGTCTCTATCCCCCAATAAACACACAGGGGTGTCTCTATCCCCCAATAAACACACAGGGGTGTCTCTATCCCCCAATAAACACACAGGGGTGTCTCTACCCACCAATAAACACACAGGGGTGTCTCTATCCCCCAATAAACACACAGGGGTGTCTCTATCCCCCAATAAACACACAGGGGTGTCTCTATCCCCCAATAAACACACAGGGGTGTCTCTATCCCCCAATACACACACAGGGGTGTCTCTATCCCCCAATACACACACAGGGGTGTCTCTACCCACCAATACACACACAGGGGTGTCTCTACCCACCAATAAACACACAGGGGTGTCTCTATCCCCCAATAAACACACAGGGGTGTCTCTATCCCCCAATAAACACACAGGGGTGTCTCTACCCACCAATAAACACACAGGGTGTCTCTACCCCCCAATAAACACACAGGGGTGTCTCTATCCCCAATAAACACACAGGGGTGTCTCTATCCCCCAATAAACACACAGGGGTGTCTCTACCCACCAATAAACACACAGGGGTGTATCTACCCACCAATAAACACACAGGGGTGTCTCTACCCACCAATAAACACACAGGGGTGTCTCTACCCCCCAATAAACACACAGGGGTGTCTCTACCCACCAATAAACACACAGGGGTGTCTCTACCCACCAATAAACCCACAGGGGTGTCTCTACCCACCAATAAACCCACAGGGGTGTCTCTATCCCCCAATAAACACACAGGGGTGTCTCTACCCACCAATAAACACACAGGGGTGTCTCTACCCACCAATAAACACACAGGGGTGTCTCTACCCCCCAATAAACACACAGGGGTGGCTCTACCCCCCAATAAACACACAGGGGTGTCTCTATCCCCCAATAAACACACAGGGGTGTCTCTACCCACCAATAAACACACAGGGGTATCTCTACCCCCCAATAAACACACAGGGGTGTCTCTACCCCCCAATAAACACACAGGGGTGTCTCTACCCACCAATAAACACACAGGGGTGTCTCTATCCCCCAATAAACACACAGGGGTGTCTCTACCCACCAATAAACACACAGGGGTGTCTCTACCCACCAATAAACACACAGGGGTGTCTCTATCCCCCAATAAACACCCGATTGTATTCCAATCCGTTCAGGGGAATGTGCGTCTCCTGCCAGAACAGACCGAGCTTTTCTCTCTCAGGCAAGTCTGTGACCTCTGCAGCCTCCTGCTCCAGTCATGTGACTCAGTGACAGGCTCCTCTGATTGGTTCTGAAAGTCACCTGGGGGAGTGGCTCAGAAAAAAACCCCGAGCAGAGCACATGACTGTTCCCCGGGCCTGGGTTTATTTGGCCACGTGATCTCCGACTCATCATCGCCCTCTATCGGGAATAATGAGATTGGGCAGTTCTGTCCCGTCAGCTCGCGTTGTTATTGGTGAGGTCGGCCATGTTTTTGGTTGGCAAGCTATTAGACTAGGCTGATCAACAGAGAGTGGAGACTGTGGGACTGCAGGGACTGATTGAGAAGTATACATTGATATTCTGAGACAATTTGCAGTTGGTCTTCATTTATAGTTTTCTGTCATTTTTAAATTCTTTTATCTTTCCAGTTTGGAATTTCAGCAGCTATCTGGTTGCTAGGTTCCAAATTACCTTAACAACCAGGCAGTGCTTTAAGTAAGAGGCTGGAAAATGAATAGGAAAAGAAGTGAACATAAGGATAAGTAATAACAAGTAACAGAAACAATACATTTTTAACCCCAGAGCAATACATTAGCCCCCCCCCATTTGAAATCTAGAAAGAGGTTGAAGAAGAGAGCAAATAAATGACGACCAATTGAAAAGCTTCCAAGAATATGCTATTGTGTAATTTATAGGGGAAATACCCCAGCGAGTGACTCTCAGATAACATTTGTCCCCTTCCCTGAATTAAACAAGGTGGAAACTCTGAGTATTTCACCCCAGGACTGGGGGACACTTGGCCTTTAATTTGCCCTGTGGGTGGGACTAATGAAAAGGGTGTTGTTGCCTTTATTTGGGGCATTTTCCTTCCAACACAGGGCGATTCTTTTCCTCTCTGGTGATATTTCTTCCCTTTCCCTGAGGCCGTTTATCCCTGGGGCCAGAAGCTGTGGGGGGAGTTTATGAGCAACTGGGGGGGGGGGTAGGGGCAAGTTCCAGAGCAAAGAGCTGACAGTCCAGAGGGTGTTCCCTGGGGCAGGAGAGACAACTCACCCCTTTATATAATACCAGTGTCGTGCTGTACTCATGGCTATATATATATATATATCTACTGTATATAGTTTCTATTCCGTGGGGTGTGATAGGGACATTAGAGTGTCAGCTCTTCTAGGGCAGGGACTGATGAATAATCTGTGTCTCCTTCTGTACCAACATGTATGACAAGCACAAGGTGGGGGTAGTGGGGAGGATTGGGAAGGAAATAGCTTGTCACACTGCTGCCCCCCGGCAGCCCCCCGCTCTGTCCCGCACACACTCTGCCATTGGTCACTCATGGCTAGAATTCATTTTGAGGCATGGCTGCACATAAATCTGTTCAGTCTGCAGCATGCATCTAAATTAACTGCTAATTAGCCATGGAGGATGTGGATTTAATATGTGGCCCATTCTACTCCCTGACTGGGCCCAGGTGACCAGAGGACTGTATTATTGGAGCCCCATGATTACTGGCCCTGACCCAACTCTGTTATTACAGTGGGAACAATATTGTCAGGAACCGTTTCTGGAGGGACAGAAAATGTATGGCACCAGGTGTCCTGTGTTGTAAGGAGGCCGTGGGCTCCATGTTGGTACAGGCAGCAGGAGTTCATATTGTCTGTGCAGCTCAAATCCTCCTTGTGAGGAAATAATGAACAACCCATGTAGTTCCCCTTCTTTCCCTTTCATCCCTGTCTCCAAACAAACAGCACATTAACAATAATCAGAGGCAACATTACACACAGGCACCTCCTCAGACACCCCAGGGGTCCTATAGCATAAAAGGGGCGGGGCTGGAAGAAGTGCCAGATGCTGCAGGATTGAGAGGAAGCGACTCAGGGAGAGGTGAGTGAGGGCTTTCTCTCTCTCTCTCTCTTTCTTTATCTTTTCTCTTATACACTGAACTACAACTCCCACTGTCTTTTGTTCTCCCAGGACCACAGTGCTGCTAATTGTTGTTTCTGTGTAATTTTTTGTCTGACTTATTGCTGCCTGTTCCCCAGCTCCCAATATTAATGAAACTTGTTAGAGAATTCTGGGAGCTGTAGTTCCACTTCTTCCTTTGTTTTCCATTTATATATCCTCCCCCCCCCTTCCCCAGCAGCTCCTGAGCCCCAGGGAGGCAAGTCACACACAACTCATTGATCTCCATTACACTCCCATTGTCTCCTACAGACTCAATAACCTGCTGTCACCTCTGTGCGACTGATACATGTACCTACTACTCCTTCACACACCTTAACTGATTCCATATTCACATTAGCTCCCTGTGATAAGTCTGATCTGGAACATAAACATAGAGCTGCATATCTTTTCCCTCCATGTTTTATGCCTTTATATGGTCACAGAACAACCCCTCAGTGACTTCTAATATCCTTATCATTTACAGTAGGGGGTACATTATCCCTTATAATACATGAGTGATACTCAGAGTTCCCTGTAAAACTCAGCCTGCAGCCTTGTGCCTTTATATGGTCACAGAACAACCCCTCAGTGACTTCTAATATCCTTATCATTTACAGTAGGGGGTACATTATCCCTTATAATACATGAGTGATACTCAGAGTTCCCTGTAAAACTCAGCCTGCAGCCTTGTGCCTTTATATGGTCACAGAACAACCCCTCAGTGACTTCTAATATCCTTATCATTTACAGTAGGGGGTACATTATCCCTTATAATACATGAGTGATACTCACAGTTCCCTGTATAACTCAGCCTGCAGCCTTGTGCCTTTATATGGTCACAGAACAACCCCTCAGTGACTTCTAATATCCTTATCATTTACAGTAGGGGGTACATTATCCCTTATAATACATGAGTGATACTCACAGTTCCCTGTATAACTCAGCCTGCAGCCTTGTGCCTTTATATGGTCACAGAACAACCCCTCAGTGACTTCTAATATCCTTATCATTTACAGTAGGGGGTACATTATCCCTTATAATACCTGAGTGATACTCAGAGTTCCCTGTATAACTCAGCCTGCAGCCTTGTGTCTTTATATGGTCACAGAACAACCCCTCAGTGACTTCTAATATCCTTATCATTTACAGTAGGGGGTACATTATCCCTTATAATACATGAGTGATACTCAGAGTTCCCTGTATAACTCAGTCTGCAGCCTTGTGCCTTTATATGGTCACAGAACAACCCCTCAGTGACTTCTAATATCCTTATCATTTACAGTAGGGGGTACATTATCCCTTATAATACATGAGTGATACTCAGAGTTCCCTGTATAACTCAGCCTGTAGCCTTGTGCCTTTATATGGTCACAGAACAACCCCTCAGTGACTTCTAATATCCTTATCATTTATAGTAGGGGGTACATTATCCCTTATAATACATGAGTGATACTCAGAGTTCCCTGTATAACTCAGCCTGCAGCCTTGTGTCTTTATATGGTCACAGAACAACCCCTCAGTGACTTCTAATATCCTTATCATTTACAGTAGGGGGTACATTATCCCTTATAATACATGAGTGATACTCAGAGTTCCCTGTATAACTCAGCCTGTAGCCTTGTGCCTTTATATGGTCACAGAACAACCCCTCAGTGACTTCTAATATCCTTATCATTTACAGTAGGGGGTACATTATCCCTTATAATACATGAGTGATACTCAGAGTTCCCTGTATAACTCAGCCTGCAGCCTTGTGCCTTTATATGGTCACAGAACAACCCCTCAGTGACTTCTAATATCCTTATCATTTACAGTAGGGGGTACATTATCCCTTATAATACATGAGTGATACTCACAGTTCCCTGTATAACTCAGCCTGCAGCCTTGTGCCTTTATATGGTCACAGAACAACCCCTCAGTGACTTCTAATATCCTTATCATTTACAGTAGGGGGTACATTATCCCTTATAATACATGAGTGATACTCAGAGTTCCCTGTATAACTCAGCCTGCAGCCTTGTGCCTTTATATGGTCACAGAACAACCCCTCAGTGACTTCTAATATCCTTATCATTTACAGTAGGGGGTACATTATCCCTTATAATTTACAGTAGGAAAGCCTTTAATCTCCTGACTGACCCTTGTTTATTGTTCCTGCAGGCTGATGGCTAAATAGTTGGACCCCCCTCCCAGCACCGGTGAGCGAGTCACAGACTTGTAGTTGAATTGTGCCAGATGATTGGGGGCGGAGCTCAGTACATATGAACAGGGGGTCAAACCTGATTGGTTCCAGTGATCTCGGGACCCAACTGCAGCTCAGGATGAGACTGACGGGAGCGCAGCGGCTTCAGCAACGGAGGAGACAGGGGACTGGGTAAGGGATTGGGGAGAAGGTGCTGATTGGGGGGTTTATATCACTAGTATTACACACCCACCTCCCTTATAAATCCCTTGTACTGGGGGGCTGGACTCTTTCTATACACAGGCCGTGTCCCTACAATATCCCCCTGTATCTTGTATCTTACACCCCTCGTTGAATGATTTATGTTAATGGCTCTTCCCTTTGCCAATATCTCCCACCACCCACCCCTGTTATTATTCCCACTAGACCCCCCCCTTCTAGATTTCCCTTCCAAATCATTAGCCTAAAGCTGGAGCTGCCCCCACGCCAAAGTCTTGTCATGTCATAACCTCCCCCTCCCATTATAACTTCTATTAGAAATTCCTCTGGGACTGAAGGGGTTAAGTGTGAAATCTCTCATGTGCTGATTTGTTTCCTCTCCCAGAGTGTCGCCCCCCAGCCGTACAAACACCCAGATGAGCAGCAAGAGGCGAAATGAGGAGGAAGAAGAGTAAGTGTCAGCAATGGGGTATCAGCCCCCCCCTGTCTCCTTCACTCTATTCCATTGGCTTTAAAGGGGTTTGTTCACCTTTAAATTAACTGTTAGTGTGATGTAGAGAGGGATATTCTGAGACAATTTGCAATTAGTTTTAATTTTTTATTAATTGTGGTTTTTGACTTATTTAGTTTTTTATTCAGCAGCTCTCCAGTTTGTCATTTCAGCAGTCTGGTTGCTAGGGTCCAAATTCCCCTAGCAACCATACACTGATTTAAATAAGAGACTGGAATATGAATAGGAGAGGACTGAATAGAAAGATGAGGAATAAAAAGTAACAATAACAATACATTTGTAGCCGTACAGAGCATTTGTTTTTAGATGGGGTCAGTGACTGGATGTGTAACATAATAGCCAGAACACTACTTCCTGCTTTTCAGCTCTCTAACTCTGAGTTAGTCAGTGACTATAAGGGGGGCCACATGGGACATAACTGTTGCTTTTGAATCTGAGCTGAATGCTGAGGATCAATTACAAACTCACTGAACAGTTATGTCCCATGTGGCCCCCCTTATAGTCACTGACTAACTCAGAGTTAGAGAGCTGGAAGTAGTGTTCTGGCTATTATGTTACACATCCAGTCACTCCAGCCTTTATACATTACATTTTTGCCTAACTAACTATATTAGATACAGTTTTTATTTTGTACAGCCTATTTATTTACCCAGTTTTTATTTTTATACTGAACTGTTCCTTTAAGACATCTCATGTAGGGGCAACCCAAAGAAAAAAAACTCACCCTCGTATGGTGACCCCCATTTGAAAGCTGAAAAGAATCAGAAGAAGAATCAGAAGAATAAGAAGGCAAATCATTTAAAAAACAGTTTTATAAAAAATGAAGACCAACTGAAAATGTGCTTAGAATGAGCCATTGTATAACATAGAGTTAAGTTAAAGGTTTAATACAGGCTTGACTGTCACTCACATTAGCCCCTCCCCAGAGTGTGCGGGCCCCTAATACACTGTGTGGGCCCCAGGCTGCCTCTGTATTTGCCATTGAGATTTGATTTCTAATGATTTGTTCTGCCGCCAGAGGTCCGGCCATGAAACTCTTCCTATCGGAGGACGTCGTGTCGGCCCGACTCCAGCGCCTCAGTTTGGACAATGACCACAGCTACGGGGGCAGCGGCTTCCCCAAAACCTTCAAGCAGCCCGAGCCCCAGTTCAGAGAAGTCAGGTGAGTCCCTAATATGTGTGGGCCCTACAGTGGCTAGTACAGTGGCTAGTACTTGTATATAGCAGGGGCCACACTAGGGTCACCAGTTATAATACAAGTCCTACTGTGGGTCACACACACTAGAGTCCTGCAGCGGGTCGGGTACCCGCGGGTTACCTGCAAAAACCTGCAGTACCATGCGGGTTTTTCATTGAAGTTCAAGGTGCGGGTATACCCGCGGGTCAGCGGTTCTGTGGGTTTGCGGGTTGCGGGTCGGGCTGCGGTTTTCTCAATATCAATATTTACTCCTTTTTTCTGGTCACGTCCACTTCCGATGATGTCATTTCCGGTACACAATGACAGCACTTCCGGTTTTACCCCCTTTTTTCTGATCATATCTACTTCCGATTATGTCACTTCCGGTTTATAATGACAGCACTTCCTGATTCTTGATGGTCAGCGGGTCGCGGGTCCGGGTTGCAGAGAAGGTACTTGCGGGTCGGGTTGCGGGTCCAAGCAGGTAAGAAGGCGGGTTGTGGATTGCCGGTTGCGGGTACGGGTCTGGTTCGGGTCCCAAAAAATGGACCCGCGCAGGACTCTAACACACACTCCATGCAGTGCAGTAGGGGGGCACCAAATGCTCATACGAGCCCCACAGTAGAGTCGGGACTATTTAGGGTTTAGATTAGGATCAGCCAAATTCTACATTCAGAACATCGCAGGTTAATAGAGGTCCAGCAATAGGGTCACCTGGTAGTGAATAGAATGGTACAGTAGGGTGAGCCAGTGCTAATACGGCTGCTACAGTAACTTAACCCATCATTAACTCTTCTCTCACCGGATATACAATTCCCAGCCTGTAATTTGTCCTTCCCTCTTCTCTGTACGACCCCATGTCATTCCCTTCCCCAATCTGCTCCTCACGGAATATTGACTTGTCTTGTACATCAGTCCCCACCTTCTGTTCTGCAATACAACCCCCTTGTATTTTTGTTCTGTTACTTTATATAATTATATAAATGGGCAGTGGATGTTGGGGTTCTGTGGGGCCCCTTGGAGCCCAGTCCAGTGCTGTCCCCCTAAACATGTAATTTATCCAGAACATGATGCTTCAGGGATGGATCTTTATTGTTTGTGCTCTGGGCTGGGGGAATGCGCCCTTGGTTAGAGCTGTTTTGGGCAGGTTTCTTATGTGTCTCCCACTGTGTCCATCTCCCCAAATCTCCTGTATCCGTCATGTAACGCTGCATTCATTCATTACCCACAATCCTCTGTGTGACCTCTCTGTCCCTTTTAGGGTTACCACCTGTTCTGGAAAAAAATCCCGGCCTTCTTGTATTTTTATGTTTTTTCCCTATAAATAACATTGGCCTCAAGGAATATTTTTACTGGTCAGATGGCAACTCCCTTTGTTCCCCCCTGGGCCCCATAACTGACCCAGAACCCTCTGCACCAGCTCCTTCCATTCCTTCCGGCCTGGGAATTGGGGTTTTCCCTGCTTATTGCTCTTCTTCTTTTCTGGGGGGTCTGTAGGCCACTCCCCCTGGCAGTCCATTGAGCACCCCAGTTCTGCTCCGTGTCTCGCAGGTCTTCTAATGGGGATGAGAAGTTGGAAGAGACAGAAGAGGAGGATAATGTTGTAGTCGACCCGGGGGAATTCTCCATGAATCACGACAAGGTTCTGAGTGTCTCCCCTTTGCTGGAGGAAACCCTACGGCAACACCGAGCTGGAACAATATTACCAGAGAAAATCCTGCACTCCCTGTAAGTCTTCTACCCATTAACCCATGAACTGCCTCCACTGAAGCCCCGCCCCTATTAACTCCCTGTGATATTCATTGTATTCCCTCACTGCTGCCTCCACTCCCATGATGCATAGCAAACCCACAGCCCTGTGTGTAGCTGCTGAATAACTTGTGTCCATTATCTCTTTTAGATCCTCCCCTTGTATGGAGCTTGTCTTATGGTCGCCCCCTTCAGGCCACATGCAGCAGCTCATTCGTTCCCTGACTGGGACTCTAGAGCCTCCCCCGCACAATCTTTCCTCCAATCAGGTTACTAAGGAACAAGAGGAGCAAATGGAGCAAATGGAAGTGTGAGGGAACATGTGTCTGTATCATATGGAGCCCAGGTCTCATAGGACAATTCTACTTGTGGGACAGCAGTGGCCTGGAGGTGGCGCCTTTCTCCCAAGCAATTGTGTGTGAGTTTGGTGATTGGAGTTGGGAAAGTCTCCACCCCCGAGGAACTGGACTGATCTTTGTACTGTGATTTCTTTTATTGACCCTCACAGCTCTTTCTTAATGGGACGTGCAATATAATCAGGAGCTTAATGTTCCTGTGCCTGTAAATAAATATTGTTATTACAGACACACTGCTTTAGTGTTCCAGGGGTATCCAGCACAGCCAATCAGCACTCACCCCAAATCTACAGGAAGCTCAACTTGGGCCCTCATCCACTGCTTTAAGTTTCCCCTAGACTCCAGTCTAACTTCATTATATACCTGTACAGCATCAATATATGTGTGAGATACAGATCATTATCCCAAGGTTTGGGGGTGCAGGAGTATAGAGGGACAGTAGGGTTCCTGACTGATGTACAATATCAATATATGTGTGAGATACAGATCATTATCCCAAGGTTTGGGGGTGCAGGAGTATAGAGGGACAGTAGGGTTCCTGACTGATGTACAATATCAATATATGTGTGAGATACAGATCATTATCCCAAGGTTTGGGGGTGCAGGAGTATAGAGGGACAGTGGGGTTCCTGACTGATGTACAATATCAATATATGTGTGAGATCCAGATCATTATCCCAAGGTTTGGGGGTGCAGGAGTATAGAGGGACAGTGGGGTTCCTGACTGATGTACAATATCAATATATGTGTGAGATACAGATCAATATTTCAAGGTTTTGGGGTGCAGGAGTATAGAGGGACAGTGGGGATCATGACTGATGTACAATATCAATATATGTGTGAGATCCAGATCATTATCCCAAGGTTTGGGGGTGCAGGAGTATAGAGGGACAGTGGGGTTCATGACTGATGTACAATATCAATATATGTGTGAGATACAGATCATTATCCCAAGGTTTGGGGTGCAGGAGTATAGAGGGGACAGTGGGGTTCATGACTGATGTACAATATCAATATATGTGTGAGATACAGATCATTATCCCAAGGTTTGGGGTGCAGGAGTATAGAGGGGACAGTGGGGTTCCTGACTGATGTACAATATCAATATATGTGTGAGATACAGATCATTTTGGGGGTGCAGGAGTATAGAGGGACAGTGGGGTTCCTGATTGATGGGTAATATAGATGAGACATACAGGTCTATCTGACGGACACAGACTATCACATAATCTGCAGTGAGATTTGGGGGGATATATAAGTGTAAAAGGAAAGAAGATAATCGCACAGTGGAAAAAGTAAGAGGCGACTGGGTATCCCTTATGTGCACCCCTCACTCACTGCTCTACGACCCTCACACCCCCTTGGGGCACAACTACACCCCCTTCTTACAAATACCCAGAGTCAATTATGGGAATAAACTGATTTACGTACGACCTGGGACTCCCCTCCTTTAATAACAAGGGCCACTCTGGTGCTTAATTCTACAATCCTGTTGCCAAAAAGAGTAAAATATGAATAAGGAGAGAATGGGAAGATTTGGGGATCAGTGAATTTAGTGGCAAATATTACAGATCAAACACTGGAGGAGAAATTAAATTCTATTGTTTCTGAGGAATTTCTGCTCATTGTGACGTCGGTGACACGTTTCCAGAAAAGAGAAGCAACGACGGGAAGAACTGCGTCATGTTAAACGCCAGCCGGGATTGGGCGAAATCTATCGGTGACATCACCATTAAATATCAATAGCTTTTTTCTTACAGTGACTTTTAAAGGGAAAGCTGAATCGATGTGATTAATTGTACAGCTTTTGTCAAAATCTCCTGTTTATTCCGTAAACACAATAAAACCACCTGGGGGAACATGAAGAATAATTGGCACCAGTTCAGTGACATGATTGGGGGTCCCAGATGTAAAGATGGGGAGGGGTTCCCCACTCTGTGACACTCTGTAGGAATGTGTAAGAATAACGTAAGATTTCACAGCAAATTTTTTAATTTCTCCGTTTCAGCGTTTGTTGTCTCTGTACAATTTGCCACTAAATATTTACTGATCTGCAAATCTTCCCATTCTCGTCATATTCACATTTTACTTTTATTCCAGAGATGAAAATAATGAGATTCCCACAATGGATCATTACAGATTTATTAGTAAATACAGACAGGTGGGAGACATTAGCCCAAGTATCAGGTCCAAGTCCAGATTTGACTCCATATTCACACTGGCTCCTAGTCCCAGGGGCAACTGAAACACAAATATTTCTCCTGTACATAGACAACTGGGGGCTCTTCTGTCTGACTGTCCCACCTCAGCTTGTCCTGTTATTCCATGGGGGGGGGAGACTGCTGATGGCTATATGGGTGAGCTGACCATAGAAGTGCACATTATAGTCTATGTGGGACAAGTGATTGGCAATACAATACAATACAGACAACACATGCAGAGATATCATCAATAGCCAATATAAATCTTTCAATCTGTCCCATCAACTGAACAACCGATCTTCATGGTAAGAAAAATGCCTGAACAATCCACACACAGTCCGAAAATTGTATGAACAATTGTTTTGTGCGATGGTATATTTGCGTCTATGGCCAGCTTTAGGGTGGGGGCTTTGTAGGAAATGTGCTTGGGGAACTCATAGGGAGATTTGGGTGATTATGGGACCAAATGACACATTCATGGAGTGGTGTAACATAATGCTATTCATAGAGTTCTAGTGGTAGACCTGTGGACTGAATGCTCCAGGAGACATTAATGGGGTTGGGTGACATAGATGAAGATAGTAATATGGTTGACTGATAGACTTATGGACTGAATGTTCCAGGAGACATTAATGGGGTTGGGTGATAGACTTATGGACTTAATGCTATAGGAGATATTAATGGGGTTGGGTGATAAGACTATTGGACTTAATGTTCCAGGAGATATTAATGGAGTTGTGTGATAGACAATTGGACTGAATGTTCCAGGAGATATTAATGGGGCTGGATGACATAGATGAGGATAGTAATATAGTTGGGTGATAGACTTATGGACTGAATGTTCCAGGAGACATTAATGTGGTTGGGTGATAGACTTATGGACGTAATGTTATAGGAAATATTAATGGGGTTGGGTGATAGACAATCGGACTAAATGTTTTAGAATGTGAGATAGACAATTGGACTTTATGTTCCAGAAGATATTAATGGGATGGGGGTGACATAGATGAAGATAGTAATATGGTTGGTGATGGACAAATAGACTAAATGTTCCAGGAGGTATAAATGGGGTTGGGTCATGGACTTAATGTTTTAGGAGATATTAATGGTGTTGGGTAATGGACAATTGGACTGACTGTTCCAGGATATATTAATGGGGTTGGGTGACATAGATGAAGATAGTAATATGGTTGGGTGATAGACAAATGGACTAAATGTTCCAGGAGATATTATGTGGTTGGGTAACAGACTTATGGAGTGAGCGTATCATGGGATACTAATGGGTTCTCAGATAATAAACTCATGAGACTGGGAAATAAACACACTATTCAGACTTTAGGATTGTTGGATAAAAAGTTTAGAGGGAGATTTCATAGAAACAACAGTGTTCTAGAAGATATTGTTGGGGATAAAGAATTTGTCACAGAAAATTCATAATCTGGATATTTGTATTTATACTCATTAGTGGGAATTACCATACTATGATTCCCAAATGAACCATTATTTATGCCTACCATTAGGCAGGGACCTGCACCAGTACTGAACAGTCTAAATGGACAGTTGGAGAGTGGGTGAGACCATTCAGGGTGGGGGAGGTTGTGGGGAATATTATGAAGACAGGGGAAATGGGGGGCAATGCAGATGCTGGGAGTGGCTGTACTGGGGTAGAACATACAAAATGGCAGGTAGTTATTGGGCAAAGACTCTATACAGATATATCCACACACATATTGGGAATTTGGGGACTGTTTGTTGGGAGATGGTACATGTACAAGGATTTATAGAGGAGAAAGGGGACCATTCGTATTGATGGGTTTCATTTTCCAGCTGAAAAAAGACAAAAACATGGATGAAACAAAGAAAGATATGACATTGTATCATCTAGTCATGTGACACTGCATAATCTAGTCATGTGACATTGTATTAGAGTGAGAAGCACCTTGCTCTTCCATTGCTGCAAAGGTAACATTTGTGCAAGGGGTGAGGCCCAGTTTGTACCAGTATGAGGGTGGGGCTTAGAATGGAATTGTTCAATAAATGTGGGTGCATGGGTGGGGCTATAATTACCTGGAGATGTGAATGACTCCTCAGATGCAGGATCTTCATCTGAAACAAAATAAAAAGCCACATATAAAAAACAGTAATTTATGGGAGATTATGGGGAAATCTATTCTTTTAAATTACCCACTTTCTTTAGACTCCATAGACTCTGTAGGCAACTCAAGAACTGGACCTGAAAAAGATAGCAAGTCTGTAGGTTACAGTACCACCAGTGGGATATGGAGGAGCGAGAGGGCAGTAGGTTACAGTAGTACTGGTGGGATGTGGAGGAGCGAGAGTGCAGTAGATTACAGTAGTACTGATGGGATGTGGAGGAGCGAGAGTGCAGTAGGTTACAGTAGTACCAGTGGGATGTGGAGAAGCGAGAGGGCAGTAGGTTACAGTAGTACTGGTGGGATGTTTAGGAGTGAGAGGGCAGTAGGTTACAGTAGTACTGGTGGAATGTGGAAGAGTGAGAGTGCAGTAGGTTACAGTAGTATTGGTGGGATGTGGAGGAGCGAGAGGGCAGTAGGTTACAGTAGTACTGGTGGGATGTGGAAGAGCGAGAGTGCAGTAGGTTACAGTAGTACTGGTGGGATGTGGAGGAGCAAGAGTGCAGTAGGTTACAGTAGTACTGGTGGGATGTGGAGGAGCGAGAGGGCAGCTGGTTACAGTAGTATTGGTGGGATGTGGAGGAGCGAGAGGGCAGTAGGTTACAGTAGTATTGGTGGGATGTGGAAGAGCGAGAGTGCAGTAGGTTACAGTAGTACTGGTGGGATGTGGAGGAGTGAGAGTGCAGTAGGTTACAGTAGTACTTGTGGGATGTGGAGGAGTGAGAATGCAGTAGGTTACAGTAGTACTTGTGGGATGTGGAGGAGAGAGAGGGCAGTAGGTTACAGTAGTACTGGTGGAATGTGGAAGAGTGAGAGTGCAGTAGGTTACAGTAGTATTGGTGGGATATGGAGGAGCGAGAGGGCAGTGGGTTACAATAGTACCAGTGGGATGGGGAGGAGTGGGAGGGAAGTGAGATGTGGAGGAGTGAGAAGGCAGTAGGGTTACAGTAGTACTGGTGGGATGTGGAGGAGCGAGAGGGCAGTAGGTTACAGTAGTATTGGTGGGATGTGGAGGAGCAAGAGGGCAGTAGGTTACAGTAGTATTGGCGGGATGTGGAAGAGCGAGAGTGCAGTAGGTTACAGTTGTACCGGTGGGATGTGGAGGAGTGAGAGTGCAGTAGGTTACAGTAGTACTTGTGGGATGTGGAGGAGCGAGAGTGCAGTAGGTTACAGTAGTACTTGTGGGATGTGGAGGAGCGAGAGGGCAGTAGGTTACAGTAGTACTGTTGGGATGTGGAGGAGCGAGAGGGCAGTAGGTTACAGTAGTACTGGTGGGATGTGGAGGAGCGAGAGGGCAGTAGGTTACAGTAGTATTGGTGGGATGTGGAGGAGCGAAAGTGCAGTGGATTACAGTTTACCTGAAGGATGTGGAGGAGTGGGAGGGCAGTAGGTTACAATAGTATCCGTGGGATATGGAGGAGCTGGAGGGCAGTGGGTTACAATAGTACCAGTGGGATGGGGAGGAGTGGGAGGGAAGTGAGATGTGGAGGAGCGAGAGGGCAGTAGGTTACAGTAGTACTGGTGGGATGTGGAGGAGCGAGAGGGCAGTGGATTACAGTTTACCTGAAGGATGTGGAGGAGTGGGAGGGCAGTAGGTTACAGTAGTATCCGTGGGATATGGAGGAGTGGGAGGGCAGTGGATTACAGTAGTACCGTTGGGATGGGGGGAGTGGGAGGGCAGTGGTATCAGTGGGATGTGGAGGAGCAGGAGCGCAGTAACTTGCCGTAGTACTAGTGGGATATGGAGGAATATGGCAGGAATGAGGTGTTAAACCCATCAGAAATCTACTACTCCCCAAATCCATGCAATTCCAAGTGGAATTTAACTTGCCTATTTGCTCACCTCCCTGCATGACTTCTACATTGGAGCTCTCACTGTTCTCACTGTTGGAGGAGTCACTGTTGGAGGAGTCACTGTTGGGGGTTGCACTGCTGACCATCCCATTGGTCTGTAATCTGTGGCCCCCAAGGAAACTGATTGTTTGCTCTGTGGAAGACAATGAGAAGTTCCATATGGGCCCCTTGGTTATACAGTGGGGTTTCTGATTGGGACAGAATATTTGTCTTACAATGGTCCTTGTCAGTCAGTTTTCCTGTTCAGGGGACCCATAGAATGAATCACAAATAGATCATAAAGCAGTTGCTACAGTCATTTCCAACCAGATAATGTGTCACACAGGGTTAGGCTTAGGTTCAGGGTCAGGTAATGGTTGGGATTAGGGTTAGGTTTGGAGGTTGGACATGTACTTGATTAGGGCAATGTAAGGGGGAAGCATTTGGGGAAGTCACTCACCTGATGAGGCTGGGGCACCCTCTGTCACAGGCCTGGGCTCGGCTGTTGGAGGAAACACACAAGATACAATGAGCTCCCAATATAACATGATCTTTATAGAAATGTATAGCACCCCCAGAGTTCTGTTATGAGGTGATACATGGAGTTTGTACAAACGGAGAATGACTCTGGGCCCCAGTGTAGTATTGGGAAGGCTCTTGGTATTTGGGGTGTAGGTATATTTGGGGTAGAGACTAATCAGATCTGTGATATCAGAGAAGAAGCAGAACTGGCCCAGTAGGACCTGACAGAATCTTCTCATCTTATCCACCCTCCTCTGGTCTGTGTGTTCTATTGTTGTCTCACACTCTCTCTAGTTATTTCCCTCTTTTGGGCATGATGGAACCCCAAAAGCAACTCCCTGTGCCTGTGCCCCACCCCCTGTTCTGATCCAATAGAGGGGCAGCACCAAGAGTCACACTGTGTTGTGAATTGAGTCTCACTTTCTTGGGGAGGTTCTGTTACTTCTTCGTTCTCTGTCGAAATGAAAAAGAAAAGGTAAAATATAACTAGCACGTTCATGAGAAGTTACACAACTACACAACCAGCCCAATGGGACACAAACATACCGGCACCGACCCACAGCTACACAACCAGCCCAATGGGAAAAACACATACAGACACAGACCCACAGCTACACAACCAGCCCAATGGGAAAAACACATACAGACACAGACCCACAGCTACACAACCAGCCCAATGGGACACAATCATACAGGCACCGACCCACAGCTACACAACCAGCCAGGCAATAGACAAACCAGATTTAGGGAGAATTCTGACTGGTAGGGGCATCGGTGTCCACAGAAGGGGGCGAGAGGGGGCAGTTGCTCCACCCTGACTTCTCCAGTTAGTTCCAAGAATTTGTTAAATTAAATTCCAGGGTAGAACGTTTGATATGAAACATAACAAAAGTGGTGTGAAGTTGATAAATTTATTGGCTAACTAAGATGATAATCAGAGCAAGCTTTCAGATTATTGCAGTTCCTTCTTCAAAGCTTAGTTAGCCAATAAAGGTATCACCTTCACACCACTTTTGTTATACTTCATATCAAACGTTCTACCCTATCATTTTCTCAACGAGCTAACACGGTACAAAAAAATGTTACCTAAATTAAATTCCCAACAACACAAACCATTTTTTATATCTCCCACCCAAAGGCAAGCATTCCGTAGGTTATCTCCTGAATTGTCATGAATGGGTTCTCCGGTGGGTGCTACCCTATGTGATATTAACTTACCCCTATGTGATATTAGCTTACCCCTATGTGATATTAGCTTACCCCTATGTGATATTAACTTACCCCTATGTGATATTAACTTACCCCTATGTGATATTAACTTACCCCTATGTGATATTAGCTTCCCCCTATGTGATATTAACTTACCCCTATGTGATATTAGCTTCCCCCTATGTGATATTAACTTACCCCTATGTGATATTAGCTTACCCCTATGTGATATTAACTTACCCCTATGTGATATTAACTTACCCCTATGTGATATTAACTTACCCCTATGTGATATTAACTAAACTCTATGTGATATTAACTTACCCCTATGTGATATTAACTTACCCCTATGTGATATTAACTTACCCCTATGTGATATTAACTTACCCCATGTGATATTAGCTTCCCCCTATGTGATATTAACTTACCCCTATGTGATATTAGCTTACCCCTATGTGATATTAACTTACCCCTATGTGATATTAACTTACCCCTATGTGATATTAACTTACCCCTATGTGATATTAACTTACCCCTATGTGATATTAACTAAACTCTATGTGATATTAACTTACCCCTATGTGATATTAACTCACCCCTATGTGATATTAACTTACCCCTATGTGATATTAACTTATCCCTATGTGATATTAGCTTACCCCTATGTGATATTAACTTACCCCTATGTGAAATTAACTTACCCCTATGTGATATTAACTTACCCCTATGTGATATTAACTTACCCCTGTGATATTAACTTACCCCTATGTGATATTAACTAAACTCTATGTGATATTAACTTACCCCTATGTGATATTAACTAAACTGTATGTGATATTAGCTTACCCCTATGTGATATTAACTAAACTCTATGTGATATTAACTTACCCCTATGTGATATTAACTAAACTCTATGTGATATTAACTTACCCCTATGTGATATTAACTAAACTGTATGTGATATTAGCTTACCCCTATGTGATATTGTCACATTTACCTTGAAGTGAGTTTTCCACAGAGGGCGTCAGGTCAGCGAATGTTACAGGTTCCTCTAGGGGGAGACAAAGAGACAGAGTTTTTTTGGCTGTGGGCAATTAATATTTATTAATTTGTAGTGAGTGAGTGAGGTGGGAAGGACTATAGGACTTATCTGGTGCCCATCATTCTATCTCTACTCTCTGCTCCCCCTTATCTGCCTATGTGCTTATGGGGGCACAGTGTGGCCAATGGAGAGACTATGGTCGCAGGGTCCTCTCCACTAAAGGGAACAGATTATTTACCTATTGGTCACATGGGCTCTACCATAGCCACGTCCATTGTGCTGTAACCCCTCCCACAATCCATCCAAACCCCGCCCACTTACCTGTTAGGGTGGTGCCCCACGGCCAGATTTAGTTGCCTGACATAAATTTTCTCTACTGCGGGCGACTAATCTCCCCGAAATGCCTTCCCACCAGCAACAATGTGAATCGCCAGCGGGATGGAATAAGCGTCAGTTTTCCTGTTTCCTTGTGAGAAAACTTCGGGCGACTTCAGAAAACTAAAGCGATGCTTATTCCATCCCGCTGGCGATTCACATTGTTGCTGGTGGGAAGGCATTTCATGGAGATTAGTCGCCTGCTGTATTAAAGGCCACTAAATCTTGTTGTTTTTGCCACCACCCTAAAACCCCACCCCTTATTGACCCAAAAACTGTCGTTTAACATCTCAGAGCCCCCCCCCCAAGGCAAGGTATACCGACCCCCCCCATATATCACAGAACCAGCCAATGAGATCTCTTGTGAAGGAGTCACATCCCCAAATGTTAGAGATTCCCCTAGAGAGACAGAGAGATATGGGGCACATTCCTATTGCTCCTCTTTCTTGGGTAATTTAGGGCCCTGATTTGTTACATTTGCTTCCAGAGGCTGAAAACTAATGACACTGATATGGGAAATACATGGACAGACAGACAGACAGACAGATGCAACAAATAACAGAGGTGATAATAAAAGGGCAGCCAGTTATAGTGCTGGGGCTCATGAATGGCACCTAACGGGACCCCAAAAATTGTGCAGTTTCAATGTATAGTTATGAAGTCATCTTTCCTGTGTTTTTGGGGCCCTATAAAGATTGTGTATGGGGCCCAGTTAGTTCCCGCTGGATAGGGAGGAGGAGCTTACCCTGGGCAGCCACACTGGAGGAAAGGACGGCAGAGATGAGGGAGAGCATTAGGATCCTGTGGGAATAAAGAAAGGTCTTTAGAATTAACCCAATGATGCCCATGCACAAACATGATGGGATTCTAAGGGAAGTGAATATCTGCATTGTGCTAATTGCACATTATTCCTAAGTGAGCAACTGGGCCAGAGGCTGGAGACACAACGGTGCCTGGCAGGAGATGAAAGGCCGGTGAGTCTGACACTGCCAGTGCAGAACTACAATAGACACCCAGACAATGTCATGATCCCAGGGCTGCTGGTTCCATTCCAAATATCCTTTAAGTTCTATCAGCCCTATGATGCGCCCACTCTTTCCACCCTCGCTGGGCTCTCTGGAAAATCTTCTGTGTTCAAAATGCCGTCTTAGCCTGGTGAATGCACCCAATGTTTGGGAACTCTTGATTTGGCCAGTGGATGTGGTTTCAGGGAAACAGGATAAATTTCCTCTGCCCTTCAGCCCCATCATCTCCCATAGATCTCTTTAGTACCTACTGTCTCCCTCCCACCTACTGCCACTTCTGCTGGGAGTCAGTTCCCTTCACCTACTACCCTATCAGCAAAATAGCATTTCCCTCTTATACCCCTTCCCACCTCCAACTCAGTAGAACATACTTTATGTCCCAGTACATCCCAGTAACTGCCAGCTGATCCCACTTTGTCCCAGTACATCCCAGTAACTGCCAGCTGATCCCAGTTTGTCCCAGTACATCCCAGTAACTGCCAGCTGATCCCAGTTTGTCCCAGTACATCCCAGTAACTGCCAGCTGATCCCACTTTGTCCCATTTGGTGCCAGTAGGACAGGTGGAGAGGTACCTGGTTATTCGGCTCATGGTCGCTGCAGTTACAGAGGAGGAAGTGAGACTCAGGGGCCCCACTCTCTATATTTAGTGACCCGCCCCCCAAGTACTGAAGCATGAACAGCCAATCAGCTTTCACCCAAAACTCACAGGGCCCAGCTCAGAATTCCCCTCCCAAATCCCCATCAGATTGGGACACTTTACCCACTGTCTGCTGGTGTAGGCATTAACCCTTCCAGTACTAGCCCCACCAGCCCATATCTAGCTAATAACCCTTACATTGCCAGAGAGCACTCCCCCCCAACCATGCTTGCTCCCTGGGTGTGCATGGCAGTGGAAGGGTTAATAGGCACCTTAGTTCCACAAATGTGGCATTTTTGCTGCTTGTACTTTAATTGCCTTTCCTGGTTCCGTATGGATCTGTAGGAAGAACCTAAACACAGGCCGATAAAAACAGTGACAGACAGTCGGCAGCTTATTGGCCCGTGTGTGGGGCCCTCGACGGGCTTTCCCGATCCATATCTGATCTCCATCGGGCAGGTTAAAAAATCCAGGAGAATGACGGCTGCATCTGTGCATTTATGCAGTTCCCCGATCCGACCGCCCGTATCGCATGTATTATGATCTGATCAAGGGGCCACGATTGGATCAGCCCGACATCACCACCTCAATGTGGACATGTGTCGGGGAGAGATCACCAAACCATCGGATATCTATGGATATGGCCCACCTTTAGTTGTGAGATTTTGGCCCTACTGTCACTATTCAGTTTCTGTATCTAATGTCACAGGGAGCAGGAAGGGGTTAAATCCCTGGGGTGTCAAACTCCGATCATGTGACGCACCCGATTGGTACTGGGGGGGGGGGCTTTGGGAATGGACCCGGGCATTTTATTCTTATTTTGGGCTTGTGCCTGTGATTTCCCTGAGTGTGAGTGTTAGTGTGGGTGTTAGTGTGAGTGCATGTGATTGTGATGCCAGTGTAACACTCACATCATTCAGCACTCACACTCCTCTGTACTCAGTGTCGGACTGGGGTTCCTGAGCTACACACACAACTATACACACACACAACTATACACACACACAACTACACACACACACACACACACACAACTATACACACACACACAGACACAGGTATATGAGCACAGAGGGTCTCTCATCACCATTTCATTCCTCTAATGGCCCCCAATTAAGATCAAAGGCCGAGCATGAGATTTGGGGGTTTCCTCACTCCCCTGCCCCCAGCAGTCCCTGATTGTAGAAGCCTCCCCTGTAATCATGTCGGCAGCAGCGGGGGTCCCCAATTACAGATTCCTCACATTCTCCTCGTGTAGAACAACAGCCCCTGTGTTTCTGTCTGAATGGGCCATTGTCTCCCCGCACACCTGTTCCCTTATAAGGAGGGGGATCCTGTGTCTCATTAACCCTCCCCCTGCCACTGCCCATGCTCTCTCCTTCTACCTGCATCATTAACCGTCTCCCTGCCAGACATATGCTATCAGGAGGCAATGTGGTAATCAAAGGATCCCAGAGCAAAGCCTTTTTGTGGGCCCCATGCACCCCCTGTATGAACCCCAATTCCTCAGAGTGACTGCATGGCATGGACAATGGCACCCTGGTAGCAAAGGCTGCCCCCCTTTAGATTTACTAGCGCAACTCCCTGAGGCTGGGGGTCCAGCAGGCCTTGTGCTGCCCCCTATTGGCTTTGTGACTATGTTTTATCTATCCCCCCATCTCTAAAGTTTGATGTACAAAGGGAAAGTAACAGCTCAGTTTGATCAAATCTCATTGTAACATAATAAGTTAACTTGCAAAAAGACACACGTCCATCAACTTCAAGCTTTTAACTTTTTTAACCTGCCAGTACCCCTGATTCACTTCCCAGCTCTCCCTGTAACACCCCTTTCCCTCCTCTAATCTCATTGGCTCCCTCCTGTCTGCTGGGAGGAGCTACTGGTGAATAAAGCATCCGACCCTTCCTTGTACCTATCTAATGTATCAGCCTGTACCCCTGATTCAGTTCCCAGCTCTCCCTGTAACACCCCTTTCCCTCCTCTAATCTCATTGGCTCCCTCCTGTCTGCTGGGAGGAGCTACTGGTGAATAAAGCATCCGACCCTTCCTTATACCTATGTAATGTATCAGCCTGTACCCCTGATTCACTTCCCAGCTCTCCCTGTAACTCCCCTTTCCCTCCTCTAATCTCATTGGCTCCCTCCTGTCTGCTGGGAGGAGCTACTGGTGAATAAAGCATCCGACCCTTCCTTGTACCTATCTAATGTATCAGCCTGTACCCCTGATTCACTTCACAGCTCTCCCTGTAACACCCCTTTCCCTCCTCTAATCTCATTGGCTCCCTCCTGTCTGCTGGGAGGAGCTACTGGTGAATAAAGCATCCGACCCTTCCTTGTACCTATCTAATGTATCAGCCTGTACCACTGATTCACTTCCCAGCTCTCCCTGTAACACCCCTTTCCCTCCTCTAATCTCATTGGCTCCCTCCTGTCTGCTGGGAGGAGCTACTGGTGAATAAAGCATCCGACCCTTCCTTGTACCTATCTAATGTATCAGCCTGTATAACTGATTCAGGGAGACAATTCCACATCTTCACAGCTCTCACTGTAACAAACCCCTTCCCAATATTTAGGCGGAACCTCTTTTCTTCTAATCGGAATGGATGACCTTGTGTCAGCTGGAAAGACCTACTGGTAAATAAATCATTAGAGAGATTATTATATGATCCCCTTATATATTTATACATAGTTATCATATCTCCCCTTAAGCGCCTCTTCTCCAGAGTGAACATCCCCAATTTGGCCAGTCTTTCCTCATAGCTAAGATTTCCCCTTTACCAGCTTAGTTGCCCTTCTCTGTCCCCTCTCTAATACAATAATGTCCTGTTTGAGTGATGGAGAGCAAAACTGTAGGGCATATTCTAGATGGGGCCTTACCAGTGCTCTATACAGTGGGACCCCCTCCTCCCGTGACTCTCTGCCCCATTTAATACAAGTCAAGACCTTATTTGCCCTTGATGCTGCTGACTGGCATTACTTGCTACAGACAAGTTTATTATCTACAAGGACTCCAAGCTCCGTCTCCATTATGGATTTGCCTAGTGCCGTCCCATTAAAGGAATTGTTCAGTATAAAAATAAAAACTGGGTAAACAAAGAGGCTGTGCAAAAAAAAAAATGTATCTAATATAGTTAGTTAGACAAAAATGTAATGTATAAAGGCTGGAGTGAGTGGATGTGTAACATAATAGCCAGAACACTACTTCCTGCTGTTCAGCTCTCTTGGTTTCCACTGATTGGTTACCAGGCAGTAACCAATCAGAGAATTGAGGGGGGGCCACATGGGACATATCTGTTGCTTTTGAATCTGAGCTGAATGCTGAGGATCAATTACAAACTCACTGAACAGTTATGTCCCATGTGGCCCCCCTTATAGTCACTGACTAACTCAGAGTTAGAGAGCTGAACAGCAGGAAGTAGTGTTCTGGCTATTATGTTACACATCCACTCACTCCAGCCTTTATACATTACATTTTTGGCTAATTAACTATATCAGAAACATTTTTTATTTTGCACAGCCTTTATTTTTATACTGAACTGTATTAAGGGTATCAGTGGATATTGTTACATCCCAGATGCAGCACTTTCCTATCCACGTGCAAACGACTTCATTAAGCCCAACAGACCTTAGTTTAGAAAGCAGTCGTTTGTGGGGCACAGTATCAAACGCTTTGGCAAAATCCAAATAGATCTACTGCCCCCCCACTGTCCAGCATCTTACTTACCTCATCATAAAAAGCAATCACATTAGTCTGACATGACCTATCCTTCATAAAGCCATGCTGATTGTTGCTCATAATGACATTCACTAGGACAACATTTTGGATGTGATCCCTTAACAAACCTTCAAATAATTTGCCCACCACAGACGTCAGACTTACTGGCCTATAATTGCCAGGCTGAGATCGGAATCCCTTTTTAAATATTGGATTAACATCAGCTTTTCTCCAATCCATAGGCACCATACCAGATGACAGTGAATCGGAGAAAATCAGAAATAGGGGCTGGTCTAAAACTGAACTAAGCTCTCTTAGAACCCGGGGGTGTATGCCATCAGGCCCTGGAGCCTTGTTTACATTAATTTGTATTAAAGCTTTATGAATCATATCCTGAGTCAGCCACTGACTAGATTGAGCTGAACCATTAGTGCAGTTATAAAGTGAGCCTGGGAACTCAGACTCCTCTACACTCCTGTTACAACCATACTGGTACCATTATTTAATGGAGCAACACTCTCAACCTGCATCTTTTTACTATTAATATACTTAAAATTTTTTGGGGGTAAGTCTTTCCCTCCGCTGCAATGCGCTCCTCACTTCCTTTCTTAGCCTTCCGGATTGCTGATTTACAACATTTATTACAGTGTTTATATTCATTAAATGCAGCTTCTGTCCCTACAGATTTGTAGTTATTAAATGCCTTTCTCTTCTTTCCCATTAACTTCTTTACTTCTGTATTAAGCCACACAGGATGATTCTTAAAGGACCAGTAACATCAAAAAAAAATGTTCAAAAATTCGTTAGAGCACAACAAAAAATGAACACAGAGACAAATGAAACTTTTAAATAGCAAAGACTTTATTAAGAAATAACTTACAGAAAATCCACTTCCTGTCCTCTTCAGAAACGGCGAAAAGGCGACCATCCACACTGCAGCAATCGATTTCTTCTCCCTGGATATTCATCCTCCTCTCGTTGTGTCCAACAGCAGCTGGTTTGTTCCTGTGCTGGCGGCGATGAACTGACAGCAGCGAGTCCTCTCGCTTCCCTTCCACTGGCCTGGCCGTCTACAGTCTCCCAACGGCACACTTGTTCCTGCACTTTCACTGTGCATCGGCTTCCCTGCTCCGCTCTCCTCACCTCCCTCTCCGTCTCCCCTCCTCCCCAAGCTGCTGCCTTATCAATGGGCTGCTATAGACATCACGCGTTACTGTGAATATAAAATGTCTGGACTAGCCGGCAGTGCAGCATGCATGTGTATATTTTCAGCAGCAGTAGAGCCGATCCTGCCCAGACCCTAGGGAAGCAACTTCATGTACAATCAGCGCGCCAAGCCACGTACTTCCATTCCGACCTGGATCGAGTCTGGTTACTAGCTGCCCTTCTCTTCCTCCTCCCTCACTCACACCAGCGAGCGCCACGATCGGCTTTTGGGAAGGAAAGCTCAGGAGGCAGCGGCCGCGCTGTGGGAAATGCTGCCCCGGATTCCAATTCCAGCGCCGGGGGAAGTGAAGGCAGAGCACGGAGCAGAGATCCCAGACGCACAATCTGTCCCCTTCCCAGAGAGGAAGGGAAGCCGATGCACAGTTGAAAGTGCAGGAACAAGTGTGCCGTTGGGAGACTGTAGACGGCCAGGCCAGTGGAAGGGAAGCGAGAGGACTCGCTGCTGTCAGTTCATCGCCGCCAGCACAGGAACAAACCAGCTGCTGTTGGACACAACGAGAGGAGGATGAATATCCAGGGAGAAGAAATCGATTGCTGCAGTGTGGATGGTCGCCTTTTCGCCGTTTCTGAAGAGGACAGGAAGTGGATTTTCTGTAAGTTATTTCTTAATAAAGTCTTTGCTATTTAAAAGTTTCATTTGTCTCTGTGTTCATTTTTTGTTGTGCTCTAACGAATTTTTGAACATTTTTTTTTGATGTTACTGGTCCTTTAAAGCTTCTACGTTTAGTCCTTAAGGGAATAAATTGAGAACAGTAATGATTTAATATCATTTTAAAGGACAACCATTTCTGTTCTGTGTTTTTAGCTGAAAACCTAATGCCCCAATCAATACTCTGTAGGGCAGCCCTCAAGGCACTAAAATTAGCTTTTCCAAAATTCATGGTGTGTTGCCCCAGTATATATTTGTTTTTGCACCAGACATTAAATGATATAACATTATGGTCACTATTACCCAGGGGTTCAATGACTTGCACATTTGCTATAAGTTCTGGCTCATTAGAGATCACTAGATCCACAATAGCATTTTTTCTGGTTGGCTCCAACAACCTGTGCCATAAAATTGTCATGTAACAGTTTATAAACTTGTTCCCATTAACTGATCTGGCAGTTCTGTTGCTCCAGTCAATATCTGGCTAATTAACCCATTATCATTACTTTACCCAAACTAGCAGCCTTTTCTATTTGCATTAGGAGCTTCGCCTCCTCATCGTCACTTACATTAGGGGGTCTATAGCGACTCCCACAATTAATTTCATCTTGGAATCTGTATGCTATTGTGGATCTAGTGATCTCTAATGAGCCAGAACTTATAGCAAATGTGCAAGTCATTGAACCCCTGGGTAATAGTGACCATAATGTTATATCATTTAATGTCTGGTGCAAAAAACAAATATATACTGGGGCAACAAAAACCAGGAATTTTGGAAAAGCTCATTTTAGTGCCTTAAAGGAATCAAAATATAATGCAGTGTGCCCCTGCACTGGTAAAACTGGCGTGTTTGCTTAAGAAACACTACTATAGTTTATATAAATAAGCTGCTGTGTAGCCATGGGGGCAGCCATTCAAAGGAGAAAAGGCTCAGGTTACACAGCAGATAGCAGATAAGCTCTGTCTGTCTAATGGTGTTATCTGTTATCCATTTGTTAACCTGTACCATATAGCCGTTTTTCAATTTCCGCCATTGCTACTCAGCAGCTTGTTTATATGAACTATAGTAGTGTTCCTGAAGCAAACAGATCAGTTTTTACCAGTGCAGGGTACATTATATTTTCATTACTTTTAAACACTTACATTTTTTGGTGTTACTGTTCCTTTAAGGGCTGCCGTACAGAGTATTGATTGGGGCATCAAGTTTTCAGCTAAAAACACAGAACAGAAATGGTTGTCATTTATAATGTTATTAAATCATTACTGTTCTCAATTTATTCCCTTCAGTAGTAAACGTAGAAGCTCTAAGAATCATCCTGTGTGGCTTAATACAGAAGTAAAGAAGTTAATAGGAAAGAAGAGAAAGGCATTTAATAACTACAAGTCTGTAGGGACAGAAGCTGCATTTAATGAATATAAACAATGTAATAAATGTTGTAAATCAGCAATCCGGAAGGCTAAGAAAGGAAGTGAGGAGTGCATTGCAGCGGAGGGAAAGACTAACCCCCAAAAGTTTTTAAGTATATTAATAGTAAAAAGATGCAGGTTGAGAGTGTTGCTCCATTAAATAATGGTACCAGTCTGGTTGTAACAGATACAGAAAAGGCAAATGTGTTAAATCAGTTCTTTTCTTCAGTGTATACAATAGAGGCGTGTGAGTTCCCAGGCTCACTTTATAACTGCACTAATGGCTCAGCTCAATCTAGTCAGTGACTGACTCAGGATATGATTCATAAAGCTTTAATACAAATTAATGTAAACAAGGCTCCAGGGCCTGATGGCATACACCCCCGGGTTCTAAGAGAGCTTAGTTCAGTTTTAGACCAGCCCCTATTTCTGATTTTCTCAGATTCACTGTCATCTGGTATGGTGCCTATGGATTGGAGAAAAGCTGATGTTAATCCAATATTTAAAAAGGGATTACGATCTCAGCCTGGCAATTATAGGCC
This sequence comes from Xenopus laevis, assembly GCF_017654675.1. Taxonomy (NCBI): domain Eukaryota; kingdom Metazoa; phylum Chordata; class Amphibia; order Anura; family Pipidae; genus Xenopus; species Xenopus laevis. Next base: position 162,809,170 of record NC_054381.1, read on the forward strand.
AGTAAGTCTGACATCTGTGGTGGGCAAATTATTTGAAGGCTTGTTAAGGGATCACATTAAAAATGTTGTCCTAGTGAATGTCATTATGAGCAGCAATCAGCATGGCTTTATGAAGGATAGGTCAGACTAATTTAATTGCTTTTTATGATGAGGTAAGTAAGATTCTGGATAGTTGGGGGGCAGTAGATCTATTTGGATTTTGCCAAAGTGTTTGATACTGTGCCCCACAAACGACTGCTTTCTAAACTAATGTCTGTTGGGCTTAATGAAGTCGTTTGCACATGGATAGGAAACTGGCTACAGGATCAGGTACAGAGGGTGGTTGTTAATGGGACATTCTCTACTTGGAGTAAGGTTCTTAGTGGGGTCCCCCAGGGCTCAGTATTGGGGCCACTTTTATTTAACTTGTTCATTAATGACTCAGGGGAGGGGATTGTAAGTAATGTATCAGTGTTTGCAGATGACACAAAACTATCGGCCCAATTAATTCCATCCAGGATGTGGCACTTGCAACAGGATCTTGACTAACTGGCAATCTGGGCAGCTAAGTGGCAAATGAGATTCAATGTTGATAAATGTAAAGTCCTGCACCTGGGATGTAACAATATCCACTTATACCCTTAATGGGACTGCACTAGGCAAATCCATAATGGAGACGGAGCTTGGAGTCCTTGTAGATAATAAACTTGTCTGTAGCAAGTAATGCCAGTCAGCAGCATCAAGGGCAAATAAGGTCTTGACTTGTATTAAATGGGGCAGAGAGTCACGGGAGGAGGGGGTCCCACTGTATAGAGCACTGGTAAGGCCCCATCTAGAATATGCCCTACAGTTTTGGTCTCCATCACTCAAACAGGACATTATTGTATTAGAGAGGGGACAGAGAAGGGCAACTAAGCTGGTAAAGGGAAAATCTTAGCTATGAGGAAAGACTGGCCAAATTGGGGATGTTCACTCTGGAGAAGAGGCGCTTAAGGGGAGATATGATAACTATGTATAAATATATAAGGGGATCATATAATAATCTCTCTAATGATTTATTTACCAGTAGGTCTTTCCAGCTGACACAAGGTCACCCATTCCGATTAGAAGAAAAGAGGTTCCAGGTAAATATTGGGAAGGGGTTTGTTACAGTGAGAGCTGTGAAGATGTGGAATTGTCTCCCTGAATCAGTTGTACAGGCTGATACATTAGATAGGTATAAGGAAGGGTCGGATGCTTTATTCACCAGTAGCTCCTCCCAGCAGACAGGAGGGAGCCAATGAGATTAGAGGAAGGAAAGGGGTGTTACAGGGAGAGCTGGGAAGTGAATCAGTGGTACAGGCTGATACATTAGATAGGTACAAGGAAGGGTCAGATGCTTTATTCACCAGTAGCTCCTCCCAGCAGACAGGAGGGAGCCAATGAGATTAGAGGAAGGAAAGGGGTGTTACAGGGAGAGCTGGGAAGTGAATCAGTGGTACAGGCTGATACATTAGATAGGTATAAGGAAGGGTCGGATTCTTTATTCACCAGTAGCTCCTCCCAGCAGACAGGAGGGAGCCAATGAGATTAGAGGAGGGAAAGGGGTGTTACAGGGAGAGCTGGGAAGTGAATCAGGGGTACAGGCTGATACATTAGATAGGTACAAGGAAGGGTCGGATGCTTTATTCACCAGTAGCTCCTCCCAGCAGACAGGAGGGAGCCAATGAGATTAGAGGAGGGAAAGGAGTGTTACAGGGAAAGCTGGGAAGTGAATCAGGGGTACAGGCTGATACATTAGATAGGTACAAGGGAAGGGTCGGGATGCTTTATTCACCAGTAGCTCCTCCCAGCAGACAGGAGGGAGCCAATGAGATTAGAGGAGGGAAAGGGGTGTTACAGGGAGAGCTGGGAAGTTGAATCAGGGGTACAGGCTGATACATTAGATAGGTACAAGGAAGGTCGGATGCTTTATTCACCAGTAGCTCCTCCCAGCAGACAGGAGGGAGCCAATGAGATTAGAGGAGGGAAAGGGGTGTTACAGGGAGAGCTGGGAAGTGAATCAGGGGTACAGGCTGATACATTAGATAGGTACAAGGAAGGGACGGATGCTTTATTCACCAGTAGCTCCTCCCAGCAGACAGGAAGGAGCCAATGAGATTAGAGGAGGGAAAGGGGTGTTACAGGGAGAGCTGGGAAGTGAATCAGTGGTACAGGCTGATACATTAGATAGGTACAAGGAAGGGTCGGATGCTTTATTCACCAGTAGCTCCTCCTAGCAGACAGGAGGGAGCCAATGAGATTAGAGGAGGGAAAGGGGTGTTACAGGGAGAGCTGGGAAGTGAATCAGGGGTACAGGCTGATACATTAGATAGGTATAAGAAGGGGTTGGATGGTGTTTAGCAAGTGAGGGAATACAGGGATATGGGAGAGAGCTCATAGTACAAGTTGATCCAGGGACTGGTCCCATTTTGGAGTCAGGAAGGAATTTTTCCCCCTCTGAGGCAAATTGGAGAGGCTTCAGATGTTTTTTTTGCCTGCCTCTGGATCAACTGGCAGTTAGGGAGATTAAAAAAAAAACCGAAAAGGTTGAACTTGATGGACGTGTGTCTTTTTTCAACCTTACTTACTATGTTACTATGTAAACCCCAGCGACATCTCTGACATGTAAATACTGCCTGGAACTGCTGCTCTAACAGCACATACATGTGACACACAGTGATACCGACATTCCCACTTGCTCAGCAGCTCTCACACTCACAGACTTATTGAGGTCTCAAACCCTCTCTCTCATGCCCCGTCTGTCTCTTGTACTTTGTGTCTCTCTCATGTACCCTGTCTCTCTAACGTATCTGTTTCCTTACAGTGAGACATACACACATCATATACACATACAGTATATACATATATATAGTGAGAAATGGAGGCACGTTTACTACAGGGTGAAAGTGAAAATTTGCAGTAGTTTCATCAAAAATGAAGATTTCCCTCATCATCGCTAATTTACTGAAAGGAGAATCTAACAAATTTTGGAGTATTAACTTCACAGTGTTGTAAATCCGCTTCTCTTCTCCAGGTGAAATTTCTCCCAGGGCCGGAACTAGGGGTAGGCAGAGTAGGCGGCCGCCTAGGGCGCAATCATGATGGGGGGGCGCACTTTTAGGGGGATTTTGTTTTCTTTTTTTGTAAACCCTGGTTTGATTGGCCTTTAATAGTTTTTTAATTTTATAAACCGCCTATTCCAACCCCCTCTTGCCCTTGATTTGTACTGTGGGCACTCCCCACCTCCCTCTTGGCTGCTGCTGGCACAGCTACATATTTGTGGGCAATATGGTGGATTTTTGGCTCCTGCTGGCACAGGTACAGGTTGGGGGCAATATGAGGGATTGGCTGCTGCTGGCACACGTACAAATGGGGGCAATATGATAGCTGCTGGCACAGGTACACAGATGTTTGGGGCATTATAATGGATTTTTGGCTTCTGCTGGCACAGGTACAAATTAGGGGCAATATGATGGATTTTTTTGGTTGCTGCGGCATAATTAGAGACTGGGGGTAACACTATGATGGATGTTTTGTCTTATGCTGACACAGGTACAGATTAGGGGTTTGGGGGTAATCTGAGTGATTGACTGCCGTTGGCACAGGTACAAATAGGGGTAATATGATAGGCCCTGGCACAGGTACATGGGGCAACATAATGTTTGCTGGCACAGGTACAGGGGGCAGTATGAATGGTAAGATGTAAAAGGATAATTTAGGGCCGGTGGGGGGGGGGCACTGATTGAATCCCTTGCCTAGGGTGCCAAAATACCTTGGCCCATCCCTGCTTTCTCCAGTGAAAATTGTCCAGTTCACTAAGAGCACAAGAATGTATTTCTGCTTGAGGCTGATGAACTTCCAATACAGCAGCATTAAATCTCATTAAATCATTGCCTCTAGACATTGTATTGTATGGGGAAATATACTGGTGAATTGTCATTGAGAATTGACCACAGGAGGAATTTCACCAGGTTTCTCTTGAAGAAGTGACTTCTGATCTGTAGTAAATATGAGATGTGTTGTGATAATAATCCCCTGGGGAAATGAGAGGAAATTTGGTGAAGTTAAATGAAGAGAAATTCCATCTTTAATAAATGTACCCCATGTTGTGGAAGAGCTGAACCAGGCTATGTACTGATATATTCTCTAATGTGTGTATATAAAGAATGAAATAATGTTCTCTACTCTTTGCTGTTTAATAGAACTAATATAAGCTTACATGAATAATAGATAGAACCCCTGGCACCATCAGTTCAAAGCAACTAAAGTTGCAGTTCAACTACATCACCTTTTCTCCAGTCACTGTCTCTCTGGTAGAGCTGCCATACTGCTTGCTTGTTACATACACACCAAGCTGGGCCCATCAGGAGATCATTTAGTCTGTGAGGCCCTAGTCTTTACAATCGAGAGGGGAAATAGGGGACCCAGTCTGCAGATCAGTAAGAGCCACAGGATGAATTAGTGGAACCCTAATATATAGATAAGTTAGGGCCACAGGGTGCTGAAATGATGGAGATATCAGAAGAATGACTTGAAGGCAGTTCAATCATCAGTGGTCCCAGTGTGATTGTGTCAGTGGTTTAGTTAAATCAATCACTTGAGGGGCTCAGCCAAGAGCTCAGCGCTGCAGTACCAACCTCAGCCAGCAGGTGGTGGCATATGACTTCTGATAAATTCCAAAATGAGGAGCGCACTCAAAAGTAGCAAATACTGTGGTTACATTTATTCAAGGCCACTACAGGGTCCTTAAACCCTTTATCAAGTGTCGTATGACTTCTCTTTACATATAGCGCCACTGGGCTACAACACAGTAAAATAGAGACAAAGGATGATGTCTCGTTTGCCCCTAGAGCTTACAATCTAATTTTCATTGATTTCATAACCAATGTTTTATTATATGGGTTTTAGGGTTGAGTTAAGAGCTGCACAAGTCAGTACATCTAGGACAGAACTGAGCTTACACTCTTGGTGGGGGCTGGATATGTAATTGCCTTTTTAGGCTCATAATGATACAATCAGTTGACCTGCTGGGGGGTTTAGTTCAACAGCACCTGGAGGGTCACAGATTGGGGGCCCTGATTCAGACATATTTTTTGTTATTATTTTGCCTCCTCTCCCAATCCTCCATATCTGCGTATGTGTTTGGTGGCTGACACACAGGGAGACAGGGACCCATAGGGCATAATGGAGACAGCAGGGCAAGATAAGAGACAGCAGGGAAACAGTAAAGCAAGAGGGAGACAGTAGGGCATGAGGGAGAAAGTAGGATAATATGGAGACAATAGGGCAAGATGGAGACCGTAGGGACAAGATAAAAGACCGTAGGGACAAGATAGAGACCGTAGGGACAAGGCGGAGAGAGTAGGGCAATATAGGGGCAAAATGGAAAAAGTAGGACAAGGTGGAGACCGTAGGGCAAGATGGAGACAGTAGGACAAGATGGAGACAGTAGGACAAGATGGAGACAGTAGGACAAGATGGAGACAGTAGGGCAAGATGAAGACAGTTGAGCCAGATGGAGACATAGGACAAGATGGAGAGAGTAGGACAAGATGGAGACAGTAGGGCAAGATGGAGACAGTAGGGCAAGATGGAGACAGTAGGACAAGATGGAGACAGTAGAGCAAGATGGAGACAGTAGGTCAAGATGGAGATAGTAGGAAAAGAGGGAGACAGTATTACAAGAGGGAGACAATAGGGCAATATACGGGCAAAATGGAAAAAGTAGGACAAGGTGGAGACAGTAGGACAAGGTGGAGAAAGTATGACAAGATGGAGACAATAGGATAAGATGGAGACATTAAAGTAAGATGGAGACAGTAGGACAAGATGGAGACAGTAGGACAAGATGGAGACAGTAGGACAAGATGGAGACAGTAGGACAAGATGGAGACAGTAGGACAAGGTGGAGACAGTAGGACAAGATGGAGACAGTAGGACAAGATGGAGACAGTAGGACAAGATGGAGACAGTAGGACAAGATGGAGACAGTAGGACAAGGTGGAGACAGTAGGATGGAGACAGTAGGGCAAGATGAAATATGTTTTTTGTATAAATGTATTATGTATAACACACAGTCACAGCAAAAGGTTGGTAGGGGCTGATGGGAGTCCTACAGTACAGTCCTACTCTGACATTACTACACAGAGCACTGGGGCCACTTTACACTATGACCCCCAGCTGTACAATGACCCCAGTGAATTTCCCACGCACCCAAATATGAATTATACCCCCTCCGATGACACAGTGTGACCCCTTTCACTTTAAGCCCGGCTCATTCTAAAGAGAGAGCACAATGGGCCCCAAAGAGCAATGAATGGCTCTATTCTTCTGGGGAGAAAGGGCACCGGTTGTGCAGGGGGGGCTGCGGGGGTGGGATAAGGAACAGCTTGTGCTGCCATTGTGATTGCCTGCCTTCATCTTGGCCTGTCCCCCCCCCTCACATTCCTGCCCATTGCACTCATTTATTAGCCACACTCACCCCACCCTCAGACACACAGACAGACTCACAGCCGATGAGAATGTTCTAGGGTTCTGACAGTTGTAGGCCGAGAAACCCCAGAAGAGACACGTGCTGTACCCAGAAGGAGCCCAGTGATTGGCTACAGAGACCCAGTTGTGTTCCAGTCATTTCCAGAGAAACCAGTGGGGTCTGGGGAGCGTGGGCACAGGCTGTATCTTGTCTGGTGGTCTCAGCCTGGGCAACTGATGGAGCCACCAAGTCTGGGCATCACCCACCACAATGGGACATTTACCTGCCATCTGCCCTGGCACACTGAATATTAACCCAGCGACTACTGGCCGTGTCATGTGCCTCGTGCCCATAAGGGTCCGGCTATACAGAAAGGAAACCTTTATAGCTGGGCCCCCAAATGTTGTATAGGGCCCCCACATAAGATGTGGCCCCAGGTACAAGAGCCAGAGGAGGCCCCATGCACCAGTCTATTGTTGCAGTTTCACTGCGCATGGCAGAATTCAGCCAACCCTAAAAGGAAACCATATTATAGGCGGAGGGGGGGGGGTTCACTGCTAATAAAATTCCATTGTGATGCAACTGTATCCTGAGTCTGTTTCCATAGCGACACAGTAATGATGCAGGATAGGAAATATGACAGTTGGTATTGGAGACAACTGGGAAGCCAAATAATTCTGCCCCCGGTGGAAAGTCCTTTCTGACACTGCTCCACTTTCACTGCCAAACTGGACACTGCACAGACCATAAGAATAAAGACCAACTGCAGGAGTGTCACAATATGTATAATGTCATTGTTGTACACAGCCAGAACTGACTGTTCCCTCTTCCATCCGGCAGATTTATTATATAAGTAGGGACCTCAGTCTCCCTTTAACCCCCAGTATAACTGGTCAGTGGTGAGGGAGGTAGTGGGGTATTGGCTCTTGTGTTGGCCAATAACAATGTACAGGGCCGTCTCCTTACACCTCTATCTGAATGATATTGTCTCCTTCTGTATTCACTAATGCTACTGCCCCAGCCTGATATAGACATTTTTTTCAGTTAAGATCACTTTACATTTAATAATCAACAATTCACAAACTATACAACAAAGCAAAAATAACCAAAAGTCCCACAAACCCACCCATACACCCTCCAGCCCGCAGAGTCCATCCCTCTGTCATTGGCAACTTTCCATCAAACAGACCAAATCAAAGGCCAGTTTGCAAAGTCTCCATTTGTCCATTCGGCGTTCCTTCCCCCACCACCAACCCAAATGAGTATTCCAGAAAAGTCTTTCCTGAACCAACCTCCTCCAGTTTCCAATCACCCAACAAAAACATCACACTTTCATATTCATATCTGATGAGGGAAAGAGACGGGGAGAAAGTGTGTGAAGGGTTACTGCCTGATCTGCTTATATTTTATCTTGTCCTACTGTCTCCATCTTGTTCTATGGTCTTCATCTTGTCCTACTGTCTCCCTCTTGTCCTACTGTCTCCCTCTTGTCCTACTGTCTCCCTCTTGTCCTACTTTCTCCATCTTGCCCTACTGTCTCCATTTGCACTACTGTCTCCGTCTTGGCCTACTGTCTCCGTCTTGGCCTACTGTCTCCGTCTTGGCCTACTGTCTCCGTCTTGGCCTACCGTCTCCATCTTGCCCTACCGTCTCCATCTTGCCATACCGTCTCCATCTTGCCCTACCGTCTCCATCTTGCCCTACCGTCTCCATCTTGCCCTACGGTCTCCATCTTGCCCTACGGTCTCCATCTTGTCCTACTGTCTCCCTCTTGTCCTACTTTCTCCCTCTTGTCCTACTTTCTCCATCTTGCCCTACTGTCTCCATTTGCACTACTGTCTCCGTCTTGGCCTACTGTCTCCGTCTTGGCCTACCGTCTCCGTCTTGGCCTACCGTCTCCGTCTTGCCCTACCGTCTCCATCTTGCCCTACCGTCTCCATCTTGCCCTACCGTCTCCATCTTGCCCTACCGTCTCCATCTTGCCCTACCGTCTCCATCTTGCCCTACCGTCTCCATCTTGCCCTACCGTCTCCATCTTGCCCTACCGTCTCCATCTTGCCCTACCGTCTCCATCTTGTCCTACTGTCTCCCTCTTGTCCTACTTTCTCCCTCTTGTCCTACTTTCTCCATCTTGCCCTACTGTCTCCATTTGCACTACTGTCTCCGTCTTGGCCTACTGTCTCCGTCTTGGCCTACTGTCTCCGTCTTGGCCTACCGTCTCCATCTTGCCCTACCGTCTCCATCTTGCCCTACCGTCTCCATCTTGCCCTACCGTCTCCATCTTGCCCTACGGTCTCCATCTTGCCCTACGGTCTCCATCTTGCCCTACGGTCTCCATCTTGCCCTACGGTCTCCATCTTGTCCTACTGTCTCCCTCTTGTCCTACTTTCTCCCTCTTGTCCTACTTTCTCCCTCTTGCCCTACTGTCTCCATTTGCACTACTGTCTCCGTCTTGGCCTACTGTCTCCGTCTTGGCCTACTGTCTCCGTCTTGGCCTACCGTCTCCGTCTTGGCCTACCGTCTCCGTCTTGCCCTACCGTCTCCATCTTGCCTTACCGTCTCCATCTTGCCCTACCGTCTCCATCTTGCCCTACCGTCTCCATCTTGCCCTACTGTCTCCATCTTGCCCTACCGTCTCCATCTTGCCCTACGGTCTCCATCTTGTCCTACTGTCTCCCTCTTGTCCTACTGTCTCCATCTTGTCCTAATTGCACAATGTAAAACAATCTGATGAAATAGTCATCGCTCGAAGTCATCGCTGGAAGTCAGAGATGCAGCACTGCTGGCTGGAAGGCATGTGACTGATTGAAGAGTCAGAGAGAGACATTTGGAGGGTATAGTCCAAGCACAATAGCTCTGGCCCTAGGCACATGCTGCTACTAGAACTAGTCTGAGCATTGCTACTCACTGGCTATTGTTACAGTGGAACCAGTGGGTAAGACAGGGGGCCCTGTGCTTATATTTAGTGACACCAAAATACAAAATCTGCCCAATCTCCCAGACTGAAGTTTGATGAGACGGCACGTCGTATCTGATTGGGTGACAGAACGGCGCTTCCATTCTTGTGCAGATTATACTTGATAGCGACTTTGGGAGAGAATGATACGGTTGTGTAATTTTTGTGCTGAAATAGCTGCTACATTGGGCTTTATATTTAGAATTTCTCTATTGAATAACTCGGCTCCTTGTTGAGTTTATTGGGCCAGATGTAAGTGCTGCTATTTCTGTTGACTTCTTTCCACAGCCAAGCCAGGACATTAATAGAACCAGATTGGTACCATTAGCCAAGCAACTGGCACATGATAAGGATGGCACCAGGCTGCCCAGCAACAGAGTTACCCCTACTGTGTGCCACCATCTCACCCTGACTTGCACTCAGCTTTGGACCCTCTGAGATGTCATTCTATTCCCATTACTTCTATCTATGGACTGCCTGCCTACATCATATTCTTTGTATGGATACATTCATAGGGATAAGCCCCTCCCCAAATGTCAGAGTAAGGCAAGGAAACCCCCTGTACCCCAACTCTATTCCTCCTCAAGCCCACACTGATCCATTGAGGATATGATACTGATCCACACTAACAGCTCATGTCTCCATATATAAACCCAAATGATGGGAACCAGAGGTTAATTTCCCCTGTACTTGATGATGATCATATCTCCATAGCAAGAGCAGGTCATTGCTTCAATGTTACATCATCCCCTTTATTAATTTAGTTGTGCTACTGGGACCTCTGTTCTCTTGTTTCCTACAGATGCACCAGTCCTGATTTATATATTTATATTTATATACATGTTAAATGATGTCAATACTTTAAGTTCTTCTCTTGATGCCTTTATAGGCCCAGCCTGGCACAGTGCAGCTATTATAGTGCCATATATATGCCTTCCGCTCACAGCCCAAAAGGAGTCCAAAGGATTTTCTATTACCCTGACTCCCTGCACTGGTGGTATTAACCCTCTGTGGGGGGGGGGTCACAGTCCTGGAGGGAAGGAGGCAGAGGGAATCTGGGACTTTAACTGCTGTTGGGAACAAACCAGGGACCAGTGAAGTTACCCTAATGCTATGGAGCTATGGACAGTGAATTTACATTGTGCTCCTACTATTTAAAGGGCAAGTGCAGCTTAGCATTGACATTTGGCCTGATTTGAGCACTGAAGTGGGTGATATTCTGTGGCAATTTTGATTGAAACTTCTTATTCTTCTTCTCTACAGTTAGGAAACTAAATGGTTATATAGTTGCCTAGCAACCAGGCAGGGGTCAGCATGGTATGTTTGAAACATGGATGCCAGCGTCTGAATTAAAATTATAAAAAAAAAATATTAAATTGTCTAGCTCAATGATTTTGTATACTGACTTCAATTCATCTTCTATGTTCTCATTCATACTACTGCCCAGTTACTAGGTTAAACTGGACCCTAGCAACTAGATAACTAATTCCAAACTGGAGAGCTGCTGTTTCAGGCCCTCTCCTATTCATATTCCAAACTCTTATTCAAATTGGTGCATGGTTGCTAGGGTAATTTGGACCCTAGCAACCAGATTTCTGAAACTGCGAACTGGAGAGCTGCTGAATAAAAAGCTAAATAACTCAAAAAGCATAAATAATAAGAAATGAAAATCAATTTCAAATTGTCCCAGAATATTCCTCTCTACATTATACTAATTAATTTAAAGGTGAACAACCCCTTTATTTCTGCTCAGTCTATACTAAGTATACACCACCCATCTTACCAATCAGATTGCAGCAGTGTTTCTGAGAGCCACTCAGTGGTAAATATGGAGTTACGGGGTTCCTCAGTCTGCAATCCATTCATCCCAAAATCATGCCCCTCCCATCTGACCAATCAGATTGTACCAATCCATAGTATGAGAATACTAATCAGCAGGGCAAACTCCAGAGGGATGATATATGACACATATATACACAGATATACATATATATGTGTGAGTGTAGAATAGAATGCTAAAGACCCTGGACAAGTGACATATACTATATATACACATTTATTATATTACATGATTATATCTAGAAGGGCTGATAATTATATATTGCAGGGCCGGAACTAGGAGTAGGCAGAAGAGGCAAGTGCCTTAGGGTGCAAAGCTTGGGGGGCCAGGCACGTACCTCATACACAGCCTACCCCTAGTCCCCCACTGAATAATGTTAAGTGGTCAAAGCGTGTTGACACAGACCCCTCCGTGCTCATTTGTGCAGCACAGTTGCACACGCGTGTCCTCGTTTGCACACAGGGTCGGGCGAAAGGGGCCAGCTGAGTTGCCTTGGGCACCTACAAGGCATTGCCCGGGAATGACATACTGTGACATACTGGGCCCTAACATGACTTTGCTTTGGGACCCAGTAAACAGCTAGTTATGTCACAGCATAGAATTACTATTTATATGCAGAGAAACATACAATGAAATAGTTATATACTCACATTAGCCGCCTTATGACTGGAGAGTTCTGCCCAAAGCTCAATCATTGAACCCCAAGAAAAACAGCAAAACATCACTTCTGCACGGCAATGAAATGGTCTTGCTTATTGGCACTGCTTTATTAACGGTAAATAAGGGTCAGACGTTTTGGGCATTTCCACCCTTATTCATAGGCAGAGTTTGGGGCAGACTAATGGCCAAAACACCTTAGGCTTTTGTCTTATTTACCATTTATTAAGCGGTGCCAGGGCGTGGGTTTCCTTGTCCTACTGTCTCCACCTTGTCCTACTGTCTCCATCTTGTCCTACTGTCTCCATCTTGTCCTACTGTCTCTTTCTTGTCCTACTGTCTCCATCTTGTCCTACTGTCCCAATCTTGTCCTACTGTTTCCATCTTGTCCTACTGTCTCTTTCTTGTCCTACTGTCTTCATCGTATCCTTCTGTCTTCATCTTGCTCTACTGTCTCCATCTTGCCCTACTGTCTCTATCTTGTCCTACTGTCTCCATCTTGTCCTACTGTCTCCATCTTGTCCTACTGTCTCCATCTTGTCCTACTGTCTCCATCTTGTCCAACTATCTCCATCTTGTCCTACTGTCTCCATCTTGTCCTACTGTCTCCATCTTGCCCTACTGTCTCCATCTTGCCCTACTGTCTCCATCTTGCCCTACTGTCTCTATCTTGTCCTACTGTCTCCATCTTGTCCTACTGTCTCCATCTTGTCCTACTTTCTCTATCTTTTCCTACTGTCTCCATCTTGTCCTGCTGTCTCTATCTTGTCCTACTGTCTCCATCTTGTCCTACTGTCTCTATCTTGTCCTACTGTCTCCATCTTGCCCTACTGTCTCCATCTTGTTCCTCTGTCTCCATCTTGCCCTACTGTCTCCATCTTGCCCTACTGTCTCCATCTTGCCCTACTGTCTCTATCTTGTCCTACTGTCTCCATCTTGTCCTACTGTCTCCATCTTGTCCTACTTTCTCTATCTTTTCCTACTGTCTCCATCTTGTCCTACTGTCTCCATCTTGTCCTACTGTCTCCATCTTGTCCTACTGTCTCTATCTTGTCCTACTGTCTCCATCTTGCCCTACTGTCTCCATCTTGTCCTACTGTCTCCATCTTGCCCTACTGTCTCCATCTTGTCCTACTGTCTCCATCTTGCCCTACTGTCTCCATCTTGTTCCTCTGTCTCCATCTTGTTCCTCTGTCTCCATCTTGTCCTAAGCAACTTCTCTATTGGTCTTCATTTTTTCTTTTTATAGTTCTTGAATTCTCTTTCCAGCATTCAAATGGGGGTCACTGACCCCATCTAAAAAACAAATGCTCTGTAAGGCTACAAATGTATTGTTATTGTTACTTTTTATTCCTCATCTTTCTATTCAGGCCTCTCCTATTCATATTCCAGTCTCTTATTCATATCAATGCATGGTTGCTAGGGGAATTTGGACCTTAGCAACCAAATGCCTGAAATTATAAACTGGAGAGCTGCTGAATAAAAAGCGAAATGTCAAAAACCACAAATAAAAAAAACCCAATAGGTAATTGTGTCAGATGATCAGTCTGTGCATCAATTCATTGCAGCAAAATGGCGCAGTCGGGTGTTGAGGTACAAGTTATTACATATCAGAATATAAAGGCCCTGGGGATAGAGTTCGGGTACGGGGGTACAAGTCGGAGGGGGAGGCGGGTATCGAGCTCTGAGGTATCGGGCGTCTGTCACTAACGGCACCTGAGTGTGTGTGAGGCGGGAGGCGTGTGGGACACTGTGAGGTACCAGTGAGATGTGTGAGGGTGCGCGCGGCCCAAGGCGGTTGTTGATTGGCTGAGAGGAGAGCGCGCGTTCCTGGTTGTGTCGGGAGCGCGCCCAGTGCATCTCCATCCTCCGCCCGGCCGGGCACGTCCTGGATCCGCGAGCAGCGGGCTGTCCCCTCGGGATATTCACCTCTCGGCTCCTCCGGCTCCTCCGCTGCCCCCCGGCCCCGGGACACACCCACACACGGACTGGCACGGGCCCGACAACATGGCGGAGAGGTAACAGCTCGTGTGTGAGACTGAGGGGAGGGAGGGGGCGCGCTCACTGGTCTCTGGGGAATCATCACTGACAGGAGCCTCGGGGACACAGGGAACGAAGGGGTTAATGAGCACTTCCGGTGCCCCTTATTGGAGGAGGTGGGGAAGGGGTTAATAAGGTGACAGGGAACCTCCCACCCACCGAGGGGTTAATGAGAAGCAATACTGAGTGTGGGGAAGAAATGGTTAATGAGAGAGACAACTGAATGTCCCAGTGTGTGCAGGAAGGGGTTAATGGTGAGTTCTACTGACCAACCCTGATATAGACTTACTAATATATAGTTACTGCGTCTTCTACCGGCGTGCACGGGGTTAACCAGAGCAGTGTATGGGGAGCAGCTCTAGACTGGACCCCAAAATACTCCCTGACATTCCCTATACACTTCCCCCAATAAATAGTGACTGTCTATATCATCTTACATCCCCCAATAAATAGTGAGTGTCTATATCATCTTACATCCCCCCAATAGTGACTGTCTATATCATCTTACATCCCCCCAATAAATAGTGACTGTCTATATCATCTTACATCCCCCAATAAATAGTGACTGTCTATATCATCTTACATCCCCCCAATAAATAGTGACTGTCTATGTCATCTTACATCCCCCAATAAATAGTGACTGTCTATATCATCTTACATCCCCCAATAAATAGTGACTGTCTATATCATCTTACATCCCCCAATAAATAGTGACTGTCTATATCATCTTACATCCCCCCAATAAATAGTGACTGTCTATATCATCTTACATCCCCCCAATAAATAGTGACTGTCTATATCATCTTACATCCCCCCAATAAATAGTGAGTGTCTATATCATCTTACATCCCCCAATAAATAGTGACTGTCTATATCATCTTACATCCCCCCAATAAATAGTGACTGTCTATGTCATCTTACATCCCCCAATAAATAGTGACTGTCTATATCATCTTACATCCCCCAATAAATAGTGACTGTCTATATCATCTTACATCCCCCCAATAAATAGTGACTGTCTATATCATCTTACATCCCCCAATAAATAGTGACTGTCTATATCATCTTACATCCCCCAATAAATAGTGAGTGTCTATATCATCTTACATCCCCCCAATAGTGACTGTCTATATCATCTTACATCCCCCCAATAATAATGACTGTCTATATCATCTTACATCCCCCCAATAGTGACTGTCTATATCATCTTACATCCCCCCAATAAATAGTGACTGTCTATATCATCTTACATCCCCCAATAAATAGTGAGTGTCTATATCATCTTACATCCCCCCAATAGTGACTGTCTATATCATCTTACATCCCCCCAATAAATAGTGACTGTCTATATCATCTTACATCCCCCCAATAGTGACTGTCTATATCATCTTACATCCCCCCAATAAATAGTGACTGTCTATATCATCTTACATCCCCCAATAAATAGTGACTGTCTATATCATCTTACATCCCCCCAATAAATAGTGACTGTCTATGTCATCTTACATCCCCCAATAAATAGTGACTGTCTATATCATCTTACATCCCCCCAATAAATAGTGACTGTCTATATCATCTTACATCCCCCAATAAATAGTGACTGTCTATATCATCTTACATCCCCCCAATAAATAGTGACTGTCTATATCATCTTACATCCCCCCAATAAATAGTGACTGTCTATATCATCTTACATCCCCCCAATAAATAGTGACTGTCTATATCATCTTACATCCCCCCAATAGTGACTGTCTATATCATCTTACATCCCCCCAATAAATAGTGACTGTCTATATCATCTTACATCCCCCCAATAAATAGTGACTGTCTATATCATCTTACATCCCCCAATAAATAGTGACTGTCTATATCATCTTACATCCCCCAATAAATAGTGACTGTCTATATCATCTTACATCCCCCCAATAAATAGTGACTGTCTATATCATCTTACATCCCCCCAATAGTGACTGTCTATATCATCTTACATCCCCCAATAAATAGTGAGTGTCTATATCATCTTACATCCCCCAATAAATAGTGACTGTCTATATCATCTTACATCCCCCAATAAATAGTGACTGTCTATATCATCTTACATCCCCCCAATAAATAGTGACTGTCTATGTCATCTTACATCCCCCAATAAATAGTGACTGTCTATATCATCTTACATCCCCCCAATAAATAGTGACTGTCTATATCATCTTACATCCCCCCAATAAATAGTGACTGTCTATATCATCTTACATCCCCCCAATAAATAGTGACTGTCTATATCATCTTACATCCCCCCAATAGTGACTGTCTATATCATCTTACATCCCCCCAATAAATAGTGACTGTCTATATCATCTTACATCCCCCCAATAAATAGTGACTGTCTATATCATCTTACATCCCCCAATAAATAGTGACTGTCTATATCATCTTACATCCCCCCAATAAATAGTGACTGTCTATATCATCTTACATCCCCCAATAAATAGTGACTGTCTATATCATCTTACATCCCCCAATAAATAGTGACTGTCTATATCATCTTACATCCCCCAATAAATAGTGACTGTCTATATCATCTTACATCCCCCAATAAATAGTGACTGTCTATATCATCTTACATCCCCCAATAAATAGTGACTGTCTATATCATCTTACATCCCCCCAATAAATAGTGACTGTCTATATCATCTTACATCCCCCAATAAATAGTGACTGTCTATATCATCTTACATCCCCCCAATAAATAGTGACTGTCTATATCATCTTACATCCCCCCAATAAATAGTGACTGTCTATATCATCTTACATCCCCCCAATAAATAGTGACTGTCTATATCATCTTACATCCCCCCAATAAATAGTGAGTGTCTATATCATCTTACATCCCCCCAATAAATAGTGAGTGTCTATATCATCTTACATCCCCCAATAAATAGTGACTGTCTATATCATCTTACATCCCCCCAATAAATAGTGACTGTCTATATCATCTTACATCCCCCAATAAATAGTGACTGTCTATATCATCTTACATCCCCCAATAAATAGTGACTGTCTATATCATCTTACATCCCCCAATAAATAGTGACTGTCTATATCATCTTACATCCCCCAATAAATAGTGACTGTCTATATCATCTTACATCCCCCAATAAATAGTGACTGTCTATATCATCTTACATCCCTCCAATAAATAGTGACTGTCTATATCATCTTACATCCCCCCAATAAATAGTGACTGTCTATATCATCTTACATCCCCCAATAAATAGTGACTGTCTATATCATCTTACATCCCCCAATAAATAGTGACTGTCTATATCATCTTACATCCCCCCAATAAATAGTGACTGTCTATATCATCTTACATCCCCCAATAAATAGTGACTGTCTATATCATCTTACATCCCCCAATAAATAGTGACTGTCTATATCATCTTACATCCCCCAATAAATAGTGACTGTCTATATCATCTTACATCCCCCAATAAATAGTGAGTGTCTATATCATCTTACATCCCCCAATAAATAGTGACTGTCTATATCATCTTACATCCCCCAATAAATAGTGACTGTCTATATCATCTTACATCCCCCCAATAAATAGTGACTGTCTATATCATCTTACATCCCCCAATAAATAGTGACTGTCTATATCATCTTACATCCCCCAATAAATAGTGACTGTCTATATCATCTTACATCCCCCCAATAAATAGTGACTGTCTATATCATCTTACATCCCCCAATAAATAGTGACTGTCTATATCATCTTACATCCCCCCAATAAATAGTGACTGTCTATATCATCTTACATCCCCCAATAAATAGTGACTGTCTATATCATCTTACATCCCCCCAATAAATAGTGACTGTCTATATCATCTTACATCCCCCAATAAATAGTGACTGTCTATATCATCTTACATCCCCCCAATAAATAGTGACTGTCTATATCATCTTACATCCCCCCAATAAATAGTGACTGTCTATATCATCTTACATCCCCCCAATAAATAGTGACTGTCTATATCATCTTACAGCAGCCTTTCTGCCTCAACCCATAGTCCAGGCCTGCAACCGAGTAGCTGAAAATGCATCACTCACAATATGTTTGTGTTGGGGCAGGAGGAGGTTAATGTGATGCTGAGTGAATATCCTGTAATTGATGGGAAGTGGGGGTCAGTATAAGGATACACTGTGTGAGGAGAGAAATTACAGTAATGCTGAATATCCTTTTCAAGACAGATGAGAAAAGGGAAACAGGAAGTAAGCAGGAGCAACACTTGCCCGAGGGGAGGGGCCTACAGGAAGGAGCCATGTCAAATATGAGTGAGGGGAGGGGCCTACAGGAAGGTACCATTTAAAATATGGTCAGGGCCTACAGGAAGGAGCCATAACGGCCTTTCATCATTTCTATATATTCCTAACATTAGAAAGTATATGTGAGTGAGAGGAGCTCATGTGAGGTAATTATTGGTTAAATACATTTTGTAGGATTCTACTAAAGGAACAGTTCAGTGCAAAAATAAAAACTGGGTAAATAAATAGGCTGTGCAAGATAAACAATGTATCTAATATAGTTAGTTAGGCAAAAATGTAATGTATAAAGGCTGGAGTGAGTGGATGTGTAACATAATAGCCAGAACTCTACTTCCTGATTTTCAGCTCTCTTGCTTTCCACTGATTGGTTACCAGGCAGTAACCAATCAGAGACTTCAGGGGGGGTCACATGAGACATAACTGTTGCTTTTGAATCTGAGCTGAATGCTGAGGATCAATTACAAACTCACTGAACAGTTATGTCCCATGTGGCCCCCCTTATAGTCACAGAGATGAAAAGCAGGAAGTAGTGTTCTGTTCTGAGACAGAATGAAAGTGCACTACAACTGGACCCCAGGAACACAGTGGGTATCAAAGTCAAAGTAAACTTTATTTGTGACCTTGGGAGAGGATTGTGAATGAATTTGGGTTACAGCGAGGGGAGGGATATGTCAGTTCCCAGTGTAACTGCCTGTATATGAATTAGAAACAAGCACAGCTTCTTATTTAAAACATTTTTTTGTGCATTTTATTCACAGCAAAAATTCATGTTATTAGATTCAAAAACACACCCCAGTGCAGTGTCTCCCCCCGGTCAGCCTACCTTGTATTAGCCACTCCTTTACTGATACGTTATTGAGCGCTTCATCAGAGGAGGTGTGGCTAGTACCGGTCATGTCTCTTAAATACCCACGGGCTTGTTTTGTACAGGTTACAGGGCTGGCCATATAGCTATCTTTATTAACCCTCATTACCTAGTTAGTCATAATCCTCTATAATAAAATGTAAAAATTGCCCATCCCGGGGATAGGGAACTTGACCATGATAAAATGTTTCTATTTTAGACCTTATAATTAAACAAATCTGATTGTGCCTGATAATAAAGTGCTTAAGTGCCATAAATCACATAAATAACCCCCACTTTTACCTACATTATAAAATCCACTATACAACCAAATGAATAAATATAAACCAGAATTTTCTCAAAATTGTATAAAAAAACAGTATTATTAACTCCATAATGATTTAAGAAATGGTTTTAATTGGAAATAACTATTCATTCCCTCAGGTATAATTGTCCCTGAATTAAAAATCCAATTTGATTCCAGTGTTAATAATTTAGTAGTTAGATTACTATTTTCATTAATACTATCAATGCCAAACATTTTGTATTTTTGAATGGATCCTCCATGAACAGCCTTAGAATGTTTAAATATTGGCTTATCACTATCCTTATTATCGATACTTTTCAGGTTTTCCCCCAATCTGACCCATAATCGACTTATTGTGCGACCAACATATAAAGCACCGCATTGGACTTGTCGTTTTCCCTATTGTAAACTCTTGACTCTTTCCTTTGTTACTAAACTCATTTACTTTTTTACTATTATTATTTTTACAAACGACACAGCCTTTGCAGGGTAAAAAAAACTTTTTTCAATCTTGCTATGTACTTTTCTTTCTTTTCTTTCTATTTAACCAATTAGGGGCAACCTGACTAGCTATAGACTTAGCTTTCCTACTGATGTAGGATGTAAGCCTAATACACTGTATGAAGGGTTCCTAGGGGTGACTTTGTGTATGAAGGGGGTGTCCCATGGGTGCATGTATACGGGTGTCTGTGTGTATTGGTCTGTTTCCAGGGATGACTGTGTCTGGGGGTTCCCAATGGGGAGCACTGTATTTAAATGCAGATAAGGTTTCTTGCTCCCATATCATTTAGCTGTGCCTGGGTGGGTTATAGTTCTGCACTGCAGCCGCACTCACTGACAGATAACAACTCAACAGTCTGAAAAGAGTTAATTGCTTTCTTTTTGCAGATTTGTTTGGTTTTAAAAAAGGGCCCTAGTGGCCCCAGATATCCATACTGTAACGAGGCCTCCTATAATAGCTTGTTTACATCACAGCTGTAACCCATAACAACCAATCAGCAGTTAGCTCTTGTCTGGACAGAGCAGCAGCCAGTCAGTGAGTGGCATGAATGAAGCTATTTGTTGCTGGAACCAATCAGTGATAAGCTTTAGTCTGTGTCGTAGAGAAACCAGTCAGCCAATAGCTTTTATTAGTGCAGTGTAGGAACCAATTAGTAATGAGAATTGATCTGCCTAGGCTAGAGCTGTAACCAATCAGCAGTCACATCAGAGTAGCACCTTTGGAAGATGGAAAGCAATATTTGATTGGCTGTTGTGGGTATTCTGCAGTGGTGGCATGGAATCAGGGCAGCTCCAGTGGCTGAGGTTTACTCCACTACTTTCACTTTTTGCTTTGCAGCTTGGTTGCTAGGTTCCCACTTACCCTGGCAACAGGGCAGCAGTACAGTAGCTATTAAGTGAGTTCTAGTATCTGCACGACAGTTAAGTGGGTTCATGTGTATGTACTGGGGAGAACAGGTTTCTCTTTAACCCCTCACCCAGGAACCAGTATTCTGAAAGAAAGGGAAGGGGGTAACCTGATACTACTGAAGACTCCTCCCAAACCTGTTGTAGGTGCTCTAGATGCAACAGGTGAATGAAAAGTTTCGGAACAGCAATATACTATATATATTAGGGATGCACCGAATCCATAATAATAATAATAATAATCCAGGATTCGGTTTGGGATTCGTCCTTTTTCAGCAGGATTCGGATTCGGCCAAATCCTTCTGCATGGCCGAAC
This sequence comes from Xenopus laevis, assembly GCF_017654675.1. Classification (NCBI taxonomy): domain Eukaryota; kingdom Metazoa; phylum Chordata; class Amphibia; order Anura; family Pipidae; genus Xenopus; species Xenopus laevis. The sequence continues at coordinate 162,830,335 of NC_054381.1, forward strand.
CGAATCCGAATCCTAATTTGTATATGCAAATTATAGGGATGGGGAGGGAAATCACGTGACTTTTCAACAAAAAACAAGGAAGTAAAAATGTTTTCCCCTTCCCACCCCTATTTTGCATATGCAAATTAGAGTTCGGATTCGGTGCAGTATTCGGCCGAATCTTTCACAAAGGATTCGGGGGTTCGGCCGAATCAAAAATAGTGGATTCGGTGCATCCCTAATATATATACATTATGTATATAAACATTAGTGGTGCGTTAGCTGCAGCGGCACACAAATCTGTATATATTTATAGAACATATTATAAATAGGGACCGATGTAGAATACTGGTGCTGTTACTTTAAGCTCCTCACTCCCCAGGAGCCTGTGTAATACCCTGATACTAAAACAGTAAATCCGCATTAGCCCTTATCCTTTATAATTAGCTAGAGCAGGGCCCGAGCCTGGATTCCTGGTATAATTAGCTGCGCTACTGCTGCTGTATGCACACCTCACTTCCTCTCTAAGACTCCTCCCACTGGGGCCCTGGGGGTACAGGCAGGTTTCCTGGATGTGTGGGATTAGATTGTAAACTGTGCTGGCTCAGGGGCTGATATGAGAGAGAGGTATCAGGCCTACTCTCCCCCCACTGATCCTGTGACTGTTCCACTGTGTGGCCCCGTGCTGTCGCTGTGCTTCTCTATATGTGGGGGTTCTTCTAGTGACTTGGAGAGTGAATGTGGCTCATTGGGCCTAAGCCTTTCCATTGTGCAGTTAATCTCTAACTGTGTCACTGGAGTTGTCTGAGTGCTGAGGATTTGGGAGGTGTGTGCGGGATTTTATTTTTATTATTGTGTGTCCCGTGTGCACCTGTTCTGCACCCCTGAATAATGAGCTGTTCCGTGTTTTGCTTCCTTGTGATTGCCCACAATTCTCTGGGGTTCTCCCCGTGAGCACCTGCTCTGCGTCAACCTTGGGACGTGAGCTGCACGTTTCTACCCAAAATAACCAGCACCCAGTCTCCCTATTTGTTCTATTCGTAGGTGTCACATGGTGTAACTGAATGAGTGAGGATGCACCGAATCCAGAATTCAGTTCAGGATTCAGCCGAATCCTAATTTGCATATACAAATTAGGGGTGGGGAGGGAAATCTTGTGACTTTTTGTCACAAAACGAGGAAGTAAAAAATGGTTTCCCCTTCCCACCCCTAATTTGCATATGCAAATAAAGGTTTGGGTTCGGTATTCGGCCGAATCTTTGGTGAAGTACTTGGGGGTTCGGCCAAATCCTTAATAGTGGATTCAGTGCATCCCTATTTATTTCTTCTAAAATAAAGATAACCAGCACCCAGTCTCCCGTATCTGTTCTATTTGTAGGTGTCATATGGTATAACTAGGGTTGCCACCTAGCCGGTATTTTACTGGCCGGTAAAAATGATGCTTGATGCCGATGTTATTAATAGGAAAAAAGGGCAAGAATATAGGAAGGCCGGTATTTTTTTCCAGAAAAGGTGGCAACCCTAGGTATAACTGAATGAGCGAGGGCAATACATCCCATAGAAACGGCTTATTACTAAAAGGGGGTTATTTCTCCAAAAATAAAAATGAGTGAGAGCTCAGGAATGAGGCACTTGGCCACAGAACTCTTATCTGAGCAATTTTTCTATTGGTTTTCATTATTTATTTTTTTTAGAGTTATTTGTCTTTTTCTTCTGATTCTTTGCAGCTTTCAAATGGGCGTTGCTGCCCCCTTCTAAAAAGTATTTTTTTCCCCTCTTTCTATTCAGACCCTCTCTTATTCATAATCCAGTCTCTTATTCACATCAGTGCATGGTTGCTAGGGGAATTTGGGCCCTAGTTTCCAGATGGCTGAAATTGCAAATTCAAGAGCAGCTGAATAAAAAGCTAAAAAAAAAAGCCTTCAATAATAAAAAATTAAAACAAATTGCAAATTATCTCAGAATATTACTCTGTACATAATACTAAAAGTTATCTCAAAGGTGAACAACCCCTTTAAAGCAACACTAATTAATTCAGGTCCATTTCAGGATATTTAGGGAGTGAGAGAGAAGCAATGTATCAGACATTTAAAGGGCAATTTCACCTGACCATTAACCTCTTGTATGATGTAGTCAGTGACACTCTAAGACAATTATCATTAGTCATCATTTTTGCAGTAATAAATGCCCCGTCATTTACCCAGTGGCGCCCTCCTCTGTCTGGCACAGGCGTTATGATCACCCTGCCCCTTATAGAGGAATTGTAGTGCCAGATGCAGCACAGATTCCATTACACTCTGTGTCTAATGAATGTTTGGATCAGTAGGTACAAATCCCATCCCTTATCCAAGGATTCCAGGTCAGTGACAAACAGTTCTTTGTGGTAATCAGTGGGGATCATCCTGCTCCTTATGTACGGCTGGGGACTAACAGCATAAGCCTTTGGCTCAGAATTTATAGCCATTGGCAGTGATACCAAGCTCTGGAATGTATAGCCATTGGCAGTGATGCTGAAGACTGAACTTTATAGTCACTGGGAGTGATAATGAGTCCTGGACTTTATAGCAATTGGCAGTGATACTAAGTTCTGGATCGCTATTGTATGCATAGATAAAAATTGGTATTGATTCTAAGGTCTAGACTTTATAGCAATTGGCAGTGACAACAAGGTTTGGACTTTATAGTCAATGGCAGTGGTACCAAGGTCTGGACTTTATAGAAATTGACAGTGATACCAAGGTCTGGACTTTATAGCAATTGGCAGTGATACTAAGTTCTGGATTTTATCGCTATTGCATGCATGTATAACACTTGGTATTGATACTAAGATCTAGACTTTATAGCAATTGGCAGTGACAACAAGGTCTGGACTTTATAGTCAATGGTATTGATACTAAGGTATACACTTTATAATCAATGGCAGTGGTACCAAGGTCTGGACTTTATAGCAATTGGCAGTGATACTAAGTTCTGGATTTTATCGCTATTGCATGTATAACAATTGGTATTGATACTAAGATCTAGACTTTATAGCAATTATATAACCCCAAAATATATGAATTTCAGTAATTAAGAAGGCAAATATTATTCTACTAATTAAGTTATCCAAGTCCCGGAAGGACAGGTTGGAAGTGTATAAAAGGTCATGTAGTATGAATATATTATAAATGTTGAAAATAAGAAACCCTGTAATATGTATGTTGTATAACAAAGTCCAGAAGATAGTAAGAAGTAATTATAGGGGTATTTAAGGAATGAACTGTGCAATGTCGGGATAGTCACTCAGAGCTCAGTGTCTTTCATCACTGGACTGCTGGCTTAGTGTACTGATATATATATATATATATATGTGCAGTAGTAATGGATCAGCACACTCATTTTAGAAGTGATTAAAGTGTCTTTATTGGTAACACAGCATTGTTATCCGACGTTTCGGTCCCACCTGGGGACCTTTCTCAAGGATGGTGTGTACAAAATGCATCAAACCTTAAATACCCACCCCCACCAGTGTGTTTTGGCGCCAAAATGGCGTCATCAGTCCATATACAGCTGTATAGTCTTTATTTTATATACAGCTGTATATGGACTGATGACATCATGTTGGCGCCAAAACACACTGGTGGGGGTGGGTATTTAAGGTTTGATGCATTTTGTACACACCATCCTTGAGAAAGGTCCCCAGGTGGGACCGAAACCTGGAAAGGTACCGCGCCAAACTTATATACTTTTATTTATGTGCAGATGATGTCATAGCGACCCCTGTGACCTCACTCTCATATTCCTCTCTGTGCTAAAAGCCTACAGCAGGTTAAGTACAATGTTGTGTGGCTAAATATTCATAGAACCATGTAGCAGCACCCATGCAAAGCATTATCTGTGCCCGCTGTGAGCATTGTGTGTATATTATGTGTCTCCCACTTACTGACCTGTCCAACCGCTTACCCATTGGGTGCTCCCAGAGTTAAAGGGAAAACCTGCCTGTCTGACCAATCAGATTGCACCATTCCATATGATCAGAGAATTACCTGGCAGTACATCGGTCAGTTAACAGGAGTGAGTGGGTTAAATTATTTTGGGTGCATCGGTCAGTTTATAGGAGAGTGTGGGTTAAATGACTGTGGGTGCAGTGGTCAGTTCATGGGAGAGAGAATGAGTTAAATGACTGGGTGCATGAATCAATGCATGGGAGAGAGTGGGTTAAATGACTGAGGGTGCATTGGTTAGTTTATGGCAGTGAGTGGGTTAAGTGAGTATGGGCAGTGCCAGTGATAATAAGGATATCTGCCCAGGGATGGAATATAATCACTTCCTATTGGTGGGAATGTGCCAGAGCACATGATCCTGTTGCCAGAGTAACGGTGCAGTACAGGTGAGGGCGGGGCATTGCATTGTGCAGGAAGCTATAAGGGGCGTGGCATGTGTTACTGCCACTGCCAACATGTTCCTAATCTGCTCTTATTGGTTGTTTTACTGTCAGTCACTCTTAATGCTGCCCAGTTATTATTCACACTTCTCTACCAATCAGGAAGCTGAATATCTTTTCCTTCACAAAGACTGCATTGCAGAATATTTTCTGCTTGTCTGACCAGCACGGGAGGGGTTAAACATTTTCCTTTAGTGCTGGAACAGCCAACGCGGCCCTCCTGCAGCTGTTCTAGATCCAGATCCTGTTCCCAACATGTCTTGGCCTTTTGTCTCAAGTCTGGTATGGTTTCTCATCAACCTCTCCTCTCCTAGCATTATTATTATTGCTAAGTATTGGTAGTGGGATTGGGCATAAAACATATGTATTTAGACTTTAACAACAGCTGGAGAAGCACAGGCTGAACATTACAGCAACAGTCCTGTCCTGCTTTATGGCAGCTGAGATTCTAGCTATCTGTATAACAGAACATTCTGTCCCAGTGGCTGCACAGATCCTATCTGATCCCCATTGTAAGCAGCAGTCCTGTCCTGCTTTATGGCAGCTGAGATTCTAGCTATCTGTATAACAGAACATTCTGTCCCAGTGGCTGCACAGATCCTATCTGATCCCCATTGTAAGCAGCAGTCCAGTCTTGCTTTACGGCAGCTGAGATTCTAGCTATCCGTATAACAGAACATTCTGTCCCAGTGGCTGCACAGTTCCTATCTGATCCCCATTGTAAGCAGCAGTCCTGTCCTGCTTTATGGCAGCTGAGATTCTAGCTATCTGTATAACAGAACATTCTGTCCCAGTGGCTGCACAGATCCTATCTGATCCCCATTGTAAGCAGCAGTCCTGTCCTGCTTTATGGCAGCTGAGATTCTAGCTATCTGTATAACAGAACATTCTGTCCCAGTGGTTAAACAGGACTGGCTCAGCAGGGTGCAACATACATTGAGCTTGTGTTTGACAACAGGGAGTTGTAGGGGCGCAGTTGTCTGACATGACATAAATGAGGGAGCCTGGCAGGACCCAGTTGCATTTTTAATGAAAGGACAGTGTAAATTCTGTGTTTGAGTTAGTTGGCTCCTGTGTGAATTGAGCGGTCAATTAACCACGTGTGTGACATGCTGGTTTTACACCGACTGTGACTGAGAGACTGGAATGGTGTCTGTTATAAACAGGAACCTCATGAATAATTCATAGTCTCCCAGTGTTTAACATTCTGGTGCCCCCGCGACTGTGAGATCCTATTAATCTGCCCCTGTGCCCACCCAGGTGTCTCTTCACTGACTCTGTGCAGGGCACCACAGTTGTACCACCTTTAATCACGTGATAGAGAACACACTCTTCTGAACTCAGCCCATTATTCCCTATCAGAATAAACCCACATCAGTGTATTTCTGTAGTTAGGCAGGACCCCATACCTGTCACATGCAGCACCTTGTCTCTCAGCTCAGGTAAGTAGCCCAGCGATGGGGGAGAATGATTCCCAAACTGACACTTTCTTTCCTCACCCCCCTATACCTTCCACTTTACCTTCCACTTTCTCCTCTTTTTTTCTCAGTAATGTGATTGTTAATGTGACGGCTACATCCCCCCCATAATAGCAGAGCCCACAAAGGGCCCATGTTTCAGCCCATGGAGCAGATCTTTGTATTTTCCTAATTATTAGCTGTATTTATTCCATATATCAAGCCCCAACTGCCTGTTTTATTTGGCTGTTTCTTTTCTATTGCTCATTGTGGGTTACTAATGTGTGACATAGGCTGACGGGATCCAGTGTGACTTACCTGTCCCTAATACAGACATACATGCTCCTCTGTACAAAGGTAATTATCTCTGAAGAAGGAACTGAAATGTTCCAAAAGCTTCTTTTGTTTGTCATTTTAGTTATCCAATAAAGGTATCACCGTTTTCACCACTTTTGTTATACCTCATATCAGAATTTTTACCCTTTAACTTTTTCTGCTGGCTAACACAGTACACAACACTTTAACTGTATATGTTAACCTATAATTCATTGGTTTAGAACAAATGAGATTTCCCCATCAGCATAGGAAGGGGTTCTTTACTGTAAGAGCAGTCAGGTTATGGGATTCCCTACCAAGAGAGGGGAATGAGTGATTCATTGGTGGGGAGGAAAGGAGATCTCACCATCAGTATAGGAAGGGGTTCTTTACTGTAAGGACAGTCAGGTTATAGGGTTCCCTACCAAGAGAGGGGGAATGAGAGATTCATTGGTGGGGAGGAAAGGAGATCTCACCATCAGTATAGGAAGGGGTTCTTGACTGTAAGGACAGTCAGGTTATGAGATTCCCTACCAAGAGAGGGGGAATGAGTGATTCATTGGTGGGGAGGAAAGGAGATCTCACCATCAGTATAGGAAGGGGTTCTTTACTTTAAGGGTAGTCAGGTTATGGGGTTCCCTACCAAGAGAGGGGGAATGAGAGATTCATTGGTGGGGAGGAAAGGAGATCTCGCCATCAGTATAAGAAGGGGTTCTTTACTTTAAGGGCAGTCAGGTTATGGGGTTCCCTACCAAGAGAGTGGGAATGAGTGATTCATTGGTGGGGAGGAAAGGAGATTTCACCATCAGTATAGGAAGGGGTTCTTTACTTTAAGGGCAGTCAGGTTATGGGATTCCCTACCAAGAGAGGGGGAATGAGTGATTCATTGGTGGGGAGGAAAGGAGATTTCATCATCAGCATAGGAAGGGGTTCTTTACTGTAAGGACAGTCAGGTTATGGGATTCCCTACCAAGAGAGGGGAATGAGTGATTCATTGGTGGGGAGGAAAGGAGATCTCACCATCAGCATAGGAAGGGGTTCTTTACTGTAAGGGCAGTCAGGTTATGGGATTCCCTACCAAGAGAGGGGGAATGAGTGATTCATTGGTGGGGAGGAAAGGAGATCTCATCATCAGTATAGGAAGGGGTTCTTTACTGTAAGGGCAGTCAGTTTATGGGATTCCCTACCAAGAGAGGGGGAATGAGTGATTCATTGGTGGGGAAGAAAGGAGATCTCACCATCAGTATAGGAAGGGGTTCTTTACTGTAAGGACAGTCAGGTTATGGGATTCCCTACCAAGAGAGGGCAATGAGTGATTCATTGGTGGGGAGGAAAGGAGATCTCACCATCAGTATAGGAAGGGGTTCTTTACTTTAAGGGCAGTCAGGTTATGGGATTCCCTACCAAGAGAGGGCAATGAGTGATTCATTGGTGGGGAGGAAAGGAGATCTCACCATCAGTATAGGAAGGGGTTCTTTACTTTAAGGGCAGTCAGGTTATGGGGTTCCCTACCAAGAGAGTGGGAATGAGTGATTCATTGGTGGGGAGGAAAGGAGATTTCACCATCAGTATAGGAAGGGGTTCTTTACTTTAAGGGCAGTCAGGTTATGGGATTCCCTACCAAGAGAGGGGGAATGAGTGATTCATTGGTGGGGAGGAAAGGAGATTTCATCATCAGCATAGGAAGGGGTTCTTTACTGTAAGGACAGTCAGGTTATGGGATTCCCTACCAAGAGAGGGGGAATGAGTGATTTATTGTTGGGGAGGAAAGGAGATCTCACCATCAGTATAGGAAGGGGTTCTTTACTTTAAGGGCAGTCAGGTTATGAGATTCCCTACCAAGAGAGGGGGAATGAGTGATTCATTGGTGGGGAGGAAAGGAGATCTCACCATCAGTATAGGAAGGGGTTCTTTACTGTAAGGACAGTCAGGTTATGGGATTCCCTACCAAGAGAGGGGGAATGAGTGATTCATTGGTGGGGAGGAAAGGAGATCTCACCATCAGTATAGGAAGGGGTTCTTTACTGTAAGGACAGTCAGGTTATAGGGTTCCCTACCAAGAGAGGGGGAATGAGAGATTCATTGGTGGGGAGGAAAGGAGATCTCACCATCAGTATAGGAAGGGGTTCTTGACTGTAAGGACAGTCAGGTTATGAGATTCCCTACCAAGAGAGGGGGAATGAGTGATTCATTGGTGGGGAGGAAAGGAGATCTCACCATCAGTATAGGAAGGGGTTCTTTACTTTAAGGGTAGTCAGGTTATGGGGTTCCCTACCAAGAGAAGGGGAATGAGAGATTCATTGGTGGGGAGGAAAGGAGATCTCGCCATCAGTATAAGAAGGGGTTCTTTACTTTAAGGGCAGTCAGGTTATGGGGTTCCCTACCAAGAGAGTGGGAATGAGTGATTCATTGGTGGGGAGGAAAGGAGATTTCACCATCAGTATAGGAAGGGGTTCTTTACTTTAAGGGCAGTCAGGTTATGGGATTCCCTACCAAGAGAGGGGGAATGAGTGATTCATTGGTGGGGAGGAAAGGAGATTTCATCATCAGCATAGGAAGGGGTTCTTTACTGTAAGGACAGTCAGGTTATGGGATTCCCTACCAAGAGAGGGGGAATGAGTGATTTATTGTTGGGGAGGAAAGGAGATCTCACCATCAGTATAGGAAGGGGTTCTTTACTTTAAGGGTAGTCAGGTTATGGGGTTCCCTACCAAGAGAAGGGGAATGAGAGATTCATTGGTGGGGAGGAAAGGAGATCTCGCCATCAGTATAAGAAGGGGTTCTTTACTTTAAGGGCAGTCAGGTTATGGGGTTCCCTACCAAGAGAGTGGGAATGAGTGATTCATTGGTGGGGAGGAAAGGAGATTTCACCATCAGTATAGGAAGGGGTTCTTTACTTTAAGGGCAGTCAGGTTATGGGATTCCCTACCAAGAGAGGGGGAATGAGTGATTCATTGGTGGGGAGGAAAGGAGATCTCACCATCAGTATAGAAAGGGGTTCTTTACTGTAAGGACAGTCAGGTTATGGGATTCCCTACCAAGAGAGGGGGAATGAGTGATTCATTGGTGGGGAGGAAAGGAGATCTCACCATCAGTATAGGAAGGGGTTCTTTACTGTAAGGACAGTCAGGTTATAGGGTTCCCTACCAAGAGAGGGGGAATGAGAGATTCATTGGTGGGGAGGAAAGGAGATCTCACCATCAGTATAGGAAGGGGTTCTTGACTGTAAGGACAGTCAGTTTATGAGATTCCCTACCAAGAGAGGGGGAATGAGTGATTCATTGGTGGGGAGGAAAGGAGATCTCACCATCAGTATAGGAAGGGGTTCTTTACTTTAAGGGTAGTCAGGTTATGGGGTTCCCTACCAAGAGAGGGGGAATGAGAGATTCATTGGTGGGGAGGAAAGGAGATCTCGCCATCAGTATAAGAAGGGGTTCTTTACTTTAAGGGCAGTCAGGTTATGGGGTTCCCTACCAAGAGAGGGGGAATGAGTGATTCATTGGTGGGGAGGAAAGGAGATTTCACCATCAGTATAGGAAGGGGTTCTTTACTTTAAGGGCAGTCAGGTTATGGGATTCCCTACCAAGAGAGGGGGAATGAGTGATTCATTGGTGGGGAGGAAAGGAGATTTCATCATCAGCATAGGAAGGGGTTCTTTACTGTAAGGACAGTCAGGTTATGGGATTCCCTACCAAGAGAGGGGGGGAATGAGTGATTCATTGGTGGGAGGAAAGGAGATTTCATCATCAGCATAGGAAGGGGTTCTTATTGTAGGAGGAGGAAGTAAGATGGTGCAAAGGAAATAGATATGACAAAGTTACAAACATGTTTGTTTCCTCTCTCCAGGCTGGAATGGGTGGAGATCATAGAGCCTCGCACGCGGGAGTGTATGTACGCCAACCTCATCACTGGAGAATGTGTTTGGGACCCCCCGCCGGGAGTCCGGATAAAAAGGACCAATGAAAACCAGTGGTGGGAGCTGTTTGACCCAAACACGTCTCGGTTCTACTATTACAATGCCAGCACTCAGAGGACTGTGTGGCACCGGCCGCAGAACTGTGACATTATCCCTCTGGCCAAACTGCAGACCCTGAAACAGAACACGGATTCCCCCCGAGCATCGACCGAGAACAGCCCCGGGCGGGGCAGCAATATTAGCAGGGAGGGCAGCACGAGCTCCTCTCTGGAGCAGGAAGTGGAGGGCGGAGGAGAGAGATGCGCAGATCAGGCCAAAGCCAATTGCCATTCGGCGCCATACTTTGTGGTGAAAGAGGAGACAGACCGGTAATGTACATTCACTTCTGTGGGACCCCATTGGTTATGGGCTGTGGCAGGGGGTGTGTCCCTAACAGTCAGCAAGCTTAAAGGGACACGTTGTTATAAAGTATTGAGTATAAAGTGTTGTATGTAGGTTTATCTGGTTCCTCCTGCACTTAAATCTGAGCTCAGCTCTCCAATACCCAAATCTGACTCAGAATCAGTGGCCTGGGTACTGCTTCATGATGCATGCTGGGATGGCTGTTGGCTAGCACTCCAGCCCATCACACTCCGGTTCTGCATCACCTCCACATACATTGGGAAGCACCGCCCATTCAGTGCCTCCTGCCTGTCACAGTCAGGCTCCACCTCCACATACATTGGGAAGCACCGCCCATTCAGTGCCTCCTGCCTGTCACAGTCAGGCTCCACCTCCACATACATTGGGAAGCACCGCCCATTCAGTGCCTCCTGCCTGTCACAGTCAGGCTCCACCTCCACATACATTGGGAAGCACCGCCCATTCAGTGCCTCCTGCCTGTCACAGTCAGGCTCCACCTCCACATACATTGGGAAGCACCGCCCATTCAGTGCCTCCTGCCTGTCACAGTCAGGCTCCACCTCCACATACATTGGGAAGCACCGCCCATTCAGTGCCTCCTGCCTGTCACAGTCAGGCTCCACCTCCACATACATTGGGAAGCACCGCCCATTCAGTGCCTCCTGCCTGTCACAGTCAGGCTCCACCTCCACATACATTGGGAAGCACCGCCCATTCAGGGCCTCCTGCCTGTCACAGTCAGGCTCCACTGATGCACTGGCATGAACATTAAGGGCCAGGGCAGCCATCAGGGGGGGACAGGGTGAGAGTTGTAGGGGCCCGAGGGTAAGGGGGGCCCGGCCACGCCACACTTACTTGATTAGTCAGGCCCCCCATCTTTCTGAGAGACGTTTAAGGGGCCCTGGCCACCAATTTTCTTATAACGTGGGGGGGGGGCCCTGGCCACCAATTTTGGCCACCAATTTTTTTTCCTCATGTGTGGTCTTAGCCACCAATATTTTTTAATGGGGGGCCCTGGCCACAAATGGTTTTTTTATGGGGGGCCCTAACCACCAATATCTTTTTATTTCTTATTAACATGTGGGAACCCTAGCCACCAATATTTTTTTTTTTTTTATAATTTGTGTGGTGGGGGCGGACCTGAGGGGTGGGGAGGGAGGATCTGTAGGTAGGGCTTGCAGTGGGTGCAGCCCAGGGGGCCCAGGAAATGTTGTCGTACGGGGCCCTGTGATTTTGGGGGCCTGATGGGGCCCTGATGGCGGTCCTGTTAAGAGCACTACTATACTGGGCATTGTGCAACTCCCTGCAATGTATGTGAGTGTGGGCTGGTGTGTATAGTAACACTATATATTGTATCACTGTGACTGACATACATCCTGTCGGCAGCCAATCATGTAACACATGCACATTTATCTAATCCTCAAAGATCTCAGCTCTGCCAATTCTGTCTCTCCCCGGATCAGCATTTCATTCTCTTTATGGGAAAACTCTCTCTCCAGTGCAGAAATGCTTTCCCTTCTCACAATCAGTCAGGCGTCTCCCACCATTAATTATATTTAATCATTATGCAATTAAATCCAATAACCAGTTTAATTCCCATTTCTGCACAAGATTGGTATTATTGATATTACTGTGTGTCTGTCAGCAGCTTTATATGTTATATATTCTACATAATTCCTCCTGTATTCAGTGTAATATGGGACAAACCTGCTAAGTGAGAGACAATAGGTGGGTTTAGTACCCAGCCATTAGGCAGAGAAGCTGACATACATTGTGCCAGTCACACTGATACGTTGTACCCCACTGCAGCCAACACTTGGGGCTCATGAAACAGCCAGCACCGTGCCAGGTAACTCACACCAACCAATCAGGTGATTGTATTGTAAATGTTGTCTACTGCGCAGCTGTTATTATATTCCCCCTTGGTCTCAGAGCTACTTCTGTCCATTAATAGGAAACTGCAGGGGGCACCTGACATGCACTCATCAGCTTCTTCTCTAAATATACATTTTCCCTCTAACACTCCTTGTCCCTACTGAGAAACAATAATGCAATAAAGGACATGTAAAGGCTATTTCACTGGGGGGGGTGCCAAAATGTTAGGTGTCCTTTAAATATGTCCCCCCTTATTATAGTGCCGAGCCTTGTGCCTTTATATGGTCACAGAACAACCCCTCAGTGACTTCTAATATCCTTATCATTTACAGTAGGGGGTACATTATCCCTTATAATACATGAGTGATACTCAGAGTTCCCTGTGTAACTCAGCCTGCAGCCTTGTGCCTTTATATGGTCACAGAACAACCCCTCAGTGACTTCTAATATCCTTATCATTTATAGTAGGGGGTACATTATCCCTTATAATACATGAGTGATACTCAGAGTTCCCTGTGTAACTCAGCCTGCAGCCTTGTGCCTTTATATGGTCACAGAACAACCCCTCAGTGACTTCTAATATCCTTATCATTTATAGTAGGGGGTACATTATCCCTTATAATACATGAGTGATACTTAGAGTTTCCTGTATAACTCAGCCTGCAGCCTTGTGCCTTTATATGGTCACAGAACAACCCCTCAGTGACTTCTAATATCCTTATCATTTACAGTAGGGGGTACATTATCCCTTATAATACATGAGTGATACTCAGAGTTCCCTGTATAACTCAGCCTGCAGTCTTGTGTCTTTATATGGTCACAGAACAACCCCTCAGTGACTTCTAATATCCTTATCATTTATAGTAGGGGGTACATTATCCCTTATAATACATGAGTGATACTCAGAGTTCCCTGTGTAACTCAGCCTGCAGCCTTGTGTCTTTATATGGTCACAGAACAACCCCTCAGTGACTTCTAATATCCTTATCATTTACAGTAGGGGTACATTATCCCTTATAATACATGAGTGATACTCAGAGTTCCCTGTATAACTCAGCCTGCAGCCTTGTGCCTTTATATGGTCACAGAACAACCCCTCAGTGACTTCTAATATCCTTATCATTTACAGTAGGGGTACATTATCCCTTATAATACATGAGTGATACTCAGAGTTCCCTGTATAACTCAGCCTGCAGCCTTGTGCCTTTATATGGTCACAGAACAACCCCTCAGTGACTTCTAATATCCTTATCATTTACAGTAGGGGGTACATTATCCCTTATAATACATGAGTGATACTCAGAGTTCCCTGTATAACTCAGCCTGCAGCCTTGTGCCTTTATATGGTCACAGAACAACCCCTCAGTGACTTCTAATATCCTTATCATTTACAGTAGGGGGTACATTATCCCTTATAATACATGAGTGATACTCAGAGTTCCCTGTATAACTCAGCCTGCAGCCTTGTGCCTTTATATGGTCACAGAACAACCCCTCAGTGACTTCTAATATCCTTATCATTTACAGTAGGGGGTACATTATCCCTTATAATACATGAGTGATAGTCCTACATATGGATGTAGGCTCTTTTGCTGCTTTTGTACTGAGACTGGTTCTCATGACATTGATGAAATGACTGATTAGAATTGTAGGGGGGCCCCGTTGCTTCCCTGTATCTGATGTAAACGAAGATTATGATCGGGCTGTGGGGCCTCCTGCACTTGTTGCATTGGGGGGGTGGAGGGGAAGGGATTGGGAGCCTGTCCAGGATGAGTGTATATGTGTTTAATGGTTAGAATTTGGGGTAACCTATAAGAACCCCATTATTAAGTCATGCTCAGAATGGCATCAGATCCAGTAATGCAGCATGTATGTGTATGTACAGAATGAGTCCTGGGGGGCAGCGTGTGCCTTTACTGGGGGGAGAGCAGCAGAGATACAGTCAGTGTTATATTACATGATATTTCTCTTCCCTCCTTTCCCATCGGCTTGTTACGGGAATTAATCAGTAAAATGGAGAGGTGGAGTGTCGGGAAGTAACATGGGGCCCTGCCCATTTCTCTCTGCCCCCCCAGACCCTGCGACTTTACATTAAACAGGGGAGATGAATAGATGCAAAGGGTTTTTTTCTGTGATATGGAAATGATTGTCCCTGGCTGGTGAATAGTATAGAAAGTGTCATTTCTGCTTGATGGTAAGTCTGCTGCTTCCATTAGATTCCAGTGCAGCTAGATTAGTCTCATCTAGTCTCAGATACTCTCATCTAGTCTCAGATAGTCTCAGATAGTCTCAGATAGTCTCATCTAGTCTCAGATAGTCTCATCTAGTCTCATCTAGTCTCAGATACTCTCATCTAGTCTCAGATAGTCTCAGATAGTCTCAGATAGTCTCATCTAGTCTCATCTAGTCTCATCTAGTCTCAGATACTCTCATCTAGTCTCATCTAGTCTCATCTAGTCTCAGATACTCTCATCTAGTCTCAGATAGTCTCATCTAGTCTCATCTAGTCTCATCTAGTCTCAGATAGTCTCAGATAGTCTCAGATAGTCTCATCTAGTCTCAGATAGTCTCATCTAGTCTCAGATAGTCTCAGATAGTCTCATCTAGTCTCAGATAGTCTCATCTAGTCTCATCTAGTCTCATCTAGTCTCATCTAGTCTCAGTCTCAGATAGTCTCATCTATTCTCAGATAGTCTCATCTAGTCTCAGATAGTCTCAGATAGTCTCATCTAGTCTCAGATAGTCTCATCTAGTCTCATCTAGTCTCAGATAGTCTCATCTAGTCTCTAGTTCTCACACCCTGGCTATTGGGCTGGACTGGGAAATAAAGGAACAGATTCTATTGGAACACAAAACTGTACCCCTTAGAGCCCACACTGGTATCTCTTGGGGCCCTAACTCTCCCTATTCTGCTTCTAAGCCCATACATCCCATTATAATTAAGCCATGGATGCTGGGGTACCCTCACTGAGTTAGTGCAAATCTGTATGTGTCCCCCAAGTGTTTCCTTGTGAGAGTGGGAAGGATTAATGTCCATGCTATATACTGGCAGTGCCCTCTTGGTACCAGCACATACATGTACTTGCCAGGGGCACATACATTGGGGCACCAAGTGCACACGTGTCTCTCTGCTGATACTCACACGCTTCAATCTCATAACCTGCTCTGCTACTTGTATCCTCTCTCCAAAGCGTTTCCATGGTGATATTGATTCATGGGAAAGATGCAAGCGGGCCCCGTGCTGAGTGCATTGGTATATACCATGTCTGCCTCCATGTAGTTGAGATGCTCCCGCAGGTACACTGAGTGACAGGAGGAGATAATGGGGTGTCACAGGAGCGCCTGGGAGTCTGGGGGTGCCGGGCTTAGTATCTGTCTCCATCTACAGTATCTATCTGTCATCTATTTATCTAACAGTCATCTATATATCTATTTCTCTGTTATCTATATGTCAACTATTTATTTATCTCTCTAGCTATCACCATTGAATCAGAACTAAACCTCCCTGCACAACCTTTTATCTGTTCAGGCCCCTCTCTGCTGTTTTTGCAACCCCCCATAGTAACCCTGCTCCCCCATACTTGATCAGCAAGGGCCCCAGTGTGCAGCTATGTTTGGCCGCATTCCTTTTGGTTTCTTCTTCTGTGCTTTTGATAATGGTGGGTCATAGTCAATTTGTCTGTATCTGGTTACATACTGGGTCTGATCCCAAGTGTATGTCTAGACACGCTGCTGTAAAGCAAGGCAACACTGCTGTATTTTGCCAGGAAGGAATTAGAGACAGTCATGTGACTAACAGGAAATACATTGTCATTAGGGATGCACCGAATCCACTATTTTGGATTCTGCCGAACCCCCGAATCCTTTGTGAAAGACTCGGCCGAATACCGAACCAAATCCGAATCCTAATTTGCATATGGAAATTAGGGGTGCGAAGGGAAAACCATTTTTTACTTCCTTGTTTTGTGACAAAAAGCCATGAGATTTCCCTTTTCACCCCTAATTTGCATATGCAAATTAGGATTCGGTTCGGCCGGGCAGAAGGATTTGGCCGAATCCTGCTGAAAAAGGCTGAATCCTGAACTGAATCCTGGATTCGGTGCATCCCTAATAGTTATGATGTTTAAGACTGTGTAAGTAGTAATTAAGTAGTAATTATGTAGGAACGAGACAAACAGAAGCCCTGACTTGTTGGCTAGTGAGAAGCAGAGTGACACCGGAGCACTTTTATTGTTGCCTCCGTGTGTGACACAATCTCAACTGAATCTCATACCCATTCCCTGTGCTAGCTAGTGCTAGTGGGATGCACACACACACACACACAATTACATAGCAGGACATACATACACACACAGACACACACGCAGACTTACATAGCAGGACATACATATACACACAGACACACAGATGAGCTGCAGTCTGGGGATATGGCCATATTAATCACTGGTATTATTATGAGCACGTATCTGTAAAGCGCCACCATATGCCACGTTGGGGTACAGTAGAGGGGTGTATGAGTCAGATTCCATACACATAGTGGCTGATAGAGGGGGACAGAGGGGAAAAGGTGGCAAGTGGCTAAACTGGCCAATGGAGCAGGTTGCAGAGTGAAAAAGAGTGGGCCCCCAGGGGCCCCTATGAATCAAAGCAAGTAGAGCCAAACACTGTGTAATATTTCTTTGCATTAGAGATGTGCCCTCCAGCTGTTGTGCAACTGCAAATCACTGGCCTCCCTGTAATAGAGAAGCAGTTGTAGAGACCCAGCAGCAGACAAGTGGGGGGCCCTATGTGGGAAGCTGTCAGTTCAGGTGTCTCTCTGATCCGACCTTAAAATAAACATGAGACTGAAGCTTGTGAATTATTCAGCAGTGTCTTCCTCTGGGTGAGTAATGTGTCAGAGCACAGGCAGCCGAGCATGAAACATTCCTACCATTCATACCCCTTTAATTCAAGGCTCCTCAATCAATACACATTGTGCACAGGCTCCACACCTTCTGCTTCAAGGTTACTCCGACCTTTTATTGTACCGAAAATGTGATGAGAAATCTCAAGCTCCACTCTGCAGCCTCTCCCTGTAACACAGAGCCTTCCCATAGTCACACAGTGGGGACATGTCTGTCTGTGTGTCTGTCTGTCTGAGTATGTAAGTCTGTCACTGTGTGTGTCTGTGTGTGTGTGTATGTCCTGGCATGTATGTCTGGGGATGTACAGTAAGTCTGTCTGTGTGTCTTTATCTAGCAGCATCTGCTTGTGTGTTTATGTGCTGGTATGTATGTCTGGGGATGTAAGTCTGTCTGTGTGTGTATGTCCTGGATTTGTATGTCTGTCTGTGTGTGTATGTCTGGGTATGTAAGTCTTGTGTGTGTGTCTGTGTATGTATGTCCTGGGTATGTAAGTCTGTGTGTGTGTCTGTGTGTGTGTGTCTGTGTGTGTATGTCTGGGTATGTAAGTCTGTGTGTGTGTGTATGTCCTGGGTATGAAATTCTGTGTGTCTTTCTGGGAATGTGTCTGTGTGTCTGTATTTAGCAGCCTACGTGTGTGTGTATGACTGGCTGTGTAAGTGTGACTGTGTGTATCTGGAAGTGTTTCTCTGGGTGTGTGTGTGTGTGTGTGTGTGTGTGTATATATATATATATATTATTGTATTATTATCATGTTTTTTAAAAACACTGACATATTGCACGGATTTACAAAAAAACAGAAGCAAGAGGCAATTGCAAGAGGCAATTTCCCTTTAATGCTTTATATATATATATATATATATATATATATATATATATATATATATATATATATATATATATATATATATATATATGTTTCGATCCTCCACAGGGATTTTCGTCAGGAGCAAAAAAAAAAAAAACAGACAAACATTTTTGCTCCTGATGAAGATCCCTGTGCTGGAGCGAAACGTTGAGGCTTAATAATAAAACATTTTTTTGTTTTTTCACTAAAACCCTGTGAGTGCCACAATCCTTGTTCACTGCTTATTTCCTATGCTGGCACCCAGGTATTAGTTTTGTCTATGGAGTGCACCATTCCTTTGGTTTTATATATATATATATATATATACGGTATATATAATACAGTGTCAGTGAGCAGAAACTTGTGCTTCAGCACCATGGACAGTTCCCAGCGTGTGTGTGTGTGTGTGTGTGTGTGTGTATTTGTATGTGTATAGGATAACTAGTGGCCCTATGAGCTCCCTTCTGTCAGGCCCTTGGCTACAATATGGAGGTGTGGGGCTCATGTATATATGGGCTATGTATGTATGATATATGTGTATATGTACAAAAGAAGGACTGTATTACAGGAGGGTGCCTGTGCTTTTTGTTTTGTATAGACAGACAGACACACACTCTTAGCAGCTTCATTTACTTGCTGTCACGGTGGCAGTAGATCATTAACCCTTCCTAACTGGGACTCCCCTCTCATTTAGCAACATGATTAGACATTTGTCAATGACATTGATAAAGATCATTTGTTCGTCTGAGAGGCAGAATGGGGCATTTGCATTGAGGAGCAGTAATGGAAAATGGCAAATAATAAATTGTCATTTCCCGACTATTAATCTCAAGATGTTGCCTTTGAAGCACAATTCCTGTTTTTTTTTAATCATCCTTCCAGCTAATTACTAATGGGTGTCTGGGTGACCTGAGAAGATCCAACCTTACATGACCTTCCCTCACACCCCACATACACACTGTGTAGCCCCCACTACTCTCATGTTTATTATCCGTGCACTAGTAATATGACTGTGTGAGTAGCGGCTGATTGTATGAAATTGGACTCCAGGTGCAGCTCTAGCTCCATCTTATTGAGCATGATATTCCATAATGCCGGGACTATTCCCAGTAATTGGGATGGATGTGCATTTCCCTGCACGCTGGCCTCATACTTTATTACCTTCAAGGACACGGGGAATGAGGTGCTGGGATTACTAGCTGTGCAGGGAGTCACACATTATACAGGGAAGCATCTCAGTGACTGGGGATATTTACTATTTGTTACTACTTTATAGTTATATAGTTATATACATACAGTAGTTATTTTGCTCTTGCTTTGTTTCCCCGGGTCTATAAAGGGGTTACTGGCTCATTTTTCTAGGGCTTTCGAGCCACAACCTTGCTCATCTCATTGCCCCCCTGTAACTAGCAGAGCCTAAGGTCTATGGGAATTGGAAGTTATTGTGGGTTCCATACTGGTGCCCCCCAATGGTTATTTTTTTGCTGAGCTGTGGTTCCCCATGCAATCACATTAAGATTAATACAGGCCTCACTATTAAGCAGCTTGATCATCAGGCTTTCATTGGGTTAAACCAACTGTGCAATTACATCCACCCCTACTACTACCCCCACCACTAAATGAATTTGTGCTCAGGATCAGGGCTAATTGTAGCCACGGTAGATTTATTGGGAGCCGGGAAGAGTCGCACCTCTGCTTGTGTAATGAAGCTATTTTTATTCTAGTAGTGTAAGGCAATAATTAGCTAACGGAGAGGCGCACGCCGCATGGGGAGGGATCAACTCGTCCCACACACCCATTCATCTACTGTACTTTCATACCTGCCTCTGGGGTACAACACTCCACCATCTGTCCCTTACTTCCCAATATATAGAATAACACTGAGCCTACGGAACCTTCTGTTTCATGTGCCGCTTACAAGGTCCTCCATATACCCCAATAACCAATACAGGACCAGGAACCCTGTGCTCTCGCTGCTCCTAGGGCAAAGTGCAAAAAACAGACGCAGGCCACCATGTTTTTTTTAACTTTACGCCTGGCCCCAATGTATGAGCCTGTGGGTGCTGGGACCCGCATTTCCTCTCCTTCTCTCTGGCACCAGCACTGTGCTCCTTACCTTGTAATGTATATATCAACTGCTGTGATCCACATGAACTGGCTTCTAATATCCTTATCATTACAGTAGGGGGTACATTATCCCTTATAATACATGAGTGATACTCAGAGTTCCCTGTATAACTCAGCCTGCAGCCTTGTGTCTTTATATGGTCACAGAACAACCCCTCAGTGACTCCTGATATCCTTATCATTTACAGTAGGGGGTACATTATCCCTTATAATACATGAGTGATACTCAGAGTTCCCTGTATAACTCAGCCTGCAGCCTTGTGTCTTTATATGGTCACAGGACAATCCCTCAGTGACTTCTAATATCCTTATCATTTACAGTAGGGGGTACATTATCCATTATAATACATGAGTGATACTCAGAGTTCCCTGTATAACTCAGCCTGCAGCCTTGTGCCTTTATATGGTCACAGAACAACCCCTCAGTGACTTCTAATATCCTTACGATTTACAGTAGGGGGTACATTATCCCTTATAATACACAAGTTCCCCGTGTAACCATGTGCCCCATGTATATTTACAATGGCACACCTGAGTACTTATATACTGCCACACACACTGGCACACACATACACCTGTAAATGAGCATGGTGTGGACACATATGTATGTAGGGTGACAAACTTTATGCCCAGTGACCAGGCATTTATAACCAGTTGAATGTCAATTGTTTGGTGCCAAAAAGAGCAGAAATAAATGTATTCTGTTTCCTTCTCTCTTTGGAACAGGACATCATCGCTGAGGTGGAATTCGGGGACCAAAGAAAGAATGTTGATTAAAGTGACAGACCGTGAGCCCAGTTTCCTGATGCAACAAGGCAATGGCTACACTATAGACAACCCACAAGGGACCCGTTCCAGGAAGGTCTCAGGAGGGCAGCCGTCTCCCATTATCCACACCTTCTCTGCTGATTCGGATAATACCGTCTTCTTCCCTGAGAGGAAGCCCTCGCCGTATATGAAAAGGGCGGATCATGTTGGGGGCTGCTCTCCTTTACTTGGAAGAGGGGATTCTTTCTGTTCCCTACAGTCCCAGCATAGAAAGCACTCCAGTGAGTCTCAGCCTTCTTCTCCCCGTTACGCTTATGAGCCTCCGCTTTATGAAGAACCTCCCATGGAATACCAGTCCCCAATCTATGATGAGCCCCCAATGGAGATGCAGTATGATGCCAGTGGGAATTACAGAGTCATGTCCCCACAGAAGTCACCTATTCGCAAGCCACATACATATCTGCAGTCTCCCAAGCAATCTTCCAACTCTCCCTACCAGCAACTAGTCCTGACCAAACAGAAATGCTCGGACAGGTTTATGAGCCTGGATTATAGCCCTGCTGGAAAGGAATATGTGAGGCAACTTGTCTATGTGGAACAGTCTGGCTCAAGCCCAAAGATGAAAACAAGTGTAAGACATAAATACACCCCAAATACAATGGGGGGCTCTTACTCCTTGCAGCACAACCCTCCCTATATGAGGGAGCAGCGACTAGAGGTGAAATCTGGAGATTACAGTAGCATGGAAGGTTCTGATGTGCGACACAACCAGCCACAACATCATGGAGACGATTCCATGTCTTGGTCCAGTCAGCAGGACACCATGTCTTCCACTGGATACTCCCCAAACACAAGGAAAAGGAAAAGCAGAAAACCTTCATTGTCCTTGGAACCCAATACCGTTCCTTGTGAAGTGTCTGGAGAAAGGGAGACATATAGTGAGCAAGGAATGGCTGAAGAAAGACCTTCATCCATGCCCAACAGACCTTTGATGTGTAGGACAGAGAGCAGGTCATCAGAATCAGACATGTGCCGCAATTCCCCGGAAGCTTTCCTGGCCCAAGCCAGATTAGCCTGGGAAGCTCAGCAAGCCCATTTCCACATGAAACAGAGGAGCAGCTGGGACTCACAGAAAGATGGCTCTGGCTATGAGAGTGATGGTGCCGTGCCTTTGCCCATGCCAGGCCCTGTTGTTAGAGCATTCAGTGAGGACGAGGCACTTGCACAACAGGACAGCAAACACTGGAAGAGGAGTAACTTTGAGAAGCTGGGGTTCCCTCAGATACTACTGGAGAAAAGTGTGTCAGTTCAGACCAACCTGGCATCTCCTGAGCCATATTTGCACCCCTCTCAGGTAATGTTCCAGCCCCTATAGGGAAGCACTTTATTATAGGCTTTATTTTAACGTATAGTTTGTAGAAAAGTTCTTCCATCCAGAAAGCCATATTTATTTGCATATGTATGTCTTTAATCTTGTTACCATGTGGGGTGGAGGGATCAGTATATAAAGTGCCTGTACAGACCCCGGGGGGGAGAGGAATCGGACTGAAATCAGAGAACAAGTACCGTGTCTTTATTCTGTGTCTGGGAACTATAAATTACCAACAGATCGTATTGCCCCAATGATCTATTAAATGGCTGAGAATTTACTAGTGCTGCCTGTCTAAATGGAACACCTGAGCCCACAGTTGCCCTCTTTAACGTTTCACATTTCTCCAGTGCCAAGTAGGCCTGGCAGATGGTATAAGGGTGCCATGTGTAGCTCCTAGGCACAGTACCAATGAATGCCCCCGGGAGCTGGGTACTGCCACCAGCACAGTAATGTCAGCACCATGCAGTCTGTCAGCCTGTGCCTTATTATCTTTATATAGGAATGTGCTGCAGCCAGGTGGAATATTGCCCTGAATTAGTGCCCCAGGGAATGGGGCAAGTAACAGTGGAACTACCAAGCACTTTTGAGTGAGTGGTTTAGATTGGAATGCCATTAGCTCTCGCCTACGGATAGAGGTCTGGGCACACATACTTAGGAGGGGGGTCATGTTATGTATAGTTTGCCTGAGGAGAGGCATGTATACCATCCCTAAGGAGGTCTGGCTATGCATAGTTGCCAAAGATTTTTTCTGGGCATCAGCTTTTGCCTAAACTATGAAATTCTAATTCTGTGGTAGGCTAAGGAGAGGGGTCTTGGCATGCATTCTGTGCTTAGGGGGAGACGTCTGGGCAACGGGCATGCATGCTGGGCCTACAGACTGGGGTCTTGACGTGCAAACGGGAATGCATACTCTGTCTGTTGAGAAGAGGGGACCCAGGAGTGCAGGAGTGGATTCTGGGAATGCATACTGTGGCAGAGGAGAGGGGACCCATAAGTACAGGAGAGGATTCTGGGAATGCGTACTGCAGCAGAGGAGAGGCAGGAGGGAGACCAAGGAAACACATAAGAATAAATGCGGGCTAGTAAATTGCCTGTATGGGCCCTGAAATCTGACTCTTGTATATAGAAGGATAAGACATCTGCACCCAACAAGACAATCTCTCTCAAAACATTTTTCTCTTTCATTGCCATTTTTGTCCCCTGTGTTAATAAATCTCCAGTCAGCCTGGTGCCATCTGATTCACACAGCCTCCAGCTCCTGCCTGCTGTCCTCCTGCCCACATATCTCTGCAGAACATCACTGGGCCACAAGCTGTGAGAGACTCAAGGGGAAAGGGAATGTGCACAAATGATTATTTCAGGAAGTGTCCATGAGAGAAGTCACCCCCCCCCCCTTTTTGAATGATTAACGGTCACTAGGCCAGAAAACAATTATCCCTCATTGGGGGATCAGCCCACAAGCAGCAATGATAGCACAGGGGCAACTGTCACCTAGTTACTGAGGCTGATCAAAGACACTGGGCCTTCAGGTTTAACCACAGCTTTATTGATCTCACTGTGTTACAGGTACCAATACATGACCCTAGTCCTCCAGGCCCCAGTGTAGGGTCTGTTGTGTGTACAAAGGCACCATCCCACCCTGCATCTGGCGACCTTCATCCTCCCAATGTAACATCACTTGGCCAATGAGCTGTCACTTAGCCTGGGTATCTAATGGCTGAAAGTCTACGTAGCAGACCCTTTAGTTAGGCGTTAGTTGGAGGGGCAGCTTGACAGTGTTCAGAGAGGGACTTTGGGTTCAGATGGAGAAAGTTTCTGTGGACTCGGATGAATCATTGTGGACCCACTGAACAGTCCTGTAGTGGGTAAATGTAGTGTGGAGTTTGGTTTTATGTATAATAACTCCAGATATGCCTTGGAGGTGGGAGTAGTTCCTTAATCATGGCACTGGTTCTCAGAGCTTTCCATTTAATGATGTGCAAGAGAATCGCCCCCGCATGGGATATCCATTAGCTTGTGTCGCCAGATTATATATTCTCTATTCTCTACTGATGCCGAGCCTGATTGCTTCTCCATCCTGCTGCATTACATGGAAATGTGCCTCTAACAGAGCGTGACCAAGTCTGCACTGTCACATTCAATGGCCAATTCCTCTTTAAAGGGAAATGATTTCTTATGGCTGCACAATGAGATTGCCCCATAGGTGCAACGTAGGGCACAATCAGGAGAAACATCTTTGTTATAGGCTAAATGACACATATTATCTCTAGGGTTGTCAGTTCTAAAGAAGAACAATAGAAGCTGTATAATTAAATCTTAATCATGTATATATCATTACAATATACCTTGTCTCAGTTCTACAATCTTGCCCTAGTGTCTCTGTCTTGTCTGTCTTTCCACCATGTCTATCTTGCCATAATGTCTCCTTCTTGACCTACTGTCCCACCCATGTCCTCAAGTGTCCATGTAGCCCTACTGCCTCTATCTTTTTTAAAGGTTTTTTTTTAAATGTACCTACTGCCTCTCTTATCTATTAGTTCTCTCCATCTCAAGCTACTGTCTTCATCTTGTCTTTTTATTTTCACCTTGTCTCAGTTCCACCATCTTGCTCTGCTATCTATATCTTGCCCTGTTCTTTCCATCTCAATCTTCATCTCGTCTTTCTATTTTCACCTTGTCTCAGTTCCACCATCTTGCTCTACTGTCTCTATCTTGCCCTGTTCTCTCCATCTCAATCTTCATTTTGTCTTTCTATTTTCACCTTGTCTCAGTTCTCCTATCTTGCTCTGTTGTCTCTATCTTGCCCTGTTCTCTCCATCTCAATCTTCATCTTGTCTTTCTATTTTCACCTTGTCTCAGTTCTCCTATCTTGCTCTATTGTCTCTATCTTGCCCTGTTCTCTCCATTTCAATCTTCATCTTGTCTTTCTATTTTCACCTTGTCTCAGTTCCACCATCTTGCTCTATCTCTATTTTGCCCTGTTCTCTCCATTTCAATCTTCATCTTGTCTTTCTATTTTCACCTTGTCTCAGTTCTCCTATCTTGCTCTATTGTCTCAGTTCTCCTATCTTGCTCTATTATCTCTATCTTGCCCTGTTCTCTCCATCTGAATCTTCATCTTGTCTTTCTTTTTTCACCTTGTCTCAGTTCTCCTATCTTGCTCTATTGTCTCAGTTCTCCTATCTTGCTCACTTCATCTCAACCTACTGTCTTCAGTAACCCTATTTTCACCTACTCCCAGTTCCATCATTTTGCGTTAGTCTCCTACTTCCCATACTGTCTCCATGCTATTCTTCTATTTCCACCTTGATTAATATCCACCATCTTGCCCTACTGTCTCCATCTTGCCCTGCTTTCCCCATTACATCATACTGTCTCCAGCTTGTCCTTCTATTTCCACCTTGTCCACCAGTTCCATCATCTTGTATGGACTATTCCCTACTAGATTACCTACTACTCTGCAGGGCCCTTGTATTTTTGTACTCCAAGGAATGTGTCCATATTTCTCCCCCACTGAAGGAAGTTCTAGACATAAGTCTGATGTTGTGATGTGTGGTGGTTTAGCCCAATGCCAGTATGTATGTGCAAGGTGCAAGTGACGCTGGTACATTTATCCCATGGGTACCAGGGGGCAAATGAGCCGGTGCAGTCAGTAAAGCAGGAAAGAGAGCTACTGGGCATACAAGTGGCCTTCTGGGCATACAAACTAAAACATAAAATGTATAGTGCAGCACTACAGAAACAAGAGGAATTCTGTATAAACTGAAGTTCCATATTATTGGCATAAATGTTTTTATTAAATACACTTTATTTAATCTGTCGGCTCCATCTGCATAAACGTCGGCAGATTAATGTACAAATGTGACATTTTCTAGTAGCAGTAAAAATGCTGAGTAATCCAATTAATTATCATTCCCACGGATTTATATTAACACTCTCTGGGCCCCCATCTGTCCCTCCTTGTCCTGCAGTATGAGAGCGTCATTGCCCGTATTTTCTATTCATGTGCCTTTAATTTAATATGTGGAATCACAGCCCCTTCTTCTCTCTGTATTTTCCTATAATATCCTAATTCCTTCTCATTCACCTACTTCATCCCCTCTCTCTCATTAACCATTTGGCCTAATTATTCATCTTCCATTCATGTGCTCCTCTCATTATTCCCATACTCACATGCTCCAGCATTCACATCACTTCTCATGCAAATAAATCCCATCAGCTTCTACCTTCACTGCCACAAAATATAATTTGCTTCTGTTCATTAGTAGTTCGTCAATGTCATATCACAGGTTTTGATTCTCACACGCCCAAACCATCCTCTTCCAACCATGCTCTTTCCCCAATGTTCTTACCATTCTTATCATTCTATCCTACACATTCAAAACATTCTGTCCACAAATTCACACCATTCTATCCACACATTCCCACCATTCTATCTACACATACCCACCATTCTATTCATACATTCCCACCATCATTCTATCCCCACATTCTCACCATTTTATCCATAATTCCCACCATTCTATCCCACGCATTCAAACCATTCTATCCACACATTCCCACCATTCTATCCACATATTCTCACCATTCTATCCCCACATTCTCACCATTCTATCCACAATTCCCACCATTTTGTCACATACATTCGCACAATTTTACCCACACATTCCCATGATCCTATCCACATATTCCCACCATTCTATCCACACATTCCCACCATTTTATCCCCACATTCTCACGATTCTATCAACAATTCCCACCATTCTATCCCACACATTCAAAACATTTCCACCATTCTATCCACACATTCCCACCATTCTATCAACAATTGCAACTATTCTATCCCACACATTCAAAACATTCCCACCATTCTATCCCACACATCCAAAACATTCTATCCACAAATTCCCACCATTCTATCCACACATTCTATCTCAAATATTAATTCTTTCCTACAGATTCTTACAATTCCAAAGCTTGGTTCTGGTTTTATTCTTGTGTCACACTTTTGTTTAGACAACAGAACACCTCAAGAACAGAACATTTCTATCACTTAGACCTGATAGAAACGTCATTGCAATAAAACCCAGATTTTTTAATCAGTCAAACCGATCATAATAATTTGTGTTCTTGTTGATCATTTAATGCAACAGAGACAATAATGTGATACACTGTGTGACTGCAGTGATTGATTTACTTCTCTTCTCCCTTAGTCTGAAGACCTTGGTGCCTGTGCTCAGTTTGAGAACAGCCGGAACAATCGGAACATGATGCCAAGCTCCAGCTGTGTCTTCCCCACCTTCACCCTGAGGAAGCCTTCTTCTGAGACGGACATTGAGAACTGGGCCTCAAAACATTTCAACAAACACACCCAGGGGCTCTTCCGACGGAAAGTATCGATTGCCAACATGTTGTCGTGGAGCAGCGAGTCCATCAAGAAGCCCATGATCATGACCTCAGACCGTAACGTCAAGAAGGAGGCCTGTGAGATCTTTAAACTCATCCAGATGTATATGGGTGACCGAAGGTCCAAGTCCGACCAACTGAGCGTGGGGCTAGAGATTGCCACCAAGGGCTGGAGCATGCAGGGTCTGAGGGACGAGCTCTATATCCAGCTGTGCCGGCAGACCACTGAGAACTTTCGCTACGAGAGTCTGGCTCTGGGCTGGGAATTAATAACTATTTGTCTGGCCTTTTTCCCTCCTACCCCAAAATTTCACTCTTACCTGGAAGGATATATTTATAGGCACATGGATCCAGTGAATGACACTAAAGGTAAGAGGCCACACTTTGCATCTGTTGCTGTTTTCCCTTTCTTGGACCATTCTGGGTCTGAGTTCTTCTGGGGCCTTCACTTGGCCTCTTTTGTTTTCAGGTTATAATTACAAAATATCAAAGGTGAGAGACTATGGACAACCCACCCACAATGTGGCCAATACGTGTTATTTTCTGTTGTGAAACACAGGACGCAGTAAAGACTCACATGCTGAGTAATGCAGTTTCGATGGAGGAACCTACGAAAAGATGAATCAGGGAGAGGGTTAAAATGATAGTTTGGTGCAGTCATCAGAACTTTCCCAAACCCAGAGTGAATAAGTGAGGCTGCTGCGGGGTACTCTGGTTTTTTATACCCCAAAACATACAGGCAGTTTATTATCTCCAATTGTGTGAAATTGATAGGGGCCTAAGATCATAATCTCTACTGGGGCAGGAACTCATGGGAATGTGAAAGGGACCTTCGATTGTAAGCTCACTGGGGCAGAGACTGCTGGGAATGTGATAGGGACATTAGATTGTAAGCTCACTGGGGCAGAGATTGATGGGAATCTGATAGGGCATTAGATTGCAAGCTCACTGGGGCAGAGACTGATGGGAATGTGATAGGGACATTGGATTGTAAGCTTACTGGGGCAGAGATTGATGGGAATGTGATAGGGACATTAGATTGTAAGCTTACTGGGGCAGAGATGGATGGGAATGTGATAGGGGCATTAGATTGTAAGCTCACTGGGGTAGAGACTGATGGGAATGTGATAGGGACCTTATATTGTAAGATCACTGGGGCAGAGATTGATGGGAATGTGATAGGGACATTAGATTGTAAGCTCAATGGGGCAGAGATTGATGGGGATGTGATAGTGGCCTTAGATTGTAAAATCACTGGGGCAGGGACTGATGGGAGTGATACTCTCTGTACAGAGCTGCAGAATATGTTGGCACTATAATGATCCCTTCCCCTGTTTGTTGCAGGACTGAATGGAACTGACAGTTAGTATGATTGGCACATTGGGGCAAGGTTCTGTTGCAGTCTTCAGCTGGGTTATCTCACTAAATTGGATCTGGCCCAGCAATGCTAGCACTGATTTGATGGTTGGACAAACCTTGCCTCTTAAATGATCAGTATCCTTATATTGTACAGGAGGGGGTACTTTATTATCACGTGTGTGTGTAATGGATCACGTGTATGTGTGGGTAATGGATCATGTGTGCGTGTAATGGATCACATGTATGTAATGGATCACGTGTGTGTAATGGATCACTTGTGTGTGTAATGGATCACGTGTGTGTAATGGATCACTTGTGTGTGTGAAGAATCACGTGTGTGTAATGGATCACGTGTATGTGTATGTAATGGATCACGTGTGTGTAATGGATCGTGTGTATGTAATGGATCACGTGTGTGCTTGTAATGGATCACGTGTATGTGTATGTAATGGATCACGTGTGTGTAATGGATCATGTGTGTAATGGATCACATGTGTAATGGATCACGTGTGTGTAATGGATCATGTGTGTGTATTGGATCACATGTGTGTGTGTAATGGATCATGTGTGTGTGTTTGCAGTAGCAGTGTGCTAGTAAGACTGTTGCAGTGACAAGTGAGTGTGTATATGAATGTGACTCAGTGGAATTCCATTTTCTAATCTGGGCCCCTGTGATTATGGGGAGGGGGGTTCATTGTACTACTGGAGCTGAGAGTTTTGGGGGATTAAAGCAACGTGGGTTAGTGTGGATTAGTGTGAGAGGGGCCGGAATGTAATTAGGGAGGTGCATTGAGCAGACTGTGATATTCTATAGAGGGAGCTCAGAATACAATGGCAACTGGATTGACTGGTTTTGCCAAGATGCTGCGCTTATTAATTAGATCCCGGGGCCCCAGTGTGACTGGTGAGAATAATACTGTGTGTGGCATGTGATGTGGCACGTGGGCATTTATCCCATTACACTGCACTATGTTATTATACCTGTCCCTAAACATGATTGGATGAGAACTACCAGATCCACCCAAGGACCTTGCTGTACATTATACATAGATCTATTATATAGACACATTATAGTGTATCGTGCAGTAGAGGGTTGGTTGGGGTGTATTAGGGTTGGTGTGTCTGGGGTACAATTTGCCCCACTCTGGGTGTGTGTTCCATTGTGTGTGTTCCATTGTGTGTGTGTTCCATTGTGTGTGTTCCATTGTGTGTGTTCCATTGTGTGTGTTCCATTGTGTGTGTTCCATTGTGTGTGTTGCTGGTGTTCATGCCTCTGTTTGTTTCCCAGTGAATCTGCACATTAAAGATCTTCTGGAAAGGAACAATAAGAAGAAATGCAAAGTCCGAAAGAAATCAAAGTCTTATATTGAAGAGCATGATGGTAGGGTCCATTCAGCTCCCCCTATAACAATTTCCAGCCTGCTCCTCTGCTCTGTGTTATTCTCAGCTGAACTACAACTCTCCCTGTGTGTGACCAGATAGCACAACATATCTACTAACCCACAGCCAGTGCTGCATTGTACTGGGGCTCAATGCTTATTGGCAGAGAAAGGCCCAAATGAGAGCCTGGTTAAGTGAGTCTTTCCCCCCACCTCAGTGTAATTCTGTTCTTCCTTCTCCCAGGCCTCTCTCTATTGCTTGGTCAGGCCCGGGGTGAAAGGTTACCCATGGTCTTTACTAACAGACCCATTTATACATTAACCATGATCATTATACAGGGCCTAGGGGAAGGGAATACAGGGACTGACAGCTCTGAATCTATTCCCCTTTCCCTGCCTGACCATGGGAAAGAGAACAGCCCAGGAGCAAGAAGTACAGATAATCTGAATTCTATATTTATATATCTATGCACCACCCCCTGCCTGACTATGGCAAAGAGAACAGCCCAGGAACAGGAAGTATAGAGAATCTGAATTCTATATTTATATTTCTATATACCGTCCCCTGCCTGACCATGGGAATGAGAACAGCCCAGGAGCAGGAAGTACAGATAATCTGAATTCTATATTTATATTTCTATATACCGTCCCCTGTCTGACCATGGGAATGAGAACAGCCCAGGAGCAGGAAGTACAGATAATCTGAGTTCTATATCTATAGCCCTTCCACTACCTGACCACAGGGAAGAGAGCAGCCCAGAAGCAGGAAGTACAGTAGTTCTGGATTACTAGGTTCAAATGAATACACTCACCCAAAGGAAGTATTCTCACGGGGCCACATTGGCATAGCTGCAGAGCATTAAAAGCAGATTAAAGCTGAAACAATGGACTGGATACTTTGTGCCTTTGGTCATAAATACAAGGACAACGCCTGGTCCTGTAACTACTAATGAGCCTCTTGTCCAAACTTGCTTCTTGCTCTTCTATTACTTTGGTTCTTAGCCATTTTCTTAACCCCTTACAAACTAACCCTTTGTTGTGTGGCCCCTCTAAGTCTCAAACAGTGGCTTTGTCACAGAATTCTCTTATTCAACTTTATTGGATGGCACTGTGCCCAAGCGTTGGTGCCCGACACTTAAACTGGCTTCATCTGTGTGTGTGTGTGGGGGGGGGGTTGTTTTGGTCTATGTGGGGGGGGCAGTGTGATCTGTGTTCATGGTGAGGCCGGAGTTTCAGGTAAGTGATTTCAGTCCTCTCATTTGGCACCTCTCATCGATTGGACCATTCCTTCTCCTTTAAAGGTGAAGGAAAGGCTAAAAGTAAGTAATCTTTATCAGAAAGGTCTATATAAATACACCAGTAACCCCTCAAAGTAATGCTGCTCTGAGTCCTCTGTCA
Source organism: Xenopus laevis (assembly GCF_017654675.1). Classification (NCBI taxonomy): domain Eukaryota; kingdom Metazoa; phylum Chordata; class Amphibia; order Anura; family Pipidae; genus Xenopus; species Xenopus laevis. The sequence continues at coordinate 162,862,259 of NC_054381.1, forward strand.
AACATCACATTTCTTTCCTTCTATTGTGTACTCATGGGCTTCTGTATCAGACTCCTGTTTTCAGCTTAAACCTCCAGGGCTAGGGCTTGAGCATGCTCAGTTTGTTCCTCTCTCTATCCTCCCATCCCTGCTGTTATCTGAGCTCAGAGCCTTGAGTGAGCAGGGGAGACTGAGGCAGGAAGTGATGTCACACTAAGATTAAATGGCAGCTGCTATCCTAAACAAACACAGACAGTGTCTAGAGCTGTTACTCAGGTATGGTAAAGTATTCTGCAGAATAAATATAGCATTCTAGCTTGCACTATTGTGGCTAATCTGTTGCCAATAAACTGTCTTGGTCCATTCCTTCTCCTTTAAGCAGTTCACTAATAAGTGGGGCAGAGTTCCCCTTTAAATGCACCACAGGATATCAGCAGCGAGTTGTCCTTGTACAATGGCTGGCAGAGTTGCCCTTTAATCTTCCCACAGACTAAATCTGCCCATACACTATAAGATCCTCCCCAGTATTTACATCCATCTGATCTCTGATTCTCTGCTTCCTAATGTTCCACTGGCAGCTGCTACTCAGATATGAGCCCGCGAGTGTGGGCACAGGCAGGGGGCACTGAAGGGAAAACTCATTGCAGGGACCCCAGGAGTCACCCCCAGTGCAGCCAGAATGGCCAGTGCACAACAGCTGGAACCTTCTCTACTCACCAACTGTGTCACTGTCTGACTCTGTAGACTCATCTGACCTCGGACTAATTCCTATTTGCTACTAGTGGACTCAGCCTATGGGCTGCCAATCAATACAGGGGCCAGGGATTTGGGTTTATGGTACACTGATGGGCCACACCCTCTGTATTTATATATATATATATATATATATATATATATATATATATATATATATATATATACAGTATATATATATCCGAGTACATCTGCACCCCTGTGTCCCTTCACAAGTTGCACCCAATTGTGTGTGTGATTTACATGCCAGTGCCGACCTGTCTCTTCCCTCTAACTGGCAGCAAATGTCATGCCTGTTAGTGATGGAGCGATTGTGCGGGGATTCTGGGAAAGAATAATGCATTGTGGGTAAAACCTCTAGGAGTTATTTAGTCCGACCGGCACAATAAATGATGTGTGTAGGGCTCCCTCTGCTGACTGGTGCCTTACACTGCATGCAATGATCCCATTAATCACATCTCACACCTCTCTGTGGGGCAAATTCACTAAGATTCGTAATTGCGCCAGCGTCCGCTTCGCCACACTTCGCCAGGCGTATTTTCGCCAGCGCTACGCAAATTCACTAAAATCCGAAGTTGCGCTCAGGGAAGGCATAAGGTTGCGAAGTTGCGCTAGTGTTTATTCGCCAAGCAAAGCGAAGTTACGCTAGCGATGGTTAATTTGCATACGGCGCCAAATTGAAGTTACAATGGAGGAATATGTAGCATCACTACACAAGTCTGGGAAACCTTCAAAACAGCAAATAACATTTTTATTTTGCCCTACACATGTGCCCACTGTATAGTTAAGGTGCCATGAGTTAGGAAATGTAGGGGGGAAGGAGGGGAGCCCCAAAAATTTTCGATCTTTTTCAGCCTATCACCCATAAAAAAAGAAAAAACACCAGCGTTTTTTGGGACTTAGAAAATTTTGTAACTTTTTTTGAAGCAATCCCTATCTACTCTATTGCGCTTCGCCTGGTCTGAGGTGGCGAAGGAAGTCTAGCGTAAAAGGTAGCGTTCAGAAAAATGCGCGTGTCAGTGAATTTGCGTAGTTACGTCCGTTGCGCAAATTCGCCAGGTGTAAGGGTGCGAAGTAACACTAGCGAATTTATGCCCGTGTTCGTTAGTGAATCAGCGAATTAACGAAAATGCGCTACACTGGCGTATTCACGCTAGCGTTAGGCGCTTCGTCCTTTAGTAAATTTGCCCATGTGTCTCTGCCCTCTAACTGCCGCCTGTGGCTTCTATCTGTCACATTCCCTGCCAACTCCCTGCAACTTCACTAGCACTGTCATTTCTTTCCCATTTTCTTTCTCTCTGTCTCCTCTTCTTAATAGATTGTAAGCTTTTTGTGTCCGGGACCTCATCCTAACTTTATATTAAAGCTCCCAGCAATTAATATCCCTGTGTGTGTGACTTATATTTGTGTTCCTATATAAATACATACAATGCATTATTGCAGCAGTATCACTCAGAAGCCACTGTAGCACATTGTGTGCCAGGCTCCATTGCCGGGTTACTGCTCTTTTCTTTATGTTAATCTCTTGTATTTTGGACAGTGGGAGGAGCCAATGAGAATGTTTCTGCTCAACTGACACAGCAGAGGTTGAATTTGGATCAGACAATGGTTCTTAATGTACAACGAGGATTTCCTTTATCCTTGCAGTGTTATTTGGCACAGCAGCTAAACAGCAGCTCAGTCTTGCTTTATGGCTTGCCAACTGGGGCCTCATCCGGTCATACATTGGTGAGCCATTGCTGGTGGCCCAATGACCAGTACTGACAGTGAGTGGGTCGGGGGCATTTCCAGTCACATCAGTGGTTCTTTATCTGAAAGCTCCATAATGTCTGGCTCAGTGCCGACTGGAGAGGCTTTACATGGATTTAACTGGGATGGGGAATATCATCAGGTTAATATTATATAAACCCAGCGAACCTGCAAATAGAAACAATTCTATGATCCCGGCATCTTCCAGTCGGCAGCTTTTTCTCACTCACCTGAGTCTCTGTCATAGGGGGAATGAGAGTGTGAGTGTGAGTGCGAGTGTGAGTGTGAGGGATGGGACATGGCTATTTACAGTGTTTCTCTCTATTTCAGGGGTGGCAATAAGCATGTATGCCAAGTACTGTTACCGCAAGCTGCAGAGAGCCGCCCTACTGGGAGCCAAAAAGGTATTTCCCCCAATCTCTCTCTCTCATATCCCCCCACATACCCCTCTATTACACTCCTCCTGTATTATCTATGACGGCCTCATTGCAACTCCCGTCCCTCAGTGGCAGTTCTTGGGGTACAGGTCTAGGTAGTTTGGGGGGGGGGGGGACGATACTATAGAAGCCCCACCCACTGTTCTGTACAATAGCACAGCTCTGCAGGAACGGGGAACGTGAGGGTGATGGGAGTTGATGCTGTTGGATAGACTGCGGTCAGGATGTTGTCGCTATGGTAACCAGCTCACACCAGCAATTCCTATTCTCATTGGTTCTGCAACCTGTTTGAATTTTAATTAGCAGATCTCTCCCCTGCATTATCTGTGAGTCTGTCTCCCCTTTCATGTGTCAGTCAGGGAGGGAGGGAGGGAAGCTACAGTGGATTATATGGGATTTAGCCTCTGTCAGATTTATCCCCCCCCCCCCCCCCCGCATTGCCTGTTATGTGTGGTGAGTGCACTGTGCCAGGGGGCCCTTCTCCTGCCATTAATCTCTATTTAGCCTTTAATCCCTAGCAGTGCCCAGATCCAAATCCAACCCACCCCCCACATACATATACATAGTGCCCTGGGCAGAACCCGAACACAATAACATATAAATAGTATGACCCAGGTGTCTGAGGGCCCCCCAACTCAACTGCATTTATATATACATACACCCCACTTATATCTACATACACTCCACTTATATCTATGTACACCCCACTTATATCTACGTACACCTCACTTATATCTACATACACCCCACTTATATATACATAAACCCCACTTATATATATACATACACCCCACTTATATCTACATACACCCTACTTATATCTACATACACCCCACTTATATCTACATACACCCCACTTATATCTACATACACCCCACTTATTTAAATACACCCCACTTATATATACACACACCCCCACTTACATATACATACATCCGACGTATATACACATACACCCCACTTATATATACATACACCCCACTTATATATATATATACATACACCCTACTTATATCTACATACACCCCACTTTTATCTACATACGCCCCACTTATATATACATACACTCCACTTATATCTATGTACACCCCACTTATATCTACGTACACCTCACTGATATCTACATACACCCCACTTATATCTACGTACACCTCACTTATATCTACATACACCCCACTTATATCTACATACACCCAACGTATATATACATACACCCCACTTATATATACATAAACCCCACTTATATATATACATACACCCCACTTATATCTACATACACCCTACTTATATCTACATACACCCCACTTATATCTACATACACCCCACTTATATCTACATACACCCCACTTATTTAAATACACCCCACTTATATATTCACACACCCCCACTTACATATACATACATCCGACGTATATACACATACACCCCACTTATATATACATACATACACCCCACTTATATATATATACATACACCCTACTTATATCTACATACACCCCACTTATATCTACATACACCCCACTTATTTAAATACACCCCACTTATATATACATACACCCCCACTTATATATATATATACACCCGACTTATATATACATACACCCGACATATATACACATACACCCCACTTATATATACATACACCCCACTTATATCTAAATACACCCCACTTATATATACATACACCCCACTTATATCTACATACATCCCACTTATTTAAATACACCCCACTTATATATACATACACCCCCACTTATATATACATACACCCCACTTATATCTACATACACCCCACTTATATCTACATACACCCCACTTATATCTACATACACCCCACTTATATCTACATACACCCAACGTATATATACATACACCCCACTTATATATACATAAACCCCACTTATATATATACATACACCCCACTTATATCTACATACACCCTACTTATATCTACATACACCCCACTTATTTAAATACACCCCACTTATATATACACACCCCCCCACTTATATATACATACATCCGACGTATATACACATACACCCCACTTATATATACATACACCCCACTTATATATATACATACACCCTACTTATATCTACATACACCCCACTTTTATCTACATACACCCCACTTATATCTACATACACCCCACTTATTTAAATACACCCCACTTATATATACATACACCCCCACTTATATATATACATACACCCCACTTATATATACATACACCCGACATATATACACATACACCCCACTTATATATACATACACCCCACTTATATCTACATACACCCCACTTATATATACATACACCCCACTTATATCTACATACACCCCACTTATATCTACATACACCCCACTTATATCTACATACACCCCACTTATATCTACATGCATCCCACTTATTTAAATACACCCCACTTATATATACATACACCCCCACTTATATCTACATACACCCCACTTATATCTACATACACCCCACTTATATCTACATACACCCCACTTATATTTACATACACCCCACTTATATCTACATATACCCCACTTATATCTACATACACCCCACTTATATATACATACACCCCACTTATATCTACATACACCCCACTTCTACCTGCAGTGCTGGGGTTCTCATTGTCCCTCTCTTATTCACTTCTCTCATTCTCCTGTGTGTGTATAATCCCTGAGCTGCTTTCTAATAGCAGCAAACAGCACCATGAGTCAGGAGCAAACAAGCAACCAATGGGGGTACATTTGTTGTGTGTGGGGTTAATGCAGTCCTCTGAATCCATTTTCTGCAATGGTCTTACTGGCATGTCTGGGGTTAATGCAGTCCTCTGAATCCATTTTGTGTAGTGTTAAATGGGGGGGGGCAAGTTAAAGAGAGTGCAACATATTCTATAGGCCCCACATTACACACTCGGCACATTGATTTAGTGACAGACACAATGGGCCACATTTTAGATTTCTTACAGCCAATTAGATGGGAAAGTGCTTCCCCCAAAAATAACACCCACCAGACTTGGAAATGTTTTGGTGTAATTGTGTCTGATTAATGGCAAAGTGGGGGCTCAGTTGTGTTAATGTTACTGCTGAACTCAGTTATGGAAACAACAGCAATTGCACTGGGAATGACTGGGAATGATGGTTTTCTTATAAACGACCCCTTATTTGTGATTAGAACTTTCTGGTACTAAGATTCTCCGTCCCCCCAATAAATAATTGCCCCTCTATCATAGCCCTCAACCATTATTCTCAGTCATGCCCTATTCTTGTATTCAGCCTTGTACTCATCTCATGTGCGGCTCACTGTGGCCCCCTCCCAGGCACCAGCCCCCCGTCACAAACAGGGAACCCCTCAAAAATACTCCCACTGACCCACTGAGCAAAGCAAATATATACTGTGTGGCCATAAGTATGGGGTCCCCTGCCCCCCCCAGCACCAGCAGTAAGTGTGAGTATTAGAGGGGGTGCTGGGAGTACTGCACTCACATAATGGGGTTTATTATATTATTATACACCTGCCTGGGGCCCACCTGTGTGATCTTTGCCTTAAACCCACCAGTAACTCTGTGTAGAATCCAACAGATAGAGAACAGGTCACATTTATAGCAGGAAGGGCCTGGGGATTGGGGACATAATTGGGGGACTGGGATTACCAGGCCTGGGTATTGGGGACATGAATGAGGGCCAGTGATTAGCAGGTGTGGGGACTGGGGGAGAAGGAATAGGTTTGGCCAGTCTTGTATGTGATGTGTTGAACTAAAAGGCTCAGGTAAAATCCTGCTTGTTCCCCATTAGATCTGGTGACTGTGTCCTGTACATCACACAGAGAGCACATAGATATCATGCAGAATTCCTGGGGCCCCGGGGGCAGGTTATTAGGGGGCAACATTACAGCCATGTAGCACCTGATCACTAGTGAGTGCACCCCGGTAACCTCTATACATACCTTATGTATCTGAATTAGAGGGACATCTCTATATGGGGGTGGGGGTAATGGTGACAGTAAGTGGGTTACACTGTGTCTGTACAGAGAGCCCTGACCCCCCCCCCCAAATATTCATATTCACTAATAGACCCGCCTTTCTTCCTGGGGCCCCGGGTGTGCCGTCACTCATTTGTATTAGTAGAAGGATCAATGGGAAATGAACCCGGAGCCATAAGGGATACAGTGGGTACAGGAGCCGGTCCTGGGGAAGGGAAGCCCATCATGATTAGGCTCATATAGAAACATAAGAGATTGGGTTCCTATGGCTAGGGAAGGACAGGGCAGTGACAGTGGGGGGGGGGGTACATATAACACGTGATATTCATTATTGTGTTGCACATTCCAGGGCCTGAATAAGCCAAATATTGAAGAGATCAAACACGCCAGGAATGCGGTGTTCAGCCCCTCCATGTTCAGCAGTGGCCTGCAGGATATCATGAGTATGCAGAGGGACAAGTACCCCGACCGACAGCTGCCCTGGGTACAAACCCGCCTCTCCGAGGAGGTCTTGGCACTAAATGGGGACCAGACAGAAGGCATTTTCAGGTATGGGGGGGTTATATATATATATATATATATATATATATATATATTGCCCTTATAGTGCCTCTTACAATGAATATGTATTATTGACTAGGAGGGGCTAGTGAGGGTCATACAAGCAACTTTTGGGGTACAAGGAACGTTTCTCTTAGATGAGCTACAATGAGTGGTGTGACTGGTTCTCTTTTTAGGGTCCCCGGGGATATTGATGAAGTAAATGCCCTGAAATTGCAAGTGGATCAGTGGAAAATCCCTACGGGGCTGGAGGATCCTCACGTTCCTGGTAAGAAACAGAGAGAGGGAAAGTCACATTTCTCATTGAATTCCACCTGTGCTGTGCCCCCCCGCATGTATGATCAGATGCACATGTGCCCCCCACAGGTATGATCAGCTGCACACATGCCCCCCACATGTATGATCAGCCGTGCATGTGTTGCCCACAGAGCAGTTCAGAGAAAGGTTTCGGGGCAAGTAAATCGAGTTTCAGTATCTTCAGCTGTTGGACTTGTCTGAAGAACTGACTTGGGCATTTTGAGTCTCAAGATACAATAAGGGGGTTCTGTGTAGACTAAACTCAGACCCTTGAATCCAGAGAAATTGTCTCTGCGTGAGGCATAGAGTTATGTAACGACTGATCAAATCTTGTTGCACCCCCATATCCCCACCAATGGATGCTTCCCTAAATATGCAGGTTATCCATGTGTAATCCTTGCTGTTCTGTGCAGGGATCAGAGATAATGGAATGTCAGCTCTGTCTGGGGTTTGGCTGGGACTGGAGCCTACTGGGGGGAGAGGGAGGCAGATAGCGAGAGTGCCAAGGAGGGAGAACTGAACAGAAGAGAGAGATGGGGAAGAGATAGAGAAGATGAGAGAGGGAGAGTGTGAGGATAAATGAGAGGAAGAGTAAAGAGGGAGGGAGATGGAGATAGAGAGAAAAAGAGAGGGAGAAGGAGAGACAGCTCAGAAATCCATAAAGCAATTTATCTGAAATCCTTATCAGTCCAACTCATTCCCAACTCACCAAATGGGGCAGCAATGGCTCAATTATAAATTCTCCTCTCTGATGTTTTCTTTCTGCCCCTGCACAGAGCTCCTATAGGAGTTGTCACTTATGAGCAGCGGTGTGCAGACTTTACTAGTGTAGCCTCAGGTAATGTATAAAAGTGATGTTCTTCTCCAACTTCGCTGGGTTATAAATGCGCTGCCAGAGAACATGCTGATCCAGGTACTGGCCCCTAACTCTGACCCTCTGAGTTCTGTTGGACCCATTCTATTAATATTATTAGAACATATAGAAGGTTGTGCTCCCTTTAGCTTTACCCACCCAATGGGATTTTATTCTCTGTGTCCCCTTTAAGAGCCTGCGTGTGTAATAGCGTGTGCCGTTATTCATAGGCACCAGGTGATCATTCGACTCGTATTGGGCCCCACTGGCCCCAGACTTGAGCCCAGATCCAATGAGTCTTATCTCTGCCTCACTGAACAATAATGTCCTGATGGGAGAGATTAGGGAACAATGGACAAAACATTTGCTAATCTCTCACCCTGTGGCCTCTGTCATTGTCATTGATCTGCAACAGGGAAACCTTGTCAGGAGCAGCCATGCACTGCTCACTGGAATAAAGAAACAATTTAGCCAGATACATCCCAAGCCCCTTCATCAACATGAAGCCACCAGATAGTAACAACCATCAAGTCAATCCCCTTTTCTCCGAGGCTCATCTTCCCATACTGCTCCGAATTAAGAACCACAAAAGAACAACACTCTGCCCGTCTGCGGGTATCTGACAAACAACTTATAGTAAATGTGGCCATAGACGCAAAGATCCACTCGTTTGGCAACATCCCCAAACAAGCGGATCTTCCCCCGATATGCCATTAACGAGCATGGCTATATCGGGGGTAACCTGATTGTTTTGACGTATGGCCGAACAATCCGATTACGATGTGCTGTGGGCTCCGGCGGGATCAGTCGGGTCAAAATCAAACCTGACCAAACGACCGATCTCCGCCGGACAAAAGCTGTCGGCACACGCCACACACGATCCGAAAATCATACAAATCCTCGATTCATACAATAGGATCTGTGTGTCTGGGCCAGCTTAAGGGCTTAGTGCAGCTGCAATGAGTTGTCAGCACCAATTAGGGTTGCCACCTTTTTAAAATTTCTTTACCGGCTGGGGGCGGGGACACAAAGGGGCGGGGCATGACATCAAAGGGGGCGGGCATGACATCAAAAGGGGCGGGGCTGCGACACGGACACTAAAAGAACCACAAAGAAAAGCTAAGTTCAAGGTGATTGGGGGCAGGCCGAGGGCTCTTTTTAATCGTATTACAAATTTACCGGCAGCTACATTGCCGATAAATTTGTAATACTGGCCCCGGCCTTGGCAGGTATTTTACCTAGCACCAATCGGATTCTCCCTGTGGAGAACCAGGACTGACCAGGCATCTCCTGCTCAACTAACAGTGTGGGTCGGAGGAACTGATATAGTGGGTTGGAAGAGCTGGCAGCTTGGGTCGGAGGAACGGACAACGTGGATCGGAAGAACTGACAGCATGGGTCGGAGGAGCTGCCAGCGTGGGTCGTAGGAACTGGCCCCCTTTGCCCCCCCAGTACAAAGCAACATGAAGGCTCCATTTGCCCAGACGGTTGTAGCCAGTCTCAGCATAAAGGTCTGTGAGTGTGGTTAAAGATCCGGTAAGATCCGTGTAGCCAAAGTGCTGGTATCAGTGGGGATTCAGTCAATTGGCAGCGATACTGTGAGACGCCCAGTGTTATTATTAAGCAGGTATGTGCCTGTGTTGTACTCACAGCAGGGTTTTGCACAAAACAAGAAATCTCTCAATTTCACAAACCATAAGGAAACAAAGAAAGTTCATTTTTCTGTTACCAGAACAGACTGACCCACTGGCAGCCTGAAGTTCTGTAGAAGACTGCTTTGTGTCTCAGCCTCTCCTGGGGAATCATCACAGCTTGTGAGGCATCAGATCCAAACATCGGGTGATAAAAGGGATATTTGCTGGAATTGTGGGCCAAACCAGAGAAGCCAGTTTAGAGCATGTCAGCGATATAAGTGTATGTATAGCGCCACCTAGTGGAAGTGTTTGCTCATTCTCTTATTTCTCTCTCTCTGCAGCTTCATTACTCAAGTTGTGGTACCGAGAGCTGGAGGAGCCTCTTATCCCCCATGAGTTCTATGAACAGTGTATCACTCACTATGAGACCCCCGAGGCTGCAATCGCTGTGGTCCACTCCCTCCCCAGACTGAACAAGATGGTGCTCTGCTACCTCATCCGCTTCTTACAGGTAACGCCAGACCCCTTGTGTAATACTGTGCACCCCGATATTTCATACTATGCACAGAATTACTTGTCCATTACAGCTGGAGCTGTGACAGTCACCTGACCATAGCTCTCTCTTAGACTCCCCCATTGTGACTGTGTCTTCTCTGCTCCTCCAGGTATTTGTGCAACCTGCTAATGTGACTGTCACAAAGATGGACGTCAGCAATCTGGCCATGGTGATGGCGCCCAACTGCCTGCGATGCCAGTCTGACGACCCCCGCATCATCTTCGAGAACACGCGGAAAGAGATGTCCTTCATCCGAGTCCTTATTCAGCACCTCGACACCAGCTTCATGGAGGGCGTCCTATAGCAAAGCAAAGACTTGGCACCCTGGGACGAGGGCATAGAGAGGAGGCGCTTACTCATTGGCCAGTCTGGCTGCCCCCCACATCTCATCACTTGGTCACCCCCCCATGTTACAGTAGAGACCATCGGTGTTGTACATCCAGGAATACTCACCATCTGCCTTGCCATTTTGTACAGAAATCATGGAGTGACTGCTGAACCAATGGCCTTTCTGCTTTTACTGCTGTGGCAATAACCACCGGGAACCCAACTGATTGGACTTCCCACCACAACTTGGACCAAAGTTCAGCCAATGAGATGGAGGAGTAATCTGAGGGGAGAATGATAGACGATGCATGAAGCTAACAGTGCCACCATTGGGCTACAGACAGGACTGGGCCGGTTACTGAGAGGGACGGACTGGTGAGTCTGACAAGGACTGGGAATGTGCAACATTGATCCTTCACAAGAAGTCGGTGCTGTGAGTGGTACAACCATGGTTCCTTTCATTTGCCTTAGTCTTTCACGTGGGTGACACCAGCCGCTGCCACTGTTCCACAGAAAGCATGTTCCCAAAATAATTAGTAACACTAACCCTTACTCCAAATGGATCTGTCCTACATGGGCCTCCCCATAGCAGGCGGAGATAATAGATAATTAATGGTTTGGTGTCAGATACCTTCCCATGATGCATTTCTCCTGTTGTACATGTGCTGCTCCTAATGGGGCATAATAATTGACTGGTCTATATACCCCCCCCCCGTCATGTTGCTGATCATTGTGACTTGGCATTTCACTGATGCTCCGGCAATGTCTTTCTTTACATGGCACTTTGTTTCCATTCTAGGCAGCGGCAGCTTAGTGGCCTCTCTGACTTGTGATTTCTGTAAGGTGCCACTAACCTTGGGCAAAAAGCAGTCACTTATTCTCTCATATTCACTGGAAATGCCCCTGTCTCCAGCTGAACTATTATTAAATATGTGCCCCCTGTGCAAGGCGCGTGTGCCAGGCATGTGGGTCTGCGTGTGCCAGGCATGTGTGTGTGTGCATGTGGCAGGCATGTGTGTGTGTGCATGTGGCAGGCATGTGGGTGTGCCAGGCATGTGGGTGTATGTGTGCCAGGCATGTGGGTGTGCGTGTGCCGTGTGCGTGTTCCAGGCATGTGGGTGTATGTGTGCCAGGCATGTGGGTGTATGTGTGCCAGGCATGTGGGTGTTCCAGGCATGTGGGTGTATGTGTGTGCCAGGCATGTGGGGGTGTGCGTGCCAGGCATGTGGGTGTATGTGTGTGCCAGGCATGTGGGTGTTCCAGGCATGTGGGTGTATGTGTGTGCCAGGCATGTGGGGGTGTGCGTGCCAGGCATGTGGGTGTATGTGTGCCAGGCATGTGGGTGTTCCAGGCATGTGGGTGTATGTGTGTGCCAGGCATGTGGGTGTGTGTGTGCCAGGCATGTGGGTGTGTGTGTGTCAGGCATGTGGGTGTATGTGTGCCAGGCATGTGGGTGTATGTGTGCCAGGCATGTGGGTGTTCCAGGCATGTGGGTGTATGTGTGTGCCAGGCATGTGGGTGTGCGTGTGCCAGGCATGTGGGTGTGTGTGTGTCAGGCATGTGGGTGTATGTGCCAGGCATGTGGGTGTATGTGTGCCAGGCATGTGGGTGTTCCAGGCATGTGGGTGTATGTGTGTGCCAGGCATGTGGGTGTGCGTGTGCCAGGCATGTGGGTGTGCGTGTGTCAGGCATGTGGGTGTATGTGTGCCAGGCATGTGGGTGTTCCAGGCATGTGGGTGTGCGTGTACCAGGAATATGGGTGCCAGGCACAGGAAGTCAAGGAGAAATGTATCACTGTATAAAATATTGTGCTCAGGCTCCTCCCACAATGAGATTTACCAATCAGTGAGGGCGAGGGGCAGCAGTGCTGATGGGATGCAGGGAATTCTACTGTTCCCTATACAGGATCCTGGCACACAATGGCCCAGCCCTACAACCCCAGAAGCAGTGCAGTCCCCCCCAATCACAAGGTGCAGCCAAGAGGCGCTACAGCAGCTCTGCCACAAAGAAAGGTTGGTTTCTATAGGGCACCATGGGAAGTGGCATCTCCGTATTCCAGAGCTTTCTGCCCAATAGATCCTGCATATCAGTTATATGGAATTAGCAGAAAATTCATTATTTATTTCTTGTTGGCAACTGATTTGATCTGTGAATAGAGGGATTCATGGAAAGTGAATTCATTACAAATAGACAATCTTTTCTGATGGAGCTTCCAGTTTGTGGGCTGAACCCAACCCAACGCTTTCATCTAATGGGAGGAGCCAGAGGCTGGGAGTTATGACTGTGTTATGGCTAGCATCAGGCCTGGACTGGCAATCTGTAGATTCGGGCAAATGCCGGGGGGCTGCTGTAAGATGCCATAGACACTCACGATTTAGTGGGGACCCCAGATCTCAGCCCCTGTGTCATTAAAGAATTAGGGGTACAATAAGAACAACTTTTGCCCATTTACTTTGTATTATTGTATATACACTGTATATATATATATATATATAGCTGCCCCACCAACTGTCACATCCAGCCGCCTTACAGAGCGGCAGTTACTCCCTATTATCCTGTAGTCACTGATACTCCCTCTTATACCACAGGTATTTCATTGGAAGAATAACATTAATGCTGCTGTGAGAAGCTGCCATAATGCGTCCATGCTCCACTGCCCACAGTCTATCGACAAATAAGCACCCTGATATTCATTGTCCCCGCCCACTTCTGGAGGGCGGAGCTTGAATCATAGCAGGACACGGAGCAGAAGAGCAGGGATGGAGCGCACTTATTGGCTGAGACACTTACACTCTAAATGGGCAAAAGTGTTTGTGCTCAATAGAGACCTATAAATACACATTATTATTATTATTTGTACTGTCTGTTATGTACAATATCTCCCAGCATTCTCCTAATTACCCCCTTATGTCTATGGTACAAGCTGATGTTACAGTTGCCCCAGTGATTGACCAGTTAAAGTGGGGTAGAGGCACCGCTAGCCCCAAGCTGGTCCAATAGGCCAATGTATATTTTAATGCTGTAAATCTTATGTGTGATATGTATATAAAGGTCTATACACCTTATTTATTGCCTGCACCATCTCCATGTTCACTTGTGGGCAAACAAAAGCCCAGGCCACCTAGTAGGAATGGCTACCATGTTAGTATCACTATTCTCTTATACAGCCCCCCAACCCTGGCCCAAACCCACCCCAACAGAATGTCAGCCTATGGGAGGATCTCATTGCTTGACAGACGGGTCCAGTGCTTGGGCGTCAGGAATATCAGTGGTCTGGGGGCGGGGCTTATTTTAGTTATTTTAGACAAAGCTGGAGTGACACTTGATCTGCTGCTTTGGTCCATTGGGTCCCATGTGACTTATCTTGGGCAGAAGAGCTTATGGCTACAGGCTGTACTAGAACCCCAGGCCATAACATTACCCATAATACCATACTCTAGCAATTTCTTGCTGCACACACATGTATCTGGAATCATGTTCTAGAGCGGGCCGTTGCCCACAACCCTCAACCTTACTAGAAGATCTAAGTTCTAGTGCTTGTCATTTGCAAGAATCCCCAATCTCATTAGAACATTGTAATATTCTAGAGCAGGACACTACCCAGAATTCTTGACCCCATTGGAACATTTTAGTCAGAATGTTCTAGAGTATGCCCTTACCTAGAATCCTTTATTGCATTAGAAGCCCCAAGTGATAATGGTCAAGTGCAGGTCATTGTCCAGACTGTCATAACAGTCTAGATCAGATATTGATACAGAATGTTTACATTTATTAGTCTTCACGTTCTAGATCAGGTCATTACCCAAAATCCCTCCCCCATCATAATATAACTTCTTAACTGTAAAAAATCCATCTCCCACCCCACCCAAAAATCCATAAAGAAGCTCTGAAGAATCTGTAACCTTGTTAGAAGTCCTTAGTGGTGCTGTTCTAGAGCAGGACTTTCCCTACAATCTCTCATCTAATTAGAAGTCATTTAACGTTAAAAGCCTTGTTCTAGAGCAGAATCCCTGTCTGCAGTACGAGTTCTGGGTGAGATAGTTCAAGAGCAAAGAAACAGAATATGTCAGTGAAGAAGTACTAGAACAGGTCACTACCCAGAATCCCTTGCGTCACTAGAGAATCTCTGAGATAATGTCCTACAGTTGATTGTTACCCAGAATGCCTTTGTGAATATGAAAGATCTAGAACTAGGGTTGTTTCCCAGAATCCCCTGCACAGTTGGTGGTTTGGCTGAAGTTCCAGGTCATGTTAACAACAGCAGGAATCTCCCAAAAAACTAATCGGTGAGGAACATGTACCCAAAGATATGGTTGGGTGTTGCCTTAACTTTACTCCATACCCCTTGGTACCCCAGTTTATCGTTTCTGGGGGCTGTAGACCTTGGATTCACAATTATGAAGTCTGGCAAGTTTTGTCTGGTACCAATATGTAATGGACTGGTCTCCATTATTGAGGTCTCTCAGAGGGTCACACAGTGTTCTGCAAGGCTTTATGTTGCATTTGTAATGGGCCCCAGAGGAACAAATGGTGTGGGGCCCTGCAAAACTGTATTTAGGTCATTTAAATCTGTGGCTGCTGTTGAACTATAACTCTCTGCCGTCCCTGTGTCCCCATATGGGTAAAACGTGTTGCAAATATGTGGTTCTGGCTTTAAGTAGGATCCTTATAATATATATGAAAATAAGCTTTAATACCCTCAACCCTCACACTGACCCTTAATACTGTCTGTGCCCCCAGTCAAGTTGATGTACCCCACATTATGGCTGGGGCACATGGTGGCACCCTACAGTAAGACCGGAAAACTCCAGGGCACCATACAGTACAGCTGGGGCAGTCTGTGGTACCCGATAGTAAGGCTGGGACACTCCGTGGCACTGTACAGTAAAACTAGGACACTCCATGGCACCATAGAGTACGGCTGGGGCACTCAGTGGCACCCTACAGTAAGACTGACATTCCGTGGCACCGTACAGTAAGACTGGGACACTCAGTGGCACATTACAGTAAGACTGGGACACTCAGTGGCACCCTACAGTAAGACTGGGACACTCCGTGGCACCCTACAGTAAGACTGGGACACTCCGTGGCACCCTACAGTAAGACTGGGACACTCCGTGGCACCCTACAGTAAGACTGGGACACTCCGTGGCACCCTACAGTAAGACTGGGACACTCCGTGGTACCCTACAGTAAGACTGGGACACTCCGTGGCACCCTACAGTAAGACTGGGACACTCCGTGGCACCCTACAGTAAGACTGGGACACTCCGTGGCACCCTACAGTAAGACTGGGAAACTCCGTGGCACCCTACAGTAAGACTGGGACACTCCGTGGCACCCTATAGTAAGACTGGGACACTCCGTGGCACCCTACAGTAAGACTGGGACACTCCGTGGTACCCTACAGTAAGACGGGGACATTCCGTGGCACCTTAGAGTATGGCTGGGGCAATTAAGGAGTTTGCTTCTCCCTGTCACACCCTTGGGATGCCACAGACTGAAGGAGAGGGCAGATGATCCGTATGTGAGAGGTGGGGCAGACACAGGGGGTCTCTATACTGTGGAATCTTTCTCTTTTGGGATCTTCCTGATTATTTGGGTGGGAAACATTTTCTCCCAGTGGCTTGTGCCAGACTGATAAAGGGAATGTGAAATGGGCCCCGGCATATTGATCATAGAGGGCCCCATATTGTATCATGTCACCAGTTTGTGTTCTGTTCAGCTGGAAGTGAGTTCTGTCTGTTTAAATGTCATAGCGCCAAATGTCTTTATATAGTAAGCGGGGGCGGAGCTAACTAGAATAGGCACGCCCTAGAGGATTATTTGGAATATTGGCAGGTATGATATATACACACAGGTATGTCCCACATCCATCCATCAGCTGCAGTTCAACTACAAAGCCCAGCCTTCAGTGGCTTCTGGGAAATGTAGTTTGACAGGTCCGTCCGTGTGTACTCGACAGCTGTTTGGTGGTCTCATCCCCCCCATGTGCTTCTCGGGCTCAGTTTACATTTAGGGAATAGGCTCTTTGCTCTTCAGTCCTTGGATGTGAGTTTTTCACTGTTTCTACAGATCGATTTCATTTTATTTTTATGACTTTAATTTATTATAAATATGAAACGACTGGAAGAGAATAGAAATGGACTCAGTTCTGTGTTTTCTCTCCGAGTCCAACTGTCCTGTCCCTTCTTTGCTCTGACTAATGAGTAGAAATCACAATAAATTCACCCGAATAAACCTGGAAGTCAAGTGTCATGTGATTTTTATTTCTTCTGACTCCGGCGCCGCCCTAGAGGTTCCCTGGGGTCCAACACTCTCATCCCTTTCTATTTCCTGAATGGGGTGGGGTTATATGATTCTATGTCATCAGGGGGCGGGGAAATGGGAGGAGTCAGGGAAGGGTTACCCGTACACTCATGTATGTAGCCTCTATTGTACAGCGCTGCAGAGTATGTTGGCACTTTATAATGATTAATCTTCACTAGAGGAGACAAGAGACTTCTTTGCAATGTTCTGTAATGTCCTAATGTCTCCTATAGAGGGCACACACACACACACACCCATTACACACACACACATTACACACACACTACACACACACACACATTACACACACACCCATTACACACAAACACATTACACACACACTACACACACACACACATTACACACACACCCATTACACACACACACACACACACACATTACACACACACCCATTACACACACACACATTACACACACACCCATTACACACACACACATTACACACAAACACATTACACACACACTACACATACCCATTACACACACACACATTACACACACATTACACACACACTACACACAAACACATTACACACACACCCATTACACACACACCCATTACACACACACACATTACACACACACACACACAAACACATTACACACACACACATTACACACACATTACACACACACACATTACACACACACTACACACACACACATTACACACACACCCATTACACACACACACACACACACACACACACACATACCCATTACACACACACACATTACACACACACTACACACAAACACATTACACACACACCCATTACACACACACACATTACACACACACATTACACACACACACATTACACACACACACATTACACACACACATTACACACACCACTTACGACACACACACATTACACACACATTACACACACACACACATTATTACACACACACATTACACACACACATTACACACACACACACATTACACACACACACATTACACAACACACATTACACACACACATTACACACACAACATTACACACACACATTACACACACACACATTACACACACACATTACACACACACACATTACACACACACACACATTACACACCACCACCACATTACACACACACCACACACACACACACAACCACACACACACACACAAACACCACACACACACATTACACACACATTACACACACATTACACACACACACACATTACACACACACATACACACACACCATCACACACATTTACACACACACCATACACACATACACATTACACACACACTACACACACACATTTACACACACACCCATTACAACACATTACACACACAACAACACATTACACACACACATTACACACACACACATTACACACAACACCCATCACACACACACACACACACCACACACACACACACATTACACACACACATACACACACATACACACAACACACAACACACACACACCCATTACACACACACATTACACACACACACCATTACACACACACACATACACACACACACACACACACACACATTACACACACACACATACACCACACACACACACCACACATACACACATTACACACACACATTACACACACACTACACACACACACATTACACACACATTACACACACACACACACACACACACCATTACACACACACACATTACACACACACACACACAACACATTACACACACACCACATTACACACACACACATTACACACACACACACATTACACACACCACATTACACAACACCATTACACACATACCACACACATTACACAACACACACATTACCACCATACACACACACATTACACACACACATTACACACACACACATTACACACACACACATTACACACACACATTACACACACACACATTACACACACACACATTACACACACACACACACATTACACACACACATTACACACACACACATTACACAAACACATTACACACACAAATTACACACACACACATTACACACACACATTACACACACACACATTACACACACACATTACACACACACACACATTACACACACACACACTACACACACACACATTACACACACACATACCCATTACACACACACACATTACACACACACTACACACAAACACACACACCCATTACACACACACATTACACACACACACATTACACACACACATTACACACACACCCATTACACACACACATTACACACACACACATTACACACACATTACACACACACCAATTACACACACACATTACACACACACATTACACACACACACATTACACACACACATTACACACACACATTACACACACACACATTACACACACACACATTACACAAACACATTACACACACACATTACACACACACACATTACACACACAAATTACACACACACACATTACACACACACACACACATTACACACACACACATTACACACACACACATTACACACACACACACTACACACACACACATTACACACACACCCATTACACACACACACATACCCATTACACACACACACATTACACACACACTACACACAAACACACACACCCATTACACACACACATTACACACACACACATTACACACACACATTACACACACACCCATTACACACACACACATTACACACACATTACACACACACCAATTACACACACACATTACACACACACATTACACACACACACATTACACACACACATTACACACACACACATTACACAAACACATTACACACACACATTACACACACACACATTACACACACACATTACACACACACACACATTACACACACACACATTACACACACACACACACATTACACACACACACACACATTACACACGCACACACACACACATTACACACACACACACATTACACAAACACATTACACACACACACATTACACACACATTACACACACATTACACACACACACACACACACATTACACACACACATTACACACACACACACATTACACACACACACATTACACACACATTACACAAACACATTACACACACACACATTACACACACACACACATTACACACATTACACAAACACATTACACACACACACATTACACACACATTACACACACACATTACACACACACACATTACACACATTACACACACATTACACACACACACATTACACACACATTACACGGTGCTGTAGAATATCTGCTGCTCCAGACCAGATCCAATGACTTTACTCGTGAATGTCCCACCGTTATACTGATGATGAGTGTAAGCTCTTGTGCAGTTGATAAAGTGCAATGAAGAAAGGTCCATTGCAGAGAAGTGGGAGTGAAATAAAAGCCCATAGGAGACAGATTTGGGGTGTTATTGATCAATAGCATACCTCCCAACATTTTGGAAGTAAAAAGAGGGACAAAAAATTTTTTTCCGCACGTAGCGCAGCAATTTTTTTGACCACACCCCTTTCTGTGGCCACACCCCCTAATTACCATGCTCGTTTTACAGAATTTGGCAGGTTATGAAAGTTTGAAAATATTTCTCTTTATCTAAACTGTGTTTTTGTGTCTCAAAATTGTTACAAAGTATCTTATTTGCACCTGTTAGCTGTTCTGGGCTCTCTGCTAAAAGCCAATTAAGTGAGAAACTTTGTTTCTTTTTCTGGCTGTTCAGTGCAGAGAAAAGAGGGACTTTCCAGTACAAATGAGGGACTGCGGGTTGAGCTGTCAAAAGAGGGACTGTCCCTCCGAAAAAGGGCCAGTTGGGAGGTATGCAATAGTCGGGTCGTTACTCTGCTCTGTGGCTGTTGCTGAGAAATAATCACAACATTAGCAGAAAGTGAGAAGCTGATGTTACAGGACTGATTAGGAATCAATTCTGCTGCTCTAATGGGACTTTCCTTATGTGGGAGGGTCATTAGGATATTTGAGGGCTGAAATTAATGTCCCCACATCTGACACATTAACCTCATCTCTCTCAGCAGTTTCCTCATTAGTTACAAGAGGGGCGGGGCCAGAGGGGCAGTTACAGGATCCTCGGGGGCGGGGCATGAGCAGTAGGAGGAGGGTCTGATGTCCCACTAGTGATGTTGGAGCCACACAGTCCCGTCAGTAGTGTTTGTGCCCCCCAGTAGCAGCGGGGACTGTACAATAATTACAGAGACATTGGGGGGGAGGGACATTACGTCACTCAGGGCCAGTTTGGGGGTCGGAACGTTTCTGTCCCAGAACATCAGCAGTCGCTTTTCCCCTCGGTTAAGGGACACGATGTTTCCATAGTAACAGCTCCAGTGACTTCCGGTCTGAGTGTGACTTGTTCCGGGCGGCCCCTCCTACCCACAGCCCCGAACCCCGAGTGCGACTATTTCTCCAGTATCAACCGTGAGGGGCCAATCAGCGTTGTCCATGTGCGGGAGGAGGGGATAACATAGAGGAGCCAATCAGCGCAACGTCTCAGCACTAACTGTGGGCGGGATTAACTTTTATTTCCTCATATGTTGTACTGGCCACGCCCCTCTATTATTTCTATTGGCTCCTTATTACCCCTCCCCCAGCTCTTATTATTATACCGTCACCTCACTGACTCCTCCCACTCACTGACTCCTCCCACTCACTCCTCCTTATACCAATAAATGTATTGTCTGTATTATTATATTAGTGTAGAGAGAGGAAATACCCTCCCCCCCATGTTATATCAGACACTGGGGCCCAACTTGTGCTGCTGTGACACCCCCCAAATATAAATCATGTGCTGCACCTCCCCCCATATATATATACTGACAACTTCCCCCACCCTCCTCAACATAATTCACCCCATCTCTCTTCCTTACTACTCCTCCCCCATCTTTCTACCCCACAACCCCTCCCCCATCTCTCTTCCTTACTACCCCTTCTCTCTTCCTTACTACCCCATCCCCATCTTTCTACCCCACTACCCTTCCCCCATCTCTCTTCCTTACTGCCCCTCCCCCATCTCTCTTCCTTACTACCCCCCCATCTTTCTACCCCACTACCCCTCCCCCATCTCTCTTCCTTTCTACCCCTCCCCCATCTTTCTACCCCACTGCCCCTCCCCCATCTCTCTTCCCTGCAGCTTTTCCTGGATGAAGCACAAGTGAAGAATCTCATCAGAAGACATAAGGGTAAGTGACATATATATATATATATAGGGGATGTTACAGGGAATGCTGGGAAGTTGTGTATAGCAATGTCTGCTGCACCCCCTCATACACATTCCTACCCCTCCCCAACTTCTCTCCAGGCCGGACTCCCCTTGTCCCCAGTTTTCCACTGAATCAGATTCACATGTAAATTTTTTAGTTGAACTATAACTCTCATTAGTGTATTTATTGGGGTGTCTCAGGCCAGACGTTATTTCTGGGGAAGGATATTAGGCTGTGTCCCCCCTGTGCTGGGAGTTCCCCCCCCCTGTGCTGGGAGTTGTTCTCTCCGTTCCATTCCCACATTCTCTACATGTAAAATCCACAGGGAACTCACAGAATCCCCAGTTCCCGCGTTTCTCTCTATATTGCACTTTGTACAGGTGTTGCCCCTTTTAAACAGCAACTCCCGGCACCCTGTGTGTAGATTTGTTTATCCTGAGCTCCGACCGTCTGAACACAAAGTACAATAAATAATTTGTTAACAAGTTCTTTGCCAGTCCCTAGTGAACCCTAGAAGACCTCCAGTATTTCCCAGGTAACGAGAGTTCACTGCTTCCCCTACCTGCTTGTGTTAGTCATGTGACCCAGGACAGGTAAGCCAGGCCCCTCCCACAAGGCAGCATTGCTGGAATTGTTGTGCTCTAGCCCCGCCCCTTCTTCCTGCCCAGGACATTTGGTTTCTGTCGATCCAGTCGGAGTGGTTTCAGTGTGGCCATAAAAGTGGGTGTGCGACTGTGAGTCGGGTGAGATCTGTCTCTGCTCCCATGGGACTGGCACAGCCGGGACAGACTGCGGCACAATAACAAGGGTGGCAACTAGCCCAGCTGCTGTGGCAACGTATATATAACAGCGCCAGGGAAAACTCCTCCCAGCAGAAGATACGGAACATTTGGCTCCTGGGCTGCCCAGTCCATAGAGTTTGGCAGAGGAGGGTGCTGGGTGCCCATCAGCTCAATTCCAGCAGCACCCACAATTCCCTGGGGCAGGGAGATCTCCCAGTGACAGCCATGCGCACCCCAGCAGTGATGATCATAGGGATGGTCCTGGCTCCTTGTGGGCTGGTCCTCAACTTGACCTCCACCGTTGCCCCAGCCTGGCGGCAACTTAGCCAACAGGTGAACAAGCCAACAGACAAAGTGCAGCGTCAGGGCATCTGGGACATCTGCGACGAGACCGTCACTAGCCAGTCCAAGACCTGTGGGATCCCCAATATCGAATACTTTGCCTTACAGGTTGTGCAGGTTGCCCGGGCTCTCATGATCACGTCTCTGGTGGTCACAACCCTGGGCATCGTCGTGGCATCACTGGGCGTGCGATGTTGGCAGGATGAGCCTCACAATCTCCTCGCTGGAATTGGGGGGATAGTGATCTTCCTCTCGGGGGTCCTCAGCCTGATCCCCGTCTCCTGGTACAACAATGTTATGTTCGGCTCTGATTCTGGCAGTACAATCCAGGTGGACTACGCTCTGGTGCTGGGCTATCTGGGCAGCTGCTTCGAGATCATCGGGGGCTTCTCGCTTGCACTCAGTTTTATTCGCGGCTGTATGGACTTTATAAGGAGCAAGCGCAAGACCCCCACTTCTACCCTGTACTATAAGCAGAACCCCCAAAGCCAGGCCTCCAAACCCACCAGCGTCTACAGCATCGGAACTGGCAGAGACAACCTGGGCTACAGTGTGGGCAACGACAACTACGTGCAGGGAGGTGCCAGTCGTTATGCCCCTTCTGAGGTGTCTGTGCCCAGGTCCTACAGGAACCCCTCGAATGTGACAGACAGGGAGCAGTCCCGGGGCCCCCGGCGCCCCACTAGCCAACTCAGCTCCTTGCCCTGTGACTCCGACCTCTTATAAACTTTCTTGTGAATGTCAGAACCTGAACCTCTTGTTCATTTGCACAGATCTGGTACAACTACAACTCCCTGCGGACAAGTGACTTTTGGAGAATGACACAGGCAGAGCCTCGGGGGGATCATTTCTATAATGAAGGTGCAATAAAAGACTCCGCTGATGAAGGGACTGTATAAAGCTGCTCCTTGTCTCCGGCTCTTGTTCAACTACAACTCCCTGATGGCTTTGTAACAAAGTCTCTCACACTGGAACTAACAGACCTGCATGGGAACCTACAGCTCAGTCTTATCCTTCAGTCATTGTGGGACAAAGTCGGGATCATGGAATAAATGACATTAACAAACAAAAGTGGGTAAAGAGGCCTAAATATCCTAATGAAATTTAATCATTTTGCTCCTAATCATTGAGTCTATACATTGAGTCTATACATTGAGTCTATACATTGAGTCTATACATTGAGTCTATACATTGAGTCTATACATTGAGTCTATACATTGAGTCTATACATTGAGTCTATACATTGAGTCTATACATTGAGTCTATACACTGAGTCTATACATTGAGTCTATACACTGACTCTATACACTGAGTCTATACATTGAGTCTATACATTGAGTCTATACACTGACTCTATACATTGAGTCTATACATTGAGTCTATACATTGAGTCTATACATTGAGTCTATACACTGAGTCTATGCATTCAGTCTATACATTGAGTCTATACATTGGGTCTATACCTGTACATTGAGTCTATACACTGAGTCTATACATTGAGTCTATACACTGACTCTATACATTGATTCTATACATTGAGTCTGTGCATTCAGTCTATACATTGAGTCTATACATTGAGTCTATACACTGACTCTATACATTGAGTCTATACATTGGGTCTATACCTGTACATTGAGTCTATACATTGATTCTATACACTGAGTCTATACACTGACTCTATACATTGAGTCTATACATTGAGTCTATACATTGAGTCTATACATTGAGTCTATACATTGAGTCTATACATTGAGTCTATACATTGGGTCTATACATTGAGTCTATACATTGAGTCTATACATTGAGTCTATACATTGAGTCTATTGAGTCTGATAAGGGAAACATTCACTTATGTCACCTTTAAGTTAACTTTTAGTATGTTAAAGAATGGCTAATTCTAAGCCATTCTAAGGCTAATTCTAAGCAATTTTTCAATTGGTCTTCATTATTTTTTCTTCTGACTCTTTCCAACTTTAATATGTGGGTCACTGACCCCATCTATAAAACAAATGCTCTGTAAGGCTACAAATGTATTGTTATTGTTACTTTTTATTCCTCATCTTTCTATTCAGGCCTCTCCTATTCATATTCCAGTCTCTTATTCAAATCAATGCATGGTTGCTAGGGGAATTTGGACCCTAGCAACAAGATTGCTGAAACTGGAGAGTTGCTGAATAAAAAGCTAAATAAGTCAAAAACCACAAATAATAAAAAATGAAAACCAATTGCAAATTGTCTCAGAATATCTCTCTCTACATCATACTAACAGTTAATTTAAAGTGGAACAACCTGTTTGAAACTATTTCTGAGCAGAGTGTAGACTAAGGAGTGACTATAGCAGTGAATGCTTCTAAAAATGCCATAAGAATAAATAGTGTGTGAGTCAGTTACACAACGGCGCCTGGAAATTCTCCTGTTTGACTGGTATTTCCTCTTAGTTTTGTTTTTACACACTTTGTATTCCCTTTGTCTTGTTGTTTTGTTACAAGATTCATTGTAAATAGGGAGGGGGAGAAATAAATACATGAGATGCCAATGCTCTGAGTCACACTCACAACTAGAAAAGCTGCACGTTCTATAGGGTTCGTTCTATAGGGTTCGTTCTATAGGGTTCGTTCTATAGGGTTCGTTCTATAGGCATATTCTATAGGGTTAGTTCTATAGGCACATTCTATAGGGTTAGTTCTATAGGGTTAGTTCTATAGGGTTAGTTCTATAGGGTTACTGCAAGTTAAAGGGACACCTATTCCAAAATATCAAATAAAGTGAATGGTCTCAACACTTTCATCTTGTATTTATAAAATGTTTTAATTGAAACAGGAGTCTTTCCGTTTAAAGTACTGTTTGATATTGTCTCTCTTGATAATCGTAAGCTCTACAGACCAGGGCCTCATGACCTCTTGTGTATTGTTATTAGCTGCTGGATGAACTGATACAAACATTAATGGGGTTATTTATCAGAGGTCGAATTTTAGAGCTTTATGAGCTTTTTTAGACCTTGAATGAACTCACAACTCAAATGGTTTCTAATGTAAGAAAAAACTCAGGAAATTCTGGGTGAAAAACTGGAATACTTGAATTGATCACGATTTTGGCAGAAATAAACTCAAATTGCTCAAATGAATCAGGTTTTCAAGTGAAACCCTCAGATAAAACCTTGAACATCTGCTACAAACGTCTTCATATGGTTCAAGAGACGTCTGCCAACGACTCCTACGTCCCCTCCTCAGATTTTAGCTGCAGGATTTTCAGATTTCACCTATTGTAACTTGTGAATAAATTCAAGTTCTTTTTTTACCTGAAAATTCAAGTCTTTGGGTAAAATACAACTTGACCTTTGATAAATAACCCCATAAATGTAAAACTCACTTTATGCTGATAGTGGTCCTTTATTCATTTTACACAATATAAATATGTTACACCATTCACTTTAAAATGCTCAAATTTAAGGTTTTATTTTATCCAAAAAAAAAAAAGCAGTATGGACACTTTCTGTTTCAGGGGTTGTTCCCCTTTAAATTAACTGTTAGTAGGATGTAGAGAGGGATATTCTGAGACAATTGGTTTTCATTTTTTATTATTTGTGGGTTTTAAGTTATTTAGCTTTTTATTCAGCAGCTCTCCAGTTTGTAATTTCAGCCATCTGGTTGCTAGGGTCCAAATTCCCCTAGCAACCATGCACTGATTTGAATAAGAGACTGGAATATAAATAGGAGAGGCCTGAATAGAAAGACAAGAAATAAAAATACACAATAACAATACATTTGTAGTCAGTTGGGTGAGGGATGTCGTCTGATAGAGACGTGGCTGCTGGAGGGCACACGCTGGTGAGGGGTCCCCAGGTATTGGGGTGACACTGCAGTTCACTAGTGGGGGGAGGGGGGACATTGAGTGTCTCTGCACATAAATACAGCACTGGGGGTCTCTTCTAATAACACACAAATAGTGACAGTGAAGCTAATGAGAGAAATAGGATTTAGTACTGGGGGGGGGGGTTCCATGGCCACAGAATCTTGTTTCTTATTCATAAATATGGTCTGAATGTCCCTGTGACCTGCACAAATCTTCTAATTTCTTACTAATGTCGACTTCATGATTGTTATTATATCGCACCGAATAAAATGTGAATTATTTTTGTGAAATCCACAGCTCCGTTATTTGCCTTCCCTTTAAGGAACCTGCGCGTTTCATGCATTTCACTATCACTATTGAGAAATACACAGATCCCTTCTCCACGAGTTTTCATTTAGTTCTAGTACAGGTATGGGACCTGTTATCCAGAATGCTCGGGCCTGGGGTTTTCTGGATAACAGTTCTTTCTGTAATTTGGATCTTCATACCTTAAGTCTACTAGAAAATCATATAAACATGAAATAAAGCCAATAGGCTGGTTTTGCCTCCAATAAGGATTAATTATATCTTAGTTGGGATCAAGTACAAG
This sequence comes from Xenopus laevis, assembly GCF_017654675.1. Taxonomy (NCBI): domain Eukaryota; kingdom Metazoa; phylum Chordata; class Amphibia; order Anura; family Pipidae; genus Xenopus; species Xenopus laevis. The sequence goes on from NC_054381.1 coordinate 162,890,501, forward strand.
CGACTGTTTTATTATAAAAAGGAAATCGTTTTTAAAAATTTGGATTATTTGATTATAATGGAGTCTATGGGAGATGGCCTTTCCGTAATTCAGAGATTTCTGGATAACGGGTTTCCGGATAACACATCCCATACCTGTACTTAAAGGGTCTGAACGTTTTCTTTTTATAATATTTCTTTATTGCTTCGAATATCGCAGGTTAATTAACCCTCGATATTCGACTGCCGAATGTAAATCCTTCGACTTCGAATATATAAAGTCGAAGGATTTAGCTCTATTCCTACGATCGAACGATTCAAAGGATTTTAATCCATCGATCGAAGGATTTTCCTTCGATCAGAAAATTGTTAGGAAGCCTATGAGGACCTTCCCCATAGACCAACATTGGCCTCGGTAGGTTTTAGGTGGCGAACTAAGGGGGTCGAAGAATTTCTTAAAGAGACAGTACTTCGACTATCGAATGGTCGAATAGTCAAACGATTTTTACTTCAAATAGTTTGATTCAAAGTCGTAGTCGATGGTCGAAGTAGCCATATTCGACCATTCGAAATTATTTAATAGAATAGAAGAGAATAGAATTGAAGAAAAAGTATTTTTTCTTCTATTCCTTCACTCGAGCCAAGTAAATGGGCCCCTTAATGTTCAAATGAACTGTCAGTATGATGTAGAGAGGGATATTCTCAGACAATTTGCGTTTCATTTTATATTATTTGTGTCTTTTCACTTATTTAGCTTTTTATTCAGCTGCTCTCCAGTTTGTAATTTAAGCTGTCTGGTTGCTAGGGTACAAATTACCCTAGCAACCAGGCAGTGGGATGAAAGAGAGACGGGAGTAAGCATAAAACGTTATATAAATTAAATTGAATTGTAAATAAAAACAAGTCATAACGAGTAACATTAACAAGACACAGAGGAATAATTTCTTGCCGGGGGTCGGTGACTGTAAAGAGTCAGAGGAGGAAAATCAAATGATTGCTCAGCAGGATTATAAGCAGTAGAGTGTGTTACTGAGACATGACCAGCAGAGGGCAGCAGAGCAGCAGACATTGAATGGGGATCAGTGGGACCAACTCCTGTACAACACCCCCCCCCCCCCCGTCCCCTGTGCTGCTCTTTGTACCCCTCAGACTTTATCTGCACCCCTGAAAGTAACGTAGCCCCAAATAAATCTGTTGCACCACTGGGCTTTTAACCTCTTCAGAGATTGAGGGAAAGGAAACCTAAAATAAACTGGGAGGGAGCAAACTTTATCCAGATATTTGCTCCCAGTGTTTCTCTGTGGTTCATTTATTAACCCTGTGCAGACTGGCACCTGGGCAGCAGTTTATATATATATATATCTATATCTATATCTATGAGCCAAAGCTTTAGAGCAAAGGTACAAGATCATTGGTGCCGGCAGATTAAATTCCTGTACAAAACATGTCAGGGCCTTTCCCATGTAAAACGACAATAAAAGACAAAAGGCCACGGGTGCCACTGAGTGACCCTCAAATTGTGGGATCCCCATGATTAACCGCAGCAGAACAAACAGCCCCGAATACAATGGGGAATGATGGGATATTCCAACAAAGATTCCTTTTTCTCCAGCCTCTCCGATTTCTCCGCCCGGTGTTTGGAAGAGACGTCGGCACCTCCAATATTCATGAGACCAAGAATTCACCAAACACACGATAGCCTTGTATTAGTATGTGGTCTTGTATTAGTATGTGGCCTTGTATTAGTATGTGGCCTTGTATTAGTATGTGGCCTTGTATTAGTATGTGGCCTCGTATTAGTATGTGGCCTTGTATTAGTATGTGGCCTTGTATTAGTATGTGGCCTCGTATTAATATGTGGCCTCGTATTAGTATGTGGCCTCGTATTAGTATGTGGCCTCGTATTAATATGTGGCCTCGTATTAGTATGTGGCCTTGTATTAGTATGTGGCCTTGTATTAGTATGTGGCCTTGTATTAGTATGTGGCCTTGTATTAGTATGTGGCCTTGTATTAAGTATGTGGCCTTGTATTAATATGTGGCCTTGTATTAGTATGTGGTCTTGTATTAGTATGTGGCCTTGTATAGTTGGGCCTTGTATTAGTATGTGGCCTTGTATTAGTATGTGGCCTTGTATTAGTATGTGGCCTTGTATTAGTATGTGGCCTTGTATTAGTATGTGGCCTTGTATTAGTATGTGGCCTTGTATTAGTATGTGGTCTTGTATTAGTATGTGGCCTTGTATTAGTATGTGGCCTTGTATTAGTATGTGGCCTTGTATTAGTATGTGGCCTTGTATTAGTATGTGGTCTTGTATTAGTATGTGGCCTTGTATTAGTATGTGGCCTTGTATTAGTATGTGGCCTTGTATTAGTATGTGGTCTTGTATTAGTATGTGGCCTTGTATTAGTATGTGGCCTTGTATTAGTATGTGGCCTTGTATTAGTATGTGGCCTTGTATTAGTATGTGGCCTTGTATTAGTATGTGGCCTTGTATTAGTATGTGGCCTTGTATTAGTATGTGGCCTCGTATTAGTATGTGGCCTTGTATTAGTATGTGGCCTTGTATTAGTATGTGGCCTTGTATTAGTATGTGGCCTTGTATTAGTATGTGGTCTTGTATTAGTATGTGGCCTTGTATTAATATGTGGCCTTGTATTAGTATGTGGTCTTGTATTAGTATGTGGCCTTTTATTAGTATGTGGCCTTGTATTAGTATGTGGCCTTGTATTAGTATGTGGTCTTGTATTAGTATGTGGTCTTGTATTAGTATGTGGCCTTGTATTAGTATGTGGCCTTGTATTAGTATGTGGTCTTGTATTAGTATGTGGCCTTGTATTAATATGTGGCCTTGTATTAGTATGTGGTCTTATATTAGTATGTGGCCTTGTATTAGTATGTGGCCTTGTATTAGTATGTGGTCTTGTATTAGTATGTGGCCTTGTATTAGTTATGTGGCCTGTATTAGTATGTGGTCTTATATTAGTATGTGGCCTTGTATTAGTATGTGGTCTTGTATTAGTATGTGGCCTTGTATTAATATGTGGGCCTTGTATTAGTAATGTGGTCCTTGTATTAGTATGTGGCCTTGTATTAGTATGTGGCCTTGTATTAGTATGTGGTCTTGTATTAGTATGTGGCCTTGTATTAGTATGTGGCTTTGTATTAGTATGTGGCTTGTATTAGTATGTGGCCTTGTATTAGTATGTGGCCTTGTATTAGTATGTGGCCTTGTATTAGTATGTGGCTTGTATTAGTATGTGGCCTTGTATTAGTATGTGGCCTTGTATTAGTATGTGGCCTTGTATTAGTATGTGGCCTTGTATAGTATGTGGCCTGTATTATATGTGGCCTCGTATTAGTATGTGGCCTCGTATTAGTATGTGGCCTCGTATTAGTATGTGGCCTCGTATTAGTATGTGGCCTCGTATTAGTATGTGGCCTCGTATTAGTATGTGGCCTCGTATTAGTATGTGGCCTCGTATTAGTATGTGGCCTTGTATTAAGTATGTGGCCTTGTATTAATATGTGGCCTTGTATTAGTATGTGGCCTTGTATTAGTATGTGGCCTTGTATTAGTATGTGGCCTTGTATTAGTATGTGGCCTTGTATTAGTATGTGGCCTTGTATTAGTATGTGGCCTTGTATTAGTATGTGGCCTTGTATTAGTATGTGGCCTTGTATTAAGTATGTGGCCTTGTATTAGTATGTGGCCTTGTATTAGTATGTGGCCTTGTATTAGTATGTGGCCTTGTATTAGTATGTGGCCTTGTATTAGTATGTGGCCTTGTATTAGTATGTGGCCTTGTATTAGTATGTGGCCTTGTATTAGTATGTGGCCTTGTATTAGTATGTGGCCTTGTATTAGTATGTGGCCTTGTATTAGTATGTGGCCTTGTATTAGTATGTGGCCTTGTATTAGTATGTGGCCTTGTATTAAGTATGTGGCCTTGTATTAATATGTGGCCTTGTATTAGTATGTGGTCTTGTATTAGTATGTGGCCTTGTATTAGTATGTGGCCTTGTATTAGTATGTGGCCTTGTATTAGTATGTGGCCTTGTATTAGTATGTGGTCTTGTATTAGTATGTGGCCTTGTATTAGTATGTGGCCTTGTATTAGTATGTGGTCTTGTATTAGTATGTGGCCTTGTATTAGTATGTGGTCTTGTATTAGTATGTGGCCTTGTATTAATATGTGGCCTTGTATTAGTATGTGGCCTTGTATTAGTATGTGGCCTTGTATTAGTATGTGGCCTTGTATTAGTATGTGGTCTTGTATTAGTATGTGGCCTTGTATTAGTATGTGGCTTTGTATTAGTATGTGGCCTTGTATTAGTATGTGGCCTTGTATTAGTATGTGGCCTTGTATTAGTATGTGGCCTTGTATTAGTATGTGGCCTTGTATTAGTATGTGGCCTTGTATTAGTATGTGGCCTTGTATTAGTATGTGGCCTTGTATTAGTATGTGGCCTCGTATTAATATGTGGCCTCGTATTAGTATGTGGCCTCGTATTAGTATGTGGCCTCGTATTAGTATGTGGCCTCGTATTAGTATGTGGCCTCGTATTAGTATGTGGCCTCGTATTAGTATGTGGCCTCGTATTAGTATGTGGCCTTGTATTAGTATGTGGCCTTGTATTAAGTATGTGGCCTTGTATTAATATGTGGCCTTGTATTAGTATGTGGTCTTGTATTAGTATGTGGCCTTGTATTAGTATGTGGCCTTGTATTAGTATGTGGCCTTGTATTAGTATGTGGCCTTGTATTAGTATGTGGCCTTGTATTAGTATGTGGCCTTGTATTAGTATGTGGCCTTGTATTAAGTATGTGGCCTTGTATTAATATGTGGCCTTGTATTAGTATGTGGGTCTTGTATTAGTATGTGGCCTTGTATTAGTATGTGGCCTTGTATTAGTATGTGGCCTTGTATTAGTATGTGGCCTTGTATTAGTATGTGGTCTTGTATTAGTATGTGGCCTTGTATTAGTATGTGGCCTTGTATTAGTATGTGGCCTTGTATTAGTATGTGGCCTTGTATTAGTATGTGGCCTTGTATTAGTATGTGGCCTTGTATTAGTATGTGGCCTTGTATTAGTATGTGGCCTTGTATTAGTATGTGGCCTTGTATTAGTATGTGGCCTTGTATTAGTATGTGGCCTTGTATTAGTATGTGGCCTTGTATTAGTATGTGGCCTTGTATTAGTATGTGGCCTTGTATTAGTATGTGGCCTTGTATTAGTATGTGGCCTTGTATTAGTATGTGGCCTCGTATTAGTATGTGGCCTCGTATTAGTATGTGGCCTCGTATTAGTATGTGGCCTCGTATTAGTATGTGGCCTCGTATTAGTATGTGGCCTCGTATTAGTATGTGGCCTTGTATTAGTATGTGGCCTTGTATTAGTATGTGGCCTTGTATTAATATGTGGCCTTGTATTAGTATGTGGCCTTGTATTAGTATGTGGCCTCGTATTAGTATGTGGCCTTGTATTAATATGTGGCCTTGTATTAGTATGTGGCCTTGTATTAGTATGTGGCCTTGTATTAGTATGTGGCCTTGTATTAGTATGTGGCCTTGTATTAGTATGTGGCCTTGTATTAGTATGTGGCCTTGTATTAGTATGTGGCCTTGTATTAGTATGTGGCCTTGTATTAGTATGTGGCCTTGTATTAGTATGTGGCCTCGTATTAATATGTGGCCTCGTATTAGTATGTGGCCTCGTATTAGTATGTGGCCTCGTATTAGTATGTGGCCTCGTATTAGTATGTGGCCTCGTATTAGTATGTGGCCTCGTATTAGTATGTGGCCTTGTATTAGTATGTGGCCTTGTATTAGTAATGTGGCCTTGTATTAAGTATGTGGCCTTTGTATTAATATGTGGCTTGTATTAGTATGTGGTCTTGTATTAGTATGTGGCCTTGTATTAGTATGTGGCCTTGTATTAGTATGTGGCCTTGTATTAGTATGTGGCCTTGTATTAGTATGTGGCCTTGTATTAGTATGTGGCCTTGTATTAGTATGTGGCCTTGTATTAAGTATGTGGCCTTGTATTAATATGTGGCCTTGTATTAGTATGTGGTCTTGTATTAGTATGTGGCCTTGTTTAGTATGTGGCCTTGTATTAGTATGTGGCCTTGTATTAGTATGTGCCTTGTATTAGTATGTGGTCTTGTATTAGTATGTGGCCTTGTATTAGTATGTGGCCTTGTATTAGTATGTGGCCTTGTATTAGTATGTGGCTTTGTATTAGTATGTGGCCTTGTATTAGTATGTGGCTTGTATTAGTATGTGGCCTTGTATTAGTATGTGGCCTTGTATAGTATGTGGCCTTGTATTAGTATGTGGCCTGTATTAGTATGTGGCCTTGTATTAGTATGTGGCCTTGTATTAGTATGTGGCCTTGTATTAGTATGTGGCCTTGGTATTAGTATGTGGCCTTGTATTAGTATGTGGCCTTGTATTAGTATGTGGTCTTGTATTAGTATGTGGCCTCGTATTAGTATGTGGCCTCGTATTAGTATGTGGCCTCGTATTAGTATGTGGCCTCGTATTAGTATGTGGCCTCGTATTAGTATGTGGCCTCGTATTAGTATGTGGCCCTCGTATTAGTATGTGCCCTGTATTAGTATGTGGCCTTGTATTAGTATGTGGCCTTGTATTAATATGTGGCCTTGTATAGTAGTGGCCTGTATTAGTATGTGGCCTGTATTAGTATGTGGCCTTGTATTAGTATGTGGCCTCGTATTAGTATGTGGCCTTGTATTAATATGTGGCCTTGTATTAGTATGTGGCCTTGTATTAGTATGTGGCCTTGTATTAGTATGTGGCCTTGTATTAGTATGTGGCCTTGTATTAGTATGTGGCCTTGTATTAGTATGTGGCCTTGTATTAGTATGGGCAGCTGTAACAGTAATGGGCAGATCAGTGTCTGTTTATATGTAATTATACACGTGTGTGACACGGCCTCCTGATCACTTCCACATACAAGAGTGAAGGTTAATAGTCCCACACTTCTGCCAGTACTACCATGATATTCACTCCCCCAGGCACACGTGCGGTTAATAATCCTCAACTTCTCCTCCCCATTCCCCTGGTACACACAGGGTTAATTATCCTGAACTTCTTCCCATTCCCCTGGCACACATGAGGTTAATTATCTAACATTTCTGCCAGTACTGTCATGATGTTCACTCCCCCAGCATACACAGGGTTAATAATCCTGCCAATCTGCCAGTACTCCCCAGATACTCACTTTTCCTGGCACACAGGGTTAATAATCCAGCACATTTGCCAGTGCTGCCCAGATACTCACCCTGGCAGACACAGGGTTAATAATCCTGAACTTGTACCAGCACTCCCCTTGATACTTATGCCACTTGGAACACACAGGGTTAATAACTCAACTATTGCCAGTTCTCCCCTGTTACTCCTGGTACCCACAGGGTTAATATTCCTGCACTTCTCGCAATACTCCATGGATACTTTCTTTCCCTGGCACACACAGGGTTAATAATCTTGCACTTCTTCCAGTTCTCCCCTGCTACTCCTTCCTCTTGGAACACACAGGGTTAATAATCTTAGATTTCTGCCAATTCTCTTCCTGTTACTCATTCATCCTGGCATATACAGGGTCAATAATCCTTAACTTTTGCCAGTCCTCCCCTTGCTACTCCCTGGCACACATGGGGTTAATAAAACTGCAATTCCACCAGCACTCCCCAATTCTCATTGTCCGTGGCACACGCAGGGTTATTAAATGTATGGGGTCTCTCTAGTCTAAAGCCAAACTTTCCCTTCCCATAATCCCCTGCTGGCCCTGAGGCAATAGACTGGTATAAGGGCAGAGGTGGGAGTTGCCATGTGGATCAGCAGAGACTCCTGTAACATAAATACCCTGAGACTCGGGGCTGCCAGTAATATTGGGGAGCTGTAGGGTAAATAGAGGGAAAGCTCCCCTTAGTTTTAAGTTACACACATTAACCCTCTCCTCTCTTTCACCTCGGGAGCATGAAATATATGTCAGTACTGCGCTGGGGAATATGTGGGTGATATAGAGACTGATGAGACACTAACCTGTTGCCGGGGAGATACAGGAGGCTCTAGAGATTGGTCAGTTTGGCTTTTACATCATCAATGTCTTCTTTCACTTAACCCTTTCCTATCCACAGGCAGAAACTCTGCACCCCCCCCACACAATGTGCAGTAAATAGGGAGGTGCCAGGGAATGGACAGGAGGGGATTGGGCCAGTGGCCGTCATGTTGGCCATTACTCTGGGGGCGTCTGTGCTGGTGCCCAGGCAAGTGTTTCTATGGGAAGCACAATGAACAAACTTCTAGTTCCCCCCAAAGAGAAACCTTAAATGGGTTCTTCCCCTTTAAATTAACTGTTAGTATGATGTAGAGACAATTGGTTTTCATGTTTTTTTTTATTATTTAAGCTTTAAGCTTTTTATTCAGCAGCTCTCCAGTTTGCAATTTCAGACACTTGGTTGCTAGGGTCCAAATTCCCCTAGCAACCATGCACTAATATGAATAAGAGACTGGAATATGAATAGGAGAGGCCTGAATAGAAAGATGAGGAATAAAAAGTAACAATAACAATATATTTGTAGCCTTACAGAGTATTTGTTTTTTAGATGGGGTCAGTGACCCCTTTAAGCTCAGATACTGACCCCCTCGTCTTCATATGATTATTAATTGGGTTCAGAGTGAGAATTGGCACCAAACCCAGATACATGGAACCTTCACAAATTTTTCGCCACAGATTCGCCCATCACTACAGATCACATGGGTGGGGGGGGGGGCAGATTGGTCTTTGTTGCCCTGTCACAGATCGTCAGTTCTTTGGGTTCTTCTTCAAGCAACTCAAGAGGAACAAGACTGGGCGGTACCAGGAGGATTTCCCTACATTTCCCCCTGTGGCAGGAGAGGAATATCATTTGCTGCGATGACCGGCCAATCGTATTCACTCACCTGCCAACTGTCAGACCTCCGGGCCCAACTCCTGTGCTGCTGTGGGGGAGGGGACAAACTGACAGTTACATTTGAGCCAGAGAATCTGGTGATGCTGCCGGACAATGGGACTGGTGAGTGGTCTCTGCCATTTGAGCCCCTGCTGTGAATGTGACCCCCCCAATATACTTCCACTGGAACTGCATCTCCCTCACCCACCAGCTGCTGCTCTGCCTGATAATGAGTACTGTGCCTTTAAATCTCAGTCATGTCTTACCTGTGTATAAGGATTGTGCCCCTGGATGCACCGCGTCCGTCTCACATTGGGGGTAATGTGCCCTTTATATCGTTATATCATCACAATGGTGTCTAAGCGACAAGCAAACAAGTTGCAGTTGGTCTCATTTCTTCGATTAGAGATCCTTGGCTATTATATATCTAACATATTATATTCAGAGATAATGAGCCCCATATAAACAAGCCTTTCTCTCCCTAAGCTGCAGCACGTGTCTCAGGTTTACTGATAAGGAGGAGTTTATTATACATTGCTGCACAGAAGCTTTATACTGAGCACCATTATATCAGCCCTCACTAAGCTCCACCCCCTCCTATTTACTCAATATGCAGCTCCTTTTCTGCCCTTATGCCCAATTGAGGGGGTGTAATAACAAGAATATTGTCTTGTACCCCATTAATTCCTTCCTATATGTCTGTAGGGCTGGACTAAACGACTGCACTTCTGCCCCCGGCTCTACATGTAACTGCCCCTCAGTGTAGCACCCAGGAAACATGAGCAGCAAGGGATCCCTAATGTTGGGTTTCCTGATACATAGGAGCTTACAGTCCAGTCTCATAATCTCCCCTTATGTATAATAACAGGATTGACTGGTGACATCACTATTCACTGTGACATCACTACGTGCTGCGTGTCAAATGTTCAAGACCTTTGTGCATCTATTGTACAACTGTGGGTTCCGACTCCCCATTTCCCTTGGATGTGACTGTGAATTCTCTCCAAACAAATTTACTGCCTCCCCTCCCAATTAGGAAGCACAAAATATTTGATTTGCACCAATGAGAGAATGGTCAGAGGAGAGATCTGATTGGTTTATGCAATTAATTAAGTTCAGTTGCTGTTTAGCTTATGAGGGACCCCCCCCCCGTTTCTGTCTAGAGTTAAATGAGTTTTTAATTAGTTCCCTCACTGCGCGAGTGGTGCAGGTTTATATGCGATATGATTGGCTGCAGCCTGTTATTCTGACTGATGCATGAAATATGGAGCTGTGCAGCAGGGGATGGTGGGAAGAAGCAACATGCAATAGGCTCTACTCTTTGCCAATCAAGAGGGCAAGATGGAGACAGTAGGACAAGATGGAGACAGTAGGACAAGATGGAGACAGTAGAGCAAGATGGAGACAGTAGGACAAGATGGAGACAGTAGGACAAGATGGAGACAGTAGGACAAGATGGAGACAGTAGGACTCAATGGAGACAGTAGGACTCAATGGAGACAGTAGGGCTCAATGGAGACAGTAGGACTCAATGGAGACAGTAGGGCTCAATGGAGACAGTAGGACAAGATGGAGACAGTAGGACAAGATGGAGACAGTAGGGCAAGATGGAGACAGTAGGACAAGATGGAGACAGTAGGACAAGATGGAGACAGTAGGGCAAGATGGAGAATGTAGGGCAAGATGGAGACAGTAGGACAAGATGGAGACAGTAGGACTCAATGGAGACAGTAGGACAAGATGGAGACAGTAGAGCAAGATGGAAACAGTAGGACAAAGTGGAGACAGTAGGACAAGATGGAAACAGTAGGACTCAATGGAGACAGTAGGACAAGATGGAGACAGTAGAGCAAGATGGAGACAGTAGGACAAAGTGGAGACAGTAGGGCAAGATGGAGACAGTATGAGAAGATGGAGACAGTAGGAGAAGATGGAGACAGTAGGGGAAGATGGAGACAGTAGGACAATATGGAGAGAGTAGAACAGGACAGGTGGAGATGGAGACAGACAGTGAAGGTCCAGCAAGATGTGTGACATTCAGTTGGGTTGTGCTACTGGATATAAGGGATGGGGTCTCACACAATTACATTGTTGGCCTTTTCTATGTTGTATGTCCTGGAATGAAACAGTTAATGAAGGGTAATATTCTGGGGAGATGGGGGAGGAGGGTGGAATATCGTGGGAATATTTCCTGAAGTCGGTCGGGATGTTCCAGTTGTGCCGCTGACTCTACAAGGGGCCACTCGATGCAACTCACTGACCTTTCTATAATGACACAAGTGAAAGGACATTGGCCGGTGGTGTCTCTTTCCTTGAGGAGAAGAACAAGATGGAGGTGACGGTGGGTCACTTGGGGTCACAGAGGTGAGTGAATCACAAGTGGAGTGGAGTGTAGTTCAACAACAGCCCCTGGGCTCTGGCATCACTTACACTGTGGCTTTATCTCTTCCAGTCACATTGGGAAGATATAATTATATAATTAGGGAGAGGAGGCCGCGCCCACTTTGGTGCCACCGGGGGGGCGAGTTGTCTGTGACCCCCACTTATTTCTGCCATAATTATATTCTCCCATCAAAATCCAATAAAATAATGAGATTTTCTAACAACTGCTTCTCTTCAGTTTATACGAGTTTCTGAGCCGCAGGAACCAATGAAATATGATTTGGCCAAATTGTTTGATCTGCACAGAATTAACCCTGTGAGCACCAGACTATGTTTTATTGGTTTGTATTTGTCAGCGGGAAGGAACAAATGCCCCACACTGTATAAATGCCCCACACTGTATAAATACCACACACTGTATAAATGCCCCATACTGTATAAATGCCCCACACTGTATAAATGCCCCACACTGTATAAATGCCCCACACCGTATAAATGCCCCACACCATATAAATGCCCCACATCGTATAAATGCCCCACACCGTATAAATGCCCCCGCTGTATAAATGCCCCACACAGTATAACTACCCCACACTGTATAAATGCCCCACACCGTATAAATGCCCCCGCCGTATAAATACCCCACTCTGTATGGCCAGGGCAATTTCCCTTACTATATGACCCAGTCTCTCACGACTATGCCAGACATTAAACAATTTTGGGAAATTAAGTGCAGAGTTTTGGAATCACAGAGCTCAGCCCATTTAGTACCCTGGGGTGAATCCCATCCTTTCCCAGACCTTCGTTTCCCACTTCCCCAGTCTCCAATGTCTCAATTGTTACATTATTGAAATTGTGTCCGTGAAACAGGAAACCTTATTGGCTGGTTCCAGCCTTGTGAAAAGTAGTTGAACATCTCTGCTTTCTTTCTGCTCCCACCCACCTGCTTCATTTTATGATTATTCCTTGTTCTACTTGTACATTTGTAGATAAATCCTTTCCCTCGCTTACTTTTCATTGTCCATAATAAGAACTTGAAAATCTAAGTGTAAAGGGAATACTTGGCCTGTTTCTCAGTAATAGAGGGGTTAAATTGATGTTGATTTTATTTTAAGTTCCTCTCGTTTTTTTATTGAAACACAAAAAGAAAAAAGGAAAAAAATCGCATCACTTTTTTATTGTTTTTTTTAAAGTTTTTTTTCTTTCTTTACAGATGATTTCACGTGGTCTGAGGATTAAGGAGTTCCCTTACTTTATAGAGAAGGATAAAGTTTTTATCGGATGAAGTTTTTTGTTGGACTCTTGATTGAAACTTATGGAGCCAATGATTTAATATAAAACTACATTTCATGCTAATATTAAAGATGATTTAAATCAGGCTGAGATGGATAGAGAACAATTTAAGGATCAAGTAAGATATGGCTCCATCAAAAAGAAAATGAAAAGATTGGAAGGTGAAATAATGGACAATAAAGGAGAACGTTTCATTGTCAAAGCCTTGATTATATGAGGGATCAGGTGTAACATATGATAAACGTGAGGGAAGGGTTAATAGTCAGACGAGTCAACGCTCAATCTTAAAAAGCACAAGGACTCGTAACAAAGTCACCTTCTGTAATACACTACAACTCCATTGCTCCTTAGCTCCATAGCTCTTTAGTTACATAGTTAGTTACATAGTTACATAGTTACATAGTTAAATTGGGTTGAAAAAAGACAAAGTCCATCAAGTCCAACCCCTCCAAAGTAAAACCCAGCCCCATACACACACCCCTCCCTACTGTCACATAAATGATATATCCCCATATCTATACTAACTATAGAGTTTAGTATCACAATAGCCTTTGTATTATGTCTGTCCAAGAAATCATCCAAGTCCCTCTTATAGTCATTAACTGAATCATCACCCGGCAGTGCATTCCCCAACCTCACTGTCCTCACTGTGATGAACCCCCTACTCTGTTCCTTTAAATGAAACTTCTTTTCCTCTAGTCTGAAGGGGAGGCCTCTGGTACGTGATTCTCTTTATGGGTAAAAAGGTCCCCTGCTATTTGTCTATAATGTCCTCTAATGTACTTGTAAAGTCTAATCATGTCCCCTCACAAGCGCCTTTTTTCCCCCAGAGAAAACAACCCCAACCTTGTCAGTCTCCCCTCATAATTTAACTCTTCCCTCCCTCTAACCAGTTTAGTTGCACTTAGTCTCTGCACTCTCTCCAGCTCCATAGCTCTTTAGCTCCATAGCTTTACGCCAGAGCTTGCAGTTGCCTTTCTCCTGCTATTTGGGGGCAGCGCATGCGCAATTCACTGCACCTTTATACTTACGTTTACCTGGAAGCAACTTCAGCGTCTCCATTTCCAGTGATTTCTTCGGTTCTGATCTTCAGATCGTCCTCGGATTCGACTGCGACTCTTCTCACAGATACTTCAGCTCAGTTGGACGGATCTTCAGACTTGACCCGCCGTGTTCCTGACTATGGCAATTCTTACTCCTTGTTGGCTCCGTTACCTAAATGATGCTCCTTAGCAACGGCTCTACCTTCCCTTCTCCTGCCTATTAGTGAGTTAAAAGTTACTTCATGTTATTTTCTGCCTGGACTTAAATATTGTTTCAAAGGAGGTTTGTAGCACTGGTTTAACCCCTGCAAGCCCAAACAAACGTTGCTTATTCTATTACAAGACTGTGATTAACTGTTGCTAGCCCATATCAGTTTAGTCAAGATGGTGCCTTTAACCCTGTGCTAAACTTGTTTTCCCTGCAAAGCAACCTATTCCTGGTAAAGACTGTGCTGTTAACCCTTGCTTGTCTGTGTTGCCTGGCTTGTCTTATTCCTGCATTATTCTATATTGACTCATGGTTATGTACCTAAGTGGGGGCCTTTGACTGGCTCCTAAATCCAGGACTGAAAACGTATCCAAGTTTCCAATGGTCCAAGGTTACTTAACTCTGTGGAATCGTTTTCTTCCCGGCTGTGTGAATTAACTCCATCTCTTCCCGTGTTCACCGTGTAAAGGATCCATTCCTCAGAGTTCCTGTAGGAAGAAGTTATCATTAAAGGGATACTGTCATGGGAAATTTATTTTTTTTCCAAAATGAATCAGTTAATAGTGCTGCCCCAGTAGAATTCTGCACTGAAATCCATTTCTCAAAAGAGCAAACAGATTTTTATTTAATTTTGAAATCTGACATGGGGCTAGACATATTGTCAATTCCCAGCTGCCCCCAGTCATGTGACTTGTGCTCTGATAAACTTCAATCACTCTTTACTGCTGTACTGCAAGTTGGACTGATATCACCCCCTCCCTTTCCCCCCAGCAGCCAAACAACAGAACAATGGGAAGGTAACCAGATAGCAGCTCCCTAACACAAGATAACAGCTGCCTGGTAGATCTAAGAACAACACTCAATAGTAAAATCCAGGTCCCACTGAGACACATTCAGTTACATTGAGAAGGAAAAACAGCAGCCTGCCAGAAAGCATTTCTCTCCTAAAGTGCAGGCACAAGTCACATGACCAGGGGCAACTGGGAAACTGACAATATGTGTAGCCCCATGTCAGATTTCAAAATTGAATATAAAAAAATCTGTTTGCTCTTTTGAGAAATGGATTTCAGTGCAGAATTCTGCTGGAGCAGCGCTATTAACTGATGTGTTTTGAAAAAAACATGTTTTCCCATGACAGGATCCCTTTAAGACCACAATTATCTCTCCATACAACTGTATTTTCCTGGAAACTCCGGCCACTTTTCTTTCAGCGTCTTTCGTTGCCAGAACCTGAAGATCAGAGACTCTATTAATTCCCAGGTGTATCTGTTTTCTTGCTGCTTTGTTACAGGATTCACCGTATTTTTACATTAAATTCTAACTAACACCTTCTCTTGCGTTGAAAGATTATCTGGGTAATTCCCTTTCTGGCTCTTCTCCTGTATCTTCTGAAAGTAACAGAAGGGAAAAAGTGAAAGATTTGTTTCTGGTGGAACAGCCTTTTATAAAGGTCCAACGACCAAACACTGGACTCGGAGAAGAACAAACAGAGCCGAATGGAGAGGAGAAATGGTGGAGCCAATTGGGGAACAAGAGGACAGGGACACTGTATGGAAAAGACATCCGAAAATACTGTACTGAACTATCCTCAAAAGAGTTGACGTCTCTACAAAGTATTGGGTAAAGAACTCTCTTTCTCACCGGATTTGGATATTTTAGAAACTTTGCTCGGAGGCTCAAGAAACATTTTGTTCAGGCGCAGCAGGAAGAGTAAATAGGGGTGAAAATGGGAGTGAGATGCAGAATTCTGGAGACTCTTTCTCTAAGATTAAAACTAAAAGTGACTTTTATCACAGACAACCAAGGGGCCCCTGAGTGGAGCAATTCCACAGGAGAGTAGAATTAGGCCTATGGAACTTAAGCTTTAAAATGAAGGAACATACGAGTAAACAGGGCAACTTGAGTAAAGCAGGAGAGACAGTATTATTAGACGTAAAGAAAGATGGAAGTATAATTATTAAGAATGTGGATAAGGGAGGACTAGTAGTAGTTCAGTGGGATTTCTCTAGTGCAGACCAGTGAATTATGTCCAGGTTCACCTCTGGAGGCGGGACTAGAGAATTGCTCTCTTGGCCCCTCCCTCAGGATATATAGGCTCCACCTCTGTTCCCCAGTTCTGTTGTCCTGCCTTGGAGGCTGCGCCGATTCAGACCTAAGCGCCGCCTGAGGCGGCTCCTGCAATGCCGCCCCCCCTCGCTGACTTACTTGTCGGGAGGGGAGGCAGGAACACTAATGCGGAGAGTGCAATTGCGCTCTCTCGCATTAGTAAAGCCGAATTTCCGGTTTAAAAACCGGAAATTCGGCTCTTAAAGGTGCAGGAGCGGCTTTTTGCCGCCCCTGGAAACCGCTTCGGCGTTGCCGCCTGAGGCGAGCGTCTCAGCTCGCCTCATTGGCGGCGCGCCCCTGCTTGGAGGTGAAGGATAGAAATCTCGCTGCTATTTTATTTTTATTTTTCCTTTACAGATGGAGGCATGCAGTGCTGTCTCCCAACATTTTGTCTGTTCCCTCCTTGCAGCAAGTGGAACATTAACCACGTATTCCATGGATACTTATTGTGCGGTTTCCCAGCACTATGGCTGTTCCCTCCTTGCTGCCATATTGGAATCCTGGCGCCACAAACATGGAGACTTGTAGGGTTAACTCTTATCGGCAGTTTGCAGCAAGTGGAATGGCGCTGCTTCAACCAGTACCCTGTGTAGGTTTGCAGAGCTACCGATCTATCCCTCTTTCTATAGCTTTGTCTATAGACATCACAGAGGTTGACCCTGCTAAAGTCACTAACGTGGGCAGTTACCTAAACCATAAACCCACAACAGGCCGACTGGGAATTGTCTAACGTGGCGTATCCACATATTACTGACCGTCTGTGTGGGGAGACTGGTGGTCCATGAGATTTGCATCATAACGATTCACAAGCTGCGCACGTGTTGGTTACGCCATTGAAATTGGACACTGTGACACGCTTATCGTGCGCCTTGTTTTCGCGCGCCTGGTTTGCGCATGTGCAGCAGTCCGTATACAGCACAGCGCGATGACATCATTGCCGCCATTTTGTATTCTGGTTAGACACACCGCGTGCCGCTGTCTCTTCAGTTTATTGGCACGGTTCCAGTAACGCTCATAAGTCTGCGTCCAGCTCCTCAGCAGCTCCAATCAGAACAACCCCAGTGTCTGGGAAATACTTTACATTTCTATAAGACGGAGAGGTCAGATTATTTGAGAGAATTGAGAGAAGACATAGAAGCTGCTAAATCTGTTAAGAAGTCAACTAGGAAGCCTGTGAAAGGGGCCAAATGCAAAAAGTGTAAACGTACAATTCATAAATCAGAATCCACATATTGTACTGACTGTGACCCCACTGAGAAACCCATCGTGTCTCCTCAGCAGCCCACCAACAATTCACTCTTTGCCTCATACACCCACAACAGGCAACGCAGCACCACCGCTCCCTCCACAAACAGGGCAATTCTTACAATGGGTAAAGACTGCACTTCAGACACTCACTTTCCAACAACACTAAGCGCAAGACTCTCCACCTGATGCTTCAGATTCTGAGGAAGGTCCTTCCGCCCACATAGATGCCAAGTCCTGTTTTGACTCAAGAATCTGGGGAGCTGAGTTCAGACTCCCCAGAAAACGTCTTAGGGAGATGGTGGAGACATTAGAGATAAAGGATAAAACCGTGACAGTCTCAAAAGCAGATAAGGTACTGGGGGTTCATCAAAAGAAATCACGTGCATTTCCCATATTTACCTCAATCACTAAAACTATTGATACTGAATGGTCAGAGTGACGATTTACCTTATCAAAACCCTTTTATGATACCGACCCTGTTACTGAGGAACAGCACAAAGTATGGGATAAGCCTCATTGGGTAGATTCAGCCATTTCTAGACAATCCAAACAAACTACACAACCTACTGAAGAAGCGGCATTTAAAGATCCTATGATAGAAGATTAGAGTCTTCACTCAAACGAGCTACACTCAGACGGCTCCTCAGACCAACAACAACAACAGGCCTTGGTCACACAGTTAGACATTGGGCACAGGAATTGCCCAGAACCCTCCTACTTCAGCCCAGGAATTAGCAGGGAACATGAATAGACGTAACACTGCCCTTTCCTTTTTAGCCGATTCGGCGTCAGAGATCATCCGTCTAGCCAGAAAATGTTCAGTCAATTCTGTGATGGCCAGAAGGGCTCTCTGGCTACGCAACTGGTCAGGGGATACCGCCTCCAAGAATAAGCTCTTGAAACTACGCCATACGGGTGAGTCCCTGACCTCAAGCAAATTATCACGGAGGTCACAGGTAGGAACAGTATTTTCCTCCCACCAGGAAAATAGGGGGGGCATAGATCAACCCAACAGATCCACCACTAGGCGGACATGATCCACTCCTAACCGCAATTTTCGTTCCTCTCGCTCCCCTATCTTTCGTAAAAACCAGCACAGACCAAAGTGCAAGGCAAGTCTACCACCACCAAGCCCACCTCTACCTGACTGCCCACACCAAAACCCAACATCCAAAGTAGGCTGTCAAACTTCCCATCATGCTGGGAAACATGTTATGGACAATTGGGTTCTGCACATTATACACAATGGCTACAGAATACTTTTCACCAAATTGCCAGCAAGAATGTTTTTTTTTAATCTTTTTCAGATATTTATTCTTGGACTACTATATTTTGTATGAACATGATCCAGCAATGTGTAACAAAAGAAGAATGTATCACAAAATCCTAAAATGTTTCACTCTAACTTGCAACAGTTTCAATTTTAGTAAGGATTTTCATCTGTGTTTAATTAAGATGTAGCCGCCAATAGATGGCGCTGTTTGTAAAGTATAAAATGGGCTAATGCCTGTGCATTCAGGAGCTTGAGGAAAGGCTAATGGAAGCCTGAAACGTTGCTGCATTTCGTCTGAGCAAAGCCCTTCAAATAAAGGCTTTTTAAGAAAATTCCTATTGGTCTCCTGAATTTCGGCTGCTAGTGGCTGCCTGGGACGTGCACCAAATAAGACTGTTTATGGATGGTGAGTGCTGACTTCTTGTGCACAATGCCCCAGCAGTAGCCTACGTCAACCAACAAGGGGGAACCCGTAGCAAGCAGGCCATTCTGGGGGCTACAAAGATCCTGACATGGGCTGAACACAATGTCCCAACCATCTTCGCGGTGTTTATTCCTGGGGTGCTCAATTGGGAAGCAGACTTCTAGCAAACACTAGACCAGGGGGAATGGAGTTTGCATCATGAGATATTCTCCCAAATAACCAGCAAGTGGGGGATACAGACATAGACATCCAGACACAATTTCAAAGTTCCGTGTTACTGCTCCAGAACCAAAGATCCAGGAGAAGCATTCACAGACACTCTGGTGATTCCCTGGAACTATCGCAAGGTCTATGGCTTCCCACCGCTACCGATTCTGCCCAGAATCATTGCCAAAATCAGGAAAGGACGACCACTATACTAATTGCCCCAGACTGGGCCAACAGACTGTGGTACTCAGATCTGATCAGCCTGTCTATTTCCAGACCTTGGAGACTGCCCATGCGGTCCGACCTCCTGATGCAGGGACCAGCGCGGCACCCCAATCTGTCCCTGTTGTGTTTAACGGCCTGGCACTTGAGACCAAGTTATGGTCCCAGGGGGGATTCTCCCCAGCGGCAATAGATATTCTTCTGCAAGCACGGAAACAGACTACAGCCAAAGCCTACTATAAGGTCTGGAAAACCTTCATTGACTGGTGCTCCCGTAGCCAACAGTTATGGGAAAATAGCACACCACAGATTGTTACTGACTTTCTTGCTGTGGGCTTCAGAAAGGGTTTGGCACGTAGCACTCTTAAAGCTCAAACATCAGCCCTCTCTGTACTATTCCAATGTAAATGGGCAGAACAACCAGATATTCAGCAATTCTTCCAAGGGACCTTTAGAGTCAGGCCTCCCTTTAGGAACCCTACACCTTCTTGGGATCTGACGTTAGTATGATCGGCCTTTCAAAGGGAACCTCTTCATACCTGTGACCTAAAATGGTTGACCCTTAAGGTCGCCTTTCTCATTGCAATCACTTTGGCCAAAAGAGTGTCTGAGATAGCGGCATTGTCCCATACCGAACCTTGGTGTGTTATCCATAATGACAAAGTTGTCCTTAGGACAGTTCCTGGTTTCCTTCTGAAAGTCGTGTCAGGACATTGTTCTTCCATCTTTCTGCCCAAATCCACATAATGACAAGGAAAGACAACTGCACAAGTTGGACGTTGTGAGGGCAATTCAGATTTACAAAAAACGCTTTTATTAAGTTTTACCAGTTACACGTTTTTGCTTCTACACCGGCCGTGTTTGGCCGTAAAGTTTTACACGCTGCAGTTGCTGAGAGACATGTCTAAAATTCATTGTGGGTTAAAATCAGACAATACCCACCCAAATTATTGAGGGACGGCTTTGGAACGTCCCATACGTCTGCAATGACAGGAGGGCCAACTAGAGAAAAAGGGATTTATACTTTTGATAAATATTTTTCTAGTGGGCCCGAACCGTCAGTGCAGTGCAATATTTATCGTATGTATAAATCCCTTTATATAAGACAACTAAATGATAGTGTTCGCGGTATTCAAGGGGGATCCTACTAAGAAGTTCCAAATTGATGTCTTTAGTGGACACTAAATGGAGTAGTGGATATCGACACATTACTTAATCCAGTGTTTAATAACTATTCCAACATTCTATTAATTACCAAAAAATCCACAAGAAAGAGAGACCTGCTTTAGTAGACTGATTATATTGGACATTGGCTCTTTAAATGAACATCTGGCTGAATGGGTGGATATTGACTTACAACCCCTTGTTTTACATCTTGGTAGTTACACCAGGGGCACTACTACATGTGTTACAACAGCTGCATAGGATTAGACGGAGGAGGGAGACCCCCCTGTACCCCTTGATCCCACATGAACAGGGAACATCTGCACAGGGTCGGACTGGGGGGCTTCGGGCCCACCGGGGCTATTGCCCCAGGGCCCGCTGCCTCTCCGGCGTGCTTCAGCGGAGCAGTGCGCATGCGCGCGGCGCCGCGTTTGTGCGCACGCGCTGCAATACCTTTGTGCGCATGCGCAGATCCTCGATTCTAGCGCGACCCCCGACAAAGTGGGGTCGCGCAGCCAAACTAAATAGCGGATCTGGGCCGGCGGGGCCTACTAGAGCCCGGGGCCCACCGGGTTTTTTCCCGGTGTCCCGCCGGCCCAGTCCGACACTGCATCTGCACTTCGGAATCATTTAGAGAAATAAAGTGATTATTCTGAGGAACTGGTTCAGTTTCTTTTAGAAACACGATTATTTTATTTTTGATGTTTGTTTTTACCTGAGATGTGGGATGGCAATGGGGGCAAAGTTTCCACCTCCTAAGTTGACCTATATATATGGGCTGCTGGGAGGAGACCCTCAATGTGTTATATTGATGATTTGCTATGTATTTGGCAAGGGACACAGGAGGGTGTTGAGTGCTTTGTGCAGGATTGCCTGTTGGGTTGAGCAGAAACTGGTCTATGGGAGAAGCCTTTGGGGAGCAGACGTGGGATGTGCAGAACAGACGTTATAAAGAGCTGTAGCGCTATATGAGTGCACTGTTGTCTAACTATGAGCCCCACTCCCAATACTGTGCTCCGGATGAGATCTTAATTCTTAGGGAGTAAGCCCTTGCAAACGGTGTGGAGGCCGGGTGTAGTGTAACTGTAACTTGATGCAGGGTGCAATAATTGGGCGCCAGTGCTTCTTATAACTTCTTAACCCATGAATTTATTTAATGAACAATACGAACCTCAGTGGAGTGTACATAATAGCAAAGCAGGATCATACAGAACAGTGGATAGACAATACTCACAGCACCTTTGTATTAGTCCCTACAGGAAAGAGAAAATACAAAGCAGTAATGAAGCTACACCCAGCTTTCAGCCTTTTCCCTAAGTGGAACCCAGGGGAATTCTACATCCCTAAGTCTACACACTTAGTCCCTATTTCTGGGCAATTAGTACCCAGGATCTTAACCCCACTCACACTCCTCGGGGGAGCCTTGAGCTGCTCAGATAAATAGCCTGTCTATCTGTCACTCCTAGAGTGATCTCTTAAGGTGAGTAGCCTATTCTTACTAGACCTGACCTGTTTAGGTTCCACTCGAGCTCTACCTGCCTGTTCAGCCTAGAGTCAGCACAAGATGGACCCCGAGCGCATGGCTATCCAGGACTTTATACACAGTGCCATCTACTGGTCACTGTTGAGAACACCAAGGGCATAAGGCAGAATAATGAAATAGGTCCCCTGTTAGGACCCATTGAGGCGTCTAGACCACTGGGGATTTGCCTGCCAATATTATTAGGGGTCTAATTTACAGCCCCCTACACAGCCATTTCATAAGGCTACAAACACAGACAGACAGACAAACAGACAGACAGGAGTCGTTGAATGGGGAGAGAAGTAGAAAGAAAGGACAGGACTGCTCAGTGAGAATCCCATTTATAACTAGATGTACCAATCAGTTTTATCAGATCCCTCATATCATTAAGACAGTTTTGCTCATTTTATATGAGGATGATGAATTTTATTAGGTATTAATTAAAGTATTAGGTCTTATTACATCTTATTATTAATGGGATGTGTTGCTGTTTATACAGGTTACAGACAGGTGTAATAGAAATGTATATTTATAATAATAGATATTTAATTAGGAAGCAGATCCAGGGGTGTAACTATAGAGGAATCAGACCCTGCGGCTGCAGGAGGGGCCCAGGAGGTATAGGGGTCCCATGAGACCCTAATTCATATACAATTTCAATAAACATTGGTAAAACAGCTCAATCTCTAGTAGGGATGCACCAAATCCAGGATTCGGTTTGGGATTCTGCCAGGATTCGGCCTTTTTCAGCAGGATTCGGATTCGGCCGAATCTTTCTGCCAGGCCTAACCGAATCCGACTCCTAATTTGCATATGCAAATTAGGTGCGGGGAGAGAAATTGCATGACTATTTGTATGAAAACCACGACGTAAAAAATGTTTTCCCCTTCCCACCCCTAATTTGCATATGCAAATTAGGGTTCGGATTGAGTTCGGTCAAATCTTTCGCAAAGCATTCAGGGGTTCGGCCGAATCCAAAATAGTGGATTCGGTGCATCCATAATCTCTAGTCATTTTGGGGGCCTGAAAGAGAATTTGCTGTGGGGCCCAGTAATATCCAGTTACACCACTGGGCCAAACCTTTTCCTTTTTGGTTTGAAAGTAAGTTGTAAGTAAGAGTTTTATGTTGGTTTTAAATCTGTGACTGTTGTGATTCACCTGTGATTAAATGGCGGAGGGTATGAAACGCATAAGGTGGACATGGGGAGGGGTTGTTCTGTGACCATATAAAGGCACAAGGCTGCAGGCTGAGTTATACAGGGAACTCTGAGTATCACTCATGTATTATAAGGGATAATGTACCCCCTACTGTAAATGATAAGGATATTAGAAGTCACTGAGGGGTTGTTCTGTGACCATATAAAGGCACAAGGCTGCAGGCTGAGTTATACAGGGAACTCTGAGTATCACTCATGTATTATAAGGGATAATGTACCCCCTACTGTAAATGATAAGGATATTAGAAGTCACTGAGGGGTGGTTCTGTGACCATATAAAGACACAAGGCTGCAGGCTGAGTTATACAGGGAACTCTGAGTATCACTCATGTATTATAAGGGATAATGTACCCCCTACTCTATATGATAAGGATATTAGAAGTCACTGAGGGGTTGTTCTGTGACCATATAAAGACACAAGGCTGCAGGCTGAGTTATACAGGGAACTCTGAGTATCACTCATGTATTGTAAGGGAAAATGTACCCCCTACTGTAAATGATAAGGATATTATAAGTCACTGAGGGGTTGTGACCATATAAAGGCACAAGGCTGCAGGCTGAGTTATACAGGGAACTCTGAGTATCACTCATGTATTATAAGGGATAATGTACCCCCTACTGTAAATTATAAGGATATTAGAAGTCACTGAGGGGTTGTTCTGTGACCATATAAAGGCACAAGGCTGCAGGCTGAGTTATACAGGGAACTCTGAGTATCACTCATGTATTATAAGGGATAATGTACCCCCTACTGTAAATTATAAGGATATTAGAAGTCACTGAGGGGTTGTTCTGTGACCATATAAAGGCACAAGGCTGCAGGCTGAGTTATACAGGGAACTCTGAGTATCACTCATGTATTATAAGGGATAATGTACCCCTACTGTAAATGATAAGGATATTAGAAGTCACTGAGAGGTTGTTCTGTGACCATATAAAGGCACAAGGCTGCAGGCTGAGTTATACAGGGAACTCTGAGTATCACTCATGTATTATAAGGGATAATGTACCCCCTACTGTAAATTATAAGGATATTAGAAGTCACTGAGGGGTTGTTCTGTGACCATATAAAGGCACAAGGCTGCAGGCTGAGTTATACAGGGAACTCTGAGTATCACTCATGTATTA
Organism: Xenopus laevis; assembly: GCF_017654675.1. Classification (NCBI taxonomy): domain Eukaryota; kingdom Metazoa; phylum Chordata; class Amphibia; order Anura; family Pipidae; genus Xenopus; species Xenopus laevis. The sequence continues at coordinate 162,914,878 of NC_054381.1, forward strand.
TAAGGGATAATGTACCCCCTACTGTAAATTATAAGGATATTAGAAGTCACTGAGGGGTTGTTCTGTGACCATATAAAGGCACAAGGCTGCAGGCTGAGTTATACAGGGAACTCTGAGTATCACTCATGTATTATAAGGGATAATGTACCCCTACTGTAAATGATAAGGATATTAGAAGTCACTGAGGGGTTGTTCTGTGACCATATAAAGGCACAAGGGCTGCAGGCTGAGTTATAACAGGGAACTCTGGAGTATCACTTATGTATTATAAGGGATAATGTACCCCCTACTGTAAATGATAAGGATATTAGAAGTCACTGAGGGGTTGTTCTGTGACCATATAAAGGCACAAGGCTGCAGGCTGAGTTATACAGGGAACTCTGAGTATCACTCATGTATTATAAGGGATAATGTACCCCCTACTGAAAATGATAAGGATATTAGAAGTCACTGAGGGGTTGTTCTGTGACCATATAAAGGCACAAGGCTGCAGGTTGAGTTATACAGGGAACTCTGAGTATCACTCATGTATTATAAGGGATAATGTACCCCCTACTGTAAATGATAAGGATATTAGAAGTCACTGAGAGGTTGTTCTGTGACCATATAAAGGCACAAGGCTGCAGGCTGAGTTATACAGGGAACTCTGAGTATCACTCATGTATTATAAGGGATAATGTACCCCCTACTGTAAATGATAAGGATATTAGAAGTCACTGAGGGGTTGTTCTGTGACCATATAAAGGCACAAGGCTGCAGGCTGAGTTATAACAGGGAACTCTGAGTATCACTCATGTATTATAAGGGATAATGTACCCCCTACTGTAAATGATAAGGATATTAGAAGTCACTGAGGGGTTGTTCTGTGACCATATAAAGACACAAGGCTGCAGGCTGAGTTATACAGGGAACTCTGAGTATCACTCATGTATTATAAGGGATAATGTACCCCCTACTGTAAATGATAAGGATATTAGAAGTCACTGAGGGGTTGTTCTGTGACCATATAAAGACACAAGCTGCAGGCTGAGTTTACAGGGAACTCTGAGTATCACTCATGTATTATAAGGGATAATGTACCCCTACTGTAAATGATAAGGATATTAGAAGTCACTGAGGGGTTGTTCTGTGACCATATAAAGGCACAAGGCTGCAGGCTGAGTTATACAGGGAACTCTGAGTATCACTCATGTATTATAAGGGATAATGTACCCCCTACTGTAAATGATAAGGATATTAGAAGTCACTGAGGGGTTGTTCTGTGACCATATAAAGGCACAAGGCTGCAGGCTGAGTTATACAGGAAACAGCTGCACAGTGGTTGGGTTTTGGGGCAGAAAACCCAAATTTCCTGGTCCTGTTTGAGTACAGGGGTAATGTACAGGACTGTGTGACTATGAAGATTTCCATTCATCCAGGTCATAGTATATCCAGTATAGGTCAATCTAAAACAACTGGACTTGCTGAGTAATCAATGAAGACGTTTCACATCCGAGCAGCTTCTTCAGTACAACTGACTGGTGTGGGAAGTTCTGGGAATATAAACTCTTCCACTAATCCAATCCCAATGGCACATTGTAACTCTGCAGAGAGGTGAAACTCACAGAGGTGTAGATTGTGTGTAGTTACTGGGATAGGATGATCCAATGTGTCATGTGACTAATAGATACAGCTGTTACATGTGAGAGTTACATGAATGGACGTGTGACGTGTTCTGAATCCCCCGGGTACAGATGTAGATCACATTGTATGTAACAGACGGGAGGAGTCGTCTGTGTGTAAAAACTACTCCTTGTATGTCACTCACTGAACTAGTAAACATTGAATACTGAATGTTTCAAGTATCCGATCACTTCGCTACATACAAATATTGATTTATAATATACAAACTTGTGGTTTGGTGGCATACAACGATTTGGTAATGCTCAAATTGAAGGTTTACAATGCCCACATGACGTATTATGTGTGGGGTTCCCCCTGAATTTTGGGAAATTGTTTTGTGCTCCTTCCATGGAAATTCTGAGGTTTGTGAGTCCGTGGGTGGAGAGCTCTGGGCACAGACCACATTCTTGTGTCTTGGACATTCCCTGCCCAGTGGTGTAACTAGATATTACTGGGCCCCACAGCAAATTATTTTTCAGGCCCCCAAAATGTTTAGAGGTTAACTTGTTTCTCCAATATTTATTGAAATTGTATATGAATTAGGGCCTCGTGGGGCCCCTATACCTCCTGGGCCCCCCTGCAGCCGCAGGGTCTGCTTCCTCTATAGTTACGCCCCTGTACCTGCCCCTCTGCTCATTGATCCCAATGAAACCCAATGGCACCAGCTGGTTCCCTGCCCAATTATAATTACAAATCTCATGCTGGGGGCGGGGGGGGGGGTAATTAGCCTGTGTAATTCTGAATATGGAGCATTAAATGTAATGGCTGATAGAGGGTCACAAACAGACACCTCTGGGCATTATACTGCGTTCCCTTGTAGGTGACACTGTGGCACCTCATTCTCAGAGGGTTAATCAGGGGCACAAGGAACATGAAATCACGTTGTTGGCACAATTCTGCCCGTGGCAAAGGCTGAGGAGACACTTGGTTACAGGACGGAGGCACCAAGAGAATCTCTCTCTTTTTTCCAAAGTGACTTTGAATTGACAGAAATAATGAATGTGACAAATCAGTAAGTGCCCCGGGCCCTGTACTGGTGCCAACTGGCAGTGCCCATGTGTCTCGTAGTGATGGGAAAGACAGACGGGCCCCTCTCATCTCTACTGTACTTACAATTACACCCAATTAGAAAATCTATTGTCCCCCAATAACCAAAGGGACCCTCTTATTCCACTAAAACCTGCAGCCCTCCCTGGGACAACAATTTCCCTTGCTCGTCATTGAATATTATAATGATTTCTCTCTTGACTCAATAGGCCAGGCCCTCCTCTCTGCCATCCATTAAAGTGCAACTGTCACTCACACAAGAAATCCGTATTGAGCAGCGGCAGCACAAGGGAAGGGTCTCATGTAAGAGCAGAGGGAATGTGACTCCAACGTATTCAATGTTGTGCCCATCTCTGTGTGTGTTTGAATTAACAGCAGAATCCCATGAGCTGGACACAGTCATACACAACCCAATGTGGGTGCCCACCCAGCCAGATATTTACAAGAGAAACGGGGGGGGGGGAAGGTGCCAACGGGGAAGATTGTGCCCGAGACAGACAGAAAGTCTGCGCCAGCTGCAGAGATAAAATCTGAGACAGGGAAAGGCTCCAACATTTCCCAATGTCCTCTGGCAACTCTCCATAATAACCAGACTCATATACTGTACATACAGCACCCGGAATTCCAATGAGCACCCGCTGGGACAACACAGGTCAGACTCACATTGTCATCAATTGGCTCCTCGGCTGAGATTTAACTTAATGGGGGATTATAGGAAAATACTCAAACCTTTTACTGTGGATCTGCCAATGTCTCTCTGTGTCACATTTGTTACTGGACAGAATGTTCTGTTATACAGATAGCTAGAATCTCAGCTGCCATAAAGCAGGACAGGACTGCTGCTTACAATGGGGATCAGATAGGATCTGTGCAGCCACTGGGACAGAATGTTCTGTTATACAGATAGCTAGAATCTCAGCTGCCATAAAGCAGGACAGGACTGCTGCTTACAATAGGGATCCATTTCTCCTCTCTCCTTCTGTCTCTCATCCCCTCTCCTTTCCTTTTCTCTCCCCCAACTGTTTGGACTTACTCTCCCCCATCCTCCCTCTTCTCTCCCCTTCTATATTTCTCCTCTCCCCCATTTGTCTCTCTACTCCCTAACCCCCTTTCCATTCTCTCCTTCTGTCTCTCATCCCCTCTCCTTTCCTTTTCTCCCCCAACTGTTTGGCCTTACTCTCCCCCATCCTCCCTCTTCTCTCCCCTTCTATATTTCTCCTCTCCCCCATTTGTCTCTCTATAACTAAGTGTCTGACTTTATCACAGAAGTCAAATTGTTTCTCATTTCCTGAATACGGAGCCGATTACTTGTCCCTGACACTGATAAATCCCCTCGCTGATGCCCCGGCAGTTTGACCACATGAAATCTCCCATCTTCTACTAATGACTGGGGGAGACAAATTCTCTGTATCTGCTGAACCCACAATACAACGTGATGCCCCAACATTACCAGTTAGTGACCCTGGCACTGCCCTGTGCCCACATGTCACATAAGAAACATTGACATTCAGACTCAGAGACGCTGTATTCACATAATTCTCCTAATTCCAATAAATCGACTAAACCCAATGAATTCGTTCACCAGTCCCGGCTCCCCCCCCAGTGCCCCGGGCTGATGTGGGTTAAGTGTGGGCAGGGGGGTGTTATTGGCAAATATTTCATGTGAGGGTCGGACAATGGGGAAGTGACTGGGATAATAAAGGGAACAGGTGTCTGAACTGCAGAGGCTGCTGGGAACTGTAGTCAGAGCTGAGGTAGGAATCAATTAAAGCCCCTAATGTACCTGCTGAATGGACTAGTGTTGAGTAAACAACTCCTGCTGCTTTTTATATTGATGGGCCCAGTAAACAACACCCCCCAATCTGCTTCACTTCAAGGCTCAGTGATCCCCTTATTTAGGGCCTGAAAAACAACTGCTGCTCCAGAGTCACAGACAGACACTGATAATGATAATGACAGCTCATTTGCTTCCAGCACCACGAAGGTTAAACTTTATATCAGATTCCCCCTCCCCCCTCTGCACTCAGTCCCCAGGGCACAATTCATTCCCTGCACTGTCGGTATAGACTCATGAGTTTGTCTGAAACTCACTCTCCCCTCACTCACTCACTCACTCACATGATCTCCCCTCACTCACTCACTCACTCACTCACATGATCTCCCCTCACTCACTCACTCACTCACTCACTCACTCACTCACATGATCTCCCCTCACTCACTCACTCACTCACTCACTCACTCACTTGGACATTGCTGGGAGGCTGGAGATGAACATGAGTTGCCTGTTCCCTAATCAACCCCCCCCAGTGATTAGGGAACAGGGGGGGGAGGTTTGAATAGGGGGGGGGCTGCTGCTCATTGTGGGGGCAGAGGGAAAGAGATGAAACATACAGAGATGACTGAGTGTATTACCCAGGGGGCATTGCTTCAGACTTTGGCTCTTAGAGGATTGTGGGATTTGTAGTCCAACAGTAATTGCTCTACATGTTTCTCCCCAGAATGGCCCGGGGGGTTGTTATACAGTTCATGGCAGCAGTGTGGGGGTTAATGTTGTTGGTTGAGATGGTGGGACGTTGGCTCCAGAGCCCCCCCCTCATCACCTTTATACTGTTGCTTAGCAACCAGTCAACTTGGCACTGAATTACTAAATGCAAAGAAACCATCCCGGGGATTTGATTTGAGAAAAGCGGGGAAATCTCACCTTTATCTGGGGGATCAGTGTCATTATAACCCCCCCTTGGGCATCACATTTGCTCCATAAGTTATAATGGGGGGTGGCCGTGCGTGTGGCAGTTGTGCCCTCCTGTGTAGCCGACAGTTAGTGGCACATTAGTATGGCAGCCTCGTTCCTCTCCACAAGAGCTGACATTTGCCCCCCCTGCCCCTGAGGATGGTGAATGAGCAACGCACCTCCTTTATCTGCCCACAAACACATTCCTTGTCTGACTGTCAGTCTGATGGGGCCCTCACGCTGCCAAATCCAGGGACCCCTCACTTACATGGGCACTGGGTGCTGCCGGGTCATTCTGGGGGGGGTTTAGGAAACTAATACCCAGGAGCTGTTACCTACATACGTGGTCCCCCCTGGATCCCCACCTCTAGGTTTCAGATCCTTGGCTGGGGTGGCCCTATGACTGAGGGGCCAAATGTGAGGGCAGAAAGGGGAGTATGAACCAAATAAACCCAAAATCCACAGGTCATGTCGTCTTCACCCATTGGTTCTCCTGGAATCTTCTGGATCCATATTCTACAACCAATCAGTGAAATCTGATCTCATGGGAAGTGTCACTTTAATGGTGAACTTTCCCTTTACAGCTGCTGTCTCCTTATTAAACAGAATGGTCCCCCCATCATCATAAAGGGCAGGTCAGTCTCTTCTCTCTCTTTATTCTGTGGGATTTAACCCCTAAAGCCCCAGGCCTCACGGTGCTGATGTGCAGTGGATATAGGTAAGTGACTGTAGGTAAGTCTCTGAGGCAGGGAGACCTCTGTAGGGAGCTGAATGGAGCAATTAGTAGAGAATTCAGCAGTGTCCCTTTAATTGTTTATCTGCATCTTATTGCCCCTCTCTACCCCCCTGGCACATAAATACCCCTAGAACTGGGCACAATGTCTCTTCCCACATGTCTCAGTATTTGGATTGTTGGCTGCAGCAAGGAAAGGGTCACAAGTCGGACACTTCTCATTAAGATCCCAGTCAGGAGCTGCAGGAGGGAAAGATCCGATGGGAATCAGTGAAATCATCTATTGGATCCGCTCCAACCTCTGGGCTCATTTACATTTAATGTAAACCACACCCCCTCACTGTCAGACTCCTCCTCCTCTGACCACTTAACCCTCTCACTGCCACTGGGACCTTATATTCACTGTCTGGCACTGCAGGGGGGCACTGACCTCTCTTCTCCCCCTTTGTCTCTTTGATTCTTCTCTTATCATTTTATGTTCCCTTCTCTGCTCCCTTCTTCTCTCATCCCTTCTCCTTTCCTTTTCTCCCCCAACTGTTTAGCCTTACTCTCCCCCATCCTCCCTCTTCTCTCCCCTTCTATATTTCTCCTCTCCCCCATTTGTCTCTCTACTCCCTAACCCCCTTTTCTTTCTCTCCTTCTGTCTCTCATCCCCTCTCCTTTCCTTTTCTCCCCCAACTGTTTAGCCTTACTCTCCCCCATCCTCCCTCTTCTCTCTCCTTCTATATTTCTCCTCTCCCCCATTTGTCTCTCTACTCCCTAATGCTATAAGTGCAGTAAGTTCTCTGTCTTGTCCTACTGTCTCCAACTGGGTGAGTATAATGGGGGTGCAGAGGTGGAGACCACGGGGATCAGTCTGTGGGTCAGACAATGGCATCAGCATGGGAGTAGCAGAGTGTGAGCAGATGGGAAGTGGGTTCAGTGGCCGGGTCGTATCCTGATACATCTCCTTATGAATGATACAGGGGGCTATGGAAAGTATAACCCCATTATGAGTGAGGAGCCAGTGTTTCTATAGGATCTGGTATAGGATCTGGTATAGGATCTGGTATAGGATATGATATAGGATATGGTATAGGATCTGGTATAGGATATTATATAGGATATAGTATAGGATCTGGTATAGGATCTGGTATAGGATATATTATAGGATATGATATAGGATCTGGTATAGGATCTGGTATAGGATATTATATAGGATATAGTATAGGATCTGGTATAGGATCTGGTATAGGATCTGGTATAGGATATTATATAGGATATAGTATAGGATCTGGTATAGGATCTGGTATAGGATATGATATAGGATCTGGTATAGGATATGGTATAGGATCTGGTATAGGATATGATATAGGATCTGGTATAAGATCTGGTATAGGATATGGTATAGGATATGATATAGGATCTGGTATAGGATATGGTATAGGATATGATATAGGATATAGTATAGGATCTGGTATAGGATCTGGTATAGGATATATTATAGGATATAGTATAGGATCTGGTATAGGATCTGGTATAGGATATATTATAGGATATAGTATAGGATCTGGTATAGGATCTGGTATAGGACAGTGATCCCCAACCAGTAGCTCGTGAGTAACATGTTACTCTACAAACCCCTTGGATGTTGCTCTCAATGTCCTCAATTCAAGGGCTTTTTGGATTCCAGGCTTCAAGGCAAGTGTTAATTGCATAAAAACTAAGTATAGTGCCAAGTAGAGTCTCTTATAGGCTGCCGGTCCACATAGGGGCTATTAAATAACCAATCACAGCCCTTATTTCTCACACCCAAGGGACTTTTTCATGCCTGTGTTGCTCCCCAATTCTTTTTACATTTGAATTGGGCTCACGGGTAAAAAAGGTTGGGGACTCCTGGTATAGGATCTGGTATAGGATCTGGTATAGGATCTGGTATAGGATCTGGTATAGGATCTGGTATAGGATCTGGTATAGGATCTGGTATAGGATCTGGTATAGGATATGATATAGGATCTATAGGGACACTAACTTGGCATCAGAGAGTTAACTTCATTTGTGGCACCTGTATCTCCCATAGAACTACATCTGTAATATAAAAGTATAGTTCTACAAGTCCACATTGAGTTGTGATTCTGTCCCATTACCCCTTTGCACCCCCCCCAGTGCAACAGGAATAACTGAATGGCCCCCATGAGACACAGACACATCACTGAGTCATTGGATCCTTTCCTGAGCCCACCGGCCAGTGACTTTATTGCAGCTCAGTGTATTTGGGGATAATACGCCCCCCACTGTGTGGAATAAGGATATGAGGCCGCAGGCAGAGAACTCCAAGGTGACTTGTAATATCTTTATTATACTCTGTAGGGGAGAGGTAATTCCTGTTATACGGAGGGAATAGAATGAAATAACTACGAGTTACTGTCAGCACATGAATGGGGGCCGGTGGGGGGGGGCACATAACCAATTCTTGGCACAGTCCACTAGTCATTGCCCTTATTGTGTGAGGTTTATGTGTTGGCACAGAGTAACCCCCTTGTATCTCTCCGTGTAACTGTGGGGAGACACTACAAACATGGCACAGCAAGTATAGAACCCTCCCAATATTGTGCCTTCCCTCTACTTCACTACAGACTGACAGTCACACAAATAACTGTCTCACCCACTATAGTGTCTGTCACTTCTCTCAATTGGGCACATGAGAATATAACTGCTCCAGTGCGCTCTCTCCTATTGGCACATGTACCCCCTCTCTCTCCTATTGGCACATGTACCCCCTCTCTCTCCTATTGGCACATGTACCCCCTCTCTGCTATTGGCACATAAACAAGACTACTCCCAGGACCCCTCTTCATTGGTCTGTAGTTTGTTAGAAGGAAACAGCAAATACACCAGAATTCCCATAAATTGGCAAGAGCTGAGGGTGACTAGTGCCCATAGGGTACATACATAGGGTACACACATAGGGCAACTAGAAATGTTAATATGGGACAAACTGGAATCATGGAGACAAAGAGAAAGAACAATCTGCCTGGGACAGAGGTAAATGAACTGACTTGCCCAGGGGTTTAGCCAAAGTCAGTAGCCCAGGGCACATTCCACTGACTAATGTCCATGTGACTCATTGCCCAGTGGCACCCAATGTGGCAAAGTGTTTGTGAGTGTGAGTGTCTGTGTGAGTGTCTGTGTGAGTGTCTGTGTGAGTGTCTGTGTCAGTGTCAGTGTGAGTGTCATTGTGAGTGTCTGTGTGAGTGTGAGTGAGTGATATATATATAACCACAGACCCACCTTATTATTATAACAAAGTTGTCTCACAGCCAGGAAACACTACAACTCCCAGCATCCCCTGATAAACTTTAGGAATGAATGTGATGCAGATTTTGCCTCTGATTGGAGGACAAGTTTGTGCTTCTATAAGTGACTATATATGTGGGAGTATTAGTGGGAGTATTAGTGGGAGTATTAGTGGGAGTATTAGTGGGAGTATTGGTGGGAGTATTAGTGGGAGTATTAGTGGGAGTATTGGTGGGAGTATTGGTGGGATTATTGGTGGGAGTATTAGTGGGAGTATTAGTGGGAGTATTGGTGGGAGTATTAGTGGGAGTATTAGTGGGAGTATTGGTGCAGCATTAGGAGGACGAGTATCTTTGCATAGAAATAACCTGGGGGAGAAGCTTTTGTCTCACAGACACTCAATGTTCAGCCCTGACTTGACTAATGGACTCGACTGGATCATCAGAGCTGAAAGGAACAAGTCCAAGTCCCCCGGAGACATTGAGAGAGGGGGGGGCACAGAACAGATCAACGTCCCTCCAGCAGTTTCTCAGGAGCCTCCACTGAATGTTCATTTATTTGCCCTGATGGAGGTTTGTGTCTATTCCTGCCCAGTGAAGGGTCTGTGGTTATACAGTGTATATATATATTTCACACTCACACTTGTACTCACACTCACACTTGTACTCACACTCACACTTTACTCACACTTGTACTCACACTCACACTTGTACTCACACTCACACTTGTACTCACAGAAAATAAAAATAATAATTGAAAAATAGTCAAGATGGGCCCCTGATCACAAAGGGCCCCCAGACCATACCCTGTATTGTGTTTAGTTACAGTGACACTGGGATTGTAGAGAAATGTCCCCCAAGTACACTCACCCCCCCCCCCACACGCCTGTGTTTGTAAATGAGCCTCATTATGTTTCCAGGTTACTGAACCCAATGCAGTGACGTAAGAGACTTTGCTGGGCCCCCATGAGACTCCCCCACTGAGTCACGTGTGTATCCTGGGCCCCCAGTAGCCATAGGGTTAAGGTAGTGTGATTAGAGAGTAAATAATGGCTGAATGTAGATTCTCTCAATTTAAATTCCCTTCTTTTATTCACCCATATCCTGTATCCCCTGTCCCATATCCTATATTCCCTATACTATATCCCTTATCCCATATTCCATACAGAATCATTCAGCAGCATGAGAGGGGCAGGCCGTGACATGAAGAGTTAAAACCTGAGACTGAACATCACTGGGGTCTCAAGGCCGTATTCCAGGCTCTATTAGAGGGAACATCGGCAGTTGCACTAACTGTCATTCAGGGACATTAAATACTGGGGAGGCAGGAAGAGACTGACCAACAACCAGACAAACAACAGAAATAGTGGCAGTTGGGAGGTTAGTGCTGGTGTTGGGGGATTAATAAGAGACATGGGGTGCTGAGCAGCAGGTTGAGATGAGACAGGAGAGATTGGGGTGCAGACAGGAGAGATTGGGGTGCAGCCAGGACAGATTGGAGATTGGGGTGGAGACAGGAGAGATTGGGGTGCAGATAGGAGAGATTGGGGTGCAGACAGGAGAGATTGGAGTGCAGACAGGAGAGATTGGGGTGCAGACAGGAGAGATTGGGGGTGCAGACAGGAGAGATTGGGGTGCAGACAGGAGAGATTGGGGTGCAGACAGGTGAGATTGGGGTGCAGACAGGAGAGATTGGGGTGCAGACAGGAGAGATTGGGGTACAGACAAGAGAGATTGGGGGTGCAGACAGGAGAGATTGGGGGTGCAGACAGGAGAGATTGGGAGTGCAGACAGGAGAGATTGGGGTGCAGACAGGAGAGATTGGGGTACAGACAGGAGAGATTGAGGTGCAGACAGGAGAGATTGAGGGGGCAGACAGGAGAGATTGGGGTGCAGACAGGAGAGATTGGGGTGCAGACAGGAGAGATTGGGGTGCAGACAGGAGAGATTGGGGTACAGACAGGAGAGATTGGGGTGCAGACAGGAGAGATTTGGGTACAGACAGGAGAGATTGAGGTGCAGACAGGAGAGATTGGGGGTGCAGACAGGAGAGATTGGGGGTGCAGACAGGAGAGATTGGGGTGCAGACAGGAGAGATTGGGGTTCAGACAGGAGAGATTGGGGTGCAGGAGAGATTGGGGTGCAGACAGGAGAGATTGGGAGTGCAGACAGGAGAGATTGGGGTACAGACAGGAGAGATTGGGGTGCAGACAGGAGAGATTGGGGTGCAGACAGGAGAGATTGGGAGTACAGACAGGAGAGATTGGGGTACAGACAGGAGAGATTGGGGTGCAGACAGGAGAGATTTGGGTGCAGACAGGAGAGATTGGGGTACAGACAGGAGAGATTGGGGTACAGACAGGAGAGATTGGGGTACAGACAGGAGAGATTGGGGTGCAGACAGGAGAGATTTGGGTGCAGACAGGAGAGATTGAGGTGCAGACAGGAGAGATTGGGGTGCAGACAGGAGAGATTGGGGTGCAGAGAGGAATAGAAGGGAGAGGATATAAAGGAAGAGGAGAAAGAGATGATGAAGATGAAGAAGAGAAGAAAAGTGAATTTATTGGGGAGACCTGATTCCGATGATGCAGAGAGTGGGGGCTCCCCCTGTATAACAATAATGTAAATGAATTTGTTGTGTGGGGGGAGAGGGACAGTCTTTTCATTACAGTTAATTATTATGTCAGTGAGGGGAACGTTGTGTCTGGCGGAGAATGGGTTAACTGGGGGGAACCAAATGATAATGGGGGGGAGGAGGTACAGGGGGGGCTGTGATTGGAGCCGATTTCTTTCTATTGATCACATCGCGCTGATCGGAGGGTTAATGAGTGTAAGGGTTAATGGCGAGGCCTGGGGGAGGGCTGACGTCACGCTGTCGGGTTATGGTTGGTCAGAGCAGTGTCTGACGTCATCTCATGTCACCAATCAGGGTTGAAGGCAGCGCGGATGGAGGAGAATTAGGAGTGAGGGTCGGGGACGCGGGGGATCCGCTCGGCAGAACTTTGTGCTCTTTGTATCCGGTACCGGAGAAATGATCGCGATACTCTGGGTTCCACCATCTGCGATTGGGATATGGGCTGTTCTCCTCCCCTGGGACTGACCATCAGGCTGTTCTCCTCCCCTGGCTCCATGTGTGGGGGAATAGGATCAGACTGCAGCCACTGAAGGACATACTGGAGATACTGGAGATACTGGAGATACTGGAGATAAAGGAGATACTGGAGATAAAGGAGATAAAGGAGATAAAGGAGATAAAGGAGATACTGGAGATAAAGGAGATAAAGGAGATACTGGAGATAGAGGAGTCGTCGGTGCAGACAGGACTGGAGCAGAGGAAATAATGGGGGAAATAATGGGGGCGAGTGTCTGGGAATAGTGAGGATTCAGCAGAGGGACATGGACACAGGGGGGTGCTCAGTACAAGAGGTAAGTGTGTATGGGGGGGGGGTGATTGTGTCTCAGACTCTCCCCAATCTCAGGACTGGGCCCTTGTGCTTTATACGTTGCACCAAATTGCCCCAAATTCCCATAATCCATTGCACCAGAGGCCTCAATATGTCCTGTTACCCCCCCCCCCCAGGGAAATACAGAGACACCTAATTCTCCTGCTACAACTGCCCCTCAGATCTCTATCATCTATAACAGAGAGACAGCGGGGAACTTGCACCTCACCCCTATTAATAGACAGACCCAGGGGATGTGCACCCCAATATTCATGTACTGGGGGCACCTCTTATTATAAATGAACTGTATCATCTCCCCCCTGATATAGAGCTGCTGGGAGGCAAAAAGCCCAACACTGGGGATCTTCTAACTCTAATGTGGGGGCACTTCTTCACCTCAGCCCCCCCCTATAAGCCCTGACCCCCCAAAACACAGTGAGGCCCACTACACATGGGGTATTTGAATCAAGAGCAAACTCAGGAATCAAGTCGTGTCCAGACAAAGGGGCAATGGGGCAATTGTTCCCACGCTGCCCCTGTCTGTGTCATATACATGAGTGTTAAGAGTATTAAGAGTATTACGGGTATTATGGGTATTACGAGTATTATGGGTATTATGAGTATTATGGGTATTATGAGTATTATGAGTATTATGAGTATTATGAGTATTATGGGTATTATGAGTATTATGGGTATTATGAGTATTAAGAGTATTATGAGTAGTATGGGTATTATGAGTATTATGGGTATTATGAGTATTACGGGTATTAAGAATATTACGAGTATTATGAGTATTATGGGTATTACTAGTCTGTGCAGATGGGACCCAGGCTGAGTCCATTAAGGTGCATGAGGTGCTTTTCTCTCCGTAAATGACAGTTGGATACATAGAGCAGCCGTCCCACGCAGGCCCCCAGCCTTTTCTCATTCCTTTACCCTCCCACCTCTGCTCTAATCAACATGGGGGTCATTACTCTCCAATTGAAATGGGTGGGGTCAATCTAGTGCAGTTAAGCCTCCATTCCACTCAATTTTGGGGGGTCAGTTCCACGACCTTCTGACCTTAACATGAGGGGTGAGTGGCAGGTGGGCTACGAGTTATATGCCAGTGACTTACTTGCCCTTTACAAGCCCCTCCCTCCAGTACAATGGTATGTTAGTAAATAGCACAGAGCAGCCCATGGGAACAATTTGCTCCTTTTATCTCTTTCCCCCAATCTCCCTGTAACCGTCACCCCCTGCTCGTGGTACAGTCGGGGGCTGCACTGAATGTCACTGAAGGAGAATAAGAAGCTTTATTATAGGGCAGGTACAATCATTTTATTATAGGGCAGGTACTTTCATATAAAGAAACACACGGGTCTAATCCCCCCCCCCCCCCCCACACTCTGCAGGTGAATCAGTTAGTGACACAGGTACAATTGTCTGGGTGATTCATTGGTCCATTGATTTGCCCAAATAACCCTCCCCCGAGGGTGACATTGATAAATGAAGGTGTTGCAGAAGGGGCAGTGGAATGGGCAGAGGGGCTGAGGGGGGGGGGGTATTTGTGGCAAAGCAGTGGGGGCAGTTCAGTTGATTCCTTAATTCTGTATCAACAAGTTGCCCTTCAGAGGCAAATCAATAGGAAGGAGCAGTGTGGGAAGGGTTAAACGTGTGCAGTGGGTGTGAGTCAGGAAGGGGTTACAGTGGCATGTGGGTGAGGGGTTAACAGGAGAATTACATGGGGGGAGGTGAGTGGGGATATGGGGAGAAATGGGGCGACATGAGAGTCTGGAATACATTTTGATGGGGGGGGGGCATTTGGATTCA